>NC_090933.1:50341139-50957412 GCF_040938575.1 Ambystoma mexicanum | reverse complement strand
CAAAGTAACTCTAGGTCTTCGCAATATCACGAGTTCTTCGCCATTTCGGGCTGAGTAGACTGTGAAGCTCCCCGCAGACAATGGTAGTAATTAAGACTGGAGTCTGGGCCTGAAGGGACCCGGCATATCTCCTCCCATCTCTACGGGCAGCGGATCAGACGAAAACCTGAAGAAGGCAGTGATCGCAAAGGATCGGCAGCGGGAGAACACAAGGTGAGTGAAAACTGCCATAGCCGATAGAGAGAGAGACAGGGACACGGGAAAAAAGAATAATGGCAGTCAACATTTGGGAACAAACCAAAAACATTAACTCCACTTAAAAATCAATAACAAGAGTAGAATATTAATGAGGGACATGCATGCAGGTGGTCGGGGTTTGTGCCTGACTTTGTTACATGTCATGCTATGTATGTGTCTAAATTGGTATGTTGTGGCTGTTCATGTGGCTCGCTTCGTGGCATAACTGTCTGCTTGCGCAGTTAAAACAGTAGAACTTGTATAAAAATGATACTTTAAGCTGATTAAAAAATTGGCGTCAAGCCAAGGTTTTGAAATTGTAAAAAATTGCATCAAAAGATGTGGTCAGATATTATAGTTTAAAGCACACAAATTCGTGGTGATTGCAGCCCAAAAAGAGTTAGATAACCTGTCAAGAGTGCAAAAATGCTGGTACACTTTAAGCGAACACATTGTGTTTCAAGCCAGCAGCTATGGAGGTCAAGTGTATTTCCTTATAGCAGGCAAGATAACTGATAAATTGTGTTGAGAATGATGGATTTTTGCATTGAAATGGCTGAGTTGTAGTGATTTAGGGAAGTACTGTCCTCGTGCGTTAGGAGCGCGACAAGAGAAATAAAAACATGCTTGCTTTATGGCCCACGAAAGTGAGCAGTGATTTGTCAAGGAAGGAATGTGCAAAGACAGTTTTGAGATAAAACACTGCCCGGCAAATTACCCTGCCTTGCAAAGCTGTATGGAAAAAGAGACAGGCTAACAGCCGATGTAATTGTGAGGTTATTTCAGTGATCTATACAATGTTTGAGTGCATGTGTGTTATACATTGCATTTCATTTTTAAAACAGAGTGCATTGCATGCAGAATGAATGTGCCTCACGGCAGAGCAGCCCCAGCAATTGTAGGAAAAGGGCTTGATTGCATATTAATGAGTCCGGCCTGTTATGGAAAGCACTGCAAGATTCTTTCATTTTAGTACTGGTGAGCGGACATTCCATCTCTTGGGAGCCGGATGACTAAAGCTAGGCCCCATTGTGGAATTTCAAGAATAGGCATACATTATTGGGGTGACCTGGAGGATCTGGGGAACTAACAAGAGTGATTCATTTCGATAAGGATGAATGAGCGCGGACGAAAAGACATCTTTTGCTTGGTGCCAATGAGTTTTGGCAAAGAAATGCATTAGTTTTCTGATAGCCTGTGACTATGTGGCCGTGCAGCATTTAAAACAAGCATTTAAAATGCATAAAATATTAAATGAGATACCTAGGATCACTGTGACATCTGCTGGCATAGCCAGGATACAAGCATGAACACTTTTGCTGCATAGTCTCGAATTTGCATACTTGTTTATCGCTTGGACAGATAGTCTATGCATATCTTTTAAGGGATTGCTTAGGTTTTAAGATGCTCAGCTGAGCAAACTAATTTTAACCCCTATCTGGTGCAGGAGCAGTGCTGCTAATCACACCGCTTGTGCTGCAAACCCAAGTAATTGTGCAGGTATATTTGTGAACTTCAGATTTAAAAACGGTTCAGCCAGCCTCGTCGGGATGTGCCCTTCTGATCCTTCACATGAACACATATCCCTACAATAAGTGCTTACCACACTGAGACAACTTCTGAACCTCTGTGGACGAATATGGATTTCAACCTTGGCTAAGGCACCCGATCAGCAACATTCCCACAGAGGGGAAGTAACGCTACAAAGGTCGTGTTACCCAAACTATGTATTCCACAATGAAAACGAAAGGCATTGCATGTTTTAATTGAACAAGGCAGAATGTACTTGTGAAAATCGACAGGCACTGGGTTTGGAACCACAGCAGCATGCAATCAAATTTTCCTGGCATGTGCTACTCAAGCCTAATGTAAACTGGAATCTTGCTTTAAACCAGGCAGCATTATGGGGGGCCCGGGGCAGCCACCCCATGAACCCTCCAATAAAAACGTCTCTGGGGTCTACTGTCGTGTGGCAAGGAATGAGCGATTCCTAGTAGTATGGAGCATGCTGAAGCCCGTAGGCACTATGGTGCTATTAAAAGGAAGGGGCTTGCAGATTACAGTAAAAGGCATACACCAGGGGCTGCGTGATGAAACATCGTCTGTGGTTATAGGACAAATAGATATATTGTAGTTTTTATGAATGAGCTACATGTTAGGCTCACACTGGATAGAGTATATTAAAGTAAAACACAGCATAGTGGGTAATTTAGCAAAAGGGGGATAAGTACAGACACTGCTGGGGGAACTGATAGAGTTAGGTAACCAAGGCAGGGTTGAGAATTTTGCGAGAAATGAAAGGGGATGGTTCTGCGCCAAGTTCACTAGAAAAAAAGCGTTCCATGATTTGGGGTCAAGGCAGGGGAGCTTAGCCCTGTGGCATTAGCCCCTTTGGTTAATGGGGACAGCAGTGGGTAACAAGGAGTCCATGAACAAGAGCACTGGGGGTTAGCGCAGGATTTAAGAAATGCTTGCATCTCGCATTGCATGTTGGAAAAGCTTCTCACCTAGGTAGGCCCTGCAGCGACGCATGTGTATGTGTTTATGTATTGTTAAGTGCTGCATGGAAACAGAATGCTAGCAGTGGTGGTGAATCTTAACACTAAGGTTGCAGGGTGAGCGCGCCTAACTGGCTTGTTAAAATGGGATTTTATTCCTTGCATGAGGAGGGGGAAATTAACAAGGGGGGGTCCTGGGAGTCCCTCTGCCAGACATTAGTCCTGGTTACGAGAGACTTACCCAGAGTAATGTCTGGCAGAGGGACTCCCAGGACCCCCCTTGTTAATTTGCATATTTAAGTAACTTTGGGTCTCACCCTAAGTTACTAGGGGAATCCAGACGTGGACCCCTTGCTCACTGTTCTTAGAGAGGCACAGATCCACCCTACTGATGAGGTCCAACCAGACCGAAACACGTGTCTGGGGTTTCTGTTGGTACTCTTGTTCAGAGGAGAATTGCCTAGCATTTCGGTGCTGGACTGCCCCAGGGCAGGACAAAGACTGATATGTTTGGGATATTTCTTCTCTGTGAAAGATAGTGAGCTAAAGAATCTGGGTAAGTCTCTCGTAACCAGGACTAATGTCTGGCAGAGGGACTCCCAGGACCCCCCTTGTTAATGAGGAGGGGGAATCCAAGACGGTGTATGACCATCCTGCGCACCCAATAGGGAACCAGTGATGACAATGAAACTGATCTTAGCGCCATTTCTATTTCTTTATATTATGTGGTGGCAAGCAGCCTGATGCACGGAGGCAACCTGACCCTGGCTGAACATCACAGAATATATTGGCTGGGTCATTGGGCCAGCTGTCCTAGTGACGCACACACATGTAGGACTGCCAGCAACTTAGGCAAATGGAATATGGCAGTCAGTGTATGAATGTTGCTTTCTATAGCATGCGTGGCTCTGAAGGAGCTAGAGAATGGAGGTCATAGTCTAATTTAGCTGTCTCCTCGCTCTCAACCCCTTTCTGGGCTAGCAGAGATCCTTTAAAGGGCAGAGTCTGTGTCTGTGCATATCTATGAATGCCACCAGCCTCATACATGTCACTCAATGGTGTGCTGTTTGGACATATGTGGCTTTCAGACACCTTGGCTCAGGTATTGCTTTGTATTTCTCATATGTGGACTTCTAGTTATGTCTATTGTGAATGTGCATTGTATGGCAGAGGCACAGTGTTCCCAGTTTGGTGAACGACCCTTGGGGGTGTTGATAGGTACTTTATTTTAGGAAATTGTATTTGTATGCATTATTTGTTATTGCCTTCACATTAGTGCAGTCCAGATGTCCGTGAGCTGGGAAAAAACCATTGCCGACATTTCAGTGGATTCCAGGCTGTTTAGACTCATAATTAGGCCAGGATTTGTGATGTCATATTTATGTGGGCTTGGACAGTAAATTGCACATCGTGGAAGCCATTTTTCCAAAATGCCTTGCAGAGGGAGAAGCCACCGGTACACTGGTTGGTGTGAGGTGGCCTAGCTCGCTCCCAAATTCCCACCAAGATGTGTACGCCTCACCAACTTCCAAAGTCACCAGCTGCCACTGGGCTGAACTGACCCTAGCAGCAGAATCAGTTAAATATACCAGTGCTGTGTAAGACTTACATTTGTGACTTTAAAAAAGTAGCCTTTCCTCCATGGATAGCCAGTGAGCAGCTCAACTGGCGCAAAGTCATGTGTGTTCGTTAAAAGAATACTGAGAGTTGCATACTGCGGCACTCTGCCCTTTTAGAGCCTGTGAGGATTTTTGTGAGATGCCTGCAAGAATGGCATTGTAGTAATACAATTTAACACTGATAAGGACATGATAAATGAATGAGCAGGTGGTGTAATATTGTATATAGGCATTAGCAAATGAGATAGTGAACGGGAAGTAATGACACAGGGACGTCACTCCACCAAAATGATAGAGGTAGCGGAAGTGACATCTCATGACCCTTGACCTATGATGATACCACTATAGGAAAAGGTTTAACATTTTTAAAATTTCTAGGGTAGCAAAGGGGACCGCGGGGCAACACGAGATACCTCTGGGGGTGCAGCCACAACCCCTGGTGACCCCCAAAATGACGTCCCTGCAATGGCACTGTAACGATAAAGTGCAGCAAACAGAGTGTAGCATGTAACCTGGCATGGTATGAGGAAGGGTTATTTTACAGCTACAAAAGTAGTGTTAGAATTAAAAGAGGTAGTGATAAACTTCATAAGATGAGGGGCAAGTGATTTTATTTGGGGTTTTAAAATCAACGTGCCGACAGGGGCAGGCACTGCCCTGTAGCTGAATGGTCCACTGCCATTCGTGCGTTCTGTCACGTTTGACTTAGAATGCCCCCTGAAATTAAAGGAGGTTACTCGATCATCTGTGACCTACTTTTGGGGAATTTTGGGGATAGCACACATGTAGTGAAGGGGGGTTTTGGGGTGCTCCGAAAGGCTTTTTCTAGGAGCTCCACCGTGACTGGTGGGACAGTCTGCATGGAGTCATACCAGGTGATAGTTTACAATTTTGAGGCCTTGTCAACCGGAGTGGAGAACATTTTTATTGAATGGGAAAAAGAACTTTTGGTTTGAGACGGGTGGTTGAGATTCCGGTATCGTAGGAATTAGATGAATGAAGGAAGACTTGAATGACAAAGCGTGAAAGCCTGATGACAGTGTTGAGGTTACCAAGGAAAGCATGATTATTTAGGGCATGCCTTAGTTAAACACAAGCAATTTTGAAGGCATGAACGCAGCAGAAGACCAATGAGATTGGGTGAGTGAGAAGTAAAAGATTTTAGTATTTTTGCAGCATAATGAATATAGCCAGCGGTATGACCTGGCGGAGAAAGAAGGACATTCTTAGAAATTCAGGCGCAGGCTGCGAATTATGAACATTGGCAGACACAAGGTAGAAACAGATGGCCTCCAGGAAAATAAAAGCAGCCATAAAATAGGGAAATATGGCAAATAAATAAAAGAGCGAGCAGATGAAAAACGTAAGAATACCGGGCGGGGCACCCGAGAGAAAACGTAAGAATTCCGAGGGGGGCACCCGAGAGAAAACATAAGAATTCCGAGGGGGGCACTCGAGAGAAAACGTAAGGATTCGCCTTGTTCCTGCACTTTAAAGAGCGGTCAGAAGGAACGTGAACCCATAGCCCACAGTGGGGGGACAATTAGGCTACGATGATGTTTAAAGACGTCATTAAGGGGGTTCGTTCACATCCCATAACAGGGTATTAATTAGAAGGCAGGTATACGTATGAACAGCTGGTGTTTGTCTAGTCTGTCAATTGTCTGTTATACATGTCCTGTTGTATGTCAAATTTAAGGAATTGTGTCTCCTTGTTGGTTGAAATCAAGTAAAAGTATAATGCGATTCTACAGTTGAGAAGGAATCGCACATAGATTGATGTTTTTGGGTAAATTGGCGGTATAAATAATTTGACGGGAAGGGACTGGATTGGAGCTTGCTGCATTTGATGCTCGCTCATTGTAATGGGAGTTTTGGACTCACATAAGGATAACAACAGAAACAGAGTTAAGCCCGGAAAACATTGCTCCAATTAGAGGAGTGGTTTAAAGGTACCACCCACAAGATGCTTATGCCGCGGCCACAAATCGAGTCTTCATCTAAAGCCATCTTAAAAACGCATGGCAACTTACTTGCATGCCGCTTATACAAGCAAAAAAGTTAGAAAAACGCTATGCTGTTCTCAAATTGTAAAAATATAAGAGCAAGGAAAGGAGGAAGAGCCTCCAGCAGCTTGGGTGCAAACAATATGCACTGAGGGGGGGTAAGACACCTGCAGCAATACCTGCCCCGCCTGAAACAGGAACCGAGGGAAGTAAGCCTGAGGGACTTTGCCCATTAAAGAGAGCTAAAAGCAGCCACGGGTTATAGCAACCCCGCTTTTGAGTCGCCTCCACACAGTCGTAGCAAAAATCAAGGGAAGGTTAAGGACAAGAATCTCACATCCTTAGCCAAGGGACAAGGGGAGATGCGATGATGCGTTAATAAAGGAGGGGATCAGGCACAGACACAAGTGCATCTCTCGACAAGGGGAGGGAAAGAAGAGGAAAGAAAGTGAAGACAGAACTGATGAGATAGCATTTACAAAGGACGAATGGATGGGAGGACAAATTTCGTTGAAACCCATTGCGAAAGGCAGTGGTGATGGGAGGCCTAAAGAGAAGTTAGATGAGGCACAGAGGAGGAAGAAAGAAGGATTTAAGTGACGGAAGGATAAGAAGGAAAGTTAGGCTAAGGCGAGAACAGCTTTATCGCGAAGAGCAAGGAAAGCAGCTTGATCGCAAACTAGAGAGCAGCCTATGAACGTGACAGACAGAAACAGCAAAGGTTAGAAGAAAAGCAAAAGGTACGTGAAAGAAGGGATGAGGAAGTTCAAATGGAAAATGAACGTAGAGATAAAGAGAAAAGGAAGAAGATAGGGTCAGAGAAGAGGCGAGGAAGCACAAAAGGATTGGTCACAGAAATAAATAAACACATAAATAAATAAATCAGGAAATACTGAAAATGAGTGGTCATCTTGAATAAAAACTGAATAAAAGGATAGGGGATACACTCAAAAGCATAATGAAAAAAAGAGCAGAAGGTGGAAAACAAATAGCACTTATGAGGTTTCCTGGCTAACAGACAAAAGGAGCATTGGGCAATAAAAAACATCAGCAGACCATGAAGACCAAGAAAAGGAGTATGGCTGATAAAATTGGGTCAATTAAATGAAGGAAACTCGCACAAGCCATTTTAAGTAAATATGGTGAAGTAAGCAAAACAACTTGTGAATGCCAGTAATAATTTTGATTTGTTTTGCAGACAAGCTATGGACCTCTTGCATGAAAGCACAATAAATTGTCTGCAAGGCCTTAAATTAGGGAGAAAAGAGAAAAAGGTAAGTACTGATTCACGCCAAAAGGGTGTGAACACGCAATTGATCAACACTAAAGGTAAGAGGATCCAGGTGAGTAACAGGAAAAGGTAGCAAGAGACACAAGGGGCCTCATTACAACCTTGGTGCTAAGTGCACCAACTTTACCACCATGGTGTAAACTCCGTTTACACCATGGTGGATGGCGGATTTACCGCCCCATTCCAAGGTGAGTGGGGCGGTAAATCCCCATTTCCCATTTTCCCTTCCCCATTCCCATTTTTGCCCCATAGGGCATAATGGGAGTGGGGAAGGCGCTAATTACGCCGCCGTAAATTACGGCGGCGTAATTAGCACCATGGCAGGTTAGCGCCATGGATTTTAACGCCTGCTAAAAGCAGGCGTTAAAATCAGAATCAGGCGTTAAGCGTTAACGGTGGCGTTAACCCTTAACGCCTGAGTTGTAATGAGGCCCAAGGTCTTCACAAGGTAGCTGTTTTCCCAAGATAGGTATAATCAGGTGCGGAAAGAGTAGAGAAATAGATAAACAGCATGGCCATTCCAGACAACCACAGAAAACAGAATTAAAATTGAAGGTGAGTAATTATTTTTATGTTCATAATGTCAAAAGGATTGTTATGATAGAGGTATGCAAGCATTAGAATACGCAAAACATTAATGGGAACAATAAAGATGGAGGCACGTAGTAAGAATTGGTGCCATAGTCTTAGAAGACAGGGGTAGGCTAGATCAAGGTAGACAGGGACGGTGTGCAGCGAAACGCCTCTGTTTTATCTCCTTAGGGTGAACACAAAGCGCAAACAGAGACCATGGTCCAACTAACGAAGAAAAAAGAATAGGAAGAATTTGCTGCTAAACTGAAGAAGTATGTGCAGCTAACCAGGAAGAATTTACTGCTAAGCCGAGGAAGTATGTGCAGCTAACCAGGAAGAGTTTACTGCTAACCTGGAAGAATACAGCTGAGCTGAGCAAAGAATCAAGCTGAAATTAAGTATCCCTGCGGGGTAGTTGGGAATTAGTTGTTTATGTGCACCAACGAAAAGGAGAGAATGACCCAGAGTATTTTTTGATAGCAGAAAGGGAGGAAGGGGGCTAATGTCGGGAAGAAAACCTGACCCCTTGCATAAACCCGAATGACTTCTGCCTTTATCGTGACTTTCTGCAGACCACGGGGATCCCCCAAGGACGTTTCTGTCATCTACTTCAGACGACCAGGAAAGAAGACGACATCTTTCTTTAATTGTTTTGTCTCCTTAGGGTTGCATGTGGCACCCGGAAGGGGAAAATGTGTCCCATGAAGGACATGATGTATTGAGTGTTATTGAAAACAAAAATCATTGCCTAAGCCAGCTGACACAGTGCTAGGAATGGGGGGGATTTTAGTTATGGTGTAAAAATGACCCACAAAAGGGAAATGGTTGAAAAGAAATGTTGTGTAGCTTGTCTAGGAGGCAGGGGTGTCAAATAAGAGAATGTCTCAATTCTAGGGAATAAGCTATAATAGCCAATGCGAAAAGAGGTTTTAAGGAAATGGGTTGGTAGGAAATGTGTTAGATAAATAGAGACCTGTTTATTTTACAAAAGAAACTCATTCCGTTTTATATTACCGGTATACGGCGAGGGACCTGTATGCCTTGGAAAATTAACATTGAACTGCGTGAGGAGAGAGTGAGGTCGTAGAGAAACCCAGTGAGAGCCCGACGTTGAATTATGTCTGCAAAAGACTCCCCCAACCCTGCATCCCGACGCTGAACTGTCCCATCTTATGGACCTATTGGACAATGAACCTTTTCGAAAGAGAAACACTCTGAAAAAAAAAGTGAACTTCTTGTGAAAAGGAAAAGACAATGGACTTCTGGTCTTAGCATCTAAAGAACCTGGGAGACCAACTGTGAAAACAGCACAATGAAAAGGAAAAGGCGACAGGAGGCAGACGGTCCACTAACGCCAAACTCATGACAACTACAACGGAAGATACAGAAAAGGAAAGAGTGTGGACAAGAGGGAAGGA
The DNA here is from genome assembly GCF_040938575.1 of Ambystoma mexicanum. NCBI lineage: Eukaryota > Metazoa > Chordata > Amphibia > Caudata > Ambystomatidae > Ambystoma > Ambystoma mexicanum. The sequence goes on along the minus strand of NC_090933.1, from coordinate 50,947,770 downwards.
CGAAGTGAAATGATATTCATGGGCAGGAGAAGATGCTCAAGGAGAGATTGTACTTTGTTGGGGTGGGAGTTGCAGACAAGGCATGACATACAAAGAGACAATGGGCTAATGGGTTACCTCAAAGCTTGACCAAAACCTCTTGAGTCTCACAATGGCTGTGAATTGGCCAAGGCATACAGTTAGATTAAAGGCACACAATTACAGGAAGTAGGGCTTACATGGAAGGAGATGACACACACATGTTGTTTTAAGAATGACAAGACGTTAGTATATACCAAATTATAAGATGTGTTTAGATGAATATTAAGGATAATGGACATCAAATATGGTTTGAAGTTGTTGTTTTTACAAACAACTGAACTTTTAAAACAGGGGAGTGTAATGAAGGTCCTGAATGATATATATATTGAATCAACAGCTGAATGAAGTGGAGCCCCCTTGCCCCACTTAAACCTAACAAGAGAAATTCAAAGGGACTTATGTGGTGTTGCAATTATGCAAAAATGTTTTTTTATTATGTTACAACATACAAGTATTCAAAGGCATTGTGTTTATAAAGTCAAAAATGGCATACCGTGATGTAATATGGTGGCGAGGCACAGAATAGACAATAAGATATTCTATACACAGACAGAAAATCGCCTGGGCTAAATGCCTTTAACAAAAATGCATGTACTTAAATTGTAACTAAAAGAAGAAGAAATTGAGTAGTGTTCAAAGTGTGTAATGATGAGATCATTTTAAAGTTGAGACGTTCGAGGACACCATCCCTTCAGAAACTTGACTAATGGACAGAAACCAGACTAAATCGGGCCTGGTCGAAACCCTTATCTGAAAGAATCCAGCTGCACAAATTACAATTGAACAGTGCACCGAAAGAAGAGTTAGGAATGCATGCTAGAGCGTATTTCATTTTGAAGGTTTTAGTCCAATTAAAATTAATTGCCCAATGAGTTAATGCTAACAATGAGGTTGTCTAAGACTGAGCAGGAGTGGTGGGGGCGGATTGCCTCCTCACATTTGGCTATAAAAATGAGCTCTGGGTAATGCTGGGGGGAGTTCTTTCGAGGCAGGGAACTTGACCACAGCAGATAGGGCTGTGCTCTGTCAGCAGGGAAATGGAATAAGTCTTTATGAACTTAACAGTCTCTTTGCCACATTTTTGAGCTGTCCTTATTGAATTGTGTTGGAGTATGTGAATCCTGCACCCAACCTCCTCAAGGTGCAGCTATCTTGTTTTACAGGTACTAGAGGGGGTGCTCTGACCTATGGGCCCGTCAGAGGACCCCGCACCCCCCTGTACATGTCCATGATTTTGGGACCGCAGGGAATGCGAGAACTGTTACCCACGTGTTGCATGTATTCTCGCTTGCTCAGTGGTGTGTCAGTGGCTCCTTCCCATTCTATTCAAATATCTCACATGCAGCGTGCGTGGTTGCACCAGGGGCCTGTAACTTGTGGCTCCTAACATGCTCTGCACTAGAGCTTTCATGATCCCTCTTGCCATTGGCTATGCAGGCTAGTACTGATGGAAACTGTAGTCCAAAGCCTCTGGAGAGCCAAAGGTTGAAGACTCCGGGTCCATACGAAACCCAAAACCTGTGACTTTGCTGATGCTTGTTAGAAGCTCTTAAAGATTTTTGGGGGAAATGCCAACATTTCACAGAGGTGACCGTCAAGTATGCCCTTACGAGCACTTTGGTATCCTCCATTCAATTTTCCTCTTTTGCAGTACGACGTGCAAAATACGTCAGACTAGGTGCAAATAGGTTCACGTGTCTTTAAAATAGGTTGACAAGTCTGTTTGCACTTCATAGTATATATCCTTCACAGAGCAGAAAATGTTCCTTTCAAGCCTGCTCTACTGGCAACTCCTGTCAGACTCCCTATGATGCCTCAAAACGTTTCCTCATACTCTCAGCCCTCATTCTCATGGCTGAGGACAACTGTCTGTGGAGGGTTCCACGTGGTTTTGCCAGATAAAATTACTTCGAAGAAATATCACTTAGATGTTTTCTTATTGTAATTTAGTGGGGTCGCCCCATACCTCCCATTCCCTTCACTATTACCTCACCCTAAACTCCATCCCTACTCCCTTTTTACCCCTTACCCCACAGCTACACATATATTTCGAAGTGATTTCAAAGTGAAATGCATCGAAATAATTTCACACGTTGAAACCATGGGTAGTGGTCACTATTGTGACTGTCGGATAGCTCTTTGATGAGCTAATTACACCCATCACTTTTCCCTGTCATCATAACGTGTCTATGCATTCTTCATGATCTGATCCCAGAGTGGCGGGACTCAGCATGGGCCAGACTTTCAGTGACATCCCCTTTGAGGGTCTGTCTGGGCGGGTCATCCCAAAAGGCAGTATTTTAAGGGTTACATGTCTTTATAACTACACATTTTATAACGAATGCACATATAACAAACATTTTATAACGACAAAACATAACACTTTTTTAAAATATTTATGGGCGGGTTTCCCCAACCCCTGTTTCCCACTGCTAAAAAACCACCCCAACCGTTTCCCCACAAGATTTAACCCTTTATCCCACCCCACATACATTTTCGTTATAAAAAGTTCGTTACATGTGCATTCTACATAACATTTTCGTTAGAAAGACTGTATACCCAATTTAAGGCATACTGAGGAATGTCGGGACCTAGGTACGGTAATAGAGCACCAAGAACAGGCAAGTACAGATGGGCTGGGGATTTTATTTGTGTATGATAGCTTTAAATCTACTAAAGGGGGCCATGTCAGCCAATGGGGAACGTGCAGGTGTTGTGCACGACATGTTCTGATGCCGCCACCACTCAAAAGGCATTTGAGTTCCGATTGCAGACTGATAGGGCATCAGTGGCGAGGTGCTGCAAGCAATAGATGCGCCAGGTTGCTAGTAGGGGGGCCTCGTTCTTCTACCTCCATCTTGTTGTGAATGTGTGGTGTATTCTTATCCTGTTGTGGCGGGTGTCCGCCGTGTGACTGTATAATATGCTACATTATAATTGCGTAAATTAGAGTTCTATTAAATTGCGTAATGTTGACAGCTGTTGTTACCGTGTAGACGTGGAAGGAATCCAGCAATAAGCAATGCCTAAAACATGAAATGATTAGTTATTCTTTTTAGGCTTATCTCCTGCTTGTTAGGTAAACAGATTTGGCACAAAATTGTCTTTTTTGTTTAATGTGCTTCTCTCCATTTGAAAAAGGGGCATGCTATTATGGCGCGAAGAGACTGCTTATGCAATACCCATGTATTCAAATCCTATCCTTTGCTCTCTTTTTCCAGAACGTTCAGAAGTAGTTTAGCAAATAATTTGCCTCAAGTAGCCATAATGGTATTAAGACAACTGACCGCCCGCCATGCATTTTATATGGATAACTAATAGTATGCCACGACTAGCAGCCACCATGGACCACCATGTCGTTTCCTTGGTTTCTTTGCGTGCAACAAGCTAATCCATCAACAATGTGTGGCCTTAAAGATTGGATTTCAAAGCACAGATTAAAAAAATACACCCACGTAGCTTGATAGGCAATTGCTAAGCAATCCATTTGAGCCAAGTCACACATGCCTCAACACCACCTACTAGCCATTGCTGGAACTTCACCTCCAGTTCAGAGCCACATCAGCAAGGCATTGTGGGTATGCCACATCAGCAAGGCATTGTGGGTATGCAAATTAGCCCAAATGGAAGCCTTTTGCTTCAGAAAATGTCCTGTGGTTAGGAACAAAAATCCATAAAGAATCAGGAAAGGAAAGCAGACAAGAGCATCTAGTATGGGAAAACAGTAAGTGAAGCAAAAGAATCACCGCGCACAGGAATCAGATTTCCTTCACACGAAACAGCAATCTTACCCTAGGGGCACATTTCTCTATAAAATGGCATTTTAGTCTCGGCCCATCACTCCCAAATAGCAGTCTGTAGGGCATGAGGCAGGTAAGCAGATTGGTCTCTTATCAAATTTTATATAACCTCAAGGCTTTAATTGGGCTGGGACTAGCCAAGGCAGAGTCCCAGCAGTCTCCAAAAACTGTTGCAAAACCAGGGTACCATCTACCCTCCATAACCATCCAATGCAATGTTGCCTGTGTGAGTAGGGTGACTCTGTGTTTCAGGAACCCACAGTAAGCAAAGGGGCTGAACAACTGACATACAACCTCTGTGAAATGCTCGTTGTCCTACACTCAAGCGGTGCAGCCCAAGCCTCACATCCTTAAATGAACACTGTCCAAATGAGTATACATGGCTTGTGGTTTGCAGATATTTTTTCTGTTAGGGTGAGTGTTGTGATAAGTGAAAGGAGCAGGGAGCCCAATGTGAATTACATGCTCTAAAGGGTGTCATACTTGAATCACAAAGACATATTTAAGATATAAAATGTTGTGGTCATTCTGATGTTCCCAAAATGCTTTTTGATTTCATGCAAATTGCCAGGAAACAATATTGGTGCTAATGTTAGGGAGGAAAGGTCTTTTCAGACCCCCCTTAGATTCCCACGTAAAATGGACCTTGTGTTTACCCAGATGGTGGGAGATGTACCCATGTTTGTTTGCCTGTTCTAATGATTCGGCCTAACATAACCACAAAAAAGACGGTAAACAAAGCCATCTGGTGAGACGCAAAGACTCCATTTTGTGCCACCCTAGAACGCCATCTTTTCCTAGGCCTCACCATGATTTCAAAAAAGCCATTTCTCCCTCTGTCCAGCACAGCGCACAGAAAGCCCAGCCTCCCCCCCACCTCCTGCAAGCTCCGCACGAACCCATTTTTCACGGATGCGCTTGGCCATGTATTTTTGCAAATATTCAGTATCCTTTTTCTGTGCCCATCCGTCTCCACAAACCTGCCTGTGCCTTCTCAACCTCCACCTATAGAAGTTACAGTTTACAGAGCTTTTGCCCTCCACTTACTTTGAATGTAACTGCCAGAAGACCCTTCCCCCGGGCCACCCTAAATTGCCCGCCATCTACCGAACCCTGTGTGATCATATAACCTCCTATAACTAACATCTATCCATCTATTTGTCTGAATCGTGAGGCCCCAGGGAGAAAAAATCACAGCTCAAACCCTGCAGATAAGGCACCTGGGAGAAGGGCTAAATGTACCCTTGCCACCATAAAGGCATGGGTTGGAATGTGCATATATCTGTCCACATTTTATAGCAAACTCCTTCCAAGTAATGGTTTTATGTCTGACATTATTCTTTGCACGTCAATAATCATTGTGTAGTTTAGATTGGTTAGGATTGTAACACTTTGTGAAATAAGCCTGACCTCAGCCTGCGAATATGAGCCCAGCTGACCCACGTGCCAACTGACCGCCCTAGCCGCAGCAACCAATTGGAGTCTGACATCACCTATGAAACATACTCTGCCATGTGGGCCAACCAATTGAAACTGTTTTTTTGTACTGTATGTCATTACATCCCTCATGACGCTTTTTGGGTTCATAATGTGCTGCCTGTGTATTGTTTAGCAGAGCGCTCTCAGGGCAGCAGAGTTCTCTGCATGAATATCTTTACCAATATAAAACTTTGTTCAACTTGCAATCCATCGCCTGGTCTCATTCGCTAGCGGGGTGCGTCCTTTTATTTGGTATCATCTTGGGACCAGGCGCCTTCACTATTCCCCCCTTTTTCACATAGGAGATTTATTTACAGAATTAGGGGGATTTACTCACAGACTGAATTGTTTATACACTGAGTGACAGGGTGATTCCTTTACAAACCCCATAGAAATTAATTTACAATATGCAGACTGGAGGCATGGTGTTTTGCTTGGGTCGGGCGGTGCCCCCTGTAGGCCACGCATAACACTAATCAGGCCTTTGCCCAACATGCAGGCCACAGCCCATTAGAACCCCCATCTATTTTGCACCCCACTGAAAGCACAGTATAACCTCAATATGAAAATGAGTTTAGAAGGTACGTACCGTTTTTGCAGAAATTAAATATGTTGTTCCTGAACCTTTTGTTTTATTTTCTACCTATTTTTCACAGAAAAAACTTTCCATCTATTTTGTGATCAACATTTTTGTAGGAATTGTTTATGCTACGGTTGTCCTACATTTTGTGAGCTGCTTTTAATTCAAGTTAAGAGGAAGCGACATCATAGCAGGAGAGGAAGTGCATTCTATAGATCAGTTTAACAGCAAATGAGCAAAATAAAAGGTTGCAGTTTCTTTTGCTTTATACCATCCAGTTTACTTGTCACTAATCCTGGCCCACCAATGGTAGTAGTAGTATTGAAAGTAGTAGTGCTCTCATTAGTGGTTTGCAATAGTACTACTAACAAAAGAATTGCACTATTTCAGGCAGTAGTAGAACCTCTACCAGCAGCTTTAATGATACTTCAGCTACCAATAGCAGTACATTTAGCAACAATAGTATTACTATCAGAACTACTGGTAGTTGTGGTAGCAGTAGAACTACTACCAATATTAGTGGCAGCACTGATATCAGTAGCAAAAGCAGCAGCAGTAGCACTACTACCAACAGTAGTAGTAGTAGGAATGTTAATAATACTGGTAGCATTATAGCATTACTAATACTACAACTACCAGGGCCAGTTTCACTACTACCATTATCAGTAGTAGTACTACTATTAGTACTACTATGACAACAACCACAGTTCTAGTAGAAGCAGTACTAGCAGTATTGTTTGCACTATTACTACTTCCAGATTGAAAGACTCCACAGAGCCGGAGGCCCGGCTGGGAGCCCCAGATTCATCTTGGTACATTTGCACAACTATCCTGATAGGCTTAGAATCCTCGAAAAGGCCAAGACAAAGGGGACATTGATGTTGGGGACGGCACGGATTACCATCTTCCAGGACCTGTCGTCCCTTACCCTTGCTAAGAGGCGCCTATGTCAACCACTGACCAAATGGCTAAGAGAAAAAGTGGTCCATTACAGATGGGGCTACCCGTTCTCACTTACCTTTGAACTAGAAGGACAGAACCGTAAACTCGTGACGGAGTCGGAAATCAAGGATACCTCTAGGGAGCTACTAGGCATTGGGGAAAATGAAACAAAGTCCGCCAGTGGACCATGAAGGCGCAGGTTGGCAAGTCAAAGGGACAAGGAGGAGAAGGATACCTGGATCCAGGAAATTTATGAAACTCAACGCAACCTCACCAAAGGCGCCACAAAGGAGAACGCTGTCATGATTCGCCGTTCCAGCCCCTTCTTGACTACTTGGTCCATAAGGCATTGCTACACCCCTTCTAGGGCACACCCAACATGGCCGACGCTAGTGCGCGAGTACCGCGCTAGCGTTTCCAGGAGTTCGCCAGTTCCTTGAAAAGAGACACGCCCCCGTGGCGCCTCGCGTCTCAACGCTAGTCTTTCCGAACTTCGGCAAGTGCGCTCGTATTTTCCCGTGCTATTACTGCCCTTGTTCAGGACCTTCCCTTCCTAGCCCTTGTGCTCCCCCTTATCCTGGACCTTCGCCCGTTGCACCGCTTCTCCCATTCCTTCTCCTGGTTCCATCCTGGTTCCTTCCTTCCAGGACTTTCACTATTCCACTCCTTCCTGGAAATTGAACGCATACTCGCTCAGACTACTCAACACGCTGGCGATAGAGGATACGCGCCCGAGTCTTTACAAGTCCCGAGCTGTTCGGAAAAAGGAGAAGAACCAGCCCAAGACTTCAAAGGACAAACAGGTGAGATTTCAAGCAAAGTGTGACAAACGGCAAGGTCATTGACACGTCGACACCAGACGACGGGGACACGGACGATGGTGCGGCTGATCTGCTGGTCGCAATTAGGGAAGTATCCCATGAACCATGGGAGCACGATCTGCTCGGTCATCACACCAGAGACCGTGGGATTCAAGGGGGAATCTGGTCAAGTTGAAAAATGTTACAACCTGTTGGAAGTGTTATAGTTATGTGTGGTATGAAGAAAGAGAGGCAACGGGGAGGGGGCACCCAACATAGTGGAGCAAAAGGCAGGGGTCAGGGATAAGGACCACGCTGGTGGCTCAGACTGACCTGGTAATGTTCTCTGGGGGAGACCGGGCGCCTCAGTGGGAGGGAGGGACACAGGGGAGGGCAGGGGGGTTGCTCAAAGGGGAGCCTCATAGAAAACAAGGTTCAAGAAACAATATCCACTCTGAATAACAACACTTAATTTAAGGGACTGATCCGACACAGGAGAAATACTCGAAAATATAAGTCTCATACATGGCGGCGCTAAGAGGATCACACGTAGGTAGCAGACTCCGAATAGGTATATTGAATGTTAAGGGACTGAATTCCCCTACAAAAAGGTCTTTGGTGGCTAGAGAATTCAAAAGGTCCGGAACTGATGTTATGTTCCTACAAGAGACCAGATATCAAAAAGGGGAAGAGCGCAGAATACCAGGTGGCCACATTGGGAGCACATACTGGAGCTGGTGGGTCCTCAAGGAAGCAGGGGTGGGAATTCTAATACGGAAGAGATTGCGATTGGAGGTCAAAAAAATATGGGGGGACAAAGAAGTAAGAGCATTATTAATAACGGACCACGTACAAAACACCATGGTGACCTTTGCAACAGTCTCTGCACCACACCCAGGTCTGAAAAGATTCTTGCAGAGAAACACTGAAAAGATAATTGGTGAAACATAGGGGCACCTTATACTGGGTGGGGATTTTAACACATGGATGGATATATCCGTGGATAGACAGACCAAGGACGCCACGAATTGTGACCCGCAAACCAATTGGGGAACTGAATTTAATACAGCCATGAAGATGCATGGATTAAGGGATAGCTGTAGGTTTCTTCACCCACGGGAAAAGGGCTTTACTTTTTACTCCGCTCCACATGGCACACTCTCTCAAATTGATTACCTATATATCTCGAAGGAATTACTGACAGCGTTAAGTGACTCCCACATCCAACCAGTCTCATGGTCTGACCACGACATGGCGACCACTGACATACTCTGGGAAGGTTTACGCCCCGGGAACTCGAAATGGAGGTGTAATGATTCGCTATGGAGGGACCCTGTTTTTAGAGAGGAAATGGAGAGTGAGATCCAACAGTTCTTCACTTTCAATGACATGGGGGAGGTGGCTAAGTGCACAGTTTGGGACGTGGCTAAAGACACTTGGACAGGGAGTCCTTATAAGGGAAGGGGGCCAGAAGAAGAGGGAACGTGACTAGTCATCCCGTTTACAGACTGCAGACTCACTGCACATCTGCATACACTCTATGCACATGTGCAAAGAATAGTGGTCGATGCATCTCCTCAATGGTTATAAACCAAGACCACACTCGGTCCCCGGCACCCAACCGGACGAGACCGTGAAATCCACCACAGACCGCAAGAACAGGTACGTCATACCTCAGAGGCCGGTGCCACATGATATCGTTCACAACCCCAGGGGCTTCCCTGGAGTCCACAACAGGGACGCCCCCCAAGGGGAAATCCTCACCCCTGGCACTCAATATTTATTATTATCTCCCCCCAACTGTATGGGTCACTGCACCTTTATATGACAACTCACAGGCACCCCCACTGGCTGCAAGGCCCCCCCCACACACAATCTAGATTCAAATTGCACTGTAACAAGACCAAGAGGATGCAATTCAACCCGATCCCACACAAATCGCTGCACAACCAACCACTCGGTCACCGGCCCACAGACCATGCATGCAGTAACCCTCTAGACACTAGAAACACAGAGGGAGCAACCCCCTAGACACCTAGAGCACTGCACTTAACCAGCAGTCCCTCATCACCAGCTCAAATGCCACACAATTTGCACAGACTGAAAAGGCACTAGATTTATAATTGTCTAGCAATGAAGCTCGGAATCTAATCCTCCTGCTACTGCTCTCTCCACTGACTATAGCCCATGCGGGCCACTGCAAATTCTTACAGGCCACAGTCGAACGACCTGGCCTCAAGCTCTTAACACTCTATGTAAGGCAACTTACAGCAAATACTGTTAGAAGGTATAATTTACTCATTAAAGAACCCACTTCAGACAACAATCAAGCTAACTCTTGATCAACTCTTCCTTCTCGTTCCTTCCTCGGGCTTGTCCAACTGCAATGTTACTCCGCTCTGTTTTTAAACAAAATGTTAAGCATCCAAATAATGACTATGCATATTCAAACAAATGTGTATTAATCACGTTCACAGTTATTACATTCAGATGTATGTTACACTATCTCACTCATTCACAAAACACACGTCGGCTGACCACCCAAGAACTGAATAAACCTCACTGTATGAATCAAGTGTGAAAATGTGACATCTATTCATGTCAGCGCAAGGTATCTGGGTACAACCAATAGCAATTCACATGAGAGGTGGGGGCAGCACCTCCACAACCCTGTGACCATGCAGCCTATAAACCAGAGACAAGCAAACAACTGTAAAGAATGAGTGAAGCGCATGTGGAGTCTAATATCTAGTGCCCAAACACACTCACGTGCTGCTATTAATGGTTGGAGTAACACTACAATGGGTAGTGTTACTACTAACGGTAGTACTATTACTATGACTGCTGATGGCAGTAGTACTATTACTACTTGTACCACTTTCCTTAGGAGTTCTGATAACAATACAATTTTATTGAAAGTCCTACTACTGTAGTAGCAGTAACATACCTGCTACTGCTAGAAGTATTCCTACTGCTGGTAACTGTTTGGGGGTGGTACTATTACAAGTAGTAATGGTAGCACAACTGCCTATGTCACTAGTATTCCAGTAGTGGGCCAGGTTTGGCAGGTAAGCAAACTTGTTGGTGTGAAGTAAAAGAAAATGCAAGCACGTGCTGCTGTAATGGTTTCTGCAGACAGAGCGTCCTTCCCAGCCCAATGTGTCTTCCTCCTTAAAGGCTTGAAAACAGCACACACCAAAATGAAGGATAGCCATCGCAAGACAAATGGATACAGAAGGCTGAAAATAAGGTACATGGAGATGATGTTCATTGGAAAATAGGCAGGAGCTAAAACATTAACAGTTGGGGACATTATATAATTTGGTAAAAACGGTATTCCCTGTTCAGCAAGGAATGAGATGTTAGCCATTTATGTTTCCTGAATCATATCAAATGGGAAATATATAGCCAAGCGACTTTCATAGCTATGTTACCAAGTAAAGCTATTTCCACTTTCTATAGTCACCAGACTACCAGCTCTTTTCCCTTTCTCCCCAAAGCGCCTTGATATCATTCTTTGATGATTTTGTAAGAAATATGTGCACCCTGTGTATGGAGCACCTATGTCTTGCCCTCTCTTGTAGTAGGGGCGTGCCTTCGGTTTCAGCACACACACGCAATCGATGACATCAATGATTAATTGCGTCAGTCAGCTCTTCACTCACTCACTCACTCACAATGACAGGAAATCTGAGGTGCACTTAACCTTTTCTCATGTAATCAAACACTAAACTATTGACATATCTTTGCAAATGTGTCAAATATTATTACGGAATGATAATGTAGCCTGCTAATTTAGACGTTTGCATTCTGTTCAGTCGGCCGTGCCTCGTCGGCCAACTATGAGTAAAACCCAGGCAAATTTTCCAAGATATTTACAATGTGCATGAAAATACTTCACAAATAAGGAACTTCAATGGAGAATGTTTGTATATCTGTTGGCTACTTAGAAACCCTGTCCTTAATTTTATTTTACTGTCGCGGGGTTAGAAGATGCCACTAATTCTAGGACCGTACCATGTAATTTTCATCTGAAGGGTTTCCTGCCGGTATGCAGCATTCATTTAGATGGTGGCACCAGGAATCAAAAGCTGAAATATTTTTCTAAATAAGACCAATCGTACCGTCCTTCGTGTCCAGTGCTTGCTGGCCTTCAGGTGCTTTGTGCAAGCTTTGCAGATGACGGTGGGAAGGTCTAGTGATGGGACATATTTTAGAGCGGAGTATAGCCTGCCGGGGTCCTGTGATGTCACTGCACTTCTTGTTTATGAAACCCATATTCAACCATCCATCAATCCTAAGATGCTGCAGTAGCTCACTGAAACCATTATTGTACCCTTCTTGGAGCGCTGGCAACAGCTAAGTCACCCGCTCATACAATCTTTCGGGTTGTTTGCAGGCGTACTGTGACAAAGTGACCTCTAAAGATCACTCCTAGCAAATGGCTTCAGGGAGAGATTTGCCAGTCGAAGAAGAAATTGAGAGTACCCGAAGAGTACGGGGAAGAGTCAGCACCAAGGAATGCTGAGAGGTAGGATAGGGGTACAAGCAACGGGCACATGTCAGATGTCAGATACTGAGCCTTGGACGTTCAGTTACGCTGAGTTATGCTACACCGAGTAAGCTACCAGCACCATTCTTACTGGACTGGCATACTCCGAGTTCTGTGAGCGGTTGCCTTTCCGCCCGCCAGGTCTGACCTGGCAGGCGGAAAGGCACCCGCTCGCAGAGTTTGACGGATGCACCGGCACTGTTGCACACAGTGCTGGTGCATCCGTCCTCCACATTCCCATTGAGTCCTATGGGACTGAATGGGAATGGGGAGTAATTTTTTCCAGGGCCTGGCTATGGGGAATTACCGGGACCACCGAGGCTGTAATGCCCCGGTAATTCCTCATTGCCAGATGCCGGGAAAAAAACGACTCCGGCAGCAGCCATGCACAGTGCTGGTGCATCCGTCCTCCCCATTCCCATTGAGTCCTATGGGACTGAATGGGAATGGGGAGTAATTTTTTCCAGCGCCTGGCTATGGGGAATTACCGGGACCGCCGAGGCTGTAATGCCCTGGTAATTCCTCATTGCCAGGTTCCAGGAAAAAACGACTCCGTCAGCAGCCGTGCCGTTTTTACCAGCACGGCTACCACCAGGATCGTAATGTAGTCTTTTCACCCTTTCCATGGTGGCTATTGGTGCAGCGTAGATGCACCAGGAACACAGAGTGTTCACGGTGATGGTGAGGGAAAAGGGAGTTCAAAGTAAGTGGAGTGGGAGTGGATGTTGAAATTGGAGTTTGGGGTAGGTGGAGGGAGGGAAAGGGGAGCAAGAGTCTGAGGCGCACTGACCTTCATTCTTGGTGGTGAAGGTGGCAGCCTTCGGCTTCCGAGGAGGCGTGGAGTGGGGGCTTTATCATGAGGTAATAACCCCATTCTGAGCCTCCTGATTGGCTGTGAGGCTGCCACCCCTCCGACCCCCGGGTGCTAATAAGATGTATAAGATGTATGTGATTACTGCGACCCCCATAATTGCGACGGCCAAAAATGCTGACTTTTTTAACCCCCTTTACATCACATAGATATGTGGGGGGAGACCCATATTACTATAATATCACATACCCCCCAATATATATGTGTTAGAAGTGGGGTGTTAAAAAAAAAAGTCAGAAATGTCGGCCGTCGCAATTATAAGGGCGACATTTTGGCCCATTACCGTGCTAATATAGTGAATAGTCAGGTATAAGTGGGCTTTCATCCTGTGTGCATTTTCTGTATACTAATATCTTGATGAGCATTTGCTCAATATTTAAAACTCAAGAAATTGAACAAAAAACAAAAAGGTGTGGCAATTAGTGAAGGAGCGCCCTCTGCAGTACTCATTTGAAGGGGTAGTAAAAGAAAGCACGTACAATACACAAAAGGAAATATTACAAAATAGAGCATAATAGCATGAATACAAACCTGAGCAATATGAGTGAATTTAAAATAAACAACCCATAAGAGTAGAGGGAAGGATATTTCTCTAACAGAGGGACAGCAAAGGATTCTAAGCTGTCGTGCTGGAATTGGGATGCAGTCTAACCAGGTGGAACGGGGATCACTGCTTCCAAATATCAAGTCCAGAACCCAATCCAGAAGGAAGATGTAGGTAAACAGGCAAAGGCAATTATATGGGTACCTGCAGAAGAGGGAAAGGAATGAGGAAGGAACCAAGTGGCCATCATCGTTTAAGTGAATCTATAGAGCCTACAGGTCAAGAATATGATAAATGAGGCTAAGATCCAAAAACCAACAACGTTCCACTGAGTCAAGGGAACTCATTGTGGAACAGTGATGGAAAATATCCTGCTATAAAAATATTCTCCATGGCAAAATGGCCACCGTGGATGTGCTGGTCACCAGAGGGTTAATGGGAGTTGTGGTTCAGTCCTAGCAAAATGTGTTCAGGGTGACCCATGCATAGATGGAATGACAGCCCCATTCCGGATGAAGTGAATACCTCAGAGTTAGGGGTCTGGACTGCGAGTACGCTGGTAAGAAAATGGGAGTGGGAACATTGTGGGACCCACAGGACGGAGTAACCACAATTACGGTATTAACAACAGATGGGGACAACACCAGCAGGTACTGAAAATGAGGGATTAATGATACAAAATAATAGAGTCATCCTTGTTTGGCTGAATTTAAACTGCTAGGAACACTGAACTCTCACTCGCAGAAGAAATACTTCTGAACATGTTTACAACCCCACTAAACGCCCCTATGGACACCAGCCTTCTACACAATCCCTCAAAAGTTCTTTAACTTTTTGAGGGCGGAAAGAGGAAATAGAATTTCTACAGTTATTATCTTCGGATGTATGCCTTTACTTTGCCAGCATTCACTTCGCCAGACATTTGCTTTGTCAATGCAGGGGGAATCCCCCTTTTGCCTGCTTGTTTTGTACCCCATATTCTTCCCCTCTGCTATCCCTTGACCCCCGAACCTAACCATGCGCGATTCCGAATCACATACATTACCATCTTCATAATGTGACGTTACAGACAACGTAAATGCATGACAAAGTCAATGACAAATTCAATGTTTGGTGAAGTGAATGTAAGACAAAGTAAGTGTATGTGGCGACGTAAAAGGGGGATACCATTATCTTCCAGGGGGAGATCAACAGTTTGAAGAAATAAATTGTGAAGGGTGCAGGGAGGAGAAAATCATTATAATCGCCAAAAATGTCAGTGAGTTGTCCTCTTGAAGGGAGTATATATTTTCAAGTCCAAGGGCATATTTTTTTTTTTACACAAGTGTTTCAAGGCGCGACAAGGCAATGGAGGGGAACAGAGGGAAGACGAGATAACGATCCTACTAGGCCAGGTGACATTCAGATCGCGCAAGTGCATGGGAAGGGGGGTAAGGGTAAGAGCGGGGGGCAAGGGGTACGGGACAGTGCAGTCAATGGGATAAATAGAATAAATAACAAGAATAAACAACAATAAGTAAAAGTACGGCCGCCGGTGGCAAGTGCAAGGGTAAGTGCAGACATCAAGAGTCAGGTGCTGGTAGTGGGACTGTAGGGATACAGAAAGATTCTGTTAATTTTGCCTCAAAATCACGAATGCAAAACTCGTGATTTAGAACATCAGAACTATCTGAGATAACTACAAAGGTGGGAATAATTCCTATTGTGAGGTACAGGTGCTGTATCCTCCGATGCATGTTTATCAGTTCCATTATAATTATTATTTTCATGAAGATATATGAAATGCACAAAAAGGAATGAAAGTGCACTGCCCTACACTTTGCGGTGCCATCCCACATTAATGTGGGCAACACACTCTGTGCCAGCCTTTCCAATAATGCACACAATCTCCCAATGCGTTCTACATGCGGCTACTTGCTTGGCTTTTTCTCATAAGAAATCCGACCACTTCAGCCATCTGGCATGACTCCAGACAAGGCTACCATCTAGACTAGATGTGCATATGGGAGTGAAGATATGCTGTATCACCAGCCGTACGCTTTAGCGCCAACAACCCTTATTTCTGTCACATAAACTCAAGAGAGTGACAATAGGGTGAAGATCACCATGTTTTCTAACATATCTGCATGGCACCCCATTAATGACTTTCTGGCAAATCTCAAAAAAAAAAACTGTCCCCATAGAACAGGGTTGTCCAACTCTGGGCCTCGAGAGCCAGAATCCTGACAGGTTTTCAGGATATCCCTAATTAATATTCATGAGGAAAAATGTACATACATTTAGAATCATTGTATGCAAATTTATCTCATGAATATTAATGAGGGGTATCCTGAAAACCCAACATGGATCCCGCCCTCAAGGCCCGGAGTTGGACAACCCTGCCATAGAAGCTCACCTCTCAGTTAAGTCTAACACTTTAAGTCTCCAACCTCACTGCGTCTTGACCATCCCCAATCTCCCAGATAAGAATACAGTTTGTGTTGTTCTCTTATCCTATGTATTGTTGGATATGGCCACCCCTGCTCATAGCCAATCATAACACATATGCACAGAGATCACAAGCCGCACCCTCTGGCTTGCCTTCACTGTAATGTATTCAGTACATTAGTTCGTGTGAGCAGCTTCGGCCCATCCAGTGAGGCAACCATACAAGAACCTAACCAACTTCAGATAAGCCGGTGCCATCAGGTCCTTCAACAAGTACAGGTTTTGACCTAGCTTGTTTCAGCAACAACACAGCACACTCACAGATTGTTGCAAGGTAGGTTGATGGGTAACCCAACAGCCTGTCAACGGCCAAAGAGGATCGCCTGGGGCCAGCTGGCTCATAGGTAGGGGATTGGCAGAGGTCCATGACATCACAACAATGAGCAAATATCTGTGTAGCAATGCTGCGATGACAGAAACCTTATCTGGCAGTGTAATGGGAGAGATGCCCATATGGCCTGGTGCCACCTTGCCCTGACAAAGGCCCCAGCAGCCTGCGCCAATGGGTCGTTCTTAGTCTCGTGAAGCGGACCACTACTCTTATGCAGGGCTCAAGTCAAGGGAGCACGCAAGTGGACGGAGTACTCCCACTTTTTTCAAAGGGCACCTTTATATATTAATTTCTGCCAATGCCATATTCAATTGGTATGTTAGTGAGTCCCCCCGCTTTTTTTTAGGACTTGACCCCTGCTCCTGTGTCTAGGTAAGTGCTGTAAAAGAAACCCTTTATTTTGTTATATTGTATGGTTGAAGGTAATTTAGCACCCGACTTGATGATCTGCAAAAAAACCAGGAAGGAATGGGCACTTAATGGTTTACGTAAGGCCCAGAGACTTTCCAACACTGAAGAATAAATGCCCTTGTTTTGCTAGACGCTGTATGATTATGTGTATTGTGCAGATGCTGATCAATGAGAAGGGAGGCAGGTGGAATCGGGGATAATCAAGCCTGCATGAACGTTTGTTTCCTTAGGATGAGGCTGGACAAGAGCCTCGGGTCTAGAGCAAACCACTGATACCAAAAAGGGGACTTCTTCTAAACCGTATCAGAAGTCGGTCAACACTTCATGAGGGCTTTGAGCGGTTCCCTAAAACTTCGAAAGCAATCCCAAAACCAATGGATCCAGAAACCTAATCTTAAGCAGTCCTTGTCCCTCCAGGAGCAGCCTACACCATGCAAAACAAACGAAAAGAATGGTGCGTGAGTCCGGTTTTTTTGCAGGGGGAGGGTGCAGCGAGACCTGGGGTCGAAGGGGGGTCTCTCACCCCCCCCCATGCTCCCTCAAACGAGAGCCTTGGCCAAAGGAAAAAGGAAAGCACACGCATCACGGCAAAGACGTGTGTGCAGGAGACCTGTACACTAAAGATATGGACGCCATCTTGGGCGCAGGGATGAATGGACATGTGAAAGGCCTTGATTGTTACTCCATATGGATGTTAAATAACGTGGGGGACAGGACAGAAACCCAGTGGTGCACCATCCACCACTGGCTGGAAATCTGACCTGGAGAATTCCATCTGAAGATTCCAACCAGTAAGAAAGCAAGTAACCCACTCCAATACATGGAGCCCCCGTTCCCTCAAGGCGTGAGAAGAACGCTCCATAGTGGCGTTGCTAGGGGAGGACCCAGCGGGGCCCGAGCTACTCCTCTGAAATCCTGGCCCACCCCTTGGGGGGGCCCACCGCCACACCCCCCTTAAGTCAGCTGGGCTACTCATTCTGCACTCTCTGCAGTTCTGGGTTCGCCTGCAAGGCACACACACAGGGCCGCAATCAACAATGAAGAGCTGTTAAGTTCCCTCTGCCGTCAAGACCAGCCCCTCCAATCAGAACGTAGCTCACAAAACTGTGAATGATGGGTCATTAGTGACTTAATGGTCTTGTGCCTATATTCTGATGTGAGGGGAGGTGCAGTGGGGTTTGCTAGTTTGGGTGCACAAAAGCTTCTCTGCAGGAGTGCTTGTGACATCACATTCCCTTTCATAGGCGGTACCCCTACTTTTGTCTTTGGTCACCTCTGTGCCCCCGCCTAAATTGTATTCCTGACGATGCCACTGGCTCCGTGGTCAGATGGAGGAGGCAAACAGCCAGCATGCTTGGCCCCACATCAGCATTGGTGACTGGTAGGTGGCTTTGTGGCATAGCAAGAGGGAACCCCAGATTGATAGGTTCACAAAGGGCATTTCCAAGTAAGGCGATGCATAAGTCAATAGCAGCACGATTCGAGAAGGTCGAAAATAAACGTTACAGCCGTAATATGCCCGAAAGAAGACCAAGGCAGTGTTACCGGAAACAACACACGATAGTATAGACATATGATTGTATGGCGACTACTTCTATACAGGAAGTCATGAAAGTGAGAGCCCAAGAATCACAGAATCGATGTATAAATGCATTGTTAACATTCGTACTGTTGTACATTAGTCTAGAAAAGCACATTACCTCCACGTCCACTCTTCCTCGTCCCAGTACTTACTTCATGAGGCCCCTGCCTCCGACACAGGACCTTCTTCTATTTCTTTAAATTCCTATAACTCCTCCCCCACATCCACGTCACTCAGTTTAATTTTTCCTGCCTCCGGCAGGTTGGACTTTTTCTTCCCGGTGCGGGGCACTGGGGAGCACCGATTGCTGGCCCCCTGGGGGGGGGCTGTGTGGCGGGGCCCTCGGCTCCCTCAGGTGCGGCGCTGCTCCTGGGCCACATGCGGGGCTTGGGGTCACAGTTGAGCGGGATTGCCTCGCTCGGTTCTTTGCTGGGCTCCGGACCGCAGCGTGAGCATTGTGTCCCGGGTCCTGCATGGCCCGGGGGAAGGTAAGGAGAGGGGAGGACTGGGCTTGATGTTTTCCCCCCTCCTCCTGTTTTGGCCATCTTGATTCGACAGGCCTTTTCCTCGTGCTCTGTGTACACATCTTTATTGGAAATGATGGCAAGCACTTGGCAGTATGGGCTAGCCTTCCCTTTTGTTGTGTGGCCTCTCTGCTTCTTGTCGTGGGGTGACAGTGGCAGAGAGTCTTTGAAAGTGCGGGGGCTCTGTTCTGTCGCAGGCATGTCACATACCACCCGCTCCTCAGACACACACAGCACAGGATGCACCGGATGTTAGCTGCATTCTCTGGGGGAAGGTAAGGAGAGGGGAGGACTGTGCTTGATATTTTTCCCCTCTCCTGCTGGTATGGCCATCTTGACTCCTTCAACATGCCGTTTCCTCGTGCTTTGTGTACACATCTTTGTTGGAAATGATGGCAAGCACTTGGCAGTATGGGCTAGCCTTCCCTTTTGTTGTGTGGCCTCTCTGCTTCTTGTCATGGGGTGACAGTGGCAGAGAGTCTTTGAAAGTGCGGGGGCTCTGTTCTGTCGCAGGCATGTCACATACCACCCGCTCCTCAGACACACACAGCACAGGATGCACCGGATGTTAGCTGCATTCTCTGGGGGAAGGTAAGGAGAGGGGAGGACTGTGCTTGATATTTTTCCCCTCTCCTGCTGGTATGGCCATCTTGACTCCTTCAACATGCCGTTTCCTCGTGCTCTGTATACACATCTTTATTGGAAATAATGGCAAGCACTTGGCAGTATGGCCTAGCCTTCCCTTTTTGTTGTGAGGCCTCTCTGCTTCTTGTCGTGGGGTGACAGTGGCAGAGAGTTTTTGAAAGTGCTGGGGCTCTGTTCTGTCACAGGCATGTCACATACTACCCGCTCCTCAGACACATGCAGCCCAGGATGCACCGGATGTTGGCTGCATTCTTTGCGTGCAGCCTGTGAAACGGCGCAGATTTGGACGCGTCTGCAACGGCCTGAAGGGTACCGGCCTGGCATAGTCTACACTTTGGGTTCGAGTCTCTGCGGTGCTGACTCAGCATTTCATCCTTCCTAGACGGATGCATTGGAACGATTTAGAGCTTGGGGCTACCAGCTACTGGATACAGGGCTCAAGCCACCTCTCAGTAATGTGGCGAGTTAGTGGTGTGTTTGGGTCTGTGCTAGCTATGGACGCAGACTCCTTGTCCTGTCCTCTTCCTCTGAACTGCACGAGGGAAGGTCAAAGGAGATGATTTTCTTTTCCCTTGTCCGGCATGAAATTATAGAAAATGCATCATGGAAGTAATGGCCATTCAGACGGTTCCCAGTGTCTCTTCTTTTAGGGCCTAGGTCCTCCGGTGCTGACGTGTTGCTTTCACGCCTCCTCTCAGACTTGTGGGAAGTGATATGGCACATGGTGGCACATGTCTGTGCTTAGAGGGGTTCTCAGAGCCCCTGGTGCCGGTGGAGGGGGATGTCACTTCAGTGGGTTTTTCCAGTGTAGGAATACCACAGGTGGGGGGTTGCCTTTGATGTCTGCTATCCGGGATGGATTGCTTTGCCCTGCTTTGTGACAGTACTCTGCCCTTTTGACACCAGCCTGGTGGCTCCTCTGTCGGCTGGAGGGGGCCCTGGTCTGCTGGACTTCTGGGCTGTCCTGTATCTTCCTTTTGATAAGTCGGATCTTTTTGTGGGCTGACAAGCATGCTGTTATATTGTGGCGCAGGCATGCTTCAACGTCCTGTGATTTTCCTCTGGTGCAAGTGCAGTCACTGGCGGTTTTCCCTGGCTCCTCGTCTCTATCTTCTCTGAGGTGTATGGGACCGGTGGGGTTCGGCTTCCTGGGTAATGGGCTCCTTCCGGAGGGGGGAATCGGTTGCAGTTCTTGTCTCCTCCTGTCCAGGTTTGCATGGTTAGGACTTTGGTACCCAGCTCACGGTCCAAGTAGTTACCGTCTTGCCCGTTCCTCTCCCTGTTCAGGGTCAAGTTTTCTACTTGCGGGTGTTCCTGGTCCCTATGCCTTCTAGGATGTGTCAACTGCTTATGGGTCTCAAGACCCTGCACTGCTTGTCCGGACGTCTGGGGAGAGTGTACTCTGGATGTTGTGCAGGGGGGGCGCTTGCTGGCTGGTCTGCGCTGGGTTCTCAGAAGGCAGTGTGTCTCGGCTCGCCTGTTGCTGAAGTTACGGGGCACGTGGCGTCTTGCGTTTTTCGGTTCCTTGAGCCTGTCTTCGGTTATGTCCCCTGGTGTCTTATACTCTCTCCCACTGGTTTCCGACGTCTCGGCTTTCGTAGTTGTGTTTTCGATGTCCCCAGCGCTGCGAGTCTCCCCGCTGTGGTAGCGGGGGGTTTCAGGTCTACAGGCTGAGGTGTGCATGGTCCATCCTCCTGTGGCCTCTCTTACTACCAACGCCAGCAGAAAGGGTCTACATTGGGGGTCCTCTCAGCTCAAGGGTTGTGTGATCTGGGGAGAGCCGGCGATCATCCAATTGGCAAGAGTTGTGCCATTGTCCAAGCTCTGGTGTACTACAAGGAGTTGCTGGACGGTCGGCGGTTTTGATCTGATCGGACAATACGACGGCCTTGGCATATGTCAACTGCAAAAGGGGTTCCAGCTGTTCCTTGCATGCTCTGGCAGCGCTGATAGGCACCTGGGAGAAATCTCATCTGGTGTCTCTGGTGGCCTCACGTATCAGAAGGGTGGACAATGTTCAAGCGGATCTTCTCAGATGCTGGTTTTCACTCCTCAGCGGAACTGGTCCTGTTGGCCCAGGTCTTTGCAGTGACTTGTGTCAGATTAGGGTCCCCGGTTCTAGACCTGTTTGCATCCCCGGCCTCAGCAGAAGTTTGCCTCTTCTGCTCTCGGTTTCAGGCCGGGGGGATTGGGGAATGGACGCCCTCTCTGTACAGTGCCCTTGGGGTTTTCCTTTATGCCTTTCCACCTATTCCCCTTCTGCCCCGCATGGTTTGGCGCATCAGAGTGTCCAGGGTGACTGTGTTGTCGTTAGCTCAGTTCTGGTCCCGCCGGAGTCGGCTCCCCTCTCTGTTGGAGCTTCGGTCCTAGGAACCTTGGCTGATTCTGAGGTGGCCGTGTCCCCTTCAAGGGGATCTGCGGTTGGAATTCCACTGGATGCAATGGGCAGTGTGGCTATTGCTCAGTGTAGGTTGATATCTCGGGGGTTCTCAGATCCTGTAGTTGAGTACATAATGGATGCTCTTAGACCCTCCACTCTGAAGGTGTTCTGATAAAGGGCTTCCCCCTTGGGATCTCCCTCTTGTATTACGGTTCATTCAAGGGCCTTCCGAGATTGATATCAAACATCTTACACTGAAATCTGCTTTTCTTATTGCCTTCGCTTCTGCCCGTAGGCTTGGGGAGATTGGGGCTCTCTTATGTCACCCTCCTTTCCTGAGGGTGCTGCCAGACTCGGTGCTGCTGAGGTGTGGCCCGAAGTTCCTCCCTTAAATTGTATCTTGGTTTTCATACCTCTCAGGATCTGGTTCTCCCTGACTTCTTTCATGATCCGAGAATGCATGAGGAGGTGGCTTGGCTTAACATTATGTCCGGCGGGACGTGTTGGAGTATTTGGCTAGGTTTGCTTTTTCCCACCAATCTGATAGTCTTCCGATTGCTTGTGGTCCGGCTGGGGCTGGGCAAAACGCATCTGTGGTTTTCCATTTTCCGATGGTTCCGGGTTGTGATCCCAGTGCCTATATGGCTTTTGGCCTGCCTGTGCCTGCGCACGATCAGGGGCGGTCCGCCAGCGGTTTGGCGGCTTCCTGGGCCGATGCAAGGAGGGTTTTTCTCTGCAAGAGATTTGTATGGCTGCCGCCTTGGCTGGTCTAGGGATTTCCATCAACCGCTATGGGTTGAGTTCCTCCCACTCGGGGGGGGGGGGGGGTTGGTTCCTTCGTGGTTGGAGTTTTATCTGTGGGGATGTGAATTAAGAGTTATTGTGGGTGTGTTTGCTGCACTGTTTTTAGCTCTGTTTCTCATTGGGACCTTTTCCCCGTTGCTGCTTTGGTATACCTCATGAAGTAAGTACTGGGACGAGGAAGAGTGGACGTGGAGGTAATGCTCTGATTACTTACCGGTAATCTTCATTACTCCTAGTCCTACTCTTCCTCGTCACAGTACTGACGACCCTCCTCACCCTCCCTGCGGGGAAGGTCCCATGCTCTGGCTTGGTAATATGAAACTGAGTGACGTGGATGTGGGGGAGGAGTTATAGGAATTTAAAGAAATAGAAGAAGGTCCTGTGTCGGAGGCAGGGGCCTCATGAAGTAAGTACTGTGACGAGGAAGAGTAGGACTAGGAGTAATGAAGATTACCGGTAAGTAATCAGAGCATGACTATGGATGTGTGAAGTAAAAGGCGGAATATGTTTACGCTATATCCGAAGACACACTGTAGCAGGAGTCTGCATATGTTATCCATTCATTGGCCACTGAGAAATGTTACGTAAATGAGCACTGGCGTATATGCCCCATCATTGACAAGGTCGCGTTTTCCCTTACACGTCACCGCGCAAAGAGATGCAGGTGTGTCTGCCACTCCCTGTCCTCGTGACTCGGCAGGCCCATTGGCGACTGGCTCGCAAGAGGGGTAACGTATGTGGATGCTGCAATTACTCAGGGATGCACTGAATTAAAAGCTGGCAAGAAGAAGAACAGGTTTTAATTACCAGAGAGTCTATTATAATGGGCACCCCCGCGTCTACTCGTCTGTGCCTTTGCAAGGCAGGCTGCCAATTTACGCTTTTCAGGCGGCCAGTCGGGACGGTGTGCACGCAGGCTGGTATGGTCTTAAGCGTGTGCTGTTCGGTCTCTGACGAGGTTCCCTTGGTGGGATACGGGGGTGCCTTGGAGGATGACTGTAAAGCCCCCCAGATCACCTCCGCTGCACCCCCTCCTCAGAGCAGGAAAGTGTCACGTGCCTCCCCTGTCAGTAACCACTCCAACTGGGTGAATCCTCTTCTTAAGTAACTATGGGAAAGTTGGGACAATACCACTACGAATCCCAGAATTCCCCATTCCGTCAAAGGCAGGATCTGGAATAGACTCGGGAAAATGACTGAGAATTTTGAAGGGACATTCCTTGGTGACTACCCAGCTCACTTGCTGGAATACAAGAGAACATGTCCTCGACACAGGACATCCCAGTGATGTCCATAAAACAAAAGCAGGAGGACTACATTTCCCATAATCCCCCTGAGGATTAAAGGAAAACCCAGACCTGACTACAAAACCGCAATCACTGCCATGTGGACAGGAGAGCTGGAGTTGGGGCGACCAGGCCACCACACACAGGCTGCCCTTAAAACTCAGGAAACGCAGCATAGTACAACCCACAACCCATGCCCACAAGATGCG
Organism: Ambystoma mexicanum; assembly: GCF_040938575.1. NCBI lineage: Eukaryota > Metazoa > Chordata > Amphibia > Caudata > Ambystomatidae > Ambystoma > Ambystoma mexicanum. The sequence continues at coordinate 50,923,462 of NC_090933.1, read as the reverse complement.
TAAAAGCGCAACTCCTCCCATTTTCAGTGGCATAGAAGAGAAACCAAAATGACAGTATCTCTCTCTCTCTCTCCAATCAAAAAACAAGAATGCTGCAACGATCGTATTTTTAGTCACATTTCTGCAGGATTGTTGCACTTTAAAATAAAGAAAAACAGATGGGTTTTTATCAAAATTCCACTAAAAACATTCGTTGTTTTGGGCTTTGATTTGTATTCGGTAATTTAACGTAGACCTTAGTTTCACATTGGGAGGTAACTGCAGACCACAAAAAGGCAGGGAGATGCACGGCAGCCAAATGAGATCCAAAATGGCCGCCCCACCTCTTATAGCCTCTGTTCCATCAAACACCCACCCCCAAGAGAGCTGCAGGAAGGAATTGGCCACCACCAATCACAGACTAGCCCTCCTCAAAGGCCACAGGTGTAAAACCATCAGCCTGGAAGCCAACCTAGTGCAGGAGCAAAACAACTATAGGAAGACGAACCACTAAAGTCAGTTTGTTGGCTGTTGGAGTGGAGAAAGGACAGTTTGTGGAGCTGGAAGAAGGAATGTGGAGCAGGAGCAAAGACGCAGCTGGAGAGAGGGTCAGGAGAAGTGGGGTGAATAAGAGATAAGATCAGGAGGGGGGGAAATTATATAAATGAGGTGAACGTATAATCTGAAGAAAGGGGGGGAGATAACATTATAGAAGATGGCTCATTGGAGGGGATTGGTGAAGGGAAGAGTTTTAGATTTGATAACAGTGAATTGTACAAAGTGAGGAGGAAGTAACATCTGAGGAGGACGGAGGGGAAACAACCGAGGAAGAGGGGTGAAAGGTTTGAACTACCTGGTCCAGGAGGGAAGGGAAGAGGAAGCTAAAGGGATGATTTGGCAGGAGAGGTATTAAGTTGGCACACTGAATTGGTATATGGGAAACTGACCTGGGTGAACAGGGCCCCATATACCTAGGAGGTGGGCATGGCGCCATATCCATGGGTGAAACAGAAGCAGGGAGAACAAGGTGAGAAGTGAGGACGTGCTGCTTGAACCAACAGGAGTTCAGAGCGAGAAGTGATCAGATGGGGATCAGTACAAAACATTGTTTATGGAGATTGATGGTAATAGTCTCTATTTCCATGTAGTCGTTCTGCAAATCAATTTAATGGAACTCTGTCTATTGACCACAAGAGGGCAACAGTTCAATCAGGGTCAGGAATTCAAACTTGTGACATGCAGCGTGGGTGACATATCACAGCAACTGGTGTTTGATGCCCCCAGCTACACTGCATGCTTTAATGATGGCAGCTGCTGTCAACGAAGCTAAAGATATTTGGTTTGTTGAACTGGGACAGATGAAAGGCTTAAGGATGCCAGCATGCTCTCAACATTGGGACACGTCCAGATCTCTGCAGCATGCCCATTAATTTTATTTTAAGATCGTAGGATCGCAGCAGCCGGCATTATCAAAACATGCTCCTTCATTTTTCCCAAAAAATCACAGGAAAAGCGAACTGCAAAAATACGCGTCACATGGCCCCACCAACACACCCACAGTGTCCTCTCCTGCCATCACCTGCCTCTGCAGTGCTCTCACGCTTCCCCGTTCCTTCATGCAATTACCACGTGTTCACATCTTGTATATCCGATTCAAGTGTTTAAAATCTATATGGTTTTATTCAACTAAATAAAAGTGTTCTTAGACATAGGGGAATAGCACTACAGACCTTTTCCAAATGTGTAAAAATATATGTACCTTTTTCAGATGTGTAAAAATATGATTCAACTGAGGCTTGCCCAAGAGTGGCGAAAGCTTTGCCAGCAGAAGCACAATGAGGAGTGGCAGAGTAGGAAGTGCAGGTTCACCAGCAGCGCGCGAGGCAGGTGGCATCAATGGTAACCACGTCCGTAATGGTTCCAGTTTTAAAATAAGCAGCAAGAAAGAGCAAACACCTGTCTTGCAGTGTGCGTGCGTGCGTGCGTGTGTCACGCCAGCGGGGGTTGAATGCTGATTGTCATTGACATCTTGTTCGAATGCGGTAAACGGGACGCCTACACATTTATAACTTGTGAGAGCATTTCTGATGCGATTGCATATGTCAGTCAGCCTTGATTGCAGACTTGTGTGAACAACATTAGTGAGATTCGGTGCGAAAAGATAGCATTGTCCGGTCCGAAAATGTGTGAGTTATCCTAATTTGCATATGTGGGACCATCACTGCACGTGACATCACAGAAAAGGACCCAATAAGAAGTGGCATTGTACTCTTTGATACTCAGGACATCATGGACATTGACATTACAATCTATCCTTAGATAGCTTCGAGTCTAATTCGGAAAGGTTCACACTTGAGAACATGGGGATATTCTCTTCTGATCCTCTGAGATTTGCACCTGTTACCAGCCTCCCAAACCCTGAAAGTCAAGTCCATTTTGAAATGCCTGGAACATCGCGAAAATGCCCTTGTGCAAATCTTTGTGATTCACATTTGCACACAAGCTCTCAGGCAGCTTCAGATGTTCTCAGGTTTTGGTTTTGTGAATCGTGTCCAATGAAGCGGGTGCAAATCCGAGGTGTTTCTGGGCATATACCCATTTGCTCTGATGGATCTCTTTGTGAATCGGGCCCCCCATGTGTACGTGGCCACATGGAACGAGTCTGCTGTGTCAGAGCAACAAGAACCACGTGACTAAAGAGGAGTGCTTAATCTTAGGTTTACTTCTTCACATATGCTATGGATGCGACAAAGAACTAGCATTCAGCAATTAAGGGTTTGTCCACAACAGAAGAATACCTGGTCTATGCAAACAGTGTCGGAACGGTGCAAAATAAAGTGTCTAGATTCCTAATCTAATAGGGATAATGGTCTGCCTCAAGTTCCTCACTCTATTGCGTACTCTCAACGATATAACGCCCAGCATGCCCAGTCGCGATCTGAAACACTTGTGTACGAGCGCAATACAAATAAAATATCATATCATGCTTCTTGGCTACAGCTCACAGGAAGGAGTTGGGCTAAACGTCTACATGGCAAAGGATCCATCTACAGCAAAAACTGGACTGCCTCTTTGGGATTGGTTGAAATGTGGGAGCCGCAATCACTGGCTTTCCAGGTGCTTTGGACTACAACTCCCATCAGTGCCAGTCAGCATAGTCAATAGGGGAGGATCATGGGAGTCATAGTCTAAACTATTCGGAGGGCCACAGGTTGCAGACTGCTGGTCTAAATCAACACTGTCGGAAATGGCTCAAACCCCAGCTTATTTAACTTTAAGTGGCAAGGACGAGGTATCTCGTCCTTGGGATTACCTCCCCAGTGCCAAGGACGAGATAGCTCGTCCTTGGCACTTAAAGGGTTAATGAAGGAGAAAATGTTAGAAGGCTTTGCATGGTGAAATACTGAAATCACCAAAAAAGGCCTTGGCACTGGGGGAGGGGGGAAACCCACGGCAGTTTAAGTTTTTTTTTACTTAGAGTCTTAGTTTAGCTGCTTCTTGGCTTAATTTGCAGTCCCAGAGATACAGCACCCAGCCACTTCTTTACAAAAGGTACTCTTCAAAGAGAATACCCTATGTGCGCTATCTGTAATCCACATCAGGAGAGTGTCTGGCACATTGCTTCCTGATCCAGGGCAATAGTGCCCCAGTTTACTGCCAGACGAGGAGGTGTCCTTTCCTAGCTTACCATGTGTACTTCTGGATCTCCCATCTTTCCCTCTCTTCAGGCGTCCCGTGTCCTTCCCACTCTCAGGCTTGCATAACCCCTCATTGCTCTAAAGGTTAAAGTGCCCTTCTCATTCAGGAATAATATGCTGCCCTTCACACCGCAAGTGCAGTCGAGGTTTTAGGATGTCAAGGGCCCAGACTCCTCAGGGGTCTCCTCCGATTTCCTCACACTTGCAAAGTTATCCTTCCCAATGACTCCAGGAGCCACCTCCACACCAGCCTCTATGCCTTCTGGATGCTCCAGGCTTCTGCTCCCCTGGCTCCATGTTGTGGCTGTCTCTCCTACTTCCTGCTCTGCCGCTGTCACAACCCCCCCATTTTGAGATGGTCTTCTCCTTTCATGAGTCCTGACCTTAGCCCTTGTTTTCTTTTCTCTTTTCTTTCCTTCTCACAGGGTGTTATGATTTTCCAGCCAACTCTGCCATCTGAACCTGAGGGTTGCCAAAACAACAGCAGACAGGCCCCCAGTCGCATAATGATTGTTCCTCAAGCCCATCCTGTTTTGCTTTGCTTCTTCTCCAGCCTACATGTATGTATTGCGATACAGGAGAAAGAGATGAAGCCACATCCTACATTAAAGTAGAAGTGGTTTACTGTGAACACCAGTGCACTTCCGCAAAAGTTCACGATATGAACCTTGTTGAGTTGTGACCACAAACTAAGTGTGAGATACTGTCCCTAGAAGGAATAACTGGATCCTAAGAGATGTACTTATCACTCCGATCCACCTGGGGCCGGAAGAGGCTGTGCCGCATCCTCCATGAAGCACACAGCACTGTATGCTTTGTCGGTGGCTACCGTGGACTGCACAGTCCCCTTTTGAGTCGATGATGAAGGAGGTGGTGCGACTGTCACACCACTTAATTATCAGCAATACATTTTTTTTCTCCTCTGTTATACAATCTGAAACCCATTAATGGTGGTAATGTAAAGAAACTAAACCAGAGCCCACGTTTGCCACTTAACAGCACTTACTTGTTGACTAACCACAGAAACAGAGCCTTTGAGTTATGATCTGTGATTCATGTCATTTCAATCAGGTCATAGCCATAAATGTGTACTATGTGAAGCACATTCTCCCAGCCATAAATGGAAGGCTACAAGTCCCAGAATGACAAGTGATATGATCGTAAAGAAGCTCTTCGAGTTTAACTACTGTACTTTCAAGACCTGCCACCAAAGAACATGTGTGATGAGGTAACCTGCTTGTTAAAATGATTTGACACTTCATGGAGCTTCTTGTGATGGAAATGTGAAGTTCCACAAAAAAGAAATCCTTGTATTGTTCATGTCTCACAACTTCATGCAGATGAACTTGGTGGTGTTTACTGTGATTCGGTTTGCTGCAGTGGCAGATTTAATATATATAGCCTGGGTCTGTGGGGAAGCTTTGCCATGCAGCTGGACTCAGTATGGTCAGACTCACTAAAACATCAACATGTATTGGGAGGACGATCCGCTCAGAACCAAGATCTGTCCAAAAAAAAGACTTGCCAGCTAGCAGGAGGCGATGCTGGGGGTGCGATGTTCGAGACCTTATCAGGGCTGCAGTAACCAAGGTATGTAGTGGCACAGGGAGTTGCAAGCCCCCATGGGCCTGGACCCAGTTCTGCCGCACAGGCCCCCATGCCATTTCCCAAACCTCAGTATAGTGGTTGGAGTGCCTGCTACAGCGATTGTACTATCGACCACACCGCTTACGGTCTCAGGAGGATAGCTCAGGAGCAACGCACCCACCTTGGAAGCAAGACGACGCTGAGCAACACAGGTTTGATTCCAAGGTCCGCGCTTAGAAACCTACACTTAGACTAATCTAAATTAAAGATGAATAACACGAACATTATTCACTTGAGTTACAATAACAACTAATATTTAAGCACCCGCCGCCAATCATTGTGTAGTATGTGCTACTTACATGATTAAATAAAGTATTAACGGCGCTAAATGAATAGTGTGTGGCTCTTGATGGGTTACACGTGTAACTTGAAGTTTTAGATTTAAAAAAAATGTGTGCTTTGACATAACTTTTCAGGGGCTATCTAGCAAACATGCATGTTTACAGTTCTCTTCGCCCATCCCTGAAACATTAGTCATACGGATTGTAGAGGGCAAGCTGCTTGATGATGAAGGCACAGACAGCAGAGGCTCGCGGGTCGGGGCAGGGACTACAAACAATGCATTAGGGAAATGGGCAGTTGTGGAGTTTAGAAGTCTCCTGCCCACTAAAGGACGGCTCCGCCCTGCTATCCCAAACTCCCCATCTCTAACCCCACCCCATCAAGTTTGACCCTCTCAACCACTCTCCATAAGACACAAGCCATTTCGCTATTGAAAGGCACCTAACTAAGCAGTTGTGTGTGTTTTGTAAGGTTTGTTTTTGATTGTTAATTAATTGCCTGACGTTTATCAGCTGACTTGCACACATGTATGGCAATGATATTCGTTGGCTTAGAATCAATTAAAATGTGTGCAGCAGATGGGTATGCAGTGATACAATCGCGGCAAAAATGTGGCCAGTACAAAAAAAAATCACAGCAAAAATGCTGTGGTCTGACCCGTTAAAGGTGTACCCCATTACACCATTTAAGAGGTGCGGGGGTGTCCCCCACATCCTTTAAATGGATTGCGGCGGCAAAACCACTGCCTTTTCACCACGATATTTTGTGTCCACGGCCATTTCTGCCACAATTTTAACACATGGAACCAGCAGATGGTACCTTTCATTGAGTGAGGGAAAGGATGACGCTAACACACTGCCCTGCCCAGTCAGCATCTTGCATTGTGCATCCAGCAGTGTGCTGGGTGTAGGGCCATAGACACGATTTTAATTTCAGTGACAGACTGACTAGGAAAGTATACAGGCCATATTGTGGTACACCCGCAAAGTCTTTTTGATAGTGGCTGTTTAGCCAATTTAAAGCCTTGGGGAATAGTGCACACAAAACCACAGTGTTAGGTCTGATGTCCCGAAGGCCTTCAACTAATTATACAACACATGCTTTATTTGAATTTAACCCTATTGCTACTTCCGCAAAATTATTTGAACCCATTATAGGCTTTCTATTTTTTTGCTAGTATCGTTTTCATCAGGTTGAAGCACATTACAAATTAACTGTTTCCACTCTAAATTCTGTATGAGCGAAATAGCCCCTCCGCCTAAATCTGTGGTCTTCAAACTGGGAGGCTGGCCCAAAGGGTGTCCAAGGGGAGGCCCCAGACATGGGCGTAATTTTAGGGGGGTGACAGGGGTGTTTGTCCAACTTTCATGGCACACCATTTTGTCCCCATTCATTTGGCTGGGGCACCTTTTTTTTCAGATGTCATGTCCCCCCCCACAACATGTTCAGCAAAGTTACTCCACTGGCCCCAGACTCTTTAAAAGGGATTAAGACGCCGGTTTTGAATATAAAAAAAGGATTAAGGTGACTGATTTTAATGGAAAATATAAGCAGTAGAACATCTGCATATTTTAAAGAGCCTTGGGCCCCTGGACATCCTTTGAGCCGGGGGTTGGGAGGGGATCGGGAGGGCCCGTAGGTGGGGTGCCTAGGAAGAATATTTGTACTCCTGGGGGGGGCTTGAGAAGAAAAAGTTTGAAGACCACTGGTCTAGATTGACTGTACACAGGTGTGCAGAAAGGGGATGTACAGCTTACAGGGCAGCGGGTAGTGCTTAATTTAGTGAAATCTATGATGGACAAAATCTGCAAGAGTGTCATGGTTTGCCTTCAGAGCAAGACGGGCAACCTATTTGTGGGGATTGGCTGTCAATGAATTTCTCTCTGGAAGACCAACTCGGAAGTCGCTGTTATTTTAAGTTTAAAGTAGCCTCGTCCGCCGCAACATTCCAGTTATATAAAGTAGTTTGCTTGGCTTGGCACGCAGCTGGGTTTGATGCAACAGACTTTATATACCGCTTGTTTAGAACTGGGGCAGCCATCTTGAACGTGGAGTTAGGCCTGGCACTCCAGAGTAGCCAAGAGCACCCAGCTGTTAAGAGCGCTATGTCCGTCCTGTAGTGAATTTCTAGTGATTGCCCAAATCTCTTAATTGCAATACTGTAGATGGAAGTCATCTAGCTTTCTTTGTTTTCGTCCATCGTAGGAGCATGGCTTCCCCTCAGATCCGCAGAAAAGTCTGTATTGTAGACATGCGTTCATTAAGAGAGGCTACTCTGGGCCAGTGAAAAGTAATTTTGTGGGTGATGCTGGTGGAGTGGCCTATATTGGTGCATTGCATGAATAGTCCCGCCAAGGCAGTTTTTTTGCTGCTGTAGTGTTCCACATGGATTTCGATTGAGGGGACCAAGTTTTTAATAGCTGAACTTTTAGCATCTGCCAAGATAGTTTTACAGGAGGACACTAGGCATGCGAGGAAGTACCATTAACCAGTCAAAAAGGTAGAGCTGCGTTGGTGGTCCTTGTCAGAATTTTGTATTCACTTTTTTCTGCTCTTAGTTACTGACCGTGGTGTTTAGATGCTGATCTAAGTGTGATTCAGGCCCACACGCAATGGCTCTGGTTCAAGAGGTTTGTGGGGGCCATCTGGCGACCATGGGCTCAAAGAGCAACATTGTTTGTGGGGTTAGAACCGCTCTGTGCGCTTTAACAGATGCAGAAACAAATGGTCTATAGAATCTTGCAGTCATTTTAAAGATTTTGGGTGAATTATTTATCGTTTTTGTTTAAAATATTTGCAATTTTTTGTGTAATTGTCGAATTTTGATTTCCTCTTTTCTGCAAACACTAAGTGCAAGATGGTGATTGAAAATAAATGCTGACAATGACTAAGACATTATTGTTCCTCGCTTCTGGAGAACAACTGCTCTGCATGTACTGTCCTACGTCAAAAACAAAGCCGCCATCTTCCCATCTCACCTCCCATAGGCTCTGTGCACGGATCTTTCTTCTTCTTAATGTACTTTTAGTGAGCATAGACTTTGGGACCTGGGCTTTACACTACTAGAGATGTCATGTATTTCATGAGCCTGCCTTTATGAACGACCTCTACTACATCCAATATTTGGTCCTTAAAATATCGGTCATGTACCTAGTGAGTCTCCACCATGCCTAATCATTCCAAGATTGTTCTGGATTTCTCCCCAAAGGTATCCATTGTTCCCTTAGTCTACGCTATTTTTTTCTTGTAGAAAGCAACTTGAGTTAGAACATTTACAAAAACTCTCCTCCCTTCTTCGTCAATGTCAAACTTCCGGTGTCATAAAGTTACTGAACACGTGCTGTGCTGTTCTCACATATGCTGCCAACTCCTCTGTCCTGTAGAAAACCCTTGGCCATGCCAATAGTCCAAGAGGGCGACCTGTTTCATCGTTCAATTTGAAGTCAACTGTTCCTTCAGCTATTGTAAAGAGAGATGACATCAATGCACCCTAATAAGGCCTATCAGATCGGGGCAGAATCGCTTAAAATGACCACTTCAAAACTCGATCCGTAGAAGGATCTTTCAAGACGTTGGCCCTTCGGCTATGGAATTAAATTCCAGTGTAATTTAGAGAAATGCATCAATTAATTGGCCTTAAAAAGAAACTAAAAAAATATCCATTTATCCTACACTTTGAGCCTGAATCCATTGGACCGAACAATGTGACATTCTGGCTCAGCAGGCAACCAAACTTGTAGTACCAAGAACCCCCTTGACAAATTCCTGTGGATGACTTGATGGATGTATGTTAAAAGAACGCATCCCCAAAGATCGAATTACAAAATTACGGAGCATATTTTGTAATTTAATCTTTTGGGATTTTGCCCGTTTGTCCCCTTGCACTGCCTTTAATGTATGTGGGGGACACTTCCACAAACCCTGCAGCCCATAATACCGAACAGGGTGAGCGGGGGACACCCCTGCAACCTCCACTCCCCTGTTCTATATTATGAGCTTCAATCTCATCTACTATGCCGAATGCACACTAAACGTGCATTCAGCATTTTAGAATCATTATTTTATTCCATTCCCGACATGACATAACAGAATTAGTCCATTTTGTTTCTTTGGCATTTAGTGTCTCTTGTTCTATATTTCGAGGGTATATTTCATAGTATTTTGATGGTTTTATAACAACACAGAGAATGGCCATTAAAGGTCATTTGGACAGACCTTCTGGTGGCTTGATGATTGGAGTGATATCTGATTTCCAACTTAAAGAATATGTACCTCTGTAGCGAGATAATGTGCTTGCTGTAACTATCTAAGGGCTTGGAATGAAACAACAATTTAAGAGGTTATTGATTAATTTGTGTAACCCTCCTGGTGGTTTCAGAATCAAAAATCTGCAAAAATATATAGACACTGTCTTAAGCTATTGGCTTAATAGGAGGCAGTATCATATGATCGCTGGGAACTTTAACTCTGTCATGAGATCGATGGGAATTATTCTGATTAACCTGCAAATGAATTTGATAAGTGGCATTGGTCCATTTTTCTTTATGGATGATGGCATATAACATTTCTGAGTCGAAAAGTGAACTCGAATAAAGCGTATATTTACACTTGGAGAAGGAATAATCAAAAATCACGAATCAATTACATCTTTGTGTCTCATTCTTTTAAGGACATATTGAATTAATATATGCCATTATGTTCAATCATTAGTGATCATGCCATGCTTAGATGTTTGTTCAAGATTTATAAAGAGAACTTTCTATTGGGAGAGGTTGATTTGAATATGCAAATGAATATCTTAGTTGGTCTGGGAAAAACAGAGTTGTTTAAAGGATTACTATACCAATATTTTGAGAGTAACTGCGGGTATGGTAATGATTGGAATAATCAGAATATATGTACTTGGGAAGCTATCATGAAAGAGATGCATGATCTGAAGGGGGTAATGCGTTTTAAATCCACAAGATTTGTCACTCCATGTAACAAGGTTAATGAAGTGTATGATAATGTACAAATAATCAAAAAATGAACTCTCATTGTGCTGCTATGAGAAAAATTAAGACAAATGTTGTACATGATGAACTATCCTTAAGGAAAGCTGCAGCTAATTTCAGAACCAAATATAGAAATCTCCTTGGCACGAGGGATGGACACCAAACTTAATTTTGCCCTTGTGAAATTTATGGAAATCACCCTGAAAAGACTGAGAGACTCAGAAGTTTGGTGCATGAGTTGTCTTTACTACACATTAGTACATATTCTTTTTGTTCCCGCCTTGTGACTTGATCTCAGGTCTTAGTCTACCTCTTTGGATTTTCTCCTGTGTACCTCAGGTCTTCCCTTTTCCTCCTTCTTTCTAAACCTCCTACGTTGCTGTAAATTGGACCCTGTGCACTTTTACGTTTTTACCACTAGACCGGATCTGTTGTTGGGTTGCATGAAACAATTTGACAAAAGTTTAAATTAACTAAATGCCTAATCATTTTTTTTAAAAGATATAAATTGGATGAGAGTTTTTTTTAAAACTGTCTCAATGTAATGCTCATTGGTCGACTATTCATACAGTTTTGACTCTAAAAGATTATAATAAAATGTTGGCATTATGTAAATAAATATATGAAAAATGACCACGATATGATGGTCACCCCTTTTTCTGAGGAAATGTGGGTGTGTTATATCAAGGACCTCTATTATAGGGATGAGCAACATGATGTGAAGCCAACAGATGTAGCGACCACAAGGATTAAAAAACATTCTAATGATTGCAATTGTTTTTCATTTGACATTGAGGATATCCTCATAATAATAATGAAATCTAAATCGTCCAGGGCACATGGGACAGATAATATACCAAATGTTGTAATTAAGGACCAACCTGTTATATGGGCCCAGATGTTGCATAGTCTATTTTTAGACATTGCTAAATCTGGTTCAGTTCCTCCATCTTGGAAAAAGCTAATATAGGGCCTAAGTGCCTATCTTTCAACAAGGTATACGTACAGACCCTGCTAATTAATCGGTTGTTGGCTCTTTCAGATAGTATATCAAAAAAAGAATTGGACGTGCTTACTGGAGCGACTCAGCTTATGGGCTGATTCAAATGAGCTGTTACCTTATCAACAGACAGGATTTCGAAAAGGGATGGGGACTATATATAACATATTTACCTTGTTATATTTGATTACATCTACTATGGAGCTTAAGGGCAGCACATAATATATTTGCTTTATTGATAATAGTAAAGTGTTTGTCTCCATATCTCGCAAATTGTTATGGCAAAAACTGCTGTGACTTTTCAATACTAGAAATGGTTAAGCAATTATGTTTTGGAACTTCCTTCAATATTAGACTAGATGGAAAAGGTGCTATTTCATCTGATACTGTAACTAATCATGTTGTTAAACAGGGGTGTGCTCTTTATTTGTCTCAGACATGCAATTAAGTTAGAAGGAGAGTAACCATTTGCCTCCTAAATTGGGACATAGACCTTTAGCATGGCTTTCCAATGCTCACACCACTTGCTTGTTGTCTAGGACTTTGGTAGGTTTACAGCGAAGTATGCAGGCCCTTCGCAAGATTAAATGGTCTGATTATAAATCTTCATAAAACTGAAATAATGATTATTGATCGGAATAAAAAGATTGAATGTTAATTTATTTGGTGATTAGATGATTCTCGCATTGAGGTTGTCCAGGAATATACTTATTTAGGAATGCCTATGTCTTCCCGACTAAATGCTGTTTTGCAAAAAGTTTGTTGAGACAAAGAATTTTAAGAAAATACATCTGATTAAGTATTTTGTTACATATAAAGGTGTGTACTCAATAACTGGTCTAATTAAACTGTATAACGCTGCATTGCTTTGGGCATTGCATATGGCCTTGAATCCTTTATGAAAAGAGAAGTATCGTGGCTACATGTGCTCAAAGAAAACATTTGCAAATACTTCCTTTGACTACCTAAGTGTGCTCCGATTTAAGTTATTAATTGAGAGTTGGGAGCTAGCCTCTCAACAATTTGGAAATTAAACAGTGGGTATTTTATCTTGAATTGAGTGTTTTCAAATATGTTTGCTTTAAGGCTAAGGGAATGATGACTAAATCAAAAATGTTGAAAGATTTTGCAAATTGAAGTTTGTACGTTTTATAATGAAATTGGTTTTGGATTGGAATATTTATTTATTTTATCTATAGCTATTGGGAAATTTAAAAATAAAACAAAATGATGGGATAGAAGTCAACTTATACGGCATTTGGCATCCAAATAAAAATGTTCATGGTATGTGAAACAAGGGTTTTATTTTCCTCATCCATTTAACTATCTTGTCAAATGTAAAAAATAAAAAGATTGAGAATAAATCAGCTACCTATCAAAGGGATATTGGGAGCTTGGAAGGATATATATCACTGTGCAGCTACACTTTGTAGAGTATGTGGAATTGATGTTGAAACCATTTGTCACATTCTCACTAAGTGCCCCTTACTTTTAGAGAGTGAGTCTGACCAATTTTGGGAAACAGGGTCCTCCCGAGAATCTATGAAAAGGACCACGACAGCATTTTATATTTGGCAATTGTTTCTAAAGAGAATTGAGGGTTCATGATGTAATATTTTTACATATTTAACAGGAATATTTTTCTTTTTCATTATAAGTGTATATGTATTCATTTGTTTTTAAATATGTATGATAATGTTAATGGATATTTATACTGTGCACTATCACCACCAGAGTGGTCCAATGGCACTCTTATGATGGTGGGTCTTTACTGTTAATATTGGTATAATTGTATATCGAATCATATAAGTGGTGTATTTATGTAGTGTAATTTATGTGTTAAAGGATTGTAAGAAACTATAATTACACAATATATATTTCTTTTTAAATCATAGTATCTTCCCTGAGTAGGCTAATCTGACCATCTTCCCTCCAACATAGGTTTCCACACACTCTCACTGCTCCAGCATGACCCCTAGGCCTCCATTCCGTACCCTGTCGACCATGCGTTACCCCTATGTTTACCTGTTTCAGACCAGTAAGATAGGTGAAAACAGAACAAGGTGGAGAGGTGCAAAAGGGGAGCCGGGGGGACGTGAAGCATTTCCCACCGGGGTATTTTTAGGCACTGCACAGGCCAGCGAGCTGACCTACGTGCAGAGCGCATCAGGGAGTATATAGGGGGGCAGGGAAGGTTCGGGAGCAAGCGACAGTTGGGACAAGCATTTGTCGTATGTCCTGGTCGCTGCAGTGGGCCTGTCATTTAGCAGCAGTGCGGTAGGGTGGAACGTAGGGTTATAAGTTAGTGGCCGGGCGGGATTATAGTACATAGAAGCAGCTGGGGGATAGATAACGTCGGGTGGGGGATGGCGGATACACATTTATTTTAAAAACATTCAAAGCTCTGTAGAAAAAGACTATGCATACCTGTGGGCTGTCCGTGGCCTTGTTATAGCCAACTCCGTTTTGCAGGGGGTCCACTGGTGGCGCCTTTATTGTTGTTCCCAGGAGCACTTTTGGGGCGTGTGACGTGAGGGGATCCGTCTGGGGCGGGTAGGGGATTGGGAGAGTTTTTGGGGACGTGGGCAAAAGGGGTTATCTTTCGGGTGCACAGGAGGCCGAGGTAAAGCGTGTTTTGTTTTGGCTGGCCGCATCTCCATTTATGGAGTGCGGTGCCCGCTCTGCTCAGCCAGGGGGCAGTGTGGCCGCATTAAAGGGCCGGCACGCTAGTGAACAGTAGCTGATTAATTTATAATTTAAAAGGGCTAGTGCGGGGGTGGCTACAAGTAATCTCGCAGCTTTAGGCTCGCAGAGATCCCCCCCCCTTTACCCAGACACACTGCGGTGCCGCGGAACACAGCCAGAGGGCGGCAGAGGGGCCTAGTGAGCAGCGCATTGTGCCCTCCGAGTGGCAGGCAGCATATAAGGGACATTTTTTTAAAATAATAGAAATTGATACAGTATAGTATTTAGTTAGATTGTGCATTTTATAGGGTTTCAATTGAGTGTACTGGGGGAATTATTTAGGTTTCAATTAGAAGCCTGGTACCCCCCACCATTTTCTAGGGCAGCCTCGTGGGGAGGCATCTGGCTCGGTGGGCTGTGTATATTTGGGAGAGCAGAAAGGGGCAGTGGCACACAGTGAAGCTGTGCTGGTGCAACAGGATGTCGGGGAAGCGGTCAACGAAAAAGGGTTGTGTTGATGCCCAGGCTCTGAGGGAGGCATTGGATATTATTAGCAGGGCATCCAAAGCCCAGCTTGATGGGGCGGTGGGTGGAGTTACGGGGGAAAAGGTGGCTGGTGGGGGGAGGCCACAGCGGAGAGCGGCGGCAGACGGGGCGCTCGCTGCTGTGGTGGCATGTAGCCCTGCGGCCGGTAGAGAGGAGGTTTGTGATAAAGGGGTTAGGAGGAGCAGGAAGGAGATTCCCAGGAGAGCGGCTAAAGGGGGAATGGAAGTGGGGGAACAGTCGGGTACTGTGGTGGAAGACAATGAGGTCAGGGAGGTCACGGTTGGAAGGTGTTTGCAAGTGGGTGCAAAGAAGTTTGGGGGCAAGGCTAGTGGTACAGGGGACCAGAGAGGGGTGGAGGGGCGTAGGGCAGAGGAGGGAAATACCTGCAAAAGAGTGTAGGCAGGAGGAGAAGGGATTAGTCGCCTAGGAGTACCGAGGAAAGGGAGAGGTGTAGAATGGCCTCCCCAGCTAGGAGGACTTCGGGCAGAGGGTATAGTACGGCCCGCACAGTTCCGGAGGAGCAGTTAGGGGAGGGTTTAAGAACGGCCCCTCTGGAGGATTTACGATGAGACTAGAGGGCACAGCACGGCACATAGCACGGAGGACCAAAGGGTGGAGGAGAGGACCACTCACCCGAGAAGGGACGACCAGGCAGGGGTTTTTACAGCCCCGCCGAGAAGACGCAGACGGAGTGGCGGGGCAGACGAGGAGGAGCTGCTCGGCCTGAGCATGTGCTTGCAACAACCATGGTAATGCATCGGGGATGATGAAGGGGAGGAGGAGTATGTGGGACAGTGGGAGGATGAGGGGTACAGTGGTAGTAAGCAGAGGGAAAGGGTGAGAGGAGGTTTAAGGTGGGAAGGGGAAGGGCAAGAGCGGGAGGGTGCAGGAGGATGGCAGGGAAACTGGGTAGATGAGACTGCTGATATGTTTTGCCCCTGCAACTTGAGCCCGGTGAGGAAGGAGATGAGGAGTGTTGGAGTGGAGTCCAGGTTAGACAGACCCTGAAGGAGAAGGCTGCGGAAGGTACAGGGAAGGGTAAAAGGTTGCCATATATGGGCATTACGAAGACATTGGGCATGCATTTGATGGGGTCAACAAAGGATAAGATATGGGCAGGGGAATTTGTGGACGTTTTTAAGCTCCTGCATAGGGAAGTAAGAGCGAAGGAGGGGTCTAAGGAAGGGGAGAAGGAGTTGGCCTCTTGTCCAAAGGTACCGGTAACAATTGAGAATTAGACGTCAGCTTTCATTATTTACGTGAGCGTTTACTGTGAGAAGTTTCCAGAGAGGTGCGTAGCACTGTTGAAATACATGGATGTGATAAGGAAGGCATTCACAAGTTTTAGGGGCTTCGCGTGGGTACGATATGATGAGGAGTTCAGGGCGAGGATGGTAGAGGACAGGCAGGCGGTGTGGGGGTGAGATCGGCATGGATCTCTGGCTCCAATGGATGGCGTTGACAAGGCCAGTTCCAACGTTACACACAGTGAGCGGTTTACCCGTTCCTTACCAGCCCTTTCTTGGTCGCCTCCCCCTCACCCTGCAAAGGGGGTAGGGGATGGAGGCAGAGGTCAGCCCTCAGCAGCATGTGGGGCCTTCAATAAAGAAGGCTGCACGAGGACGATGTGCAAAGTTAAGCACGAGTGCAGCAGATGCGCGGGTCGGCATCAGATTACGCAATGCTTTCAAGCAGGGGACAGAGGAGAGGGAAAGGGCGAGGAGCAGGGCAAGGTTTTGGGGAGGGAGGCCTGTACGCCAGTTAAAGTTGTGGTTCTGGAGGGTGCATCGGTTTACCAGAAAGGGTGGGGGAGACCAAAGGTTGGGGAAAGGTTTCGTGTGGGTTTTTAAGTAAGTTATCAAGGTACAGGCGCTAGAGGGATGCAGTTCATAGGTCAAAGTTATGTGGACAAAGTGTTCCCTAAGGGCTGGGCATTTATTCCAGGTGCATGGTTGCACATTTTGGCTTTGGGGGTGCAACAAGGTTTTACTGGCAGTTTGGGCTATGTAGGAGGGGGGTCATTAGCGGGACAATCCCAAGGGTGCGGGCGAGAACAGGAATTGGGAAGAGGTTGACAGACATTAAGGCAGGAAGGGGGAGTGCCGTGGCGGGGGATATAACGGAAGAGCTGTTAGGGGGTGTTGGCCGGTACAGGGAGGGAGTTGAAGGCTGTGGCAGGACCGTCGCACTTGCCACACTACAAGGTGAGCAGGCTTGTGGGGATGGCTTGAGAGGGTGTTAGCAGCACAGAAATAATACAGAGAGACTGACCGAGGTTAAGTGGGTATTGCATTTTGAGTGTCCGGTATTGGCCACGGTTCGCATGTGGGTAGAAGACGGGGCGCACGCTATGGTGGGATCTCGGTACACATCACAAGATGAAGTTGGCAGGTGCGGTCAAGGAAATTGCAAGTTTGGCTTGGATTATTTGAAGTATTTGCTGGGGGCAAAACAGGGTTATATCAGAGTTTGTGCTCGAGGTAGGAGCAGAAGAAGAGAGGCACTCAAGGGGATAAATGTGCCTAGAGGCTACGTGAAGGGGCAGGTTATGTGGATTGAACTGCATGGACGGGGGTGCTTGTTTGGCCCCTGGTGCAGTGGGCAGTGGCGAAGAGAAATTAATAATTTTCTTTTTCAGATGGGGGCATGAAGGAGTGGTGAGTTGCCGCAGATATGGAATTTTGGCCATCAAATTGTTAAGGGGCAGGGAATGGGGGGAGAAAACAGGTTGTTGGGACACAACTGGGATGCAGTTACAACAGTGCTTTATGGAGATAGGAGGCTTAGGTGGGTCTAATTGCTGCCCATGTTAGCAGAAGGAAGGGAGCAGCATGGGGTTCCGGAAGGATAATAGGACAGACAGGGGGGAATGGCGTAGTAAATGAAACGGGAGCAGCATTGTTAAAGAAAATAATAGGGGACCTAGCTGGTTTTGGAAGATATGGCTCAAGGTAAGGTGGTTTGGACAAAGTTGTTGCTGAGTAGGGTTTGAAGGGGGGCGGTGAATGAAGGGGCAGTGGGAAAGACTAGGAAGAAGTTTAGCAGGTAGATGGGGAAGTTTTGTAGTGCGGTGGGGGCGCAGCGCTGGAGCACAGGGAAATAACTTTTGAGGATTTTCGGTTTCGAGAGGATGGAGTGCATCTATCGGTATATAGAAACAGTAATTAATTTGCTCTAGGTCTTTGCATCCACTGTGCTAGTACCTAATCATCTGTGCCTCTGCCGATTTCAGCTGCCCGTGCACACACTGCATGATCCAGTTGTCTCTGCTTATTTTATAACTAGCCAGTACCGCTCCCAGTCATCTATGCCTTGCTCACTGCCTGCGCCTCTGTTGATTTCGTTGCTTGTTCAGTACTCTCTTCAGTACCCATGTTCATCCTAATTGCCTATGCATATATTGCACCTAGTTACCACTGCTCCCAGTCATTTATGCCTTGCTGATCTCACTGCCTGCACCTCGGTTGATTTTGCTGCTTGTGCACTGTTAACCAGCACTGCGCCACTCTTCAGTACTTATGTTGATCCTAATGGCCTATGCATACATTGCACCTAGCTACTACTGTTCCTAGTCATTTATGCCTGTTGATCTCACCACCTGTGCCTTTGGTGATCTTGCTGCTTGATCAGTACTCTCTTCCGAACCTATGTTGATCCTAATTGCCTATGCATATACTGTACCTGGCCAGCACTGTTCCTAGTCATTTATGCTTTGCCAATCTTATTTGATGGTGATTACCTAGCCAGTACCACTCCCAGCCTATGTAGATCTCAGTTGCGTAGATCTTAGTTGCCTATGTTTATACTGCAATCAGTCACTACATTTATTCTGAGCCCAACTATACGACTCCCACGACCACTGTGACAGCACTATTTATTCTGAGCCCAGCCTGGTGACCATTGCGCCAGTACTACCTCTAGTCATCTGTGCTCATCCTATTCGTGTCAGTAGCGCATATCCTGAATCTAGCGACCCCATCCAGCCTGACCTTTGTTGACATACCTTAACCAACCTTATATGTCACACATACCAGTAGCTAACCACCCACATACAAACCATGTATATGCCTGCAATTTACACTGTCCTACTGAGGACTATCCTATACTTATTTAATACACTAGACCTCATCATGCTACATACTCCGCTTCCACCAGTGCACGCGACCACCCTTAACGTACCTACCAACCAATACGACTTGGTCACAAGGCCATGCAACCTCTCCCAAAGAAACCTGAAACTTTGTGCCAGACTTCCTAAAATGTACGAATCTCTAGCCAAATCCTTTCATCCCATCTCCAATAACGCTCCCAGAAACTCAAGAGGCCCCCAGCCTATTACCACAACCTCTTTTCGCAAAATAACTAACACCCAGCATCCACTCCAGCTCAACAGCCGACTCACTCGAGACCCTTCTACTCACCCACCCAAGACACCACCATAACTCCTTAGTACCTCCAATGGTGGCTACACAAACTGGTATAAAAGGAGCTTTAATAAATGCCCGCTCCATGGTGGCACACGCTACAGAAATAGCCGACCTATTCCTAACAGAAAGAATTGACCTCCTCGCCATTACCGAATCCTGGCTTCACTCAGCAGGTGGCCCAGCGATTATGCTAGCCATTCCTGAGGACTACACCCTCTTAAGAGCAGACCGCACCACATCCCGAGGCGCCGGCCTTGCCATAATTGCTAAAACCTGCCTAGCATTGAGACTCACGCCTCCATTAAATGTAGACTCTTGCGAAGCCCTGACTGCTAAACTGACCATCTCGGACACCCAGACCATATCTTTCCACCTCATTTACAGACCCTCAGGTCCTCTAGGTTCCTTTGAAGAAGATATCACCAATATCTCATCTAACAACCTTAAAAATGCCACACCATGCCTTCTCCTAGGAGACCTTAACCTAGGCTTCAAAGACCCGTTGGATCCTAACGCCACGCAGATCAACGACTCCCTTGAGGAATTAGGGTAAGGGTTTACCCAAAAGGTAACTGGCGCCACCCACACCAAAGGTAGAACCCTTGACTGTATAGCGGAGCACAACTGCCAGACTTCCATTACCTCTATAATACCCGTGCCTTGGTCTGAACACCATCTGATCTCCTTCTCCTTAGAAGCCACAACCCCCCAACTCGCCGACAGTCTAGCTCCTGCCATTCCCACTAGAGTTTAAAAGAACATTACAGCTGGCAAACTCATTCCATTAATCCTTCCTACCCTTCACTCTCTCCCTGCCCTCACAGACCCATTCATATTGATGGAAGAGTATAACAAAGTAATGCTATCTGCTCTTGACACTATAGCACCTTTGAAAACTAGAAAGTGAAAACAGAAGAAACGTGAATACATGGTTCTCTCCTCACCTAAAAGCTATTAGACTAGAGAAACGCAAATGCGAACAAATTTGGAGACTAGATCCATCCGATTCAAACAAAAATAACCTCATTAAATTAGCCTCAGTCTACAAAAAAGAAGTAATCCTTGCCAAACAAGAATCCTACAACCTACGTATCTCCCAAGCCAACTCTAACACCAAAAAACTGTTTACTATTCTTAAAGAAATAGAAACACCCATCCAAGCTCCTGACACTTGCCTTAAAGACAAAAACTGGTGCACGAGCATTCAGAGCTCCCTAGCCAACAAGATAACGACCCTCCAGGCAAAGGTTAACAATAAAAAAGACTCTCTCCTCCATGCTTCTAATCCTAATATAATCACTGCCTCTATGCCCCTGACCCCTCACCTCCCGCCCCTCCCATGCCATCCACACCCCGCTTCAACTTCAAGAAAGTATCCACTATAGAAGTTGAAAAGGTTATCTTAACTCTTAAACCGTCCAACTGCCATGGCGACCGTTGCCCAGCACAAATCATAAAGGATGCGGCACGGGACCTCTCCCCTTTCATCGCCATGCTTATAAATGCCTCTTTGTCCACTGGCATCATTCCCAACAATCTGAAACAGTCGTGGGTCCTCTCACATCTAAAAAAAAAAACAACACTTGATCCATCCATACCTACTAACTATCGTCCCATTACCACAGTTCCGTTCCTGTTGAAAATTCTAGACAAGGTGGCATATCTACAAATCCAACAATATTTGGAATGTAACCACCTTCTAAGAGTATGCCAATCAGGCTTTAGACCTCAACATGGAACGGAAACTGCACTGATCGATCTCAAAGCACAAATAGACACCCTGAGAGACAATGGTAAAACAGCACTTTTACTGTTACTTGATCTCTCAGCGGCGTTTGACCTGGTCGACCACAAGATTCTCTGCCACCACTTAGACTCTGCCACAAACTTCTCACAAGAAGCTACAGGATGGATTCAATCTTTCCTCAACAACAGAACTATGCGGTCTTCTCACCCTCAGAAGCTGCCGACCCGATACCCATTACTTGCGGTGTGCCCCAGGGTTCCTGCGTCTCGCCCACTCTGTACAACATCTTTACAAAGCCCCTTTTTGATGATTTAGATGGCCTGGGCATCTCCTACACTAATTATGCGGATGATACACAGGTCCTCATCCCGCTGACTGGAGACTACAAGGATTTGGCCTTTGTGAATAGAGTGGATCTCATCATCCAGGCATGGGTGGCATCTCATGGTCTATGCCTGAATGATGACAAAACGGAACTCCTCATTGTCGGCACCACGGCTAACCTTAACAAACTGGGCCAACTCTACTCGAATTTCATAATAGACGATAACAACATCACAGTAGCCACAGAAGTGAAAACCCTTGGATTCTACTTAGATTCTACTCACCTTCAAAAAAACAGGTAAACTCCATGGCATCAGCTACTGCTTATACCTGTATTCTAATTAGAGCAGCCAAGCCCTTCCTTTCACCTAACAACTGTATTACCCTAGCAAGAGCCCTTGTTCTATCTAACTTGGACTATTGCAATGCCCTATATGTAGGGAGCAATCAATACATCACCAATAAGATACAGCTCTTACATAACAATGCCCTGAGAGCAGCCCTAAACACTCCCAAGAAAGCCCACATAGCTGACCTTAGAAGATCCTTCAACTGGCTCTCCATAAAAGACAAAATATTCCTCAAAACAGCTTTCCTGACACACAAATGCCTACACCAGGCCGCCCCACAATACGTTACATCCATATTCTTGAAACAATCCTCCAAACACCCTTCAAGAACAGCCACCGCCAACCTTCTTATAGTGCCCAAATTCAAACGCATAAAAACAGGCAGAAGTAGTTTCGCGGTCAAAGCCGCCCAGAATTGGAACTCACTCCCACCTACCTGAAGGGAAGACTTACCCTACCCACGCTTTAGATCCAACCTCATCCATTGGATCAAGGAAAACGACATCTGACCCTGACCATACCCGGCCCACACCACTTGCCACTGACTGTATGACATGCATTACTTATCGTAAAAGCATTTCTGATGATTGTTTCACATGCTGTGCATATGGTCCGACATCCAGTGGTAACCGCGGAGTATTGCATCTTGTCTTTCGGGGACTGAAAGGGGACGTCGGCATAGGCGTGTCTGAAACACTATCCCTATCGTGACGTGTGTAGTACCCAAAATCCCTCACGTGCCGAGGTCCCTCCGATTGTATTTTTTCTGCCATGAGGGAGCCCAAGGCTATAGTGAGTGAGTACATGAAGAGAGAAAGTAGTAAGAAGTCTATGTTCCTTCCACCCCAAGCAGGGAGGCAGGGAGGGCGCATGTGAATCTAAGCAGATACAATCATCAGAAATGCTTTTACGGTAAGTAATGCATGTCTTCTGATGCTTGTTAATCTGCTTAGAATCACATGCTGTGCATAGACTAGAGAGCAGTACCCGGAGTTGGAGGTGGGTTGTGAGAAGGAACAGTAGAGAAAAGATGTCTTAATACTGCTTGTCCCACCTGGGAATCAGATCTAGAATGGGTATCTAGACAGTAGTGTATTGTAAAGGTGTGTACAGAACGCCAGGTTGCCGCTTTGCCAATGGACTCAAGAGGGCTATTTGCAATGAATACTATGGAAGCCCCAGTGCCTCGAGTAGAATGTGCTCTAGGCTTGAAGGGCAGTTCTCTCTTTGCAAGAGTGTAACATAGTGTGATGCATTTGACAATCCACCTTGATATTGCTGATTTAGAGACCGGGTCCCCTTCTCTACCAGCTGCCACTGAAGCAAAACATTGTTTAGTTTTCCTCAGTGGTTTAGTTCTATCCATGTAGAACATGACTGCCCTGCGCACATCTAGTGTGTGCAGGCTTCTTTCGGCCATGTTAGTAGGTCTCTGGAAGAACGTGGGTAGTTCGATTGATTGGTTCACATGGAACTTCGAAATAAATTTCGGCGCAAATCTGGGATGAGTGCGCAGAACTACTTTATCTTTGTGGACTGTAACAAAGTGGTCCAAGACCGAGAGGGCCTGTAGTTCGCTAACTCTTCTGATAGAAGTGATAGCTACTAGAAAGGCTGTCTTGTAAGTTAGGTCTTTCAGACTGGCTTTATGCATAGGCTCAAAAGGGGGTCCCATGAGCCTAGTTAAAACCACATTTAGATCCCACCCAGGGGCTGGGTGAGTGATGGCGGGGATACATTATTTTAACCCCTTCCATAAAGGCTTTAATCACAGGTATTTTCCACCACAACACCTTCTGCTGTGACGTGGTGTAGGCTGACAATGCCGCAAGGTGAACCTTTAAGGAATTGAAGACTAACCCAGAGTCCAACAGATGGGTTAGATATAACACAATGTGTGAAGGCGAACAATCGGTGGGATTGACGCCTTTGGAACTGCACCAAATGACAAAACGTTTCCATTTGCTGGCATAGCAATAACGTGTATTAGGCTTTCTTGCCTCCCTCAGTATGTCGATGCACCTTTGAGGGAGTTGCAGATGTCCAAACTCTATGACTTCAGGAGCCAGGCTGCTAAGTTCAGAGTTTGTGGGCATGGGTGCAGAGTCTCCCCCCTGTCCTGAGACAACATGTTGTATGGGCAGGGCAGCTTGACTGGTGGGGAGAGGGACATTTCCATCAGGTGCGCGAACCAGGGTTGGCGGGCCCACATGGGAGCCACCAGAATCATGGTGACTGGTTCCTGGTGCATCTTGTGCACTATCTTGTTCAGAAGGGGAGTCGGAGGGGGGGGGGGGGGAGAAAGCGTAAACAAATTTCCCCGACCAAGTTATCCAGAGACCGTTCCCCTTGGATCGGTTCTGGGGGGTACCTGGAGGCGTAATCTGGGCATTGGGCGTTCTCCTGAGTAGCGAACAAGTCGATCTCTGGAAACCCCCATTCTGCGATGACGTTGGATACAATGTCTTCGTGCAGACGCCATTCGTATTCTTCTGGCAGAGGAAAATCTCTGCTGAGTACGTCTGGCAGAAGATTGAGTTCCCCTGGGAACATGTTGGGATATCGGGAACATCTTGTGTTTGAGAGCCCATATCCAGATGTTTTGGGACAGCTTGGATAGCCCTGGAGAGTGAGTGCCCCCCTGCTTGTTCAGATAATACATTGCTGTTGTGCTGTCGGTTAGGACCAGCACTGTCTTCCCTTGCAGTTGCTCCTGAAAGGCCTTCAATAATTTGAACACTGCTAGTAGCTCCAGTAGGTTTATATGGTTGGACGCTACCTGAGGGGACCACACTCCGTGCGCTGTCTGTTGAAGCAGGTGAGCCCCCCACCCTGTGGGTGATGCGTCTGTCATGAGAGTGGCTTCCACTGCAGGGGTGGTGAAGGTTTTCCCTTTCAAGAGGTTCTCCCTCGACCACCACTGCAGAGAGAGAACGAGGGCTGGTGAGACAGCTAACAGATCTTCCCATTGTCCGCTGGCCTGACCCCACTGGCTGTTGAGCAACTCCTGCATGGGACGCATGCGCAGCCGCGCGTGGGGGACCAAGTATATGCATGACGCCATCATCCCTAGCAAACGCATAGCTTTGCGTACCGTCACCTTCTGACTGACTACATACTGAGGAACTTGAGAGAGCATGTTCTGAAACCTCTCGCTGGAAGGGAATACTAGACCGTCTTCCGTGCGAATTAGAGCCCCCAGGAGCTGTTTTACTTGGCTGGGTACTAAGCTGGATTTCTTTTTGTTGATAGAAAATCCCAGGCTGAACAGTAGGTCTACTGTCTTTTGGGTGTTCGAAAAACAAACGTCGAACGAGTCCCCCGTGATGAGCCAATCGTCGAGGTAAGGGTAAACTGGAACTGAAAGTCTGCGCAGGTGTGCTGCTGCCACTGACAGGACCTTGGTAAACACCCGTGGCGCCGAGGCTATGCCGAAGGGGAGTACCTTGAACTGGTAGTGTTTGTCCTGAATCACGAACCTTAGGAATTTTCTGTGCGCTGGCAGCATTGAAATATGAAAGTATGCATCTTTCATATCCAATGTCATGAAGTCCCCTCTTGGGGGATCACCTCTTGAAGTGTTACCATGCGAAACTTCTGGGGCTTTATGAACTTGTTCGCTGGGCGCAGGTCTAGAACAGGACGCATGGTGAGATCCTTTTTGGGTACAAGGAAGTATATTGAATAAATACCCTCGTTTACCTGAAGAATCGGGATGGCTTCTATGGCGTCCTTTCCCAGCAGCGCCTCCACCTCTTGGACCAGGATCTGCAGATGTTCCGGTGAAAGGTGTCGATGTTTCGGCAGTCTGAACTGTGGGGGTCGGGCGAATTCCACGCAATAACCTTGGGCGACCGTCTTTAATACCCACTGGTCTGAAGTTATCCCCTCCCATGCCTTGAGGAAAGATGTTACTCGCCCCCCGACCGGGGAGACATGGGAGGGGACCTGAACTTGGTGGTCATTTCTGACCCGAGGTTGACGCACCTCTGGAATTGGAGCCTCTGCCTCTATTTTTTCCACGCTTCTGACCCCTCTGGGGGTAGTAAGTGGGGCTTGCAGCCGGTTGACTTGCGTTGAAGTTGCCCGTGACGAAATTATTTTGAGCGGCGCAAGCTTGTCCTCGAAAGGACCGCCGAGAATTGCTGCCCCTCTGTGAAGAGGGTTTTTGGGAAATTTGGTGCAGCGACTTAATAATCTCATGCTCCTTCTTGGCTGTCTCCAACGCATCGTCTACCGCCTTCCCGAAGAGGTTGGCCTCTTCTATGGGTTTATTGATGATGGATGCCTGGGTCTCAGGCCTGAAACCCGACGTGCGCAGCCACGCGTGTCTCTTTAGGAGAGTATCCTGTGCGAGAGACCTGCCTGCTGTCTCTGCCGAGTCCAGGCTATTCTTTACAACATTTTGATTGGCAAGTTTACCCTCCGAGATAATGGCGAGAAGCTTGGCTCTGGTTGGTTCCGGAACCTCCTGGAGTAGGTTCAATTGGGCGTCAACGTAGCTTGCCAGTAACGTTGTGTTATTGGAAATCCGGACGGTATAAGCAGTCGCCGACTTGACCCGTTTGCCTAAGGCATACAACCTTTTGGACTCCTTGTCCGGGGGTGACTCTCCCATGGCAAGGGGAACCCCTGCTCTCTTGCGAGTGTTGGTCACCACCAGCGAGTCTGGGATTGCGTGCCCTTTGATGTAAAGCAGGTCGGTGGGGGAGGGCCGGAAGAGTTTTTCGACCCTTGGGTTCACAGCCCTCGTCTGAGCAGGTGTGAGTAAAGAAGGGGCCAGCCGTCTCTTTACAGAGCTTAAGAGAGGGATAGACTGGCTAGCCGGGGGCTTGTCATTAATAATGTTTTCCGCGAAATCCTGTTCAGGCAATGCCTCAATCGTGGCAATTTTAAAGAATTCCGCTGCTTTTTTCAATGTGTTGTTGAAAGTCATTTGATCATCCACTAGGGGAGCCTGCCTAACCAGTGTGGATGGGGGAGAGTCGAGGCAAACGATATCAGAATTGTGATCGTCCTGCTGGGTGTCCTCCCAGTTGTCCGTTGTGCCTTGATCTTCCCCATAATTGTCCAAAAAAGAAGTCTCCTCTTCTTCTGTATAGATGTCTATATACGTGTCCTTCTGGACATCTTCTTGATAATCAACATGGTGTTGAACATCTAGGTGTTGGGCAACTTGTGTATGAGGGTTAGGGTCTACCCGAGCTTTTTTCGGCGGAGGTTGATCAGAAGCACCGAAAATCTGCTGCAGCCGATCCATATACCCCTCAAATTGCTCCGTGGTCCACTTGGATGACCCAAATGGACCCAGCTGAGCAGGAACCGGGTCCTCCGCCCCAAGGCGTTCAGAGGATCTCCTCAGGGTGCTTGAGAGGGATACCTGGCTCTCTTAGTAAGAGTCCTCAGGATCGTCTTCCAAAACCGTGGAAAACCTTTCGGCGGATTGGCCCATAACTGTGGGCGAAACCGGTACTAGGCCCACCGCCGTAGCAATCCTGTTGATGCTCTTACTGATAGTAACCGAATCTTCGGGGGACAACGCCTCCGATGATGGCTACCTGGGTAGACGCCTAGTTAGAGGCATAATCGTAGTTTTTGGGCCTGCACGGGCCTGGGAAACCTTGAAAGTCGTCGAAGTTTCTTGTTCAGAAACTTCGGCGTGTGTAGTTTGGGGATTAGCGCCTCGGTTAAGTTTATTAAGCCCAGTCGTCATGCGGATGCGGGGAAGGCTTCGGATCAGATCGATCCGATGGCGCTTGCGCCTTCTTCGTCGTCGAGGAGGGCGCTTGGGTTGTGTGTTTTGTGTGTTGCGATTATACGCCCCCATCACCGGGTGTGATCCCTGTAGCAAGACCGGAGTCGAGCCTGGAAGAGTCAGGGACGGGCGTGGCGGCTCTAGAATCGTCCGCCTCAAGGTCTACAATGTCCGCGTTGGACGTTTGGTCATCCGATGTACCCCCGTCACTCTCGGCTGGTGTCACGGCAGGGGAGGGAGGCTCCACGCGTGACATACCGTATGCGGCCCACCGCTTCAACCGGCGCTCCTTAAGGGATTAGGTTTAGGAGTTTATACGCCGAACACTGCTTTACTGCTCTAGGGGGAGACAAGCGTACACGAAGTGTGCTCGTCTTTCCACGGATATCTGACCCTTCACAGAGGGCAGAATCTAAATGTAGTCCTTTCCATAGCAGATGGGAAGGGTGACCAGACCAAAAAGGAAAAAAGTGGAAAAGAGGAAAGACCTCATAGCAGTATGGCAAACCCCGAGCCCATTCTCCCTACTGTGTAGGCCGGCCAGAAGGCCCGGCCACGTGGAGGTCCGAACGCTGGATCTTAGGTGCCGGAATCCACAGCCATAGATGGTTCCCCCGTAGTCTTCGTCGAAGATGTTCATGATAGACAAAATGACTCAACGGGGATTAAACCGACAATTCGGTAAGGTAAACAATGTCTCATGAAGAGCTCCGCTATAGGGCAACCAGTTATCTGGGTGGAAAAAAACAATCTGAGGGACCTCGGCGCGTGAGGGATTTTGGGTACTACACACGTCACGATAGGGATAGTGTTTCAGACACGCCTATGCCGACGTCCCCTTTCGGTCCCCCGAAAGACAAGATGCAATACTCTGCAGTTACCACTGGATGTCAGACCATATGCACAGCATGTGATTCTAAGCAGATTAACAAGCATCAGAAATAATGTTCTTGATGCTTTTTGCTTAAATATGTTTAAACTGCATGACGCTACACAGTATTGTATTCTAACGTATTGTAATGTAATGTATTTTAACATATACTTTTACAGCATTGTAACCTAAGCTGAACAACCCTCTTTATGCTTTCTGCGCCCTAATACCTACGGGTCTGGCACGCATTATAAATAAAATAAACAAACAAGTGGATGCAACGTTTGCAGTGCAGGACATAAAAATTGGAAATAGAGGGAAGGTTAGGTTAGGTGGGGCAGAAAGAGCACCTCAGGGGAGGGTTTTCTGGTGCCGTGGACATGGCCCTTTGGAGGAGGGGTTGGCGAAGTACAATGGGGCACTAGCGCGGTAAAGGAAGGGGGTGGTGCTGTTTGCACGAACGGGCTACCCCGGGAGGTACAAAGAGGGGGAACAGGTATTGAAGAAGGAGGTACGTGGCCCTGGGGAGAAAGCGGGAATGAAGGTTGAGAGGATTTTAAGGAGATGGAAGGGAGCAAGGGATAGGAAGGGAGGACTTTGAAATGCGTTAACTATTTAATTGTGGGGGAATGGAAATTGTTTATTGAATTCTTTGGCAATTGTTAAAACGGTTAGTCTGTAAAACCAGGGAGCCAGGGTAGCGTTTCTTTGTGAGCTGTGGCCTGTCACATTAAAGCAACCTTTTCCACTTTAAAGCGAGTCTGGGTATTTTTTTGCAGTAAGCCCAAAAGATGAAGGAAATTATTCGACTACATGGAAAGTGGAACAGAATTAATGTTTATAAAAGATGATCAGTTTATTGCAGAATATTTAGATAGTAAGAGGATCTGTCGAGGTCATAAACCACTCAATACAACACTTGATGCTGAAGTGAAAAATGTCACCAACCCTGGACGGCCTAACACCTTGTTAGTTGCAGTTGTCCAGACAGTAGCTAATTATATACGGCCATTTCATGATCAGGGCTCTCGCAGCAATAAGCCATGCCAGTGAGAAGGCCTCCCTCTATGAGTCAGCACCACGTTCAGTGCCCGCCCCGCTTTTGACAAAAACGGTCTCACCTCCAGAGACAAGTATAGAGTGGAACAAGCATTTGGAAAGGAGCAGCACTACCGTCGTGTTTGTGGCCTGCATCTAGGAACATGGAATATATTTTCTCCAGGGCAAGGCAGTAGCTTTTGCTGATATTGCCAGACCTTACAATTTTTGGCTGTACGCCATATGTACCAACATGTGAAAATGAAAATAGGGAAAGTTTTCTAGAAAGCACTGGTTTGTTAAGAGAACGTCGGGTGCTCAAAACAGGGCGTCCTTGGGGCACGAAGGTATAGAGTTACCCCAACTGTGGGCTATTGATTTGACAGCCTCACAGCGGGCGGTCTCCGCATGGGTTAGATCGAGGGCAAGTAATCTTGTGCAAAAGAATAGGGGAAGCAAGCTTGCTAAACAGAAGGCACGGCAAGAAAATTCTGTGTCACTCCTTGCCTGAGTACTTGCACTCAGCAGCAAGCAGGCCCAGCCTGAACTACGAAGCCCCCCCAGCATCTACCAGCGTACAGCGCCGTGCACACCCAGCAAAAGTGCAAGGAATATTATACAAAAGCAACGCGTGGGGTGCACCCATCGTCATAACGGCGATCATTCACCAAATGTAATAGTAGGATGAGTGTTGAACAGAGCTCATCTACGAGAGAGAGCGAGAGAGAGATTAATGTTCTACAGCAAAACGATAATAAGGGGGTTGCTTGTCCGTAACACAACGGAACCGCGAATTACTGACCCATAACTCAATTCCACAGAACACTAATCAATGAAACCTATACATTATGGCACGCAGCAATAGCAAGTAATACAAGTACTCGCAGGCGATGGCCAGATGACCATTAGTGTCATTATCTCCCCCCTCCCCCCGCCTTTCCCACCGGGCAGTCCCGTTCTTGGCCATGCTGCATGGCCCCAGAGTGACATGACATCTCACACGACTGCGGCTCAGATGGTATTCTGCTACATCTGTGATCGCGGGCACCTGAAACTCCTTCCTACCAGCCCGCATTATTTGTCTGCCACCTCTGGTAACAATGACACACCAGCACTAGTTCCCACGAGAATACAGAGCTATCAAAGAGGCGCCCTACCTTTCTGCCGGTCCAAATTCTTCGCCGTCAGGCATCTCAGCCTCTGTTGGTTAGTATCCCACAGAAGACCCGACAAAGTAGTCCAGGCAGAAGAATCGCTTTGTAAAAGTAATCTTTGGCGAGTGTTTCAAATGCAGGGAGCACCTGGGGCTGTGCACTGTGTGTGGAGTGCCGCCGCTGCACACAGTCTGTGTTTACAAACCTGCGGAGAGCCTTTTCGGCTTGAATGGAGCTCTCACTGCGTTATTTTGATTGGCTGCTGCTAAAAATATAAAAAGGTCACATTTTACTTCAGGCACTCTGACAAGTGCTGCTGGGACAGGCGACTGCATGGAGACTGCCAGGCATTCCGCCGCGGTCACGTGAGCAGGAAACGCCCAGCATCTACCTCTCTGTGTTAGCAAATGGGATCAGGCCCGCCTCACCATACAGATTATTTATTATGTGAGCTGTGAAAGGGAGTCCTCTACACTTATAAGCGACACGCTGTACTTTCAAAGGGACATCACAAACAAAAGCGGGCATCACGAGTCGGCGTGCGCATACACTGCTTCGCCTCCAGCCTACCACAAGCACTGCTAAAAGCCATAGCAACTGCGACACCTAAATAGTAACGGGCCAAGCGTTCCATCGACCGGCGGGCACGGTGGTGTCAGGCGGGGTGAGGAAGCGGCCCTCTACCGCGGCGACGTGGCACCTACTGGACCTATTCTCTGCTTGTCACATTTCAACCATGCTGTTGGGCACAACTAGTTGGGCTGTCACATTTAATGATTCACTTTGAAACCCGGAACAAACTGGCGTGCGTTTATTTTGCTCCCTGTATTCACCTTGCAATGCAGTTTCTGGTGTGCGCGCGCCTATGTGAGCGTTTGTTCCTCTATGTAAAGGGAGGATAGCTCGGCGGCAAAGCGCTCGCCTTGGAAACAAGTCGATACGAAGCAACACAGAACCGATCCCCGGGTCCGCGCTTAGAAACTTCTAGCTATTAACCGCGTTATAACTGCGCAACTAAGGCATATTCCTGTAACAGCGCCTCAATGCCCACAGGCTGGGTGAGCGCGTTAATAAAAAATAAATAAACATGTGTATTATAATTAGTAACATTCTTTCTGCTTCCGCACACAGGGACGCTACCAATTGTGCCTCACTCGCCATGGCAGGCTCAATAATACCCTTCTCCTTCAATTTGCAATTAAGAGTTTGGCGATGGCTGCTTAAGTCTGGGGCGTAAGGATGAGCGAGCGCTTACTTTACATTACACATTTTAGAAAAGTTGGGTAAAGAAAGCCATATAATTAGCTGCGTTGGAGAATCGTATAAAACACAACTAGATAGCAGGTGACCAAGAGCGTAAGCACACGCACAGGGTTTGCTACATGACCTGCTGCTGTACCCAAAGAAAAGTTTGCCTCAACACCACCTGCCAGAATTGCACTATAAAACCTAATTTCCAAAACATATAGGCCAGCGGTGCTCTGCAAAACACATTTTCATGCTGCCAGTGCCTAACAATATATGCCAGCGGTGACAATGTAAAACACATTTTCACGTTGTCAGTGCTCAACAATATATGTCAGCACTTGCACTGGGCCCAAAGCAGTTCATGAGGTCTGTCCGTAGGAGTGGTGCAAGTGTAGAAAAAGAACTAGTTGTAATCTCGCTTCATCTAAATAGGAGAGAGTGGGATGATGGGCGGAGGGGTGAGAGGCAGGGGAGGGGCAGTACGAGGAAAGACAGTGTTTGACCTTTGGTTTGCAATGCTCATTGGCTGTTGTTGCATTGGGACTTGACTGGGCACTGCCAGGATTAATAAAAAACGGAATTAGATTAATCTGCAACAAATATCCATAACATATATTATTATATAGGCATTGCAAATTACATTTTACCAAATGTTTTTAAATTGCGGCAAACTGACAGTGTTTCACGGTTTGCTGCTGTGCCAAAATAGTTCCAACTCAGACACTACATACTTCCAACATTAATTGCACTGTCTATTAGTCTTTCAATATCTCCAATTCCTCAGATTTATGAACATGCCAAAATCATACCTTTGATCATAACCTAAGTTATGTACATCACACACATTTTGTGTTTACATGGTCCCAACTGGCTTAGAATGAACCCGGGGTGGGCTCAATAGGAAACGCAATGCTCTTTTTATTTAGGGAAATGGGTTCAATGTTTAATCAATGGCACTGCATGTTATGAGCAGTAGTTTCATTTCTAGTTCAAGTTTCAATTTCTCCTGAAGCATGTGACCAGCCTTCTGCTCAAACCAATGTTCCTCTTAACCTTTCCCCCTGAGCTTTAAAGGGTCTTTGTTCAGAGCTAATGCACTTTTAATGTGAAATCTGACCTAAAAGGTAATTTCTGCTGGTCATATCTGTCAGTCCCATACTTTCAATCTATCTACTTCTTTGTATATCTTAGCGTTTAAATTGACACCAGACCTGTTTCCTCGGTGGGCCCAGCCCCAAAGGTCTTGGGGTCAAAGTTTCAGCTCAGAGAAAAAACAATTTGAAGTTCGCAATTCTGAAAGGCTAGCATATTGCATCATTTACCCACCGTGTACATGTAACTTTCAATACTGCACCAGGACCTGTTCACAATATAATCTTTCTTTATATACTGTATAAACAGAAATAAGTTCACTTATAAATGTTGTCATTTTTATGTGTTGAATTAAGTCTTTTATTCCTCATGAAGGCAATTTGTCATTCGATTTTCTTTTTCAAAGGTAAGGCATCATTCCTCCTTTTTAGCTTCCAGATGCACATGATTTCAAATGTCTTATTTCCATGTGCACTGTTGCAGTTTTGAATCTGTCAAAGTGGGCATTTACATGACGTCAACATCTGCAATGCCCCATGTACTTGGAATCCATTGGCCGCTTTTAACAATATTCCAGTTCTAAGTCTCACTCTTTTCGGGCTCAATGCCTGTACATTGTAACAAAATGGAGGTAGGCCCATTCTCGCTCATTCACTAGGCCTCATGATGAAATCACTGTTTTGTACTGGCTTTTATATTTCAACTGGAACTCCACACTTAGCGAACTTCAGTCCCAAGTGAAGCAAACTTTACTTCTCAAGTAAGAAAATACATGCAAGACGCGCATTGTGAGCCTTTCAATCAAATCACTATCTTTTATTCATTGCAAGGCATAAGCATCCATCACAATATATACACAAAGACATTGCACTGAAATCAGAACAGTTTCCCATAAAATGAGAAATATACAATAAAAACATCCTTAAAATCAAAATGTCAAAACAAGCATTGGAAAATCAATAAATACAATAACATCCTAAAACTCACTCTGTAAACCTTTCTTCCACACGGTCCCTGACCTCCACACAAAATGTGCTATGGCAAAAGTAACAGAATCTACGTCAGTGCATAATAGGGCCAACCTCACACTCCTTATTCCTTTAGCAATTAATAGAGGTTTAATCCATTTAGCCCCCCAATAACCTATACACATGGCCTAAAAAAGGAAATGAATCAGAGTCTCCTGTGAGGTTCTGTCACAGCTACAAGGCAACTCATTGGGGAGACCTCCCCTCCACTGTTCCGTGATCAAATTCAGCGGCAAGATCTTCAACCTCAGTTTGAGATACTTCCAAAAGTCAATGCTTTCCAATTATAGAATGCCAAACTCTGCGTCTCATTCCGCAGCCATTCCATGAAATTCCGCTCCATGGATCTCAGATTTTCCAGACAGCTATCGTCAGAATTCCAGAGATCTTGTTGTCCAACATAACGAGTTAATCCTTAATGTAACTCCACCTCTGTAAAAGAAAGAATCGCCCCCTGTACTTCCTCCAGACCTATTGGAACCCACCTCTCCAAACAGAAAATCATCCCTACTTTCAAAAGATCTAAAGCGGGTGGTGCCAGCTTCCAATATCTAGCTCCAAAGCATTGGAATGCACTCCCCACAGCATTAAGAAATGAAAAATCCTACACTCTGTTCAGAAAAATGCTTAAAACAAAACTGTTTAATTGAATACTCTGCTTCTGCAAATGTACTTAAGCTGTATTCTGACCGATATCAACTGTCACCTTCTAATTAACCTGTAACTTGCCTCTTACGTCTGCACCACTATGTAAGCAGACTAAGAACACTGTATGCAACCAATTGCCGTAATTATCAAGTACTCTGTAACAAGCGCTACGATGCGCGAGGGCCACTCAGCGCTATACAAAACTAAATAAATAAAGTTCTCAACTATTGCAAATGTTCCTGGTAAATGGAGGGCTCATCCTTTGCCCAGATTCTAAGCCAGAAGCTAAGGATTCGCACAGAGCCTGTGAACATATGGAATGCACCCCTAGCCCTACACCCAAAAGCACAGGTGGGTTCCCTGAGGCAGAGAAAAGATGTACTTGAAGTTATTTTCAGCTACTTCTAGCTGACTCAGATTTGAACAACCACAACACTCACTGCCATACAAAGCGATTGCGGCAGCCATGGCCTGATGCGCAGTGCCGGTGGGTGGATGGAGATCCAGCACCAATCTTTCTGGTAAATCTCTAACGGTCTGAAGACGCAGAGAGCCTGAGGAAGAAACTTCTCCCAGAGATAACCTAATTCGGAGCCCACCTTAACCCTCTCCACAGAGAGAAATACCTGAAGGGTAAGTGGCCTCTCTCTACTCCAGGCCATCACATTTCTTTTCGAGAAGCTATTAATTACTCTTAGTCTTACAGAAACATTTAAAAGCTCCCAGCAGTCCCATGATTAGGGTGACCAGACGTCCCGGTTTTCCCGGGACAGTCCGGGGAAACCACCCTCCGTCCCGGGGTCTTGGAAGTCCGGGTTTTGCTGGGACCCGATTTTGAAATCCCGAAATCTGGTCCTGGCGCAACTCTTCCTGTGCGAATGAGGGCATGCTGCTTTTCACCCCCCATTTACTCCCCCTTCCCCTCCCAGGCTCTCTCCTCCAATGAGAGGAGTGTGCCTGCAAGCACACTCCCTCCCTGCCCCCCCCAACCCCCGCAACATGCCAGCAACATAGAAGTAGGACTAACATTTTATTTGTATTTACTGTAGTCCCACTTCTATGACCTGTCCCATATTTAGTTTTTTTTTTTTTAAATCTGGTCACCCTACACATGATGCAATGCTACTCTTGCCAAGAGAACTCTATCAATTGCAAAAATCTCGACTGGTGCCTCCCTAGAGCCAATCTTTGGGACATCGGCCCCAGCATCCAAAAATCACCCCTCCATATTTTTAATGAAGATGTTGAACAAAGTTGGGTCAAGGACACAACCCTGCTGAATGCCATTCTCAAATCTGGAAGCAGCGAGCCAACTCGCCTGTATGTCCAAACCTTATTCTGCACTTAGTGACAGCTTGAGGTGCCTGACAAAGGTCAATAAAATCTGGTTCTAGCTCCCCATCTTTTATAGCTTTCGACAAGAGACTCCAGTCGACTGTATCTAAAGCGACCAAGGCCATATAAAAACAGCCCCACCTGAGGTCAACATATTTCATGCCCAAAAGCAATAGACTTAAACATTGCTAAATTTTCATTTTAATATTCCCCTGCATCTCAGAAATATCCTTAGCTTCACCCAAAGAAACGACACACCTTTTGTAACATTTTAAAAAAGCTTACATATTATACACATAAGAGAATGCATTTTTTTGGCAGGGAGTCCTTGTTTCTATTCCAATACATTGGGACAAGTTCTGAGAGAAGCCATTGGTTGGGGATCGGACCTCACATCAAAACTGAGTTAAAGTAGCAACATAAAAAAGGTTGGCCAGAAAAACAGCACAGCTAGAAACACCTAAGAATATTGTCCACTGCCAGAGTCTTACCTTACCCCTTTATAAGCTGATAAACAACATTTTAAGCTCCCACAAATCACAAATAACTAAAACTCAACTTCCATTTCAAGGGTTAGCTGGAACGCACTCAGCATCCCTTAGTGAGCCATACAGTACAGTACAACTCTTCCTTCATACTGCACACACGATGTTGCTACTCACTTCAGCGACAAACCCATTTACCCCCGAATTGAACAATGCCCTTGCATCCTTCTGGCCAATTGCCCTCTGGAGGGCCTCTCGGGCATGCTCCTGTGCTTCATGCTTTTTTCAAATGTGATCAGCTGCTTGTAGTTAGCACATTGCTTTCTAAGAGTTGTCCAACCGCCTCTTATGAAGCCCTACTTGCACCACAGGTCAATTGGCGCGTGGATGCAAAGGAAACCTTCAAACAAACCCGAGTGGAGCAACCCACCCACTCTGCTTCCGTCTTTCAGGGACTACTCAATCTTCTTAGAACACAGTCCCTTATTATTAAGCTGTTTGGCAGAAACAATCAGGTCACCAACCACCCTTACCTTCCAAGCAGCCCTAGAATCTCATCCTTAGCTTGCAGGTGTGACTTAGCCAATGCATCTTCCCTAAATATAATCCACAACGGTGGGAGAATGTTCAAATATTTGCTTGTAAGGGATATTTGCATTTACATCTTACACAACTGTAAACATCAGCCATTTCCGCAGTGGTTTATCAACACAAAATCTCAGCTCTGCCTCACATTTATGCTATCAGTCTGCAACAGTATATGTTGGCATTGCGCTGTAAAAATATTTTTAATGCTGCTGGCACTACTCTACGTTTTTCATGCTACCTGTGACCTAATAATATGTTCCAGCATTACTCTGTAAAACAAACTTACATGATGCCAGCACCCACAAATATATGCCAGACTTCCCACTGTAAAGACCCATTTTTCACAAAACATGTACCGAAAGTAGATCTTCAGGATTGCCAATACAATATGCCAGTGCTGCCCACTTCCATGCTGCAAGTACCCAACAATATCAGCCAGCATTTCCCTGTAAAAAATGTTTTCATGTTGCCATTGCCCAGTAATATACAACAGTATTGCCATACAAAACATGTTTCCTGCTGAACATGCCTTAGCAATATATAGGAGCATTGCCGTTGTAAGCACAACTTCATGCTGTCAATGCTAAACAATGCATGATAACATTGCCACTGTAAAAACACATTTTAATATTGCCTGTGCCCAAAGCATATAATGAGACGTGTACAACATTATGCCAGTGCTGCTCCACCTCTATGCTGTCAGTTACCACAAATATATGTTAGCATGCCACAGTAATTTTCTTTCAGGCCCCCAATGTTGAAAAATGTAAACCATCATTGCCATTGTAAACATATTTCAATGCTGCCAGTGACCAAACAATGTATGCCAGGATTGCTCCATAAAACATATTTTCATGCTGCAATTGCTCAAAAATCAATACCACAATTGCCCTGTAAAACATGTTTTCCTGCTATCGGTGCATAAACAATATAAGGCAGCATTGATCTGTAAAACATATTTACACACTGAAAAAGCCCAATAACATTGCTCAAGGTTGCTCTGTGAATAGAGTTTTATGTTGCCAGTGTTCAAACAATATATGCAAGAATTGCCACTCTAATCATTACCATGCTGCCAGTGCCCAAAATACAATGTGTGTTGGCACTGCTCTGTAAACAGCGAGTTCCCAATAGCCTATGCCAGCATTACTCTGAAAACATATTCTCTTGTTGTGTAAGGGCTCAGAAATAAGAGACCTACACAAGGGTGGCATTTTGATAATCATAAACCTTTATTCAACGTAAGAAGGGCTGGAAAATGCCTCACTAGCCCTAAAACTAAGAGGGGTATTCTCTGCCTCAACAAAATGTTCTAATGGGTCAGTCAGGATGTCGGAAGCAAATAAGTCCACTGTTGTGTCAAAACCCCATCTATAACCCTCACTCTCCTAACTGAAACTAAAGTGCAGGAGGTGGTCTTCTTCTTCTTCTTCTTCTTCATAGTTTAAAGTTCCACTTTAGCTCAAAACACAAAGTTTTCAAAAGGTGCAAAACAAGTTCCAAAAGGATAGACAACCTTGGTCCTGAAGGCTGTCAGCTCCTGGTATTGCCAGGAGAGGGTTCCCTTCCTCGTGGCGGGCAACACTATCTACTTTCCTTCAAGGGATTTGGTTCCTTCCCCTTTCCTCTGCTACTCTCACAGTCTATCGGTTCACTAGTCTACCAGACACTGTGGATTTGAAGATTAGGTTAGGCGCAAGCATTCTAGCTAAGCTCACATTCCTCAAGATTGGTTTCAGCATTCTTGATCTTATGTCTCTCACAGTCTCAGCCAACCGGGTACACTAACCTGCCAGGTACTGTGGCTCGGGATATTACTCTGGATGCAATTTTTTGTATGTGGGGTCCCAGACCCTTATTTCTCTTCCGTGCTCCTGTCTGACACTTGGTGCATTCACCTTCCAGATACTGCCACGAGGAAGATTGACTTGGATGAAAGCTTCATATGGGTATGTGTCCCAGACTCGCCTTTCTTCTGTCTCCCACAATATGGGACTGATTCTTTGTCCTTCAGGGTCCAGGTAACCTCTACTACTGCTTCTTGTCTCTCTTTCCTGTACCTGTAGCAGCCCTAGCATCTTCACCTCCCAGGTACTGCCACATTGAAGATTGCCTTAGATGCAATCTTCATGTGGGTGCGTGTCCCAGACTCACCTTTCTTCTGTTTCCCACGCTGCCAGACTTTCTTGTAGTCCACCATGGTCCCTGACCCTGTATTTGCAGTCTCTCCCCATATCAGGTATCTTGTCCTACTGCTGCTTGGGGGCCCTACATCTACCCAATAGCCAGCGTACCTTGTTTCTTTGTCCGCAATGGCTGTGGGTCTCTCGTGACGCCAGCAGTCTGCTATTGGGTCGTTCTGCGTTCGCCGTAATTCAGCGTTACTCTGTGGACCGGCAGTGGTAAATGAGGCTTCAGGGATGTGACTTTGTTTTCTTGCGTCTCCCTGTGACCAGGCACACAAGGCTCTTCTGATTCCTTGGGTCACGAGCAGTCTCTTTCCTTGGGGTCGGCTTCTCTCCTTCTTGCTCCTTTCTCATTGTCCCACTGAGGTTGCCTTCCGAACTTCCTCTAGCACCGCTTGCAACTGTGGTTCAAGTCTTTCCTCTATCTTTATACATTGATTACACTGCGCTGCTGCTGCTTGTGCGGTATTCAGCATTCTTCCACGCTTCTTCCTCATCCATGTTGTTTTGCTCAGATATTAATCTGGCTAGTTCTTCTTCTTTGTCTCAGTACATGGTGTGACCTTCATCTAATATACCCTAAAGCATAGCATGCAGGTGATTACACTACCCTGTGGGGTCCAAAGGGTATGGGGGTTTGGTAAGGGGTATTTATAAACTGCATTCTCCTTCCATGTCATCCCTCGTCAGATAACGGAAATCCCTCCCCATGTGATCCTCCTGCTGCGTTCCACCCCAGGGGGATTATTGGACTGTGGTTGCACCACCCTGGCCACACGATAAGGTTTCTCCCGCATGGAAAGAGGGATGACTTCTAGGGATTCGTCACAGTTGTCAGTGCCCAACAATATATGGCAGCATTGCCACTGTAAACTTGTTTCCATGCTGCCAGTGTCCAGGCAATATGTGCCAGCATTGCCCTGTATAAATGGCACTCATGCTGCAAGTACCCAATAACATGCCAGAATTGCTCTGTGGACACATTTTCATGTTGCCAAAATCTAATGAAGATATGTCAGCATTGCTCTGTAAAACAAGTCTTGATGAATCTGTGTCCAATAATACGTGCCAGGATTGCTTTGTAAAATATAGTATCACACTCTCAGTGCCCAACAATATATGCCCGCATTGCCATGTACAGCTCATCTTAATGCTGTCCCGTGCTATTGCCACTAACTTTGCTGTAAAACTGTGGCCTAATCTTATAATCACCCTCACCATGTCACACACACACGAACACAAACACACTCATAACTACACAAACACACACAAGCTTACACATGCAAGTTCACCCATTCCAACTCATACACACCCACACATATAAACACAAAGATACATTCAAAGACTGCACAGTCTGCAACTCCATTTGCCTTATGCAGCAAGTGAAAGACAATAAATCCATAATGCAGTTTGATTTGTGAGTGACCCAGAGGGCCCTGAAATGAGTAGGGGTGGTATTTAGGCAGCCATAACACACCAGCTACCACTGGCAGAGTTCCACAAAATAGGGGCACTGTGCAATCCTGGTTATCATTGTCTCATTAGTGGCATGCAGGTCAACATATAGTGGCCTACATGACTGAGATGGGTAACAATCTCTCAAATGCAAGTAAAAGACATGTTTTAAAATAAAAGGTAGCCTGGATTACACTCTTCTGCCACTTTTAGCTAGAGATAAGCCTAGCACTGTCTACGTTGGACTGGTCATAAACAGCATGCATAGAGCATGTTTTCTGAGTGGTGGGGGGGTGTGCCTTTTTGTGAACTACTGGCAGCAATCGACTGGAACAAAAAATATTCCAGGCATTAAAAGTCTTCCACATTGGAAGACGGATGTCACTCCATATGATACAATGTTCTATGAACCCTAGAACTGGTCCATTTGGCCGGCACTTCTGCATTACCCTACTGCCATGCACATGGAGATAAGAAGAAAGAAACACAGTACAAAAAAGGAGCTCTGGAAAGTGCGACAGGAATGGCAGTCAGGCAACCTGGGGATAAAGATATGCTAGAATATACAGCACTGCACAAAGGAAACTATCCAAGATGGCTGCCGGAAACTACATGTTACCATAGAACTAGGAAAGAGTAGTGAAGCACTTCTGGGTCAATTATGTACTAACGCTGAAATAGTCGGAGGCACGCAAACTACACTGGTTAGCAGTGAATCACCAAGCTTCATGGTTTCATGTTTGAGATTTCTCCCAGAGTGCAGGAGCTACCAGTGTTTTGAGAAACATTCTGCTCACTTCACATCCCCCTTTACGCAATTCAGAGTTCTTCCCCCTCTTTGTTTTTCTTTCCAGTGCTGTTTTATTTTCTTGATTTTTGATTTTAGAAATCCATCAAGTCAAAGGCTTTTCTGCCCATTCACTACCGTTTTTTTTTTTATATGCCCTTCAGTGCTAAAGATGGCACCACCTACACAGATCCTGGCAAAGTTGCACCTCCCTGAGGTTGGGTAGTGTAGGGTAAAATGAACACTATCATCTTTGAATTTTTTTTTGTTGACAAGCTGAACTGTTCTAGTATAATTCTATCCATTCTAACTGTTGTGTGCAAGCTTCGGTCTTGCCTTTTGTTTCAGATTTTCCCCTTTGTGTGGCTTAATTCAGCTCAGCAATTTCCGTGGGACCTCTTAAGGGAGTCCGACCCTGTGTCTTTCTAGCATTTTGTAAATGAGATCTTCCACAAATACATAGACTGGTCCTCAGATGTTTTGCCTGATGATATCCTGATCTATTCTGAGTCATTTGAACAGCACGACGACCTTGTATTTTTTTGCACGCCAACTGGTTGTATACAAAGCTGGGAAAACTTGCCTTCCACACCACTATCGCATTTTTGGATATGTGATGCTATACAGCCATGGACCCGCACAAGACGAAAGTCATCGCAGAATGGCGCCTACCCACCTGTTGGTAAAGGGAGACTAGGAATGTATTGAATTTATTAACTTCTAAATCGCTGATTAAACCAATATCTGGTTAGTGTAAGCTTGTCGTGGGCTAACGTCCGGCATGGGTAAGTTGCTTATATCTTGATTAAAGAATCTGGAATTTTGACTGTTTTTTATATTATGCTAAGAATCATGTTATACTACTTAAAAATGCTTCTATGTTTTGATAAGCCGATTTTGATTGTATGTATAGTTTTATGAATAAGATGAAGATAATTAATGTCTTTTTTTGTAAAATGGAAAGAAAAGCTAATATTTGAAAGGCTGTTCTAATTCAACCATATCAAATAAAAAGAAATACAAAAAATAACTTATTGCAATGATTTAACAAGGACCATTCACTGATGATCTCCCTGCTGACTTCATTGGCCAAAAAGGGCGTCAGTTTTGAAGGTACAGGAGAAAGCACTTCAGGCTTCAGCTATCTAAAACAGGCTTTTGTTTGGGCCACTTTCTGTAACAAACAAACCCTGACTTGCATTTTATGGTTTAAGCGGATGCCTCCGGGTTCTTTCACTAGTAGTGCACTGCACATGGTGGACTATTAATCCAGACACCTTACGAGTGTAGAAAAGAATGATACCATCAAAGAGAGGGAGTTCCTGGCGATCCACCCTGCCTTTTATATAGGCTAAATTACCTACAAGGCTATTGTAACCGGGTTACCATAGTAACAGACAAGAACGTGTTGATCATAGTTACTCTGAAATTCCTGACTACCTGGCAATCTAGGGGGCATTTATTCTTTTCATCTCTTTTATTTCTTAGTGTCATTTTGGCCCAGATCCAAGCATGGCAAGATGGATGTCTTATCCCATCTTCAATCCAACTTTGAATCAGTGATGCCACCCTCTTCACCAGCATCTGTGCTTCCCAAAACATGTGTTCTGAATGTTTTATCCACACCTGGGGATTCAGTGAGCAGGAACACTAGCTCTCAGGACTACTATTTATAAACACAATAGAAATACGTGAATCAGTTTAAAGATAGACAAGTTATATTTCCATGAAAATTTCAAGGCCAGTGAAGAAATGTAATTATCACACTCTTCACTTAGAGTCTTTTTGTAACACACGTCACCAAAGGTCTATACATCTAATTCACCCTGAGTGCACATGCACAATGGATTGAATATATGAGGGTCCAGGAGGAATCTTTCACTTGTGAAAAACTACAAGTTAGTTGAATGTATCACTACCTATCCAATTCTCTCTGCTTCCCCTTTATGCAAAATACCACCCCCCCCTTTCTCAATAGACATGTCAGAATTTCAAAAGCATTTTAAAAACTCAATTGCAACACACTTCTGGACCTCCCTGTATGCAAATGTCTTCTAGAAAAGACAATGGCCCTCATTTGGCTCCATGGCTGCCTTCCATACCTGTACCGCCTCCGATGTTGTTCAATGGGGACTT
This sequence comes from Ambystoma mexicanum, assembly GCF_040938575.1. Classification (NCBI taxonomy): domain Eukaryota; kingdom Metazoa; phylum Chordata; class Amphibia; order Caudata; family Ambystomatidae; genus Ambystoma; species Ambystoma mexicanum. Next base: position 50,879,977 of record NC_090933.1, on the reverse strand, counting down.
ACCGGTCCATTCTGACCCTGAAGGGACCGGTAAGTCCCCATTAAACAAACCATTCCCCATTCCCATTTGAGCCCCCGTAGGGCTCAAATGGGAATGGGGAGGGCGCAAATAACGGGCTCGCGAATGGCAAGCCCGTTATTTGCGCCCTGGTCCCCTAACGGGATCCGTAAGGGACGTGTGGTCCGACCACACGTCCCCTACCGCCCGACTCGGTTAGAGGGCCAAAGTATGTTCAACATGCTAGATTGCCTTCTGTGATGTGTGTATTTAATTATTGTGTAAAAGCGCACCTCTCACTTTCAATTGGCACCTTAAATGTAAAAACGCATAGCAAATAATCACCTTCTCTCTCTTATCTTGAGCAACTCAGCATTAATAACAGCATTCTGCTTGATGGCTTATCCAGGACGTGACTTAATCTACTTTATTTGTCTAGGTATGCACACGGCGAGATACCATATGCTCATCTGTGCTTGTGCACTGCCAAAATAGGAGTCAAGGGATCTCCCTGTATACACGCCATTGGATCTTTTTAATCATAATTCCAGATCATATACGCTTATGAAATATTTATTTCCCAGGATGTACAGTTGACTTATGTGCCACCATTCCTCAGTACTTACAAATAACAGTGACCAGGATCTAATCTAATTCCCTTTATAGTATCACTTCCCTCAGGATTATTTCCCCGTTAGATCATACTCACATACACATTTCTTTTGGCTTTATCACAGACAGGTGGGCACCCTCTTAAGGACTGGTTCAATTCTCCCCCTCCTATGGACAGGAGGGCTTCTGTCAGCAAGATGGGATCAGCTTTCCTCCGCAGTCTGTCTGCTGTCCCTCCCTCTGAATAAGGCCTGGGACTTTATCTCCTACTATTACTCACTTTCAGGGCACTCGTAATCATCTAAAATGGGTCCTAAAGGGGAGTAATCTATTCCTTCTGTGAGAAACCTGAAGGCGTCACACCCGCTAGTCTCTGGAGATCTGTCATCCAGGTGGCCAGGACACGGCCATCATTTTTGGATCGAGTTCTTGGGAGTGGGCCAGTGCGGGAGGATAACCTGGATGAGGGGTCCTCGGGGAGTGGAAGTGAGACACTGGAGGGTGAGACCCTTATCAATAACAGCTTTTCCCTCTCCTACAAGGTAGGATACCTAGGAATTCAACCCCACTCCCCTTTTCCGACACAAACACTTTCTCACGGACAGTTCACCGTGAGCGACAACGGACTAACACCAGTGATGTATACCTGACATGTCTCGACATCATGGACAGGCAAGGTCAGGTAACTACGGATTATTACACACACCTGACTTCCATCACACTTCCCCACACGGATAAAAGGCAGAGCACGAAAACACACTCTGTGAGAGGCAAACCACATGAGGAAGCAGCAATTCCAAGATGGCAGTTTAATACTAGGAGAAAGATGGCGAGACCAGAGCGAGTCACAAGGAGGGAAGTACCCGTGACCTCTAAAGACTGTTACTTGGATAGTAAGAATCAGAAGACCAGGAACTAAGGGTGATCAAACCTGCACAGTGTGTCAGAGGTACCCGGGGATCTCCTGCATCGATAACCAAGGCGGCAAGTTCGATTGCCACAATGGTACTGTTCTTACAACAACGCCTCATCAGAAAAGACAGCACAGCCGGTGAGTCTGAGAGACTGATACCAAACCAGCTTGTGTTTTGAAACAAGGTTGCAAGCAGCATTGTACAACGATAACAGTGTATGATGTGTTGCAAAGAGTGACACTGATATAATTGGAAACCAAAAGGAGTAGTTGAAATTTATAATTGAACTAATTCGAAAGTCTTCGATAGTTTAAAGTACAACACAATTGGCCCGAGCCCAGCTGAGGGAGACTAATTTAGTGAAAGAAAGGGATCTGAGCCCGGATGAGGGGGATCCAACATTGAACTTTTTATTTTGAAAAGGATCTGGGCCTGGCTGAGGGGGATACAGGGTGAACACGCAAATTGAGTGTTGGAAAAGGAAAAGATTGTTTTCGTGTTGTTTTTGTATACCAGGCCCTCTGAGTCAAGAGACTTGCAAGAAGTAAAGAGGATTGGACACGGAAGGTCTTGAACTGTGAAAATGGAACTATATCCTTGTGCCGCAGAAGCCAGAGTGTGTTCTTTGCTCGAGTGAACCGCCTTGTCCTGTGCTGAAAATGTGGGCAAGGGAGGCCAACGGCCCGAACATCCTGACTTATCATTTTGTGAACACTTCATTCTTTTTCATGAACATCACTCCACCTTATTTTGTAAATTAGTAGTAACGATTGGCAATAGTTATTTTTAAGTATAGGCCCTTTTAATTTGACAAGACTCCACTAGTACTGCATTGTTATTATTTGATGGTCGTAGCTTGCTCCCATCTGTAGATTTAGGTTCAGATAGGCATTTATCTCACCCTTGTGAAAGTTCAACAAACACCCTTGAACTGTGGTCACTTGTGTTTGTCTTACTGTTGATACCATGCCTTCCTTACACTTCTCCTTCCTGTTGTAATCAATTCTTCTTTCTCTCCTCACCATCAGTGAGTGAGTCTGTCAATGTGTATCCTGAATGAAGTGCGTGTTGAATCTTATTTAGAACAGTAACCCCACCTTTTGAAGTGTGTATACTTTCCCCAAACTAATTGGTCAATGTATGTGATGGGAAAATATTCTAAGAGTGACATCACAGTAGACCCACCCATCCACAGTCATTGGGCATTGTAATGAAGGAGAATTCAGGTGGGAGTACCTTCTAAACTCGGTTTCCCTCCCATCTAATGTGATGTCATTTCAGGAATTTCTTACATTAAATATTGTCACATTCTGAGTTTGTAATTTTCCCCACATATAACAACTTTACTAATCGGCTCACCAGATTTCTAGCGCAACTCAAACAGCACAATTTTCATCAAGATATCACAAATGATTACCAAGTTACACATTTTTCCATTTAACTCGCTTCTATTTTTATATTAACATTATTTTCCCATCTCAAAGCGACAGCTTGTCGCTATGGATGCTATGAGATGTAATTCACTGCTGTGCATCATTTCTGCACCACACAATACAAATGTGCCCAATTTGCATAATTAAAAATCACATTAGAACAATCATTTGTGTACCATTAAATACAGCATCTGAAGCTGCACCCTTTACAAAAAGAATTATTTTCCTGCAACATTCTGTTCCAGAATACTGAATGAAATGTCAAGTCCCTATGTAACTTTAAAAATACATTTTATTTTCTTTATCCATATTCCAGTCAATAACAGCATCTTGTATCTTTACTTCTTTAGCTGCCAGTTCAGGCATAAATGTATTTATGAGCAGCCTGGCAGTGGTGCAGTCTTCGAAGCTTGAAGTCCTCAGGGTTTAGGACTTTTGTTCCTTCCCCCCCTTCGACCAGTTCCTGGATCAATTAGATTTTTAGATAAACTTTGTTTTCCATGTATCAATGTTCCGCCTGGGAGATTGAAATTTCAGATTAGGCAACATAAATCCGCTGGTCAAGCTGAACTCCTATTATCTGTTCATCATCTTAAGCCCACCATACACATGTGAAGCCCATAAAAATGCTGCCTTAGAATTAATTGCTATTCCGGCTTGCTGTGAACTAGTTGCAGGCAGTCATTATGCCCATTGCTGAGCATAAAATGAATTCCAACTCCTTGACAGTGCAAAGCAGATCAGTTATGTTGTTTATTTACTGAGGTGGTGAATTGAACAGAAAAGCAGCTGTCGGAGTTCATACCTATAGCTGCCACTTGATTCTGGTTGGTTTCTCCCAAATGTCACTTTTTAAAGTTACATTTTTCTGTGCCCCTAGATTTTGTATTTTTAGCAAAAACAAAGCAGTTAATCAATTTTAATAAGTGTTGCAAGATATTTTCTTTTAGTTGTGATGTTTATCTCGGGATCTTGTCACTATATTCTGATGTGAGGGGACTTGAAAATATTGCACATGTGTTTTTGCAACTGCTGTGCGCAGGCTGGAGCTTATATGTTTGTTTTGAACACCACCAGCTTGGATTTGATTGTTGAACAACCTCCAGTGAAAGGTTTGGCTACTGTGATGAATCCTGTTGAGTCGTCATTGATCCCCAGCCTAAAGTCTCCTTGCATGTGTCCAGGGGAAGGTAGCTGCTACCTGATCCTGACCCTGGGCGTGGTATTATGAAGGAGGATCAAATGGGAGGAGATGGCTGTCGGGGAGATGTAGTGACCCCATCGGGAGGGATGCAGCATTCTTACCTTCCAGGTGAAGAAGACCCTATCATTCCTAAATTCCTCATGACCTGTTGTCATTATACAAATGCTTCAGTAGTAAAAACCTAAAACTCCTTCTTGCCAAACACCCTAGGCAGGATATAATTACACATAATGCTCACTCAACACCTACTATTTCTGACAGTTTTGATTCAAACAATTATTCAAAGAAATGCAGTGCAAAAAGGTTTAAAACTCCTATGGACTCCAACTCCCATAAAACCTTTAGTACTGGGACATGGAAGAAGAGAAAGGAGTTCAGGTGGAGCAGAAGAAACACCAAGCTCAATGTGCAGACTAGTTGTTATAATGTCAATGAGCTGTGCAGGACATTGAAAAATGGTGTGCCTTTTGAAGTGAAAGGTGAAGAAGCAGAAGGAGAAGAGAGATGCAGAGAGGGTGCAGCGGGAAGCAGAACCAAAGGCAGACACATCGGAGAGGACTGTGTGGAACGAGGGAGGCGCTTCCTACCGGGAAGACAAGAGACCAGGAGGAGCACAGCCAGTGCTGCAGGAGAACAGCCGAGGAGATGGTAGTGTTGTCGAGGCTATCAAGGACGCAGTCATAGTGAAGAGCAGCCGTTCCACCAGCGAAGTAAGGAGAAGCCGGTGGGAGCGCCGCAGGAGGTTCTACAAAGCGGGAAATGGTTTCCCGAGGCACAGACTTCATTGGAGCTATATGCCACGGGTCGGGAATGCAAGCAAACACCGGTGAGTCTACCCAGAAGCTTTGCGAGCCCGAGGGCATGCCGACAGGTATATAAACAATTGGGAACATATTCTGAATATCAACCCAATTGTACAGAAAGAATGAATGTACACAATTCTCCATATATGAGATATCATGAGAAAAACTGGGGTAAATGTTGCCATAAGCAAATTAACTTTAATGAAGCAATTGAAAGACACGATCTGTACAAATCTCCATATATGAGAAGTCGATTTGGGGATGATTGCTACAAGTATTGCCACAAGCCAATGAACACTAACAAACAAAACTTGAACAAGTCTCCAAATATGAGATGCCAATGTGGGGAAAGTTTGAACAAGTATTAGCTGGAGCCAAGAAAAGTATTAACAGTGAAGGAGTACAACTGAATTATACTTAAAGAGAACTGAAAGATAAAGAAAAGATTGTAAGAAGACCTGGTGAAAGAAGGGCATCAGGCAGTAAGCCTTTGGGTAAAAGATCCATGACAGGAGAGTATACCAGGGGATCTACCAAGCCCAGAGGGGGATTCCTGGCAGAGGAGTACACCAGGTAATCCTTTTTCGTATGTGAAACGAAAAGACATTGTAAAACGGTTCCTTGCAGGAGAGTATATCAGAAGACCAATTTGTATAATTGTTTGAAAGAGACACTATGGAAGGGTTTCTGGCAGGAGGGTATACCAGGAGACCTTCCTTATTAAGTTGATATTAGGCTCCAATTTCTGGGGGCCCTACTTGCACTCTACATCCAAAGTTTTGCATATTAGTCTTTGGAGTAGGCTCATGATTGGTACTCATACATCGATCATCTTGACTTTGTCAACGTTTTTGCGTTTTTGGTATTGATTTGTGAGGACCTGCAGGTAGTAATCGAGCATGGCCATTCTCTTCTAGTCTTGTAGAATGTGAAAGTAGGGTGTTTTACTTTTTAATACAAAATGGATTATGTATTTTTATGGTATTATGTGAAATATCTACTTTTGATAACTTGGCAAATTGAAATTTAGATTTTGAATGTTGATTATTTTATTGGAGAATATTATGTCATTGTTGTTTCTTTCTTTTTTATTTACTATTTGTGTATGGTACTCTGTGAACTAAAAATACAACAAAAAAACAAAAATAAAAAATAAGTTGCTATGTGGAAAAGACACTTTTGCCATCCTTAAACACCATTACTTGGAAAAGACCTTTCATCATTTTTAAAGTGTTCTGGGAAAGAGACATTTCTACTCCTAAAGTATTGTGTGAAAGACTATTCTTAAAGAACATTTGTTTGGAAAAGACAATTTTCTCATCCTTAAAATATTAAAACATCAGTACTTAAGTTGTTTAGAGACTATCATTTTTTGGAAAAGCAATTTTTCATCATCTTTAAGAAGTGTTAGACGAAAGAGACATTTCTACTACTCCTAAGGAACCACTGTTTGAACAGAACAATTTCAATATTCTACCTGAAATCGTTCAGGGGAAGTGAATCATCCCCTGGATACAAGGATTGTTTTTGTGGATTTACATACCTAGTTTTTACACACATTTTGTTGAGTTTAAAATGGAGACATTTGCCTTGCACCTTTTGTTGTACATTTTTAGTGTGAGGGTCAGATATGTTTTGGACACAAGGACAGTTCGCCTAATTTTGATGACGAGACATAGATTGATCTTTAGTTTTGATCTCATAGGCAGGGAAACTCTCTTTAGGATAGGGATAGAAAATCCTTTATCCAAACCCTTTTATTTTAATAAAATGTCTAATGTTGAAGACATTAGAACTTTACTTTGAGAGCAATTACAGCCAAATGGAACACTAATCCAAATCTGTCTATTAAGTACTGCTCTGAATGAGAACTTTTATGTCCTGCTTAACACTCAATTAGAAACAACACTATGTCACTGTTTGTGCGAGAAATAAGAATTACCCAATCTTAGCATTATCTATTGATGGTCGGTTCACACGTCGTGGGATTAGCTTTATTATTCTACCTCAGAGTTGTATTGAAAATACGAACTACTATAGCACATACACTTTTTTAAAAAGAAAATGTATTTTTATTTGCATTTCTTAAACATTAACATTGGGACTCGTAATTTTGTCCCACCTCTCTCCCCTCCATCCCCCTCCCTTTTCCCACTGGTTATTGTCTTCGATAAGGATGTTCTTAATCCTTCAGAGTCCTTCATGTGAACATGTCCAATATTCTTATTTTGTGCGGGCACCACTGTAACATGTAGTCACTTTGTAAATATTCTAGCGTCATCCCCCAGTCTGTTATGAAGTTTTGGTGGGCCCCTTGAATATTATAGGTTATAAGCTCCATTGCTATATGTTTCCATACCCTCAGTAGCCATTCTAGGTTGGATGGAGGTGTCTTCTGTTTCCATTTTTTGGCAATGGCTAGCCATGTGGTCGCTAGAAGTCCCATAAAGTTTCTCTTTTGCTTTTTTGTCATCGTTTTATCCCGGGGGTCCCACATGCCGCACATCGAGACCCCTTCTCCTAGGTTTTCTGATCCTTTAAATATTTCCTGCATTTGGGCTTTTACTTCTGACCAGAAGTCCTGAAGTTTTGGGCAGTCCCACCATATGTCTCTCCAGTTGCCTTCTGCATCATAGCCTCTCCAGCATTTGATTTGTGTAGTGTTGAACATTCTGTGCAGTCTTTCCGTTCATTGTATCATTATTTTTATCCATGCTTCTCTTGACTGGATCGCCCGTGTCCATTTGGGTATTTGTCATACACATGTCCATTGTTCTCTCGAGATCTCCCTTCCCAGTGTTTGTCCCATCTCTTCATTTATTGCCATTTTGTCTCTTCCTTCTGGGTATTTAAAAATCTGTACATAGTTGAGACAAATTTCCTATCTCCTGGTTGTGACAAGATGTATGATTCGAATGGGGTTAGCTCTCAAGTTGTTGCCTGTGTTTTTCTTCGGGATGATAGCCAGTGGTGGAGTTGTTTGTACTTATACTTATCTATTTCCGTGAAGCCGAGGAGTTCCTTGCATTCTGCAAACGTTCTGATTTGTTGGTCTTCAAACATGTCTCCTACTTTTGTGCACGCCGCTTTTATCCATTTCTGATATGCCCCTTTTTCTGTGCCCGGTTGAAATTCGAGGTTCTCAAACATCGGCATGAAGGGAGCCGGATCTATTGTTAATGTTCTGTTTTTTTTGTTGCCCTGTTCCCGATTTCTAGTGTTGTGTTCATGATCTCGCTTATGCGTACATTTGGGTGTCTATGTTCCGGTTTTACCCATAGCAGATGTCGTAGGTTTGTCTTCGCCACTGCCCTATCTTGTGCTTCCCATAGCTTCTCGGATCTGTTTGGGATCCATTCTCTTACGACCCACATCTGGGCCGCCTCATAGTATTTTCTAAAGTGTGGTAGTGCCATGCCTCCCGTTGCCTTTGGGGCTGTGAGTGCAATATTGGAGCATCTCAGGGTTTTGTTTTGCCATATGTATTTGGATATCATCTTGGAGAGTGCTTTGAAAAAAGGAGGGTGGGATTCGTATGGGGAGTGCCTGGAAATAGTACAGTAGTCTGGGAAGTATCGTCATTTTTATGACTGTAATTCTGCCTCACCATGTTATTGAAAGTGGGTTCCATCTTTCCAAATATTTTCTCACTTGTTCCAGGAGGATTAGATAGTTCCATGCATACAGCCCGTTAATTGTATCGGTCAGTGTGGCGCCCAGGTATTTCACCCCTTCTTTCGTCACTTGCAGGTTGAGTTCTCTTGCTCGCTTGTGGATTTCTTGTTCATCTCCCTTTAGAGCCATTACCTCTGACTTTTGTTTGTTGATCTTCAATCCGGAAATTGTTCCATATTAGTCTATTGTTTGTATGAGACGAGTCCGTGTTTCCACCGGGTCCGCTAGAACCACCATCATGTCGTCTGCGTATGCAACTGTTTTATGGGAGATCCCACCCATCGTTATGCCTTTGATGTCGGGTGTTTCTCTTATTTTCACCAGTAGTGGTTCTAGAAATATTGCGTAGAGTAACGGGGAGAGAGGGCATCCCTGTTTTGTGCCCCTTCCTATCTTGATCGTATTTGATAGTTCTCCATTCACCGCTACTCTAACCAAGGGTGTGTTGTAGTTGGCGTGTATCATTTTTATATATGTTTCACCCATACCAATTTTCTCTAGGATTTGAAACAATAAGGACCACTCTATTCGGTCGAACGCTTTTTCTGCATCTAGCGCCAGTATTGCTGCTGGAATTTTGGTGATTTCCACTTTCTCTATCAGGTGGATGACCCACCTTATGTTATCATGTGTCGTTCTGTTTGTGAAAAATCTGGATTAGTCCTGGTGTATCAGTTTAGGGAGGAGCAGTGCGAGTCTGTTGGCTAATATTTACGTGTACAGTTTGGCGTCCAAGTTTATCAAGGCTATGGGATGATACAAGCTCGGTTTCTCCTGGTTTTCCCTTTTTTTTTTTTTTTTTTTTTTTTTTTCTTTTTTTTTTTAAGTATTTTTGCTTTTTCATGGTGTTGGTGATGTTAGCTGTATCTTTTGAAGGTGTTATATAGATCTTTTAGGATCGGCGTGAGGACTTCGGCATATGTTTTGTAAAATGCTGCTGTGACGCCGTACTACCCTGGGAGTTCTCCAATTGCATTGGTTACTTCTTCGATCGTGATTGGGTCGTCCAGAAGCTGTTTCTCCTCTGGTGATATTCTTGGGAGCGATAAATCCTTCAGATAGTTTGCTTGGTCCTCTTCTTTTGGTTTATCTGTCGTATACAGACTTTGGTAGTATTCGTTGAATATTTCTTTTATGTCCTTTGACTGCATTTTCCTCTGATTGTTCCCGTCCCTCAAGACCCTCACCATCTGGCTTTGTTGTTTGCCTTTTATTTGTCTTGCCAGGAGTTTATCTTCTTTGTTTGCTTTCATTGCATACCAATGTTTCAGATGTTAAAGTTGGTTCTCTGCTCTTTTCGTTCGTATGGATTCTAGCTGCCTCTGAATATGTCTGTTAGCTCTCTTTAATTTTAGGGTATGGTTGTTTGACATTTCTTCTCTTATTTTCGCTTAAGTTTTCTTCCCGTTTTTTTTCCCATTTCCAGGATTGCCTGTCCTTCTGCACCTTGAGTGTGATCATCTGTCCTCAATGCTTCCCAAATTGTGGATTTTGTCACTTCTGGTGCGTTGTTTTGTTTGAAATAGTCGGTTATTTGTTCTCTGATCATCTCTTGCATTACTGGGTCTTGTATAACTTTCCGTGGTAGCATCCATCGCCATAAGCCTCATTGTTTGCGACATGTGGGAAGTGTTAGCCTCAGAGGTGCATGGTCTGATAATGATATGGGGCCCTTCTCTATATCCTGAATCTCCCCAACCAGGCTCGCCGAGGCCCACATATAGTCGATCCTTGAACTTGTGCCATGTACATGGGAGTGATATGTGAACACCGCCAAGCATCTTCTAGCGCCAGTTTCCCTATAGTGTTCTTCAGTGATGCGTTGGGGTTCCCTGATGTGAGAGTTTTGGGTTTGATCGATCTAGGCTGAGGTGTCATGCTAGATTGAAGTCTCGGCTAGTATAATCTCTCCTTTTGTAAAATGATACAATTTTTTCAGCGTGTCCTTTATGAACCCGTCCTGGCCCATATTTGGAGCGTAGAGTGTTATGAGTATAAGCCGGCGGTTTTAAATCTGGATTTTTGCAAACAAGAATCTTGCCTGTTTGTCCACTTGTGTTTCTTGAATTTGCACGCTGAGAGAGTTTGCAAATGCTATTCGGTCCCCCTTTTTTTTTCTCCCCATCAATAGCTTGTATTATCTGATTGTAGCCATTCAGGTGGAGTTTCCCTTTCTCCTTTTTTTATGTGCGTCTCTTGGAGCATTATTATATCACATTTACTTTATGTAGATAGTGTTCCACTTTTTTCCTCTTTACTGGGGAATTTAATCCTCTAATTTTATATGTTACAATTTTCAGCCCCATCATGCTATGTGTGGTTCCTTTCTCTTTTGGCTTTGTCGGGTAGAATATTCGTAGTGACAATCTGTGCCGGTGGTTTCCCCTGGTCCCTTTTTTAACCGTCCCTTAACTTCCCCTACTTCCCCCCCTGTTCTTAACTCCCCTCCCTGTAATTCCCCAACTTTTCCCCAATTCCCCTCCTATAACTTCCCTGAGGAGGGCTCTGGGCCCTATGATCGCTTGGGCGTGTCACCCTACGCACCATGCCCTCTCTGACTCGGGGGTAAATATGGCGCGGGAAGTCCTAAACCCCACTTAGTCTCTCTTGGGCTTTCCGAACAGTCCCAGCTCGCCACCGCTGAATGACTGCCCGTGGTCACTCCAAGTCTTCAGTGCTTTTGTCGGAGTTAGACGATCGCTATATTCTTGTTCTTCTGACTGAGGTTGACGTACCTTATTTAGTATCTTGAGGTTTCGGGGGGTGTCTGGATTTTGGGTTTGAGTTCCATCCACTTGGGGCCGTTTTCCCTTGTGTATTCTCTCGTACTCTGACTTGTGCTCCGTCCCTTTCTTGTATATTCATGATCCGTTCCCCTTCCTCACACGTAGTCACTCTGTTGTTTGCCCTCCCAGGTGAAAACCAGACCAAAGGGGAATGTCCATTTGTAGTGGATGTGTTTCGCCATTAATTCTTTTGTTATTGGGGACATCTCTCGCCATTTCTGGAGGGTTGATTGTGCTAATTCTTGGTATAGTTGTATGTCTTTTCCATTCACCTTGATATGGTCCATTGTCCGTGCTTTCCGCAGAATCTGCTCTTTTTGTGGGTGCGAGGCCATTGCCACTAGAACATCTCTGGGCCGAGCTCCGGGTTCTCCCGTGCGGCGTGGTCCTACCATGTGTATACTTTCTATCTGTATTTCTGTTGCTTCTTCGTCCTCTATTATGTTGTAGAAGACTTGTTGCACCGCCTGTTTGATATCCTTGTCCTCCACTGATTCCGCCAGATTTTTGATTCATATGTTGGACCGGCGAGATCAGTTTTCCAGATCCTCACATTGGATTTCTAGATTATGGGATATCGTGGCTAACCTCTCCTGTGTTTCCGCATATTGTTGTGTCTCGTCGTCCAGGTTCTGTACTGACTTTTCCAAAGTATCTGTTCTCTCCTCTAGCTTCCCTATGTCTGTTTTCAATTCCTGAACTGCTTGTTTGATTTCTCCCTTCATAGATTCAAATTGGCTGTGCGTGGAGTTCATGAATTGTTCCTGGAACTCTTTAAACCATTCTTTCATGTCCTGCTGGTTAGTCATGTCTGCATTCTCCTCTTCTCCTTGATCGTGCTCCCCCTTTGCTTTATGTGCCGTATTCTTCTGGGGTGCCGGTGTGTTCGATCCCCAAAGTCTATCCAGGTTTTGGTCTTGTTTTGGCTTGACGCTTGTGGCCTTTGTTTGCTTGCCCCTGAATTTGGACATGCGTGCCCCCGCTATCTGTACGTCGTTCAGTCATTTTGTTTCTTTTGTGTCTTCTTGTTGTATCCCTTTTTATTTTGGAGGTGGTGGTGTACCCCCTCTAATTTTGGTTATCTTTCTGGGGGTATGCGGCTTCTCTTCCTTCTGGTGATTTTGCCCTCTCTTGGCCTTGTGCTTCTCTTACGTTCCTTCCCATGTTAACTTGTCCTGCAGCCCCACTTTGTTTCTTCTGGTACGCAATTTTATGTTTGGGGTAGGATCGCCCCATGGGACCCTTTAGCCTTTATGGGTGTTGTACTCAGGGTGGAGGGGGTGGACGGGTCCCCCGGTTTTGATCTACCTATTTCCGGGGCCCCGGATTCCTGATCTGATCTGTGGGGGTCTCCCCATTCTGCATTTGTTTCCTTATGAGTCCCTTTGATACCCCCTCCTCACCTTATTGCTCCTCCCATGCGGGGTCTCTGTGTTGCTGCTTGGTTGCTTCTGTTGCTCCCTCTGTCCTATTCTGTGCTCATCTATTCTCCCATGGCTTACCTGCTGTATGTTCCGGGTCTGCTGGCCTTCCAGTGTCTCTTTTCCAGAGTTGGTGCATGCACTGTGGCTGGGAGGATGTATGCGCTGGTCCTGGTGCCCGACTGACTGGATCCCCCTCTCTCTCGCTGGCTGCCTCTCTTCTCACCGTGTACTGATATCACCTGTCTCTTGGGGTCTTCGCCTCATTGTAGGTTGTGCTCTGGAGGTTCCCCCTTCTTCCGTCTGTCACTGGGTAGCCTCACTGTCTTCCACCTTCACCCGGGTTCGTCAGTTCCTGTCCTCGCCTCTTGCTGGGGTCCTATGGCGACGCTTGTTAGAGGTCTCGTCTCCCGTGCTGCGGGGGCTCTTCCTGCTGCGTGTCACTGCCGGCGAGCTGGTGGTCTCCGTCGCTCTGTGCCCCCGTGCATTGCTTCTTACAGATTCGATGCGCCTTGTCTGTGTTCCGGCTACCCTGCTGCTGGGCGGGCGGACATGCTGTTTGACTCCGCTCCCCCTGGGCAGCTCCTCGTCGTCTCGATAAGCTGTTTCCTGGTAGTTATTCGCTCGGCCTCCGACTCCTCAAGCTTTCGGGGCTGCTGACTACCATTCTTTATTACTGCGGCCTTGAGCTGGAAGACTGAGCACCGCTCACGCACGTCTATCCAGCTCGGCCGCCATCTTGGATCCAGCACATACACTTTAATTGATCTTTTTTAAGATTGATGTGTTTTAATATAAGCATTTACTTCAACCTTCTTAGATGCTATTTTTCCATGATGTTCTTTTTTACATGTTGTGATATGATTAGTTAATGATTTGATTTTGATTTTATTTGTATACATTTGCACAGAATCTGTTTCCTCCTTTGCATGGAATATGTGTTTTTGTGATGGATTTTTCATTTTTCAACAGTTTTATGGAATATGTATTCCGAAATAAACAATTGATGGTGGATATGGTATTTGTGCTAGTAAACTCCCTGTCAAAGATGCCTCATTCCTCCCTTGCCGCCATGCTAGCAGACATGTTTTTACACACCATATTCTGCATTCATGGTCTCTTCAATCCCGAAGAAGCTGTACAAGTTACTTCACATGTTCCTTTGGGCATAACCTCATGAAGCTACAAAACCAAGACATCCATCAGTTACCATGCCAGACTGATGGCCAGATAGAGACTAATAAAACAATGCCCCTGCTGCTTCTGCTTCCGAACTAGGAATCCTGGCTTTTCCTTTTGTATACTGTATAATTGGCCTACCACAACTGGGTGAATGCCTCTACCGGCATTTATCCCTATTTTCCACATTTGTGTACCATCCTCGCATGGTTCCTGAACCCATGCCTGTACTCAACCAGGTCCTGATAGCTAATTTTCACTTGCTTCCTCTCTGGGCTACATATGATGCCATACTCGCTCATCTGCAGGTACCCAATGATGTGTTTTAGCACAGGTAAACCAGCAGGAAAGGCTACCCCGTTGTTGTCCATCACATCTAAAGACTGGGCTATTACCAAGTATTTACACCCTCATAGGCATTGCAAACTACTGCCCCACTGTATGGATCCGTACAAGGTTCTTCAATGCGTGAATCCAGCAGCCTGTCGTATAATTTTTTCCAAGTGGTTGCACATTCATCAAGTATTTCATCATTCCTTGCGGAACCCTTGTCTCTAATATACTAGACTGGTTACTCTTCCTGCCGCTAGAGGGGTATTGGGCGCAAAGGAGTAGGAGGTGCGTAGGATCCTTCACTAGTACATCTCCTGTAGTTTTCTCCAGCCTTGTCAATTGGAAGAGTACAGTCTGGAAAACGCACTTGAAAACCCGCCAACTACATCCACGCACCTAATCTAATGGCCCGTTTCCAGACTTATCACCTTCGCCGCACAGGCAGTGGTGGTATTCTTCTGAGGTGGGAGTAGTGTCAGAAACTCGCTGCTATCGTACCCTCCATGGTGCATTCATCAGTGTCTGTGGGCCTCACTGTCCCCACTGCGCATTTGGCTGTTCTGCTCCTAGTTGCAAAATGCTGGGACCCATAGAGACCCATGTGTGTTTGGGCGATGGAGGTAATACCAGTACAGTAAGTCATCCAGAAACCAGGGAGCACAGTTCTCGACGGACATGCACGGCTGTCATCTTAGGTTTTCATTTGTCTTGTTCTGCCTCATTGAAACAGGGTTCTATGAATTAGGACAATGACTTTTTAGCGCTGCCCGACAACCTTACTCTTAGTCTAGCACCTATCTTGTTGTCTAATCACCAAGTTAATGACTTTGAACAGTCTTAAGTCTTCCTTTGGGTCCTCACATTAATTGGGTATCAGAAAAAGTTGCAAAAGCACTTCTTAGGGAAGGAGACTAAGCTTTCTTAACTATGTGGGTGCCCTGAATAAGAAAATCAGTCAAAGCAATCGGGATAAGCAAAAATAAAAAAGAGGGGAAGCGGTGGATGCTAATGCACAGCACTGAGTTCCTCGTGCTAAGGGCACTATTCTAGAAGGCATAAATGTATGCATATGTGTTGGGATTTATATAGAGTGAACTTAGCCAGGGAGTACTTTATGACAAGGGGAAAAAAGTAGAAGAACACAATAATATGGATACATTTGGAAGAACAGGTTTTCTTTTTTCATTGTGTCACGGTTTACATAAACCTTCAACAAAGGAATCGAAGAAGGAACAAAGGGGGGAAAAAAGAAAAAGCGGAAAGAAAAACATGAATCATATATCGTACAAATAACGTACTTCTAATTTCTTTCTAACATTTAATATAATAATTTATAGCAGAAATAGACAGCGAAGCGTGACTCCCACTTAAAATACAACTCCATAAATTGATTATCGACATATTTCTAAAATTATCTCTAAAACGGGAATAGTGTAGTAAGCGCTTTTCAAATGGTTTAGGACAATTCCTGAATAAATGCTCCAGCGTTTAGAGCTACAATTTATCTTCACAGCATCTACATGTTTTAAGCACGTTTGATTATTAGATCGAATACTCATCCTTTCATGAGTGGGGTGCACATTTCTTAAAGTCTCAATCTCCTACTTGGTGATTTCCTTAAATACAATGCAATGTCGCCCAAACCTCTTTCTGTGATGTGGGAACATTTAAACAGTTTGTAGGTCATTGTTTGATACCTAGTTTCTATTGAGTCCCTTAACTGTAATTTCTTTTTTACTCTGATGGAGTTTTGTAATAGATTGTGTAAGAGATATCTAAATTTTTATCTTTGAACTCCAACTATTTAAGACCAAGGATGAATGCCTCTTCATCATTTCATGCAACTTTTCAAACAATTAACTCTGCAGAGGCTTCAAGATTTGCCCAGGGTGTGACGCGACCTGTGATTTGTTGCTGAGTTGGGGGTGAGGGGGAGGCTGGTGTCCTCAGCGTGGCTCGCAGGCGGGCCCCCAAATTGTGTGTTATGCCACAGCTCCCAGGAGAGGAGAGGCAAGATGTTCAACCCTCCGCGTTGGTAGGTTAAAATGTAGGAAGCCCAACTAGGGGGATAGTTTAGAGATACTATCACCTTGTCTCTTCCTGGTATCCAAATATATTCAGGGCAGAAAAGGTGATAGGCATTGCCCTCTACACTCTTCCTGACTGACAGAATGGCATGGGGTAGAAGGAATCGAAAAAAACTATTTGCATTCTATATTGGGTGTGTGGGAAGGACTCCTCGTTAGTCAAGGAGGTGGTTCTTGGAAAGGTTGCAACACATGGAAGAAGCACTGGGGTTCTTAATTCTTCCTCCTGCTACTTGGATCAGCAAAAACCAAACACTGATTATCCCCCTCTCTGTCCAGAAAAGTTGCAGATATTGATGTCATAAAATAATCTGAAAGGGGTGGTAACAGAGACCTGCTACTAGCAAAAAGTGAACAACGTTGTATTTACAAGTTAAATACAGTTAAGCACGGATTAAATTCCACAGTTGAGTGGAATATTTTGATCTAATAGTGTGGACATGATGCATACTTAGAATGACAAGACCACTCAAAAATGTTTCCAATACATCCTTAAAACATCAAAGTAGTTCCAAACATTCTGCACTGTGTAGATATCCACTGCGTGTGAATTTACAGTACGATGGATATGAGTGTGTCTTTACGGCCCATTACAGCTTGGCTACTCTTAATGCCCAAGGAAAAACTATTTTTTGAAGTAAGAAGGGTACGGTTTTTCCTATTCTCCTAAAAAAATCATATTGTGGTTTAAATGGGTTAAAAAACAAGTTTGGCTCCAAAAACTAAGTGGATCGGCTTAAAGTTGGCACATTGTTTATAAAAAGGTTGTTGGAATTTCCTTTTGCATGCAGAAAGAGTGCACCATTGTTTCACTGATGCATCATTTGATGTGGTGTTTTACCAATATTCCTAACGAGACAGAAGGCCGCCATGTGAATTATATAGCAGGCGGTCCCCTTAGGAGAAGTAGACCCTTTGGGGTCATGCTGCATTATAGTAAGATCTTTTCGACTGCATACAAAAATCATAGAGCAACCACGCAAAGATTGAAGAAACAGAAGCGTAAAACAATGTAAAAAGACAGCACTGCCTCAAGATGGCCATTGGGTATGTTTATACTTTTAGAGAATAACGGAAAAAGGGCTGCGGTAGTATGTCACTACAGGACACTAAGACGATGTAAATCAACTTTGCTGCTTAAAGATGGCCGGAAAAACAAATACGGGTAGAACGAGAATGGTGGAAATCATGCGGTAATTCGATCAATCACACGATGAATGGAACGTTGAAAAAGACTCACCCAAACGAGGTTCGTTTGGTTACCAGAACCTGAGCTTCACAGAAAGGAATCATAGGCGAGAGGGAGAATACACGGTAAGCATATTAATAGGAGAGAACTGCATCTGCCGTGACAAATAGTTCCAAGACACATTGCACACTGGCATCGTTCGGGTGCTTTTAAAGCTATTCTGACTGAACACCTTTAGATGAGCAATAATCGTGTGTTCAGAACTTTAAAATGTACGTATCGCTCTTTTTGCTGTGTAAATTGAGCGCTCGCAAAGGAAAACCCGCTGGGGTTCTTGCGTACAAGAGAAAAACTGCGCAAAATTAAATCGGTGTAATTTACATACCAAAGGCGACCCTCAAGCATCGCGTTTTGGAAGTAAGTTCATACTTAAGGCAGGGATTTTTTTTTACTTTCCCCTTGTTTTTTTTTCCTTTCCCCTGGATTTGTATAGATTTGGGAAAGTAGAGCAAGGTCATGGCTATTCCATCAATGCTATAGACAATGAGGCTAAAGTTCTTTTGCCCACAAGGATTGTATGAGGATGGCAAAGGGCTTTTGAAAGCTAGCCGCTAGAACGTCTATATGTGACATTGGAAAGGACACATTGTGAGTTACATACATCCTGTATTTATATATTTCTTGCAGTGGTCAAAGTCTGTGCAAGGGATTACAAAACACCCCGCACCCCGCCCCTCTGCAAAGCAGCTGGAAGGATAATATCCCCGGGTTCCTGGAATTTTAACAACGTGTTATAAGAAATTGAAAAGGTAAATGCCAAATAAATAAGTGGTTGAAAACATTGCAATAAGCGCTTGATTGAGGTCTAATTGAGCCAATTTGTTATGGAAAATAAGGAACTAGTTTTGAGCTGAATATACAAATAGTGCTAGATCGATGACAGCACAGGACTTTTTCCTTTTGAATAATTAATCCCTCCTGTCCTTGATCTTCTTTTTAAATGCAGAATTTATGTTTGGTACATGACTTGCCCCTAAACAAGGCATGTATGGCAATGATTTAAATAACACATTTTTTTTAAAAACTGTTGAAATGTGGTAACATCAAGTCCCGCCATGAATCGTTAAGGTGTCCGTTTCTGTTTTTTCATGTAGTACGTTTCACCACATACCATGGGGGTATAGAAGATTAATACAAATACTAAAGAAATGTCCTAGCAATCCTACTTATGGCCACCTTTGAGCAGAGGTTTCTGCTCAATCAAACCAACAGGTGGTGGAGTAATATTAAACAATGGCGTCGGTACATAGACAACGTGATATCCCTATGGGAGGGCACAGAGGAATCACTTAAAGATTTCTTTGCGTGGCTGAACACGTGCAGCCCTGACATTCAATTTACCATGGAATACAGCAATTCAACAATTCATTTTCCAGATCTCACAATTGGACACAACCAAGGCAAACTAACTTGCAACACTTTCCGTAAACCCACTGATCGTAACACCTTACTGCACTTTGATAGTGATCACCCTCAACACATCAAAGAGAATTTACCATATGGACAGTTCTTAAGGATCCAAAGAAACTGCACCTCTCTAGATAACTTCTACCATGCCGCGAGTCTTTTAAGCAATAGATTGCGGGAAAGAGGCTATCCTAAGAAACCAGTGTCAAGATCACTGAAGAGAGCACGCTTTACTTACCGTGACTCACTCCTTAACCCCAAAATATCCAACGTAGAGGAAGACATGATCACATGTGTGTTAACACATGGTCAACATGCTTTTAAAATTAAAAAGACCATTCACAAATACTGGCCCATAGTTACACAGCGTCTACCTGATCAACAACAACCCAGATTTGCATTCAAGAGGGCTCCGAATCTTAGAGAACATTTGGTACACTCGATGTATATCAAAAAATCAACCCAGGGCAGCCTTTGGAATCTTCAACCTCTCAAAGGACAATTACCCCTGTGGCTCATGGTCGGTTTGTCAATTCGCCCTCAAAATATAATTCCACTTTGGAGCAAAAACATGGACTCTTAATGATGCCTCTAATTGCAAAACCAGTCAGGTTGTGTACTGCATTGAGTGCCCCTGCGATCTGCGGTATGTTGGACAAACAATGCCAATGTTGGTACACGTATCTCCGAACACAGGTCACGGATCCGCTGTAAGAATATTACATCTCCTCTAGTACAGCACTATACAGAAAACAAACACAGCCCGCAAGACATCAAATGGTGGGTTATTGAACGGGTCCGTAGTGGTCCCAATATCCAAGGACGACTGTTAGACCTGGAATGCAGGTGGATACACAGAAGGGACTCAGTAGCCCATGGGCTTAATGAACGACAACTCTTTCCACATCATTAACTTATGTGGGCAGACTTGTTGCACATAGGGAGGCCTCACAGCTACAAGGCCCCTCATAGGTTCACCTGCACTACACAGATAGCATGTGCGCCCCATGACTTCCCACTCCACTCCACTCTACGTGATCTAAAGTAATACAGCACAGGGAACTCCATCATGGTACATTGAATACACAGTGTACAGCTGCTTTCCCATTCCCTTCTTTATAATCAGAAGGGATACAGTACAAGGAGTCCTATCGTGGCACACTGTATGCACTGTGTACAGTTGTCTTCCATTCCATGGCTCATCTCCCTTCAATCACAGATGTGAGGCACGTGTGGAGCCCTTGAGTATTGTGCAGTACGAGCGGACACCTGCGATCGAGTGGTGCAGTACTGAGGTCACATTGGTACTGCATACGAGAGTATTGCTCACACCAGGAACCCACAGCGGTCACGAGCACATGTAGCCTTGGATGCATGGTTGAACATATCGAAATTATTTTTTTACAAACATTTCTTAAATACCTCATCTTTCCTATACAGGAGGACTCAATAAAGCGAGGGGATGAATGCAGACCAGTGATCCCGATGCAGTTTCACTATTTGCATATTCCTGTGTGCCCAGACCGAGGTAGTATGGACCTACTTCCGGGTCTGGACCGGGCCAGCCAATCGCAGCCGCAGAAGCATAGAACTACCATTGGACGCTGGACCACACACCCCCGTTGGGCCCGTCCAGCGCAGGAGCATTTTCGTCCGTATTCAGCACGTCGGGTCCAATCAGCACAATGGGTTTTTCCAGGATCCTGATTGGACGGCTGACAGACACCCACACACTCGGCCAAGGGTTACCGCACCGCATTTGCCTCTAGCACCGCCGGTGGACGCCGCACAGCCGCGTCGGCATCGCCTCCCTGACCCCAGTTGAGCACAGAGACCCACAAGGCTGACTTTTCATTCAGGACCACCTCGGTGAAGTAAGCGGCTCTCGCGCCAGCCTAGAATCAGGACTGGTAAGACACATTTTTTTTTTCCAGTCACCACACCAGCAAGCTGAGCCCGACATTTCAAGCACGCTCTATCTTTAGCTATGCTCTACCCACTATTGAATCTTCCCTTTTTTACTACTAGGAAGCACAATAAGCCTTCCATGACGAGGGACCCGGCAATTCTTTGCACATGGACATGAGGTGTGCCACAGTCCCAGCCCACCGTAGGAGGACTGCACTGGATACTATATGCACACAGACCTGCTCCAGGTATCTCATTTAGATTTCTATCCATTTTCATGGCTTCTATTCACTGATAGAGGCTAAGATTGGAAGACAAATCAGGCTGAGGGTTCTGCTCATGCCTGGGCTGAACAGGGAGGTTGCAATATGAACTTATAATTCCTCTCTTTCATACATTTCTCCTTAGAGACAGATGGCCTTGGATGCATCGTTCTTTCGCTCTTTTTTTCACTGCCTACAAGCGCACACTTCTTTCACTGGTTTGGGCAAACGGCCCTGCTACCTGCAACTCTCCGGCGAGGAGCGTACCCTACGAAGAGATTTCTAACAAGCTATCTGTGGTGAGACATCCACTATTTATGCTCATCCCAGCATGTTGGAGGCAGAATCAATTTTATATTACCCGAACTTCCCACTAGCCCACTCCGACTAATGCATTGTTTAATTACTCCTTGCTTTTTTGCATTTAATGCACTTTCTTTTTTTCTAAATTTGCCTAGAAATGTCCAGAAAGGAAACACATTTCAACCAAAAGGACACCATACTTTATCTTTTCCTCACTTGGTTTTTCTGTTACAGGGGCCATTTAATCACCCTGATGAAGGCAGCTACTATGGATAAATGGAAATCCCTCTGACTCAATCGCAAGATGGATGTGACCGCCGCCGAAATGTCCATTTTTTACAAGGGGGAACAATAAGCCTATTGTCATGGTTTTTTGGACTGATATTTCATGAGATTCAAGCACATTTGGTGGCTCGTTCACATGTTTAACCCCCTGTGACGATGGCATAAGATTACCAGAATGATCTCCTTTTCTTTTTTTTTTCCTGCACAACTCACCAGGCAGATGTATGATCATTAGAACTTTTCTCGTTATTTGAATAATTCATGATCAAGCATGTAAGTTAAGAGAACTCTACAGACCAGATATTTAGAATCTGGTTATTTCTTACAATTTGAGGTTTTTCGCCCCATTCAGGTGCAAAACCATAGGTGTATTTATTAGATATGCTGTTTTCACATTTCATGTTGTGTTTTAGAAAACATGTCCTTACAATCACAATAATTTCAAGATTCGAATTTGCTTTGTGCTGTTCTGTTTGACACATATATATGTTTTTGTCTCTAGAAATGTGTTGTATATGTAAAGTGTATATAAGAGAATTTATTTTTGTCTCAATACAATCAAGTATATTCATAATGAAGCCCCTCTTGTGTGTTTTTCTTCCTTGACAATTTCATGGGCAATTAACTTTGGGATATATTCCATTAGCAAAAGCAGAAAAGCTCCCCAACACTACTAAATTGCTTTGCTTCTACTAAGAAGGTAGTTGAGTTGAGTGTATCAGTAGCAGTACTAATTCCTTTGTGTTTCTCGTCCTGAAGAAGGCCAGCAGAATAATGTAAAAAGCCACTAGAGATAGTGTCTTATTGCTGAAGTGGTCGAAACATGTCGACTATCTAAAAAGACCATACCAAATATTGCAGGTTTTTGTTTTTGTTTGTGTGTCTAAACAGTAATCGTAGTTTAGCGCTTGTTATACCCTTGGGTGTTGAATAATACTTTTGATGTAATGTTCAGCTGACCAAAGTGTTAGGTCAGTACCAAAGAGTGTCTAAGAGTTTCATCAATCCTCTTATAGCTCCTTTCAGACCGTATGTAGAAGGCTTTGATAATAAGAAGCTATCAAGCAATGGATATCCCATTGTTTCTAGTCTTGCCCCATTTAATGTTTTTTTATCCCCTTTTGCTATGTATATTGTGTGTTCATTTTGTAACACTTGATCAAGATTGTGTCATGTAAGTGTAAGATTTTTTTAATGAGTGTTAATTGACATCAAACTTGCTGTGCGGAAAATAAAATGTTTAAGTGTTTTTGAATAAAATGTAATTATATTGATGAAAACATATGAGCTATGTGATGTTTCATGGCAGTGATCTCTAAAATGATTACGTGGTGAATCGTGTGTGAAGTACCAATATCTGCAACTTTTCTGGACAGAGAGGGGGGTAATCAGTGTTTGTTTTTTGCTGTTGCTTTGAACCTTTCCCGTTTAAATACTGATCCCCGTCAACAAAAATTAGGGAATATACCCAATTTATATCTCGTCCTGTTACTTGGGCCATGAATAATGGGCTTTGAATTTGAAGTAACAAGACCCAGATCGGGGTTAAGAGAGTCAGAATACCACGTAGAGGCTTCTGGGGCTTCTTCTTCCTCTCTTATTATCCCATGGGTTTACTGTGCCGCTCCTTGGGCACCCCATGAATATAACCCCGGACTTCCCTGGCCACCTGAATAGAGGGATCCCGGGATTTACATGGGAGAATACCCCAAGGTTTCTCATACAAGATATACAAATACAACTTGTGCAGAATAGTGGACCATGATTGTTGTATTATCTTTAAATACCGCTAACTGTATACCATCTGGTCCCGCTGCACGAGAAGGGTTGGCTTTCATTATAATCTGATAAATATCATCTTCCTCGAACAGACCAATGAGAGTTTTTAGAAGTATTTAGGGCCGCAGCTTTACAAGTCGGCAATGCATCTAACTTTGGGAAATAAGCATACCATGCAGATTCTGAAATAGGGTTCAACTGTGTTTTAAGCTGAAAGATTTCAGCATTGTTAATCAGGAGCTAGAAACCTTTTATATTTATTGGGGTTTAAAGCCTTTAGCATAAGTTCAGCATCTATCTGATACAAAATATTCTTATGCGATTTAAGCCAGTTCTTCTAAGCTTGTTTTAGACTTTTTCAACTAGCTAAGGAGATTTCATCCTTATGGGCTTGTAATAAACGCATGTTGCACCTCGATTCCTTTTTTTAGCATCAACTTCACGATCGAGTCCTAAAAGGTTTCCCAGAGGGCAACTTCCCATTTTCCTTTAAAATAAGCTCTCTTGTAGAAGTTTAACACTTCAAAAGTCTACCAGTTTCACTATGTTTTTTGAAAATCGTTGTTACATAGATTTCCAAACTTTGAATTAAATTGTGATCCATGAGAGCAAGGAAAAGGCATGGTGCTATCCTAAGGGTTCTTCAAGTATCATGTAGGATTGATGTAATCAATTGCCATTTTTTTGGTGTCACAAAGTTTTTGTGTAGAGGAGCAAACATTCCTAACTGATCTCTTCAGCTCCGGTTGACTTCTATCGAGATGAATTTGTAGGATCTCATTTGTAGTAGATTAATTCTTTGAAGACCTACAAACAGGCAGAATTAAATGAGTATACTGGACATCCTCACAAGGGAACTAAACACTGTAGCCCACAGAAAGGAAGGAGTGAACCTCTTCTAATAATAAGGAAATGGTCAGCCTGGAAAGCAACTTGATGGTTACTGCATTTTTGGTTGATGTAAATTTGACCTGTTTAATGTCACTAGATGCAGGGTTTGAAATTGAGGCAACGTGGGAGCTATTTAGCTGCCGCTTCTAGCATAGCAGAGCCTGGTTAGCTTGAAACAAACAGTTACCAGGAGCTACTTTTGTCTACTAGGGCCAACTGGTGCCTTCGAAACATGCAAATGTGACATTAACTTTGAGTATTTGCGAATGTTAATAAAGAAGAATTAGAACACATTTAAACTCAATGGTTCATACAAAAAGTTAAAGGAGTATCTCTGGTAGCTTCTGGTTCCCCTGCAGTAACTCCCTACCTACAGGGTGATGCCTGACACCCAGGAGCTGGGTTTAGCCCCTGCTCATCAAATCTCAATTTCGCACCCTGCGAAGCTATCATTTGCAATCTGGGAATGTCCTGAAAAAGACATAATATGATTAGTCTTTTTAAGATCACTGGGAAATCAGAATGGTATAAACGTTACAGGCATACACATTGGGAATTGTTTTGAACCCCAAGGTCACTCTCATAGAATGTCCTGCATTTGTTGATTACAGCTTTGGTAATAAAAGAAAAGAAGGCCCCTGATTAATAAGGCCCTCCGAAGTAGATAATCCACGCAAACTTAGGTTAGGCAGAGGGGCATTCAACCCATAACAGAAGGATTCCTTCTGTTGAGTACTTTTCTCAGGAATTGGGGTCAAATAATATTTTTTAGAGGCTTTGGAAGTACCACATTCCTTTTAATGTAATCATTAGAGATAGCACAACGAATGGAATCGCTTGAGTGTTCAACCCTCTATTCCAATAATTGCGCAGATGATTTCCCTCCCCCTTTGAACTTTTTCATAGCTCGGGGACTTTGGTTGCATTTCTTGTATTGAGTTTCTTACTTTCCGAAGACATTTTCTAGATGTAGTGTTTTTCAGAGGTGGTGGAGTCTTCACATTTTTTGATTTTTCTTTGGATTTGTTTCAACAGGTTTAGACTGCCCTCTTCGCTCCTTTATTGTGACGTTCTGCAATTCTGTTGAGGTAGAAACATCATTGGCTAATACAAGGAGTCTCGCAACATGACCAGAGATGCCTTTTTTGAACGTGCGACGAGTCCGAGACCCCTATGGAAGTAATGTGTTGTTCACAGCAAACTTTAAGAGGCACTTCAGAACAAAATGGTGGAGGTTCTTCAGATTTTTAAATGTTTTCGTTGCATTTGTTTCAACAAATTTAGACTGGCCTACCGCCCCTTTTAAGGTGGTGGTCTGCAATTCTGTGGAAGCATCATTTGTTATTACAGTATGCATCTCACGGGTACCAACCGGGATGACTTTGTTTAAGCATATGACAGACCCATGGCCCCTGGAAAAGTAGTGATGTCTTCAAAGCTAGCTTTAGAGGGTAACGCAGAGAAGATTTAGCACAAATAAAGCCATCCAGATAGCAAACATTTGAATTGATGGTGGTCATGATTGTTTTTGTTCTTTCAATTCTTTGGGTATGTTTTCATATACCTTGACTAAGAAATTCAGGCCGAAGTTTAATGCCACCAAAATTGAATGACCCATCATATTCTGTGATTCTGCAGGGCCAATTAGCTGCAGTGAATGTAGCCGTGGTGGAGACGGTTCATAGGAAAATCTAAAAATTGTTCAAAAGACCTGGAGATATTTAAATTATTTTGAACATATTGGGAGAGTGTGAAAGATAAATGGGTGATACAGAATTGTAATCCTTATTCCGCCAAGTTGGAGTTGGGAGCCAATGTCAAAAACTCAGTAGGCAGACTCTCCAGGGCTCGGGAGATGTTATTGCTAGCAGGAGAAGAATCTGACGTCTAGGCACGAATTGGTGGTAAATGAGACAGGTGGAGGGAGCTCTTCTGTCAAAGATTCTAGTATTGATAGGACCCCAACATGAGGAGGGTAAGCTGTTATTTTGCCCTGAATGGTGCGTCCTGTTGGTTTCTTTTTTGCCGCAAGGACCGAGGGTCTAGGTTACAGCCCAACTGGTTGATCTTCTTCTGTACGTAAAGAAGGGTCTAAATTCAACTTTGAAAGCAGGTTAGTGTCAGGAAAAGAAACCCATAACCCCTGGGGCAGGTGTTTTACTGTGGATCATAATCCTTCAACGCCCAACTAAAGTATGAATGGGTATCCGGGAGAAGTAATAAGGTGAAGAAAAGACTTAAACTTGCTTTGGCCTTTATAACATAACAGGAGAATCTGTCAGTAGGCACTGCCTCAGCCCCATACAGGCCGCCAAAACCCACACTCTTCTGGACTGTGTCCTTAACTTTTCTGTTAATGTGGTATAGTCGGCTGTATTAAGCTCCACTACTTTGACTCTTTGTCATGAGCAGTAAAGCATCATGGAGTATAAAAGGGCCTAAGTGAGCAGGGTGTGCAAAAAAGCTGAGGTTAGTCAATTTATCTACTAGACGCAAACCAAACGGGCCAGACTTGCTTCCCCCACGACACCACAATGTTCCAAGGAGACTAGTCTCACTAACTTCTTTTTTTAGTTTTCCTATCTAGCCGCCAAGTGAACGAGGCAGAGCTGGGCAGGGCCACAAAGAGCCACACAGTCTCCTGTTCTCCTGAACCCAGTTGCAGCTGCAGCTAATACTGTGCAGAGCTCTCGTACTAGCTAGAAGAGAGGACCCATCAGTGTATGCACAGGCAGAGACGAGCAGACACTCCAGTGAATGCTGCATCAAGCCGCATTGACAGCGACCTCCCCGTCAGTCGCACACGACGCAAGCAAAAAGCTGGTTATTAAACAGTAATGGGGACAGTGGTCACAAAGTATTACGGCCAGGAAGATGTTAGCATCATGCACCAATTGCCATCAACATTTGTAGTATTGTCTGACACAGAATGTAAAACCTTTCCCAATACGAGACATTTTGTGTCAGACAGTGATTTATGGTGAATTTCTTTTATTTATTTTTCCAATCACCGAAAGTTATGGAAACTAACAGCACCTCTGGACTAAACGGAAACATCGCTGCACATGGGCAAAGCTGTGTCCAAGCTGCTACAGACTAAGAGGTTACAAGGTAGCAGTGCGGCAGTTAGGATGCTCGCCTCCGAAAAATGAGCACTAGTGGAAGCTGGGTTTGAAGCTCCCTTCCTTGATTTGCCGTTATTTTTATTTGATGTTTTTGTTTTCGTTAACCAGATGGCAAACAGTACAAACACATACAGGGACAATAGGGGGTTGAATCAGAAGTATGCTTGGGGCAGCAGTTACAGGATCAGCAGCAGCCTCTGCAACAAAGCTCGAGAACTGGAAGAAATCAGTCCATGCATCAAAGTGCACAGGTTTGGAGCCCCTTGACGTTCAATGTAGTTTTTCAGTTTCTGCAATTAGGTTACACTGACAGTTATATTTCTTTCATTTGAATTCGGTGTTGGGTTTAGATCACAGTAACACTATTACAACTTTCCCAGCACGTTGTTCTTCAGACTATTCTAATGGTGTCTATTGAAGTTTGCAACTGCTGGGGCAGCCTTTTCTAAATGTCTTTTGTTTTAATTTTGGGAAGGGTCGCTGTGGGGTGATGCAGAGAGATGTTAACCTCATATAGAGTACCCAACAGTGCCTCTGGCGTCTTAACATGTTTTTTGCATGGAACATTTCTGAGTACTTGGGATGAAAAATGTCAACAGGCCAAGCACTGATGCTTGTAATTAAGGCAGTACTCTATTAAACAATGAAATGGCAGATTTTGAAAATTCCTTGTGTACTCCCCCCCCGACCCCCCCCAATTCGGCCCCATTTAAAGATACATGACAACTACTCCCAATTTTTGGTTTCTCCTTATTCTTTCCCTCCTAAACATCACTCCACCCACTGCAAGTCAATGATAGTTGCATTTGGTCCACCCTGTTTCCACACTGAAAATCTCCAAAAACGTTTACATGCTTCTTAACACCTACCTTCCTGTACATACATTTTCCGCTGCATTTGTAGGCGTCAGTTTGAGATCATTGACTCCTTGATTAACGAATATGGCAGCAAAGCAAGACTCAGTTCAAATCTCCGCCTTCCTCATCACAGGGTCAAATGTACAGAGTCGCCTACCGTGCTCGGTGACCTCTCAGTTGGACTTCGATGTGAGTGAGACTTTACAGTTGTTCCAGGCTGAGGGATTTGGCAGTGGGATATTTTTTTGACAAGTAATTCTACAGACCACATTCTGTACTGAACTCACCAACACGATGCACACATTCCAATCGGTAGGTGCTTATCCAGTCCTGCTTTTTGCTTTATATTTTGGCATCTATACTCCGGAAGAACTACAAGACCCAGAATGAGAAGAAGAAAAAATGGGACCTAACATTTATAGTACCACCCATCAAAAAGTTGTAACCTGGGTGGATGGGGTTGTGACGTGAGGGGGTAAGAAAAGCAGCTTACATTGCTGCAAATGGTGTGTGTGCAGACTGCAGTAATTGGGTATCGGGCAATAATATCGCGGCAAAAATGTTGCAGTAAACAAATATCGCTGTTTGACCCAAAAAAGTGTGCCCCATTATACCATCTAAGGGGAGCAGGGGTTGCGGGGGTGTCCCCCGCTCCCCTTAAATGGTATAATGGGTCAGGGAGTTGCGGGGGTGTCCCCCGCATGTTTAACATGGATTGCGGTGCAAAAATGGCGGCATTTTTGCCGCGATATTTTGTTACCACAGCATTTTTTGCCACGATTTTATCACATGGAACCAGTAATTGTGGGTTCCTGTTCCGTTCTGGCCTGTCACCGATAATCTGTGACATTAACAACGAGAAGCAGGTGCTAGTGAATGCTGGACACGAAGGAGGGATGCAGGGCATCCCCAGAACACCACTAGTGGCACCCCAAATCAGGGCATTGGCTAGTCACAAGAGCACTCACATCCTTACCACCCCTGCAGATGCAGGGGCAAAAAGGGCAAAAAGAGTAAGTGTCACGCCACTTCGGGGGAGACCGAGGTCCAGGGCGATCGCTCTCCCTTCTCCTTCCTGGCGGCTCTACCCGCGCTTTCGCGTCTGGGGAGCCGCCGGGAGGAGAGCGTCAGGAACCGCTGTTGGTGGGCTACGGCGCATGCGTGGGAGACCACTGTCTCAGTCCGGCGCATGCGCCGTAGATCAGGCGTGTACATCGGGAAGGGCTCGCCTTCCAAGCCTCGTTTTGGGTCCGCCGGCGCTCGGGGGTGAAACGGCTTGCGTTTCAGGCCTCGCGGGCGCCGGCGGCCCATAAAAGGAAGCGGCAACAGAAGCCAATCGCGTCTCAACGCGGAAGCTTCGTTCGTGTTGCCCGCTCCTGGTTTTCCTGTGAAACCAGCTTCCCGCTATCCTGCCCTGCCTACAGCCTGTCTGGGAATCCTCATCTACTTGCCCAGCCTACTACCTGCTGCCAGCCTGGGTACCCTGTCCTACTTGCCCTGCCTGACTACTTGCCCAGCCTACTACCTACTGCCAGCCTGGGTACCCTGTCCTACTTGCCCTGCCTGACTACTTGCCCTGCCTGTCTTACTTGCCCTGCCTGGACTACTTGCCCTGTCTGTCCTACTTGCCCTGCCTACAACCCTCCTGGGTATCCTGTCCTACTTGTCCTGCTGGGTACTCTGTTTCACTTAGGGCCCTGTTGCTTACTTACCCTTTTGTCTGCTTGAGGGGTCCAGTTAGCTCTAGGTCTTTTGGGTCTCTCTGGTCCCTATTTCTGTACCTCGGTTCCTTGTTCTGCCCTGCGTCTTGCAGGTTCAAGGGTTCCCCCTTATTCCCCTGAGACCCTTAGCTCGTTCCCAATCTGGTTCCCCTTTTCCAGTCTGTCTCAGCCTGGTGCTTGGTGCTCCTTCTTCTTACCAGCTATCCGAAGTCAGCCTGCAGCTTGGTGCATCGACCTTCAACTTGGACCTCGCCTTGTTACGACACTTCAGACTGATCGTAGCCTCTCCTGTCTGTGCTTGCACAGTCCCATCGCCACGTTAATCGGGAGAGTGCTTTCCGTGGCGCTGGGAGTCTGCCCATCCTCCACCCTGTGCCATTTGGGTGGTGGAGAGGCGGGTTCCCCGAGTCACACACTCATCGTTCAGAAGACTGCAGTCTGGCGGCCTCAAGATCCACATCAAGGAAAACAGGTACACAATCATCACGAACATCTCAGCTTGACAGATTGAGACGCCTGCCTTCAGACCTTGAGATGGAAGATTCGCAAGAAGTGCGGAATGAGTTACAAGCACTCAGGGCAGAGATGATCGCCTTACGCCAGGAGAACCAGACCCTACGCCAAATGATAACCCAAGGGGTTCCAAGTACCTCACAGGTGGAAGGATCTTTGACACACACAACGCCTATCAAGTTCGACGGAGACCCACGACGAGTAGCAGAATTCTGTAATCATTGTCGAATCCATTTTCTTTTTAGATCGACGCATTTCAATAACGACAAGGCCAAGATCGGTTATATATTGGGTAATTTGACGGGCAATGCTCTGGCCTGGGCAACTCCGTTTGTGGTTACCAATAGCCCAATCCTGAACGACTTTGCAGCTTTCGAAAAAGCATTTCTTGAGGTCTTTCAGACCCCCAACCTGGCCTCCGCTGCGCAGAACCAGTTGATGGATCTAAAACAGGGGAATGTCGACGTAATAACATACATCAGTCGATTCCGTCTGCTGGCAACCGATTCTCAATGGCCGGAAATCACACAAAAGACACTGTTTCGCCGTGGGCTGAGGGAAGAGTTTAAGGACGAGTTACTCCATATACCCGAACCCGAGACTCTTCAACTACTAATTGAGCAGGTGCTCCGTATTGATCAGAGACTGGCGGAACGGAAGGCAGAGAGACGTCGGTTCGAGAGGGGCAGTTCCAGGATAACCGGTTTACCAGCCGGATCCTTCGGGTCTACTGAATCTGGACCAGAACCTATGCAACTAGGGGCTATGAGGGGTCCTTTATCAGAGGAAGAGAGAAGACGGAGAAGAACTTTACGTCTATGTCTCTATTGTGGAGCTGCTGGGCATTTCCTGGGTACATGCCCTCTACGGTCTCAGAAGAAAAAGGCGGAAAACTAGAGGACCTGTCGTGTGTTGGGAAGGCAGCGACAGGTCCCTCTCTCTCTTCAGTCCTTTCCGCGTTTTGTTCGGTTCTACATCCTATGCAACCTGCGGTACTACAGACTCTGAAGATTCGAATCAAGCTACCCGGCAGAAGTGTGGAGGTGTTTGCTCTGCTGGATAGCGGGGCTTCCGGCAATTACATAGATGAAACTTTTGCTTCTGTGAATCAGATTCCACTCCTGTCCAGAGCCACTGCTCTGTCTGTGCAAGTCATCGACGGAAATCCTCTGTCCTCTGGCCCGGTCCTGCAATCCACAGTGGGTCTATCTCTTCGGATCGCCAACCATCTTGAGGAACTCGCTTTGGACGTCATAAAGTCTCCCACCTACAAGGTGGTTTTGGGATTACCTTGGCTACAATACCATAACCCGGTAATCGATTGGAGAAAGCACACTCTGACCTTTTCCTCTGCTGTTTGCACTCAGAAATGCTGTGTGTCTACGCCCACTCGGGCTCCATCGACCCCCTTGAATCCTAACGGAAACGGGGTCCGTGTGTGTTCTGTCTCTCATGTTCCTCAGGACTACGCCGAGTTTGGCCACGTGTTTTCTGAACCAGGCGATATACCCCTACCACCGCATCGCCCGTTTGATTGTTCTATCGAGTTGTTACCTGACTGCGTGGTACCTCATGGGAAACTATACGCTTTAACACGGGAGGAGAAACAAGTGCTACGGGACTACTTATCGGATTGCTTACGAAAAGGGTACATCGTTCCGTCTAAGTCTCCTGCGGGGTTTCCTTTATTTTTTGTGAAGAAGAAAGAAGGTACCTTGAGACCTTGTGTTGATTATCGTGAACTCAACGAAATAACAGCTAAAGATCGGTATCCTCTCCCTTTGATACGCACTATCCTGGATACTTTACATACTGCCCGGATCTTCACTTAACTGGATTTACGCGGAGCGTACCATCTGGTACGTATCAAGAACGGGGACGAATGGAAAACGGCTTTCAAGACGACATTTGGCCATTTCGAGTATAAAGTCATGCCGTTCGGTCTGTGCAACGCCCCGGCCGTTTTTCAACGATTAATGGACAACATCTTTAGTGATCTCATTGGTTTGTCGGTCTGGGTATATCTGGACGATATCTTGGTTTTTTCCAGATCCATTGAAGACCATGTAGGACATGTTCGTGAGGTCCTTCAACGCTTATCTTCCAATCACCTATTCGCAAAGGCTGAGAAATGCAGTTTTCACTTGTCCAGCATTGAGTTTTTGGGATTTGTGATCAATCAGGATGGGATTGAAATGGACCCCAAGAAATTACAAGCCATACAAGAGTGGACTCAACCCCATGATATAAAATCTCTGCAACGCTTTTTGGGATTTGCAAATTTTTACAGGCGCTTTATACCACTGTTCTCTCAAATCTCAGCGCCCCTTACCCGTCTGACCAGCAGTAAGATCACTTTCAGGTGGGATTCTCTCGCTTCCCAGGCATTCGACACCTTGAAGTCGGCCTTTATGGTCGCCCCCATTCTGCGCCATCCTCAGGATGATCTACCTTTCATCGTAGAAGCGGACGCATCGAACTTTGCTGTGGGTGCAGTCCTTCTGCAGAAAGATCCTGAAACCTCAGTTGAACATCCGGTGGCCTACTTCTCGCGCAAGCTAAGTCCCAGTGAAAGAAACTATGCCGTTATCGAGTTAGAACTGTTGGCTATAAAAACCGCGTTCGAGGAATGGAGGCATCATCTGCTCGGAGCCCGTTTTTCGGTGGAAGTACGTACCGATCATCGCAATTTGCAGTATCTACGCTCCCTGCAATGCCGAACACCCCGACAGGCTAGGTGGGCCTTCTTTTTCTCCCCTTTCGTATTTCACGTCACTTACATTCCGGGAACAGCCAATCTGAAAGCGGATGCTCTATCACGATCCCTGGAGAAAGGGGAAGAAACGCCTAGTTTGGATCAGCCTCTGCTTTCCCCCCAACATTTCTTATTGACCTTGTCCTCTCACCTACAAGCCATCGCTGACGCCACCAGGACGGATCCTGAAAGACCGGTCCTTCTTCGGCGCAAGTTCGTATCGGAACATGATGGACTCCTGTTTTTTCGGAAGAGGCTTTACATTCCCGAGGGTTCGGTTCGTGAAGACATATTACATGGGTTACATGGCTCTCCCATTGGTGGGCATCGAGGGGTGAAAGCAACATGTGAACTGATTTCTCGACAATACTGGTGGCCTAGGTGGGCTACCGAGGTTAAGGGATTCATCGAGAGTTGTCCCGTCTGTGCTCAATGTAAAGTCCCAAGGAGACGACCTCTGGGTTTACTGGTACCCACTGAATTGGCACCATACCCGTGGCATACTATCGCCACTGATTTCGTGGTTGAACTACCTCCCTCTGACGGGTACACTTGCATCATGGTTGTGGTCGACAGTTTCACTAAATATGCCCACTTCATTCCATTCCACAAGATCCCTACGGCTGCTCAGATGGCTTCCGTCTTTCTCCACGAAATCTATCGATTACATGGTCTTCCAGAAAAGATAATCTCGGATCGTGGTTCTCAATACCTTTCTGCCTTTTGGAACAAGGTGTGTAATCATCTGGGTGTACGTAGAGCGTTGAGTTCTGGTTATCATCCACAGACCAACGGTCTTACCGAAAGGACTAATCAGACCTTGGAGGAGTACCTCCGTTGTTTTTCCAACGCCACTCAGTCCAACTGGAAGGCATGCTTGGATCTCGCTGAAGTATCCTACAACAACACTATTCATGCTTCCATCGGAATCAGTCCGTTCTTTTGTTCTACTGGTCAACATCCCAAATTGGTGCCGTTCCATCCTGTACCCACTAGTACCGTACCATCTGCTGATGCCTTGGTCTCCAATATACGACGACAACAAGAATTGGCATGTGATATCCTGAAGAGAGCGAAGGAACGGATGAAGGCCCAGGCTGACAGGAAAAGGAGTCCGGAACCAGATTTACTAGTAGGGCATAAGGTGTGGCTGTCCTCCAAAAATCTGCCTTTACGCAATTTACCGGTTAAACTGGCCCCCCGGTATTTTGGTCCATTCACGATAACCGAACGGCTATCCTCTGTGGCCTTCCGTCTTCAGCTACCTCCCTCTTGGCATGTACACCCTGTTTTTCATGTCTCCCTTTTGAAACCCTATGTAGCAGATCCCTATGGTCGGTCCTGTCCTCGCCCTGCCTCTGTCATAGTCCAAGGGATTCCAGAATTTGAGGTACAAGAGATTTGCGATGCCCGCTATTTTAGGGGGGTGCTCCATTTCTTGGTGGATTGGAAGGGGTATCCAGCTTGTGATCGCACTTGGGAGCCTCATCAGCATGTGCATGCCTCCCGCTTGGTGCGGAAGTTCTATGATCGGTTTCCTTGGAAACCCGGGGCTCCGGGTCTTCCTGGGAGGGAACATAGTGTCACGCCACTTTGGGGGAGACCGAGGTCCAGGGCGATCGCTCTCCCTTCTCCTTCCTGGCGGCTCTACCCGCGCTTTCGCGTCTGGGGAGCCGCCGGGAGGAGAGCGTCAGGAACCGCTGTTGGTGGGCTACGGCGCATGCGCGGGAGACCACTGTCTCAGTCCCGCGCATGCGCCGTAGATCAGGCATGTACATCGGGAAGGGCTCGCCTTCCAAGCCTCGTTTTGGGTCCGCCGGCGCTCGGGGGTGAAACGGCTTGCGTTTCAGGCCTCGCGGGCGCCGGCGGCCCATAAAAGGAAGCGGCAACAGAAGCCAATCGCGTCTCAACGCTGAAGCTTCGTTCGTGTTGCCCGCTCCTGGTTTTCCTGTGAAACCAGCTTCCCGCTATCCTGCCCTGCCTACAGCCTGTCTGGGAATCCTCATCTACTTGCCCAGCCTACTACCTGCTGCCAGCCTGGGTACCCTGTCCTACTTGCCCTGCCTGACTACTTGCCCAGCCTACTACCTACTGCCAGCCTGGGTACCCTGTCCTACTTGCCCTGCCTGTCCTACTTGCCCTGCCTGTCTTACTTGCCCTGCCTGTCTTACTTGCCCTGCCTGGACTACTTGCCCTGTCTGTCCTACTTGCCCTGCCTACAACCCTCCTGGGTATCCTGTCCTACTTGTCCTGCTGGGTACTCTGTTTCACTTAGGGCCCTGTTGCTTACTTACCCTTTTGTCTGCTTGAGGGGTCCAGTTAGCTCTAGGTCTTTTGGGTCTCTCTGGTCCCTATTTCTGTACCTCGGTTCCTTGTTCTGCCCTGCGTCTTGCAGGTTCAAGGGTTCCCCCTTATTCCCCTGAGACCCTTAGCTCGTTCCCAATCTGGTTCCCCTTTTCCAGTCTGTCTCAGCCTGGTGCTTGGTGCTCCTTCTTCTTACCAGCTATCCGAAGTCAGCCTGCAGCTTGGTGCATCGACCTTCAACTTGGACCTCGCCTTGTTACGACACTTCAGACTGATCGTAGCCTCTCCTGTCTGTGCTTGCACAGTCCCATCGCCACGTTAATCGGGAGAGTGCTTTCCGTGGCGCTGGGAGTCTGCCCATCCTCCACCCTGTGCCATTTGGGTGGTGGAGAGGCGGGTTCCCCGAGTCACACACTCATCGTTCAGAAGACTGCAGTCTGGCGGCCTCAACAAGATCCACATCAAGGAAAACAGGTACACAATCATCACGAACATCTCAGCTTGACAGTAAGACACAGATAATTAAAGATATCCTCTCCCAAAGGCTAACCTAACTAGAGAGCCATGCCAGCTCCCTGACCAGACCCAAACACAGAGGGCAAAAGTTCCAGTTGCAAGCTACTAGCCAGCCATCAAAAAGTTACTTTCCACCTCAATTCAATAGATACACACATCCCACCATTTCTTACTCGCCAAGGGTAAAATAATACTAACCAATGTCTAGTGGCAAGGGTATTAGACTACTTGTTCAAAAAACATTTGACCTTTTTACTTTTAACTGAATTTTTTTAATCGTTCTTTTGGTCGGAATTCGGTCAAATGTAATTAAATATATATCTGGGGTGGGGTAAGGCAATAGGGAGGTGTTGCAGGGGTCTCCCCTGCATTTTTGAACAAAAAACGAGCAAATTAAAATTTGGTCAAATGTGAAAAGGTCAAATATTTTTGACCAAGTACACCTAAACCGTGGCAAGCGCACATTTTACACCCTGCCAAACACATTACATAGAAAAAACAACCATTGCCTTTAGAGGAAACAGGTGGCGACATTTCAACATAGCTCACAAGCAAAGAAACACATTTCTACCTTCAACACTAACTCTGCAGGAAACCCTCTCTATTGTGACTCAGGCAGAGTCCTGGGACGCGCTCCGAAAACAAACTTGTTGGTAGAGATAGCGACACTGACACGTGTTCTATCCGAGAAGAGGAAAGTAAACAAGGCCCATTCTACTGCTCTGGTGAACATCGCAAGAGTTGTAAAATTGTAAAGATACCGCCATGAAGGATTTACAGACATACTAGACA
The DNA here is from genome assembly GCF_040938575.1 of Ambystoma mexicanum. Lineage (NCBI taxonomy): Eukaryota > Metazoa > Chordata > Amphibia > Caudata > Ambystomatidae > Ambystoma > Ambystoma mexicanum. The sequence goes on along the minus strand of NC_090933.1, from coordinate 50,842,865 downwards.
GCTACACAGGTTTGCAAGAGACATTTCTGACATATAAAGGACATGCCAAGAAGCCAGTGGCAGACAGGATGAAGCAGGCAGAGGGAGCCAAGATCCAAGAAGAAGGGAAGGTGAACTCATGTCCAGAGCAAGTGTGTATTCCAGGGCTTAATGTAAGCTTAGCCCAACTCCCTTGTTGACCTCACAACCATATGAACATTACCCAATCACAGACAGCTCAGCGCACACAAGGTAGGTGCAATCAAAGTTCTTAGGCACAACTGAGGGGAAGGTAAGCTACCCTATAAAAGGCGGCTACTTCAGTCTGGCAGCATGCAGCATTTGCAAAGGAGCTGGTAAAGGGCATTTAGTGGGGAATGGCAAGTGACAGAACTATTGACGTCAAACCAACAGAGACCGAGATGGAGAGTTGGAGGGGGAAGTATTGAGAAGACAGGATGAAGTGGAGAGTTGGAGGTTTAGCGAAAACATTGAGGAGATTGGTAACGACCTACCAAAAAGCAATTCTAGACGCTTTTTGAGCTAGTGCAGTCTCTTTCCATGCCAACTAATTCTGGCCCTTCGATCAAGCCCTCACAAGCTCTGTGTGAATCTCTTTTCTCTTTCTTCCATTCCAAAATCGCAACTATATGTGAAGACATCAAAGTTAACTTGGATGTCACGGCTAATAAGCAATCTTTCCCTGATCTTCCTATTCCTAGTGCCTCATGGGCCTCTTTTCCTGTGGTCTCTGAGCAGAATATTCTGAAAGCCATCCATGGGCTCAAGTCAGCATCTCCTGCTGACGCCATCCCTCTAGACGTGCTCAAAGCTATCTCTCCTGATATGATCACTGAAATTACAACAGCTATTAATGTATCTTTTCAAAAGGGGTTGATACCAGAGTCCCTGAAACACGCTTGGGTGCTTCCACTCTTGAAGAAGCTCTCTCTGGACCCTGCTGTCCTAGCAAACTTCTGTCCCATCTCCCTTCTTCCGTCCCTGATGAAAACTTTGGAGTTGTTGGTTTCTCCCCTTCTGTCATCCTTCAGGGAATCTTCAGGTTATTTTGATATTTTCCAATCGGGAATCCGCCCCGGGAGAGGCAACGAATCAGTTCTCAATTCTGTATTCGATGACCTCACCCGCCTAGTTGATCAGGATGGTGTGGGAGCTTTGCTCTTACTGGACCTCTCAGCCGCGTTCGACACGGTTGATCATTCTACATGGATATCCCGTTTGTCGGACGCGTGCTTGGGGGGCCAGGTGTTGAGCTGGTTCGCAGATTTCTTGACCGATCGGTCTCAATCTGTTTTCCTGCCTCCCTACTCCTTGGAATCAGTCACACTGTTCTGTGGAGTACCACAGGGGTCTGCTCTGTCCCCCATTCTTTTTAATATCTACATCCGTCCTCTGCTCCTTATTCTATCTGACAGTTTTCGATTCTATTCTTACGCAGATGATACGCAGATCCTGGTACACCTGGATCTCACTCGGTCTGACACTGCGGCTCGTTTTAGGAACTGCCTTGAAGACTTAGGTGCCTGGATGACCAGGCGTGAAAAGCGGGACCCGCTGCAGACCTCGTAATCTGGTGGCCCGGAATGAACAGTGCCAGTGCCGTACTGGCACCGTTCATTCCGCGGCCGCCAGCCTTGTAATGAGGTCCCCAGTGTGCGCTACTTCTTCTAGTTCCTCGCTTCAAACGCGCTCGAACTGGCGGCCGCGCTTTCTCGGTAGCAGCAGCCAAAGCTTGGAACCAACTTCCTCTGGCTCTTCATGCTACCGCTAATCATCTGGCCTTCAGACATGCTCTGAAGACTAGTCTCTTCTAGTACTCTTATATCACCTGCTACCCTCTAGCGCCAAGATGCCTTTGGCGTATGCTGCGCTTTATACATTTACATAACATAACAGGAATTCATAACATCTGGAGAGAGAGGCCTTACAGGGATGGAAGGAGAACAGTAAGCTGGTGAAGGAAAGGCATTGAGGTTTAAGGAACATAGACCCAAGGCAGTCTGGGCAGGAGAATGGAAGAAAGCTAAAGGCAGAGGTATACCCATTCATCCTAAGGGGGGATGAGATCAGGTGACCCAAAATAGATAAAAAGCAGGAAGGTTCTGGCAGACCAGGTAGGTCCAGAGAAGATTTCGGAGGCAGAAGGAGGTACGAAATGGTGCACCCTCACCAAGAGAGAGGGTGCTTACAACATGGACCAGCAAGAGAGGAACTTTTTTATTGCACAGCAGGGTTTTATTCTGTAAGATTGGCCATGAAATAAGCTTAGTTGTATATCTTTCATGGCAAAACAAATGCGTCTCTAAATAAAAAGAATTCAAAAAGTACAGTTTACCCTGCATACTTGAAACTTCGAAGGCCTCTTCACTGGTTTCAGTATCTGGATTATAACGGTTGGATTTGTGTGTTTTCACAGTTCTTTTAGTATGACAGCACAATGAAGCTTTATCGCAAGATTTTAATGTTTGTGGGTGTGCAAACTCTGCAGGCACCTTTGGCTAGAACCGGGTACAAGTGAGAGAGAGAGAGATCACATAGTGGTAGTTTCTGTTCCTTTACCTTGGTCAATATTTCAGATAGGTATTATTCACTCAGGAAGATGATCATGTGATGCAACTCAAAGGTATAAGAACAATGGAGGCAATCATTTGGAAGTCTAATGATTAGGCCACAACAAAAACCCTATGGCCCGAATTAACATCATGTACTCTTTGTAAGCGTCCCAAAGCATACAGTAATCAGTGTTGGATTGAGGTGCACGCACACTTTCTGTATCCACAAACATCGAGGTCTTTTTTCAGGCAAAGAGAGCCTGAATAGCGCACGGTGATGATGCCGGCCCATAATACACAATTGCAGCATTAACAAGACACACAAAAGAGGTGATATAGCATCAAGCTGCTTTCAGACAAAAATAACCGCAATGACGAGTCATTCGAAACCTCACATATGCAGGGTAGGCTGAACTTCTATTTGTTCTTTATTTAGTGAGTGCAATACATGTTGGCATGAATAATATAAAACTATCTCATGCTCAGTTTTACAGATTAGAATCCTGCTACACAGTAAAAAGCTGAAAGCGAAGTTAAGAAAGGAAATTGAAATATAGTTAGTCAAAGGAAACAAGTTATGCATTAGGTAAGATATCCATCTATCCTCATTTATGCTACTCCAGCGCTGTGAGTTCAAAGAGGCTGAAAGATGTTTCATTATATATTTACATCCATAATGTCAGCCACACGTTCAATGCAGAAGCTATAATCAAAAGCATGCTACTAAGCAACCTTACAAGAGAGAAGTAAATTAAGGTAATCTTGGCATCTACTTTTTTCTCGCACATATTTTGGTCCAGAGCCTTAAGAATCAAAAGTTACATTTGATCTCGGTTGATACAGTTATAAGAATTAGCAGGCCTTAGACTAAACTAATAAATACATTCACAAATGTCGCTCGTTACAGTTTAGTTGCAATTCTTAATTTAATATCAGTGGGTGGTATAATCCTAATACATTAAAGTGCCCCATCACATCCCGGGGCATCATTCTACGAAAACCCAAGGTATTAGAACAGTGGAATTTCCAAATGAGGAGTGTACAGATAAAGTAAATATTCACTTACACTCAAATGGAGTTAAAACATGTTTACTGGAAACTGCCAACCTTCTTTTGCCTTTGGGGTTCGTGCTACAGGAGGAAGCATGAAAGAGCTTGTTGGATTCAAGCCTACCAATTAAAAGAAAGCATATTTTGCGCAATGGAATGTCGAGGGGCGAGAACGAAACAAAATCAGTTCATCAACAGCGTGTAGCACAAATATCCAGAAGAAAAAAATGCCCAGCAAATCTTTCCAGTCAGGACGATAGGGAAATAGACATGAGACTACTTCAACCACTAAGAATAACTCATTTGTAAAACCAATGAGGCTAGACCAGAGAAAGAATTTGTGAAAATATAAGGTGACGCAAACAAGGGATTTTGGAAGCTACGATCAGTTAAACAAATTGACGAACAGAGCAAATAGCTTACTAACTCAGATGGGAGGGATCTGCTAACAATGATCTCTTGGAACACAAAGGATTTCGGCATCTGTAGAATGCTAACGAAATGAACTTAAAAACACATGATATCTTGTGTCTACAAGAGACTTGGATCACAACTCCCCCAATTCTGCATTGTTACACCGTGTACCAGAAGCCTGCATACAAGGGCAAAAAAGGAGACCCTCATCTGGCCTGCTAACCGTTGTTAAATCAGGAAGTGGCATAGGGATCATTTCAATCCCTTTATACAAGCGACCCTTTTGTTACTATATAAAAACTCAGAAATGCACCAACAAAGAATCCTAATACTCAACTTATATAGGAACTCGGATGCCATACAAGCAAAGACATGTATGGAAAGCATCACAGGTAGCCTGGATGAATATATCGCCCTACCAAACCCCCCACAAATATTAATTTGGAGAGATCTTAACATTTCTTGTTTGGATGAGAGGGTGAATTCCATAATACATTTTGATAGCACAACTAACAATGCTGAGGCAAGAGCAGCATCTTGGTCAAAGGCCATGGAACTTAGGAATCTCCAAATGTTAAATGGACAAACAACTGGGGACTCTCCAGGGAGACCCACGTGGTCAAACAGAACTCTAGACTACCTCTTTGTTTAACAGGACACCATCAATATTTTAAAACAGTGTGAAGTAATTAAAACGACAAAAAGAGATCATTCACTTTTGAAATTGACAATGGATACAAAATTGACACAAACAGTAAAATGTTCCCTTCATGGGGACATAGTAATATCTGAAGTAAGAAATCAAATTTATATTCCTTGAATGATGCTGACAAACGTCTCCCTAAAATATATTATGGAGAGTGAGCAGCAGCGTGGAGTAAACTACCTGCCCTTACTGCTAGATTTTAAGGTTTCATCTGATATATCTGGCAAAATCAAAATAACACATAAGCATATATAGGATGAGGCCATCGCCGAAAAGAAATCTCTATTAAGATCGGATCTGTGGAAAATCCTATCTATAGACTCGGAGTGGAAAAGAGAGGCTTTGAGAAAAAGAAAGCAAAAGTATAAAAATGGGCAAATCGCACAAAAAAAGCTATTAAATCCGACTGATCAGAGTCGATGCTCAGAGCTATGGGTGTCAAGAAATATCAGTGCCTTGCTGTTTTCCCTGACCAAAGTCTCCCATGTAAGTAGATCTCCCAAAGCTATCAATTGTGTGGGGAGCAGACAACAGGCCTCACGCGCCAAGAAACGAACTACTCGGGCACAATGATAATGGCAAAAGAGTCGTATACCTTCGAAGATTGGTGGAGAACCATAGTTATGGGAGAAGATTTTAAATTAATTTACACCTTGACAAACTTCCTGAAGGAGGTCCTTTTAATTGAGGAAAAAAACGAGATTTTGGGGGTATGAGCAATGCAGTATGGAGCTAATAATGGAAACCTGTTCTTAATACCTTGGAAGGCCCTGATGCATTGTCTACTACTGCAGCCCGGACTCTAAATGTGTTGCTTCTTCCCTATCCTTCTTTTACTTGATCTATGTTTGTTTATTTATAAGGAATGACAATTGTGGACAGATGAGGGTTTCTTTTATACAAACCATATTTCTTAATAAAAAACAAAAAAGGGTTGCTCACGTCTGTACATACAGTCAAAGGAAAGCAGGAGCACGGCTATAAGTGGCTTGCAGTCCTTTTAGGGATTAGGCCAGAGGGGATGGGGTTGGCTGCTTCTAGATGGAGTATCGCAATGATTTTACATGGCCCTCTGCGGGTAGTCTAATCTATTAGAAGGCTGGCCCGCCATTTTGAATTCCACTTTCCCAATTTATGGTGTCCCTGTGCCCCCAAAGGTGTCCTGGCATATTGTATTACTGGTTGCAGCATTAATCGGTATGGGGAGGCGAGAAGAAACATCGTCTAGTCTGCCACTTTGTCTGTGTCCAGCGCTCTCACATAGCAAGGGCTGCTGGGAGAGACACGCTGTTCAGGTCTTGTCAGCAGAGTTCCTGTCAGCCCCACAGAGCACTTAATGCCTCTGATGTTCACGTGAACTGACTCAGTGATACATGCCGAAAAAATCAAAAAGCTCCTGATCTGGATGGACTGCTGTTCCACGTGGTTGAAGAATTTAACCACTCCATCAGTGTTTTCTTGATAATTGGGGCTCCGCCCCATTAAAGAGAACAAGTTACTACACTGGTTACTTCTCCAAATGGAGGAAGTGTGTTTGTTAGAAGACAGGAGATATGTGTTAGTGGTGTTTTCTTGCATCTTCAATAGTCCCTTTTCATATTTGTTGTTTCCTTGAAGGAAGAGTTAACAGATCTCTATGTCTTCAACCAAGAGGCAGCCTTCCTCTTTGTGAACATGGAGAGTGTGGGGTACATTTAAAGGCCCCAAACAGAAGTCCCTATCACATGAATAGCAGCCCTTTAAACACTGCAGCCAAAAACGGCTTTGCTTTTGCTTTCCCTGTCACATGAATGGCACGTATTTAAACATTGCAACAAAAACGGCCTGGCTTTTTCTTTTGTTTCATGACCCAAGAAGGAAGAATCAAAGAATCCTGTGACATGGAAAACAGGATTTTTAAACATTGAAGCAAAAAAGGCCTGCACATGTGTTTGCAAATAAAAACGGCTTTAAAAAGCCACAATGGAAAAAGATATCACTGCTCATAGAAAAATGTTTGGAAAGCAAAACATGATGTGTGGGGTGACCAGACCAAATGTATATTATGTTTCAACCTCAAAACCCCAGTGACAATGAAAGAGACACTTACTTCAGGAAAAAGCTGTTTCTGGCTGGGAGCAAAAACCTCACAATGAAAAGCCCCACTTCAGCTGGATGTCGCACCTCCCAGCTAACAACCTCGCAATAAATTTGATGCTGCTGAAGGCGTAAAAATTCCCTATTCTGCAGACTGGCTGGCAGGAAAGCAGGGATTTCAAAGAAAGCCATCCGTGGCTGAAGCATGACAAAAAGGTGTGAGCCCATGTTGCACCCACTTCAAAAGAGCCCACACTCACTTCAAAGAGACTCATAAAAAACTCTGGTTACAGGTGAGCCCAGGGAGATAGATGGCTTTGGGGGATGAAGCAGCCTCCCATTTGTTGAACAGGAGACACTCCCAATGAATTTAAAACACTATTTTCGTTTTAGGCATTTTGAACAGCAATCAGATTTAGGATTCATTTTGTTTTTATGCCATTTTGCATGTAATTTCCAGGCAGTTTTAGGGGTATAAAATGCTTGTCCCTGGGACACTGGGAACTGTAATGGCCAGTTAGATTAGGTTTCTGGCTGATCAGAACATGAGACAATTATGAGAGTTGATGAAAAGATGGAAAATTAAACTAGGAATATGCTTGATAACTTACATATTCATAACTGTTGTACATTTTTATGAAAACGCTACATCGTACAGATTTGGCGGTCGAGTTATCTAATTCCCCATGATCAGCTCAAACAGAATATATGGCAGTTGCTAGTACAATTATGAAGTTATGATACATAACTAGTTTTTGCAAAAAAGTTGTAAGGAGAACAAAGGATGATGACAAATGGATAAAGACAGATGGTGCCCCCCCTGAACCAATCATGACTGGGTGCAGAGAGAGGGATGGTAACTGTCCAATCCTAGCGGCAAGGAAAATTACATGGTACTTCCCCTAGATTGTAAAGGTAGTGATGTCATTTCTGCTATATAAGGGGGACTGTACTGGGACAGGGGGAGACAACAACGGGGGAAGACAGAAAAAGGAGGATGGAGAGAAGGCGGCTGAAACTTACCATCTTTGAGAGTGCAGTGACCAGACCCTTGCCCTATTTTCCAGGGTGTCCTGAGATGCAGTTGGCTTTCCTGTATCTTAAACAAAGGCTTGCTATGTAAGTAGCAATAACCCTAGTCATAAATTACATAAGCCCTTCATTTTTGCAGCAGTGCATCCAATATTTCCCATTGAAAACCCCAATTGCCTGTGTAGTTCAGTCATATCCCCATAGAAGAATCCCTTGTTTGCCTGTGTATGTTGGCATATCCCCATTGAACAACCCTTCATTTGTCTGTGTAAATGCTTAGTATTTTTGTAAGTAAATCAATTAATTCCCCCATTGAATTTCACGGATCGAGATTGTTGAAATTCGAAACCAACAATCTTTGTCCCAGTGTTTTTATAATTGGTATAGTCATTAACGTGTTGCCCCAAAAGAAGTAATCCCCTTGTAAGCAGAAAAACGAATGTGTATGTATATTGTGTACGTTACCAAACAAATTCCTATTTGCATCTGTCAGTATAATCCCCAACTGGTTTCAAAAGTGTGAGCAATCCCTTTGCCCAGAAGTCTACCTGTTATGTGTCTCTGTCATTGTAACTGAAAACCGATTTTCTTATTATAAATTGCCCCTTTCCCAGAGCCTACCTGTTATTATAAGCCTCAGTGTAAACAAATTTCCATTTGCCACTCTATTTTCCCTTTGCATTTTCTTTCTCCCAAAAAATGATTTTCCTTCTCTTTCCATTTCCCCTGGTGTGCTGATTAGTATTAAAAGTTTGCTTATCTCCTAAATGTAAGCAGTACGAATGATCTATTCTATTACATAGCAGTTGTGAGAAATAGTAAAAACTCATTCTTCCACTTTGCTCCAAAAACGGGGTTTCCCTTTCTTTGCTGGCTTCCCATCTTGTGGTGGTGGGCTTCGCCACAAAACAGATTTTCCCTCTATATTCCTACTCCTTGCCACTGCCTTCCTTTCAAAGAAATCAAGACCAAATTGAGGTCTGGGGTGAGTGTTGCAGGGGGGAGTGCTTAACCGTAGGGCTATCATTGTGGTAAATTGTCCTTTTTCTGTTCTGCCATTACAAAACCGGAATTAACTCAAATAGTATATCTTAACCAGGTTGTTTTGTAGAGTTTATTGCAATTTATGTTACCACAACATTGGTGGCTGTGTAGTTGGTTGATTTTCCTTTTTCATTATATAATAAATTAATAAATATCCTATTGATACACACAGGCCTGGTTCGTAGTCCATTGTGGCACAGGGTGTTTGTGGAGGTTGATTGTGAGATGGGTTGGAGGCCTACTCAAAAGAATCCGTAGTATATTTTTTAAAAAAGCGTTTTATTGCGCTCCACATTCAGTGTAGGGGAAGGAGTTCCCTGGTTGGCGTGTGCTGTGTAATAAACCATAACAAGAGCCAGCCGTTGGCTATTAACCAGTGAACTGCCTCTCTCGGTGGGTTGTGTAGCTTGAATACAAGAATATTAGTGTTGCCTGAAGCTACAGTGGATCTACTGTCGGGATCTTTCTGCGACGACTGGGCTTGGTGATAGATTTGTTTGAAAGGACTTTTTTGGGTGAAAGACCCAGGTTTATCTAGGGCCACGCCCAGGGGATAAAGGTTGATGTGGGCAGTCATTGTCCCCTATCCAATGAATGGGTGGTGAGTGAGGGTGACCAGAGGATCCTCCCCATAGCACCCCTTGTGCAATAGCAGACTTCCTGAACTTGAGCTGTAGGAATGCTATAGTTTTGTCACTGCCATTAGTGGGGAAGTTCCAGACTGCGCAGAACATGGCTGGTCGTAGTCTGAGGTGTTTCCATTGCATGAAACCCATTACTACCACACTTTGCAATCTCAGTTTCAGATCCCTCCCACAAATCCTTCTTCACAGTTGTGGGAATGAAAACATCTGCAGGGTGAGTTGCTAAGCACGGGTTCCTTGCCCCAGTCAGCTTTCAAAGGCGGAGACATTCTTCACCTGGCCACACTTAATGCCTGCTCGGCCAACAAACACTCCGCCAACATCTGCCTCCTTCTTGAAGACATTGACCTTGACATTCTCCCTCTCACCGAGACATGGTTTAATGCCAGCTCAGTCACTGCTTTTGACTCCCTGTGTCCCTGATGGCTACAAGATTATTTCCAAGCCACGACCTAAACGTGCTGGCGGTGGGGTTGGCTTAGTCTTCTCTGAGTGGGTTCCTTCCTCCCTCATATCCCACTCTGCTTTACTCTTCCTTTGAGAGCCTGGTGTGACAGTTGGTCATTTTTCCCTCCTCCTCGATGACCATCACCACCATCATCTACAGGCCGCCTGGCACTACCACCCTGTTCCTCTATGAATGGGCTGCTTTCTGCTCCTCTCTCCTCTCAACCACCTCTAAACTCCTTATCTTGGGTGACTTTAACATCCACATGGACTCATCTGTCACAGCATCTACTCTCTTCCTTGACCTCTGTAACTCACTCTACCTCTCCATTCTCCCTTCTGGTCCAACACAATCGGCTGGACACACTCTTGACGCCCTCATCCACTCTGATCTTTCACTCCCCCACCCCCACTAATCAGCCCTCTCTCCTGGTCAGACCCATCTCTCCTCTTCTCTTATCTAGGCCCCCTCGGCTCTCTGACCGCATCTCCTCCAGCCCTGCCAACCTTGTTCACATACATCCGCCTGATGAAACAGGTGTCAGCAGCTGCTTTCACATCCATCATCCATCATCCACCGTCTCCGCCCTCCCCAGACTCTACCTCTGACTCTGCTCTCAGCAACCTCCATCCATTACTAACACTCTCGACATTCTTTCCCCTCTCATGAGGATCCACCTGAAACCTGCTTCTAAGTGCAATACCTGGTACGACTCCGAACCTACAGCCCTGACACTCAAGTACAGAGCTGCGGAACATAAGTGGCAATCCTCAGGCTCACCCTCTGACAAACTGGCCCGCCGCGTGCTCCAAAGGCAATACAGACTCTCCATCCATTCCAGGAAAAGGGCCCACATCCAGGCATGGGTATCTGGTGCATCTAACAACACGGCTGAACTCTTTCAAATCTGTAGGGAACTAGCCAACCCTTCCGCAGTCTCCTCCTCCACTCTTCCATCCCAGGCCTTCTGCAATGCACTGGCCACACACTTCACCACAAAAACTCTGGACATTCTGAGCACCCTTGCTACCCTCTCCCCCACCCCCTTGCCTCCTATGGCCTCACTCCCTCCTCCTTCCTCTCTCTCTCCTCCTTCTCCTCTGTCACACCTGATGAGGTCACCAGAGTTGACCATTCTATGAAGGTCTCCTCCAAACAGGTTTCCCCTTGCTCCTCCAGAACCATCAAGGGCAACATTGTCTCTCTTACCCCCGCTCTTGCTGATTTCTGCAACCACTCTTTTGCTACTGGATCTTTCCCCTCCTCCCTCAAGCACTCACTTGTGCGCCTCCTCCTGAAAAAAACCTTCAGCAGACCCTACTTGTCCAGCTAAATACTGCCCTATTTCTATTACCCTCTTTTTTGGGAAACTCCTGGAGAAGTTGGCCTTACCCAACTTACCACACACTGAACTTGTTGGCATTCTCTGGGACCATAAATCTGGATTCCGAGCATCCAGAGGCACGGAAACTGCTTTTCTGAACATCCGTGAAGAACTGCTTGAATCTCTGGACTCTAACTCTCCAGCTGTCCTCAATTTACTTGATCTCTCCCCACTCCATCCTCATAAAACGGCTCCATGATACCCTGGGTAACTCAAAGCGGGCACCGGACATGCTGACCTCCTTCCTAACTGACCATCCGTCCCAGGTTATTCTGGGCACCTTCTCCTCTCCTACCTCCTTCTCCACCTGTGGTGTCCCCCAGGGCTCCAACCTCTCCCCCTTGTTCTTTCACTTACCTTGCTTTGCTGGCACGCATCATTTCCTCCTTCTCCCTCAACTTCCAGTGCTACACAGATGACACTCAACTCTTCTTCAAACTTCCTGCTGACCCCCTTGCTTCTTCTATCATCCCGGGCTGCCTATCTGCTATCCAGTCCTAGTGCACTTCCAATGATCTCTGCTTCAATGACATCAAGACCGAGATCCTTCCTATTGGTATCCTTCCCCCTCTTTCTTCCCCTAACTTTGGCCATCCTCTTTGGGCTCTCCCTCTTCTCCTTCATTCAAAGCCAAAAACCTTGGAGTCATCTTCGACTCCTCTCTCTCCTTCCTCCCTCACATTCAGGACATTGCCAAGATGTCCAACTTTCAACTCACTTCCCCCAGAAGCTCTGTTACCACAGCTCTGGTTCTCTCTAGGTTTGACTACTGCAATAGTCTGCTCTTGAATCTACCCTCTTCCTCTCTACGACCCCTCCAGCTAATCCAGAATAGGGCAGCAAGACTTATCCTTGTCTCAAGCCCAGGGACCGAATCTCTCCTGACCTAAAACCTCTCCACTGGCTCCTGGTTCCTGCACGGATTAAATTCAAATCCCTCTGCATCACACACAAGGCTGTCTGGGGCTGGGGACCACGCTATCTGAAATGTGCTATCACTAAATATTCTCCTTCTAGACCTCTGTGTTCTTCTGGTACCAACTCTGTGTGTGTGAAGCATTTTGCTAAACAGAGGACCAGAGGCTGATCTCTTGCGGAACAGCCTCCCCCTTCCTCTTGAGCCAGACCTCCTCAAATTCCGGAAGCTCCTCAAGACTTTCCTTTTCAGTTCCTCCTTTACTTCTTCCCTGCTCTGCTAACCTCACAGTCGCTATGATTGGTGACCAGAGCCCTTATGGATCCTCGCGGCCCTGGCCTCCCACGCCCAATCGCCTCAGCTTCTGCCTTCACACAGCACTTGCCTCGGCACCCACTGTGAAAGTTCAATGGGGTACTGAGCAAGTCATCAGCCCCTTGATCGTGGTCATCTTACAGGCTGTCCCCTTCTGTGTTCAGATCCTCTCGCTGGACATCATCAGGGTGTATGTCGTCAGCCCTAGTGTTCTTTGATGGAGATTTCTTTGCCCCACGTGGCCCTTTCTGTTTCTTTTTGCCTGCCTCTAATTGGCATGTCTAGATTACCCGTGGCCTGCATGGTGCTGGGTATCTAGCCATGGAAGTGGCACTATATTTAGTCATGACATGTCATGCCCTTGTATTTGTTCTTTTCCTCACAATCACTTTCGTCATCCTCTTGGTTTCGTTTAGGAAAGTGGACTCTTCCCTTTTCTGGTTGTGTGTTGAGCTACATAGGTCCTGATTCACAGAATGTTTTCCTATGGGAGTGCGCCATTATAAAACACTTCCATGAATCAGGACCTTAGTGTCTACTCGGTCTGTGTGTAGGTCTGTGGTATTTTCTCTAACAAGTGGAAGTGAAAATGAATGGCGCTGATGTATGACCTGAAGAAACCAGTGTAGAAATCGGTGCTGCATGTGCGTCCTTCTCCTTAGGTGCGCATTTTTCGGAGCTGTGAGCCTAGTTGTGGAGGGCACGTGTAAGCAGGTTCTCTGGAATAACACGTTTCTCCAGGCCATACCGGAAGCATGCCTTCTAACGTCCTTACTCTACATTGATGCGTTTTCCTCCATGGAGAGCTCTGGAGCGATGTTCACCAGCACTGGATATTTCGAAGCTTCGTTTGTCGTTCCATGTGTCTTGGGCTTCATACCACACAATCATGACTACACAAAACTTTGGTATGAAATGGAAAAAAGACTGAAATTACTTCTGTTTAAAAGTACATTATTGGTTGGTTTATTGTAAATAAGGCTTTGAAAGGTTGTGAAAGAACGTTGTTAAAGGGGCGTTATGGTTGCAACTCAAATCAACAAAATCCCACAAATTCATCAGTTACGGCTCCTGAAGCAGCCATAACTCGGGATACGTAGTGCAACCATAACTGGGCCAGGGTGATGCACGGCTTATGATGCCACACGCCAAGCGGCCACCAACAGTTTGAACAGAGCATGAGGACCAAAAAGAGTTTAGTAAAAACATGAGTACCCCTACTGGTTAGGATCCCTTACAATTTGATTTGATGGCTAATACAAAATAAAGCCCTAATCAACAAGACCCGGTTTTCTATGTCAATCAGCACAACTAGAATAGTCACAAGAAGTGCATGGCAGCGGCCGAGCAATGGTTGCTACCGTTGCTGTACGATGGTGGTGCTAAAGTTATGGTTGCTTTAGGGACTATAAATGTAGAATTTGGGGGGTTTTGGCATGTAGAGCTTCAACCAAAATGTCTGTTTAAGCACGTTTTTTCCAGTGAATTTCAAAGGTTTTTTAAAGGTAAAATAACCATACCATTCCATTAACAAAGTGTTTTAATCGAAGATGCACACATGCGCGTGTTCGCGCCCACACCACACATGACTTAAGTTTCTTTTTGGGGGTATTTCAAACATTGAAAAGGTTGATTTTATGGAAAATACTACAGTTTAGTTTAGTTTATTATTTGTAGAGTGCACCTAACCCTGAGGTATCTGGGCACTTAAGCATAGGTAGTTATTACAAATACAGAAACATTGAAACAATTGACAAAATGGCTCGTTGATGTGTTACAAATTGGTCAGGTTGCCGACATCAGGAATAAATGCAGAGAGGCTGCAATGGGCAGGGACGTCATTTAGGTTGTTTTTTTATTTTATTTTATTAAATCGAGGGTCCTGGGCTGTGGCCAGCAGCATGAGGCTCTTTGTTTCTGGAGTGGCTGATTTTCTGATAGCTATTACCATTAACATAGCTACGTGGGTTGAGCGCTCGCTGCTGCAGTGTGTGTGTGATCTGCAGGAACGACTCCCAGCAACGTCGACTCAGCCTCATCCTGCTGAGGTTGATAAATAAGTACCAACACAGGTTGGGTGATACTGTATGTATATGTGTTATATATGAAGCGCTTAAGTGTAAGTGCTATATAATAACACATCATTATCGTTTGGCCGTGGACGTCTGCTTGCATTCACAGTAATATTGTAATATGGGCCGATACGCGCTGATATTAATGATACATATGGTGATACATTCTTGTACAAATGTATATCACTTTACAGTGAGATCATAACCATATATTTTGTAGTGTACTTAGAAACAATGCTATGTGATGCCACTGTTTTGTCAGAGGGTGAAAGGTCGTGTTCCATCGATTCCCGTAATGTCCCTTTGTGGTGGGGTCAAAAAACATCACTTCCTGTGATGTCATCAGAGGTCAAAGGTCGTGTGATGTCACTTACGCAACCCCTGGTATTTTGGTGAAATTATGTCCCTGTTCTGAGGCTGCAAATGTGTGCAGGCAATTATGTATATTTGAACCTCTGGAAGGTGCTGTGCATGTGCATTAAAGGATCTGAACATTTTACAGGATACAACATTTTAATGTAATACTCTGCAACAGAACACTGTAGATACATATTCAATTTGTAAGCTCTGGTAAGGTTTAAAAAGCACGTTGAAGGCGCATTCGTCTGAGTGCATCTCCCGCCATTTTACTTTTTAGAGTGGCTCTTATTATGGGGATCAAACCACCTGCTCTGAGGAAGTTTGGGGATGAACCACACAACGTTATGCAGGTAGCAGCATCTCACTGATGCACTGTCAAGCTGCTCTTTAAACCTCCGCCTCGTTGTGAATTTCTTCTGCCTTTAATAAATAATACGACATGTTCTTCTGTAACTGAAATAGTGCAGAACCAACTAACAAGCCGCTTGCAGTCATCTGAAATTAAATACATTCCCGCCCTGACGCCTAAATTGGCGCAGTGGAATGGACATGGTTTAATTAAGGCTCTTCATCGCCCACGTGAGCCTGGCTATGTGCCGGCTGCATCTCGTCCAGAGCCTTGGAGCCTCGTGACTCGTCTCCAGAGGCTTCTGAGTGTTGTCAAAAGACTCTTGGCAGGGAGCACTCTGGCGCGTGGGCAGTGGGCAGTTTTCGCAAGCTCTACCATGTGAAGGCAATCTTGGCAGACCAGCCTGCACATTCTTGTTTACAGTCTGTCATGTGAGAGCGTCTGTCCGTCAAATTTAAGAGTACGGGCCTATCTCAACCAATGGTCATCCTGAGTGTGTGCCACAAACAACTGAATACACCCACAATATATTTGAATATATCACAGCGCCGGAGGGAAGTGAAACAGTGTTTATAATGTACGTCAATGCCAGACGTGTTTTGTGTGGCCTAGCTGCTCTTGTTATGGTTTTGTAGCTCTGTAGCCTTGTCTAAAAGTGCATTTGAATCACAAGTCAGGCGAGCATCAGACCGGAGCCATGATGCACGGCGCCCCGATGTATATCGGCTGCATCTGGGGACTTTGAGGTTTAGGCGATATGGTGAAAGGGGTGCTCTGAAGTGACGCTGCAGGCTTGTCACCAGGGGTGGACTGGGAACCAAATGTGGTCCTGGAAGTGTTTTTCAAAGTGGCCCCATAGCACACCATGCCAGCAAGCTCAAGCCACCTCAGCAGAGTTTGCAGGTTCAAATGTGGAATTTGAGTGCTCCTTTTCCCTTACATATGGATTAAAAAGCAGTAAAACATAACAGAATATGCACATACATTTGTGAAGCATGAAGAATAACATACTGGTATATTTTTTTTTAACAAATTCTGTACTACAGAGCGATGTGGGAAATGAAGAAAGATGGAAGGAGGGGTTGGTGGAAGAGATGGAACTGGGGTACCCACACAAAAGAAGCCCCTGATGCAGAGGTCCACCAGGAAATCCTCTGATTGTCACTGGAGCTAGTTTGTGGCAAGGTAGGATGTTAGCCGAGTAGTGCATGCCGTTAATGTTGCGGTGCTGGTCAGGGCTCCGGTATTAGGATTTTTACACTGTCCCTTGCGATGAATGATTCCACAGATGTGCTAAGCACATTCAGCGTCACAATAGATTTATGCGTTCAAACCATGCACAGTGGCCACTGTTGCAATTGCAGAGAGTCAGGGTTAGTTGGAGTCACCTAATGTTACACGTCAGCGGGCCATAAATATACAATTGCATTGCAAAATTAAGAAACAGCCACATTAATCAATGGATAATAGCGATATGGAATGTGTGGGTTATGGCATGATGCACGTGGCGAGTGTTGTTTGACTGAGAGTTTTGGAATGCTCAAAAGGCACAGTGAGATCAAATGTTGCAGCGCAAGAGAATGAGCCTGGCAGGCAAGAGAACTGGTTGGTTTGCAAATGATGGACTCTGTCTTTCTTTAAATACAGTAAGCACAGTATGCAGTTGTACAGCGGTTGTTATGACATGTTTTTTTATATAGGAGTCACATTGCATGCCAGTTGGAAGAGAAGCTCTGGTTTCCGGTTTGACATATGTGGCATTTCTAATACACATTTTACCACTGAAACAACTGAAATGTGTGGGTATTTAGTGTCTGTCTCTACACCATCCGCACCACGGACAGAAAGGCCACCAATCAGCATCTTGAGCATTGCACCAGGGTGGTGCTTCTAGTCCTCTCTCCCAATCCAGCCATCCGTGGACTCGACCACATCCCCATGTGACAAGCAAGTTTATGCCAACTCCTCCCTTATTCTTTAGTCGACAATTCGATATTCTTATCTCTTTGCTTTTGCAGTAGATATTTTACAGACTATATTTCTGGATACCATTTAATACACTGCATGCATATATGACTAAATATAATGGGGAGAAATATGGCCCCTGAATGCCAGAAATAAAGAGGCCAGAGTGATTTGTGAAATCCCATTGAAGTAAAGGGCCAGCACAGAAATGGTGATGTCAGACATGAGGCCTATTGAACCAACATAGGCCTAAATCCAAAGGAAAGAAAGTGGGCTTAAGTCCCAAAAGTGCAAAGATATGCACAATGCATTTCAGCAAGGAAAAGAAAGACATGTGGCTGACAATGCTGTTTTACTAAATCCATGGAGAGCTACACTTTTTACTTAAAGAGACAGACAGCAGAGTGTACAATATCTTAATGCAAAATGAGACTTTGGTCCCGAAATCTTAGTTGAAACCAAGCTTCTTGCTATTATAAGAAATAAAAGAACTTCCCTTTGCCCTCATCCAAATGACAGTATGCTAAGAGAAGTGCTCACTAGACTTTCAGAGCTTGCAGATGGTTTTCTCATAAAACTGCCCTATACATATTGGCAATCCTGAAGTGATTCTTATGTATTTTGCAACTGTGAGATTAAAGAAGTACATTACATATGGATATAAGGCCCAGGTGCTAATGCATAAAATGTCAGGTGAAATGCATTGTGTGCGAGTTTAAAAGCCATTGTTTGCAGAATCTTACATGCAGCCGGTCATTTCTCCTAAAGATGAAACTTAACCTCCAAGACCTTTACTCTGCTGTCTTGGAGAGGGAGGGCTGGTTGTCAACCCTCAATCGGGGCCATTGCTTAAAAATATAGAAAGAAATACACTACTTAGTTTTAAACCACACCGGAAACAGATAAGGCTATGCCTGTTCTTTCAGCAGAAGTGACCATGAGGTCACAATTCCCATAAAATGTCCATTAGTGTTGCAGCCAGGGCCATTACAAGGCCAAGAAGAGAAGGGCGAGCCAGCCTCTGGTTGATCACATGCTTAGCAACTTAAGCGAACAAAGGAAAAGGCTGGAGTTTAGTTAATAGAAAATACAAATTATTGCATAAAAAGGGCAGCGTGTATGCCACATCTGTCATTCCAGACTTTTATTAAAGGTGACAGTAAACTCATTTGAACCATGCCAAACCGATTTTGGTGTGATAAACATAACTAAAGTTATTAATAAAAATTTGATTTGGGCCTACCCTTGATTCCAAGACATTTGAAAGTTGGTGTGATGGTGAAGGATAAAATTGACGTGGGAACTATGGAGTGGAATATTTTTCACTGATACGACTCCCAAGTAAATGAAGAAAAAATGTATCACTAAATAGGAAGGGTGTGCTGAATTCAAACTAGCATCATCTGATTTCCCTTAAAATGTAGTTCTTAAAAATATATATATACATGTAAAGATTTGAAAAATGAGGGTACTTGGCATGTTGATAGATTTTTAGAGTTGAAACATGCCAAGCCCACGTGTCAGTTTGAGATGACAAAGCTTTCTCCTCCCACGGCTTTCCTAACCCACACCCCGCATCTTCTTGTCCTATTAGCACACAGGTGGGAGGTGGGTAGAGAAACCCAACCAATCCCTTTTGCGGGAATCATGACAAGTGTGTGATGACATTTGCTCTATAAGTATACCAGTTTGCATTAGAACTGGGCTTTTTCACTTATTCCGGGAGGTAACCTGCTGCTGAACTCTTGCGTAAAGCATCCAAGAAGAGAGCCCCCAAATCTTGCATTGGAGACAGGAACCAGGAGACATAGAAGCTGACTTGACCTTGGAGGAGCCAGAGGAGACTATCCTCGACTGACACCCTTGCTGTCCCATAGGTGCCCTGCTGTTCCCTGATGCTCATTACCATGCCTCTCCTGTAAGTAAAACTATCCCCAAAGCCATAGATTGCGTAGGCCCTGTATTTTCAAGTATTGTTTGTTATTTCACCACGGCAAAATATCCTGTTTGTCTGTGTAGATCCTTAGCATATTTAATTAAAGTAAATCAATGAATTCCCCTATAGCAATCACGGGGTGTGTTCTATTGGCATTCAAAACTAAAAAGCTCTTCCTAGTGTGTTTTGAGCCGGTATAGAAATAAAGATTTGCCAAAAGAATAAATCCCAAAACCCTGTTTCCACTTGAGTGTGCAGGGTGCAAAACAAAATTGCCCCTTTGTTCCCTGCTGTGCTCTTACCAAAACCACAAAGCCCTGCCTGTTCTTTTGAGGTGTGGCAAAACAAATGTTCCCAGTGCTTTTCTTTTCCTCATATTGCATCTGTGGTAATAAGTAAAAAAAAAAGAAAACGATTTTGCCCTTTGAAACCCTTTTTCCAAAAAGTGCATTTTATCAAAATCCCAAATTCCCCCTCTCTGCCACTGGCCTTCAACTCAGAGGGGTCAAGTTTAATTGATGTTTGGAGGGTGGGGGTTGCTGGGTGAAAAAGTACTATAACCAAATCAGCAATAACGGTGTGTCTGGAATTGTTCTTTTTCTGTATTGGCGGGTGATTTGAAAAGAAAAGTGCAGGAAATTGTGACTGCATATCTCAGTATTATCTCTGTGTTGGTGCCATTACGGAAGTCAGTTTGGTTCTTGTGTTGCCACAACACTGGTGGTTGATGTTATTCTGTTTGTCAAATTTGGCTTAAAAAATTAATACATCTATATTCTTACTACACACCGGCTTGGTTCCTAGTCCATTCTGGCACCAGGTATTTGTTGGGGTTGGGTAAGAGACGCGTTGAAGGACTTACCAAATAGAATCTGAATCAAAATCATAGTGATTTGTTGTGCATCACATTCATTGGGCGGGAAAGGAACTCCCTGAGTTGAGTGTAACCGCGTAATAAACCACAACAAAACAATGAAGTACCTTGCCTCTTCCCAAGAAGCAATTTTTTTCACTTGCAGTGAACTATTTGTGATCAAAACGGTTACTGCACAGCTTGCATTTTCCTCCTGACGTTCGAAGAAAATAAGGTATGAGATAAGGTATGAGACCAACATTCAGGCAACAGATATAGCACTTTAGCACCAGGCCTGGACTGGCCTATAGGGCAATAGGCCCATGGCCGAACCAAAAACACAAAATGCTGCAGTGGGCCAGTTGTTTTGGTCAAAGTGGGCCACTTTCTTTCCCAATGTGGGCCAGTTTGATGAGTTACTTCACTATGTGGCTAGTAGTTTTGACCACTGCTTCTGAATAAATATTCTCTGAAATGCACAATTTGCATCACATTTTATCAAAAAACTCCCTCTTGGGTACTATTCAAACAGTGTCACAAAAGGAATGAATAGCCATTTTCAACTGTGGCCCACTTTTTCATTGGTGCCCGAGACAATTTTATGGCTGAGTCTGACCCTGTTTAGCAGAACACCATAAAACATCCTGGCATGCTTTGTAAATAATGGGCATTGACTTCTTTAAAGCTGGCAGCCATGTGTGGGCACCCGGGTCATGAGCCCCTTTTGCCCTCGCATAAAGGGGTCCCTGCTTTCCCCACATCTCATTCAGCCACGCCACCTCCCCTGCTGTCACCTGCTTATACTAATCTTCACATCCTGTCCTGAAAAATGTTGTAACTTCTGATTTACCTCCCACGTTTTGAGACTTTGAACAATGTAAGGCACTGGGGTCAGTGGTGGAGAAACATTCAAATGCAATGAATAATAAATAGCATCAAGCACATGGCTGCAATTGGGGCCAGGCGGCCACCTGGTCCTAACTGGAGAAGATCTTGCAGCGCTATTTGGCGGCTTTGTTAAATGGAGAATCTCCTATACTCTTCCATCCCCAATTAGAGATAGATACGGCGTATAAAGAATGCAACAGAAGATCAGTGGATGAGGAGACATCTGCGGCTCCAAAAATGGTATCTCTTACTAACCCCCGGTTAGGGAACATCTATTGAGGGCTAGAGTGAAAGTAAAGCAGAAACAGTCTGAGTGGGAGTGTTACACCTCTCTTCTCAGATTAGAGAAGGCGACCCCTCCATACAGCTGTTGGAAATCAGGATAGCGCTAACAGAGAGGGGAGGTCTGCCTGCGACACTAGGTTGAATAAAGTTCCTAAGAGGGGGAAAAAAAATATTTATATTCACTGAAGTCATAGTTTCAACATTTTTTTAGGAGTGTCTATGAGAGAAATTAAGATGGAATTCATGACTGAAATCAGATAGGTTGGTCCACATGGCAAATGATTGCGCTCCTCTGAATCAGCCCGATGCTCCAGCCAGGGAGCCACAGGTCTACAGAGACTGCTGTGGATGTGGAAAACGTGGCATCTATTCACGTATGTCGGGGTGTAGGCTATTGCCCCGGTTATTCTGCCCCACCCCTCCCCAATTACCTCTCCTCACAGGAGGGGAGGGGTCATGATGTGACTGACTTAGTGTTCACATCTCTCTAGGCGATAAAGCAAAATAGTATGCAGTTATTCTGAGGCGGGAAATGGGAAACTAATGATGCTGGAACGATGTATGTATATTGGTTTAAGTGCATTTGCTCCCTTTCTTCATTCTCAAAATACAACAAAAAAAATAACGCACAAGGCCATGTACTGTAATTTTTGTGTTAAGAACAAATGAAGCTAATCCATTTTGCACAAATTAAGGTACATGGCTCAAAGAAACTTTATTCAAGGACCACACTACCCAGCGATGTTGCATTGTGCTTTCTTGACTAATATTCAGCTTCTATAATAAGGTACCGCACAGACTGATGTTTACCACTGCTAAATCAGATGTCTCAAAATTTGAAAGTGCAGAAAAATTACTTTGCAAATGACATATAAAATGATAAAATGTAGGGTATTTTTTTCTCAAGAGCAAAAAAAGTATGGGGTATGTTTTGGAGCAAAACATATTTGCTACATTCCCATTCATGCCATCATAAAAATGCGCAAAGAGCAGTAGCTCAATTTCTTTAAAAAGTACAAAAGTGATGGGCAGATTACGCCATTACCCCTTTCCTCCAAACTTGTCACAGCCATTATAGATTGAAGGCGATTCACCTTCCTGAGAACCACATCCAATTCCCAAATTCAGAATTTGTATCTAGTCCCTAACTGGGCCTACATGTCATTTCCTCGCCGAAATTCACCTGTTTGATCCTTCGAAGGACAGCCGATACGTGGGACTGGGAAAGGCAGACGGGATGTAAGGACTGTGACGAGTCGGGAGGCCTAGGAGGAATAATGATTACCATAGGTAATCTGGCCATTACCTTCCATCCCCACTTCCTCATCAAAGCCCTTAATGATTGAAGATCTAACAAGCAGAACCATATACCATCGGCTGACCTATGATAGACAAAATGTGCAGGAACACATAAGAAGGCTTGAAGAGATTATTTTGTTTAAAAAATACTATAATTCTAGAGCCAAAGTCTGATGACAAGTCCCCTCCCATGGACAAATAATAGAACCTGACAAAGGGGTGAGGCGAGTACCCTAAACTTTGTTGAAGATTTCCCATAAAGAAACACCCTGGGCATGGGCCCAAGATGCAGCTAGATCTTTGTGGCTTTGTGGGAGGAAAGGCAGAGAGAACACATTATGAGGCTATGCCACCAATACGGCTGACCGGACCAATTTGCTTAACGTGAAGGATGCCTGCTTCAGACCGCTGAAACTGATGCCAAAAAGTGACAAAGCGAGAACCTAGGAATGGCGAATAAGGGCAGTCTTATTACTGTAAAATTCCATGGCAAAGAGACCTATGTGTGAAAGGCTCGGGTGATCCCCAATCAGCCGAGGTTCATGGGAATCCACACAGTACTCGACTGATAATGGGAAACTCCTGCTTAAACACAGGGCTGCAGGTTCTTACTCGCTAGGTAGGTAGCTCAGTGATTCCCCAGGTAAACATCTGCCCAATTAAAGATGCATTGAGGTGTGATGATCTTCTGCTCACTCTGATGATTGAAATATGTCTTGGCAACCTCATTTTTTGTCCTGACCAACATTTGTCAGCCGGCTTGTCTGTCTGACACTGGGATTGAGAGTGACTGCTCGAAGTTCACTGAACCCAGGGACCAGTGTGGGAGAATGCTGCAGACTATTGGTTTCAGATGAAAACAGAACCAAGACACCATGGCTGTGCAGGCTACCATGCCCCCTGTAGCCTCAACCCAGACCCTTGCCGCCAGGATGGTAGGCAGGTGTTACAGATGTTGCTGAAGTTTGGTAGCACTTATCAGAGAAAGAAAATCAGTCTGAAGGTCCATAAGGAAGCACACCCAGATGAGGCACAGGTCCTGTCTAAGGAGTGTGCGTGGCTTCCTTAAGTTGATCCTAAAACCTTGTGGCTGGCGAACGAAGCACTCCCTGGACATGTGCTGAACAAACAATTACTTTGAAGGAACCTGCATCGACCAATCCTCCAGTTAAGTGTGAATGATAATCACCTCCATGTGCAAGAGACCCACAGTAGGTTCCAGGAACTTGGTGCAAGCCTGGGGGGGGGGGGGCTACGACATTCCTTTAAGTACGTGGTGGTAAGCATCCCCTAGATCCATAGCCATACGCCAGTCTCCCTGATGGATGGCTGTGATGACAGGCAGGGTAATCTGCATGCAGAAATAATTCCAAGCAATGAAACAATTCAGTGCCTTGAGGTCTAGGGCTTGAAGATAATCTGGTTTCTTCACTACAAAAAGTATCAAATAAAATCGTGTTTTGACTGTCTCTGTACACTAGCACATAGCGCTCTTCACTAGTATGGCCTTCATCCCATTGAGGAGTGCCAGTTGCCACTACATCTTGCACAGGGGAGTCCTTCTTACACTGGTGCATGGAGGTATCATCCTGAAGTCCAACAAGTATCCCCAACTCGCAGCCTCTTGTCTTGTGCCCAGGCAGCCTCAAGATTCCACCAGGCTTCCCTGAAGGGGAGCAGGTGCTCCCTCTCCCCCACTAGAAATAGGTCGGCCCAGTAGTGCTTTGGGGTGAGCCTGGGTGGCTGGAGTCAAAGAACTTGTTGGTAGTCAACTGTTAGAGGAACCTCTGCTTCGCCCACCAACCTCTGGAGACCAAGGCAGATGGCACGTTTGAGCCTCTGTAAGGGAGGGTGTATTTGTTGTCATTGAAAGATAGCTCTAAAAGGAATCCAATTGTGGACCAAAGAGCAAGAGACCAACAAAGGGAAGCCAGGTCAATGATGCTTTCCTCGCTACGTCCGTCTTCTAATTACAGAGCACAAATGCTATCTCACTGCAATCCATGAGCTTGCTCCAGATACAGCTGACCCCAGAATGTCATAGTTAATGTCTGAAGGGTATTGTACTTGCCCTTGCATGACCCCCAGAAGACATGCAATATATATTCCATCCTAATAGGCCTCATTTAGGGCATAAAAGTCAGTGATTGGGGTGCCTAAACCCCATAAGTGCCTTCTGGTGATAATGAGTGTGATGGCCGAATCGGTCTGGTTGAGGGCTCATCCATCAGATCTATGTCAATATTGCCTCATTTGAAGAGCAAGATAGCGGAAGGCCGCAATCAGAAAACCCCCTCGCCCGTACCAACTGTGTGGGGCCTACTGCTACTCCCTCCTGCCCCCCTCCCTATGTGTCCCCTCCTACTGTACCCACTTACTGGCCCCTGTCTGCAGACCCTGTTTCCACTTTGGAATCCTCTAGACCAAAGCATGATGCATTATTATACGACAGCCCATGGAAAACTATTTTTGTGCCTCGTTATTCTCCTTCGAGATCTGTGGACCACAAGCACATTCATCTTATTTATTTATTTCATTGTTTTTTTATAATGCGCCTAATACCGTACCTGAGTTCGGTTTCTAAGCACGGATCTGGGATTCGAACCTCTGTTGCTCTGCGTGGTCTTACTCCGTTCACCTTATCCACTGGTCTCCTTGAGGTGAAGCTGCTCTGCCGAATGAACCCCACCACCCACAGCCGAACAAATGGCTTGATGTTCCCAGGTTCTTGCTGTCAAAGTCCATCAAGGGGTAAAGTTTAAACTGCGTAGAAAGGAAGACCGCCAAGTGTCCTTCCACTCCTTTTAGGAGGACATTCTCGTTGTCTTAATGAAATGAGAATGAAGCAGATTCTTTAATGGCTTGAAAAGCTTATTCTCAGCGATCTGTGATGTTACAGGGACCTCCAGGTGAACCCTCATGGGTCGCAGATTCCTAAACTCCTCCATCTTAACCACATTCTGTTCAATAACTAGATGTGCTGGACCGACATCGAGTGGAGCCTCCTCAAATACAAGAGAAACTGCTGAATCAGCCACTATTGGGGTGCTGTTGATGCAGAGGCTAACGCGGGCATAGGAGCCGGAGGGAGACTGCTGTGCTACCTAAATGCCTCAGCCACAGAGCCCTTAACCACTTGAATGATCTGCACCTCTGACGCTTGTGGTGCCTTGACCTTTTTCACATAGGCCCTTGAAGGAGAATGAGAGGTGTGCTATCTCAGGTCACCTGCACCCTGACATGGGAGCAACAACACAGACATGCAACCTAATGGCAGCTATGTCACATTTAAATAGGCACAGCTAGCCAATCGCCAAAACATCCAAAAGTGCAAGGGGTTTTGAGGTCTATCCGGAGTGTTGCCATTGGCTTTGGAACTCCAATGGCCCTGCCGCCCCACACCTTTTCAGGTACACTGCCCCTCATTTCAAAGCAGAGAGCCTGCTGGATTCAGAAGCAAAAGCCGAGCACCCACCCTGACCAGCGCTGCCGCGTGCATAATGCAAGCTGATTAGTTTACCTTACAATGGCGGTAGTGTTCCCGGGTTCCACCGCTTCCTTCGCCACTCAAGAACGCTGACAACTTCGACAGCACTCAGTCCCTGGATCTTCACCTGAGCCTGCAACAGCACACACAGCCCAGCAAGATGATGGAGCGCAGGAGGGTTATAAGGCCTGCAACAGCAAGACTTTGACTTCTTTTTTTCATAGGGGGTGGGAGATGAGACCCACAACAGCGCGGCCCCAGGGACCCTTTACCCCACTGACTGGAGGATAGATCTGCCCATCAGGCAGAAAACAATTGGATTTGGGGGCGTGAAAGCACTTCATAGCCCCAGTTAGAAATTAGCCTACAATTCTCAATTGGGGAAATGGAGGTGGCTGTCTGAGAGACGGGTCGCTTTCAATCTATAAGGACGTGACGAGGAAGGGGGACAGGTGGCAATGGGTTATGCAAGCACCCGAAAAAAAAAGCACCTAATGGACAACATCTGTATTACTGCTTCAGATTCCCGCGTCCCCCCGTGCAAAGTTGCACAAGGCAAAGTCCACATCCAGAAACAGGGTGCTCTTTTAAATACGCCAAAGAACAAACACATTCGACTTAGCGCATTTTAGGGACGTTTCTGACCGATTCAGTGGGAAAACGGCACCCCTGCCGCGTCCATCAAAAATCATTTTTGGAGATTTCGTACAAGAATTGCTTTATGATACTGGGAAGCAGGGATGTCTGCGACCCCTGAAGCCTTCCTTGCTACCACTAAAAAAAAGTTACTTTTCTTTTTAAAAAAAATCAATAAACGGAGCCTCTTGGGCTGTGGCCAGCAGCATGCAGCTCTTTGTTTCTGGAGTGGCTGCATTTCTAATAGCTCAGTGGGTTCAGAGCTTGATGTTGCAAAGAGTGTGTTTGATCTTAAAGGTTGCAGGTTCGACTCCCGGCGGGGTCAACTCAGCCTATCATCCTGCTGAGGTTGATAAATTAGTGCCAACACAGGTTGGGTGATATTTTATGTATATTTGTTCTATATGAAGTGCTTAAGCTGAATGCTACACAAAAACACATCATTATCGTTGGGCCTTTGATGTCTGCTTGCACTGACAGTAATTTGGTAATATGAGCCTATATTAATGATACAAATGGTGATCCATTCTGGTATAAATGTATAGCACTTTACTGTAATAACGTAACCATATTTTTCAAAGTGTACTTACAAACATAGATGTGTAATCCCACTTCCTGTTTTGTCAACGGGTGAAAGGTTGTGTTCCATGGCTTCCTCTGATGTCACTTAAGGGTGGGTCAAATGACATCACTTCCTGTGATGTCATCGGAGGTCAAGGATTTGAAGCAACATTTGAACAGAGAAAACGCCAAACAAGTAGGTGTTTGTTTTCTAAGTCCCCACGAGAGTAAAACGTGAGTCTAGAATCAAAGTGTAATAATAATATTCATGCCAAAACGGGCCTAAACGTTTCACTGTACACATGAAAAACGAAGCAAAATGATGTCTGCGTGAAGTGGTTAAATCACGCAGATTAAACGTGCAAATTCAATGCATAGTGTTTAGACTTCTGAAATGTGCCCAGTGGAATAACACAGTGCCATTACACCTGTTTTAGCACCTACCTTTACACATATAGATACCACCAAGAGGCCCAAACCAGCTAAATCCATGCTAGCACCTGAAGCAAGGCACACACGATACAAGCTAGCAGTTAGGAGGTTGGCACAGCATATAAAGCACAGATACAACACAGACTCCCCTTTCCAGCAGCATGGCATGTAAGGAGCAGTACCTGATGCGCTCAGACTGAGGCAGCTACAGCAAATCCTGGCATAGGCACTGTTGGGACAGCAGCAGCACCCCCAGCCGTGAACACATCAGACTGCACCCCAATTCCTTCCAGGCAGACCATCAATATGCCCCCCAAACCCCAGCCAGCCCATCAGCAGGCACTGAGCCCCAGTCCTGCCCCTACCCCACACAGCAGTCCATCAGCCTAAAACCCAGCACCCTCCCCAGCCAGCCCATCAGCATGCACTGAGCCCCAGTCCTGCCCCTACCCCACACAGCAGTCCATCAGCCTAAAACCCAGCACCCTCCCCAGCCAGCTCATCTGCCTGCACCCCGAGGGAGTCCATCAGCCTGCACCCCAGTCTGACCAGGCAGCCCATCACCCTGCCCTGCAGCACCCAGGCGTGCAGGAGTACCAGGACAGGATGATGGGTATGAGAGTTTCAACACCCTACAAACCTAGAGTGTACAGGCCCAGGCTTTCCCGCCAGACCTCACTGACCAGCAGGCTCTTGGCACCTACCGCCTGAACTACTCCCCCACCTTCACCGTCCTGGCAGAAATAGAGTATACAATTGATCCTGTTTTATTTATTTTATTGTACATTTGGTTAATATTAAAAACTTTCACACAGATCACCAGTACAAATCATTTCATATATACACAGTACACATAATATACAATTACACATAATATAGAGAATTAAATTATAATAAAATTCATTTTTAGTTCAAAATTCTTTCTAAAAATTCAAAAATTGCAATGAGTAAACTTGTTTCATTCAGATTTAAAATACGAGTCCACAACTGGTCCTCAGTTGTAGCCACAATGTTAGAAATCCACCTACCCAACTACTCATAATATCGGAGGTGGTCGGTAGAGGGCACTCCACACAAGTGTCTTAATGGCTCCTGTACCTTATGGCAAAAGTGACATACTCTAAGGCTGGGTCCAGACCATCGCACGAACCATGAACCTCCCTTGTTGGATAGAGATTGAATCTGAATCTTAAGGCCTTTGTTCGAAATACCCTAGAGGGATGCTTTTTGTAGTAGAAGGACAAAGTATTAAAGCTTTTTATGTTATATGCGAAATGATCATTAATACATAGATAAGTTCATCGGAGCCGTCCTGTTCTTTAGCCATTTGTTCGTTTGTAGCTTGAGTTTTACTTTGGTCGGATTGCTTACGAGTTCCACTGCTGAGGATCCAATCCTAGGCAATATTTCCTCACAATTGTTCTTCCAGGCCCCAAGGGTTTGCAATTGGATTTGTTGAGTTCTTGGCCCAGTTTGATGTGTATTGATGCATGCATAGGGGCCAAAATTGAAGCATATATTTGCAACACTTTTCATTCTACTAATGAGCCAAGGGGCAACAATCCCAATTCATGCCTTATTATACCTGCCATGGGAAGTGAATTGGGGAGATGAAGAACCCTTCTCCACAGAAGGGCCTCTAGTGATGACCAGTCTATGGTAACTCCCAGGTTTTCAAAACCAGCGACACATTTTGGAAGTATGTTTTGCCACTATCTTTTCAATATGGGCAAAACTCAAAAACGACCAAACTTATTGTCAAACAATGGCAGCTGGGAGGCCGAATCCAGAAAGGAGGATCTATATTTCCTATAAGTTTCCGCTTTACATTTATTAGACGTCATCATACTACCCAGATATTTAAACTCCTCCACCACTCCCAGAGGGTGCCCTTGGATCGACCATTTGAAGGATCTTAATTTAGCTTTTGCTGCAATTAGAATCAGGATCTTTGATTTAATAACATTTCATTTAAGGTCCAGGTTTTCCAAATGGAGATTTAATTTGACTAGTGCCTGTTGTAATCCTCCTATTGGTGTCTTATCAAATATGATATCAGCATAATTTAAATATTGAATCGTGGTCTGGCCTACGGGGGGGGGGGTACGAACGGCATCCCAACATAAATCCATGCCCATTATGTAGAAATTGATCATTACGTGCGCCCTGCCACTGCCCTTTTTGTAAGTTTCACAGTGCTCCACTTCTGCACCACAGGAGCATTTTGCAAACAATAGCATGGAACTAAATTAATGTTTTGACCTACCCCTCCACTTTGTATGTCAAAATCGAATGCATTTACAGCAGTGTGTGTTAGTGCCTGGAGACCATCAAAATGGCAGCAGTGCGCGGTATGAATCAACTTAACATAACATTTATAGTAGAGTGTGATTTCCATGCTGGAGTAAATGCACTGGATGCCTATGGAGTCCACAAGCTTTTAAGCAGCTGCTAAAATGCTGGTGGCACCATGGTAAGCCATGTGGAATTCCTTATGCCATGCGTACATGCCAAGGGCATTTACACTTCTTTGCACTTCGAAGTACCAATGTTGCATGTAAACACGAAGGTAAGAAAGTAACAACAAGAGTTGATTGAATGAAAAGCAATTCATATGAACTGTGGAAATTGCCAAGAGAGCAAAAGTAAAGAGGACATGAACTTTAAACTGCCAAGAAGGCAAAACGAAAACTACAAATAACAAGAGGCGTTGGTGTTGTGTGTGAACGTTGAGAGATGCCATGAGGGCAAAAATAAGACTGTAAGTACCAAGAATTATTGGTGTGGTGTGTGAACTTTAAAATATGCCACAAGGGTACAAGGAAAGAAAATAGTAAAAATACAAGCACCAAGGAGCATTGGTTTTGTGAAGAAAGTTGACTGCATCAATTGTTTGAGAGGAGGTCAAAGTGGTCATGCAGACCAAACTGACTTAAACAAGATCATCTTCAAACAGATAGCTCTCCAAAACAAAAAACAATTATCACAGCTCAAGCTAACTCTTTTAACGATAGGATCTCCAAGTCCAACTCACAAGTCAAAGAGATATTCACAATTTTCAAAGAAATGGTCACACCTCCAGTTAGCACAGACGAGATAATCAAAGACAAAACCTGGTGCGCAGGCATCCAGTTTGCAACGCTTAACAAAATAGAGCTCCTACAAAAAAAAAAATTCTAAACCACTGCAAAGCCCTCCCCAACCAAAATAACAACTGGTTCACACAAGCCAAGCAGAGAGACCCCCACCACGCCCAATTCAGCTTTAGAAACACTACCAAATCTGAGGTCCTTGATCTCATCAAACGCCTCAAACCATCACTCTCCAAAGGAGACATATGCCCCCCTAAAATTATCAAGGAATGTGCCAAGGAACTAGCACCACTGGTAACTGCATTAATTATTGCTTCATTCAAAACAGGCTCTGTACCTGATAGTCTCAAAGAAGCGTGGGTACAGCCCTTCTAAAAAAAAAAATAACTTTAGACCCAGCTCAGCCAAACAACTACTGGCCTATAACGACACTATCGTTTCTTCTAAAAATCTTGGACAAGGCAGCTCACAACCAGATCCAACTATGCATAGAATCCAACTCCATATTGGGAAAAAGACAATCTGGGTTCCGCGCAGGACATGGAACAGAATCTGCTTTATTAGACCAAACAAATATCACAGATCATTGACAAAAGTAAACCGGCCCTGCTCCTCCTTCTCGATCTCTCGGCAGCATTTGATCGGGTCGACCATAAAACCCTAACCACCCATCTCACCCAGGCAGCCCACTTTTCCACGCAAGCAGCTTCATCGATTACATCCTTCCTGGAACGCAGAGCCATGAAGGTATTCTCTAACATAGCAAATGCTGACCACACAACTATACACTGCGGAGTCCCCCAAGGCTCATGTACAGTCCCCACCCTCTATAACCTCTTCACTAAACCCCTCTTCGACCTACTTGATTCCATGTGTATAGCATATACTAACTATGCTGATGATACCCAAGTACTCCTACCACTATCAGGCTCCTACCACCAAGACACCACTGCCTTACATGATATCTATACCACAATCCAAGCATGGATGGCTGTTAATGGCTTGTGTCTTAACAGGGATAAGACTGAAATCCTTATCCTTGGGCAGAAATCCACAATAGCTAAACTAAGTACCCAATACGACAACTTTAACATCGATAATTCTACCATCACGGTTTCTTCCTCAGTCAAGACACTAGGGGGCCGATTCATGGAACAAATGTGCGCCGAAAATCTCAGCGCAGGCAGGCGCAAGGTGGCGCAAGCGTGAAAAAGCAAGCGCATGAGTGCGATTCAAGAAAGGGCCTGCGTGTGTTTTCCCTAGGATGTGCGCCAAATCCGTGCATGGCGCACACAGGCGCACACATCATTGCAACATCCTGAACGCCGTGTGAGACGCGCACAGGGAAAGCACACATTGTCGGCGCACACACCAAAAAGGGGGCGGGAGACGGGGCGTAACACGCGGAATGGGGAACAACGCGTGAAAAAGAAGGCATAACTGGGGAAGTAATGCAGGGAAATACACGGAACGCCCACACGCACGCGAACAACACGTATTCATGGAATCGAACACGGGAAACCCGCGCATGCCAAAAGACGCGCATAGGCGTCAACACGTCCGCCACACGAAGGCAGGTGGAAGTGTCCCCCGCACAGTATAAAAGTGCGTGCAAACAACAAACACGTATATGCCCCATTTGTCGCAGCACTGATCGTGGGACACCACAGGAGAATAGCCAGGGCCCGCATTTTTATTCCCCGGACTAGCCTTTTTGGGATGCCTGACAACCAGGTCTATGGCAGGTATAGGTTTACACCCTCTATCATCCTAGACCTGGCCAAGGAGTGGGAAGATGACCTTACATCACCCACCCTGTGCTCCCAAGCATTGAGCCCCTTGGAGAAGGAGCTCAATGTCCTGCATTTTTTGGCCACTGGGTCATTTCAGCGGACAGCTGCCATAGTGGGGCGGGGTCTCTCAGGCCACGCAGCCACGCTGCCTACACCAGGTGTTGGCAATCATCACTGCGCGCCCCTCAGTTCGCAGGCACATATACATGCCCAGAACACCCGCAGAAAGGCGGGCCATGGTCCAGGAATTTTACAGGGTGGCACACTTCCCCAAAGTGCTTGGTGCCATAGATTGCACCCATGTGGCCCTACGTCCAGCTAGGGCCACTGAGCACATCTATCGAAACCGCAAGCACTGGCATTCCATCAACGTGCAGGTCATATGCGATGCAAAGGGAATCATCATCTCTGTCTATGCAAACTACCCTGGCTCTACCCATGACAGTTTCATATACAGAATTTCCGCCCTGAGCCGGGCCCAGGAAGATGGGCAGAATGGCGACACATGGCTCCTAGGTGAGTACAAATGCCTGTGCACATGCATGCATGTCACACACAGCCAAATACACAACCCCAATAATCACAACCATTATCACCTCTCCAGGCGACAGTGCCTACCCTCTGAGCAACCACATGATGACGCCAATCCGGAACCCCACCACCCCACCCCAGGTAAGATACAACGCTGCCCATATTGCAACCAGGGGCATAGTGGAGCGCACATTCAGAGTGCTCAAGTCACGCTTCCGCTCCCTTGACCGCTCTGGCGGCCAGCTACTATGCTGTCATGATGCCTACCCCCAGGCATCCGGACCAAGTCCATCAGCCCCGGGAGCAGGCATCTAGACATTTAGTAAAACCTCAGCAGCCCCGGCTAGGGGCTATCTGGGTTCAGTCCTGGCGCCTTAGGTGCCAGGCTCATAGTAGGAATCAGGCCTGGTGCCTAAGGCGCCAATCTCATAGTCATTACTTACCTCAGGCAGACCATGCTACAAATGACTCCAATCCAACATGAAGCCTGAAAGGGACTATTTTTCTACAGGGATTCTTTTTTACTCGGGTGTGGTTCTAGGGACTTCTTACCTGCGACTACTTTTGAGGCTATTTAAACCACACCCGACCAGCAACACACGCTTTGCGTTATTCTGCATCCAGCAGCGTTACACTCACCGTGCCTGCAGCCTGCATGCAGTCTTCTGCCACGCCCGCCTCGATTCCAGAGCTCCTGAAACAAAGAGGAAAGAAAGGGACAAGGTTAGAAAACAAACTTATTTCTATTCCACACCTGATTCTGGATCCATCTTGTCTCCGGACCTGTAAAGAACATCATTTCTGCACGCGCCGCACCTCCAGCTGCAGCGCCGCGCCATACTCACCAGTCTTCACAGCATACTTCGGGTCGGCGCTGCCTCCATCATTTCTTCGCCGAACTTCGGCACCTAGGAGACAAAAGAAAACCACAAGATGAGCCGAGGGAACCAACAAATATAATTCTTACCACCATAGACTTACCTGATTTACCACCGGAGGCATCCTTTTGTGACTCTCCATATTTTCACGTGCCGCATCTGTAGAGAGACATAACAACACGTTTTCCTCGTGCAACATTTACCGGACAGCGCCGGGTAATACAGACTCTTACCTGAGTGCCACCAGCTGCCACAAGAGCATCTTTTCACGAGCCAGCTGCAAGACAAGAAAGGAAGGGGGGAACAACAGTGAACATCGGACATATTGAACTCTATGAACTTAATACTTACTGGTCCTCACCAGGAACCTCAGAGTCAATACACTCTGGAACTCTCCCGAGCCTTCAAACCAGTGAAGTAACTGGAATCGACGCGCCCCTGCAAATCCACGCAGGATGGAGAGCTCATCTTTCAAGAATATAAAGTGAGATTGCTGTGAGGGCATTTCGGAGATGATTAGTTGGGGAGCACTGTGGGGGTGCCATCACTTGAATCCACAAGTGGCTAAATCCATCTCTCCACTTGCAGGAGAATATTTCTACGGGTTAAGCAGACAAGATTAGGAGGGCAGATCCAGTCAGTCATCGCTGCACTACGCATCACGTGGGTGGAGACCGCAGCTGTCCGGGTCCTACCGACGCCCCTGTGGGAGCCAGGTGAGCGTAACATATATGCACCCCCAGTAGTGTGCAGGATCATTGTGGCAGCATGTGTCCTGCACAATGTTGCAACACAGCGGGACGTACCGGTGGACATGGTGGTGCCCCCACATCCCCAACCACAGGCGCTGCCAATGGGAGGGGAAAGGGCACGTGGCGAGGCAGCCCGGACCCAGCTTGTGGCCACATTTTTCACCTAAATTCCCACCCCTGCGGAGTGCACACAGGCCTGGCACATACCAGGTGACAATCGATGATGACAAAGAGACAGTCAACTGTCACAACCTTAGCAACCTGAGAATGTTGCCACGGAAGTGCTACATTGTGTGCATCCCTAGCTACTTAAACATAACCAATCCTGTGTGACCAAAAGGAACACATGCAAGGTGTGTATCACCCCCTCTGCCCGCAAAACAGGCCATCACAATCCCTGGTATGTCACCCAAACCCTCCCAACCCACATTACCCTTGTCTGCCACACCATGACATGGCATGCAATAGCAAAAGGCCAACACATGACCAATAAGATACAAAGTGACATGTCATAAATGAAAACAGGCACGAGACAATGATGCCTGACATGGAATCAGATGAAATGACTGACCAACAACCTCCCACACATACAAAGTCAGACACAAATGCTTTCCACCAGTCGTAGCATGAACACAACACTGAATGCCTGTTCACATGCACATTGGGCACGGCAAAATCCCTACTCCCAAACCTGTGTGCTGTGTGTGTCTCCTGCAACACACTGCTCAGCACACAGCACATTGAGCTGCCATTGTGACGCAGATAAACCTTGAGCATCACATGAAAATGACAAATCAAATCAATATCCAAATGACGCATGTACAGGATACCCAACTCCTGTACATGCGTGGTCATAGATCATGTGCAGCAGGGACACAGCGGGCCCGAGAATGCAATCTGTGTGCACCTGTGGCCATGGAAGGGTGGTTGTACGTGTGGTGGATCATTGTGCAACTGTGTGTGTCATTATGGACATGCACTCTATATAAGCATGTGAAATAAAGTGACCCTCGGTGTCCTGTACACATCACATGTGAACATTGCCCATGTGAACACCCAAGCATGTCAAACCACACCAATCCCCTGACACCTGAAAATTAAAGACAACACAGGAACAGGCACTGACCAGCACAACACATCATGTATATAGTACCCCACTATTACAATGTCAGAGTGCCCAAAACACTGTAGCCCAAGCCAACTGTCCAACAACAAAAGGCCCTCCCTCATTCACACATCACTGTGACCTTCTGAACAACAGTGTCGGTGGTATGCAGCCTTCTTCCTTCAACTCTACCTACTTACAGGATCAGCCTACCCATTGGTCTCCATGTTCCAGCTTGCATGTAAATAGGGCCCAGCCCCCTCAGAGGCCACCTTGACTGGTAAAAATACCAAATCGCAGAGAACTCCAAGGAGCCAAACCCACAAACCAGGGAAAAAGCCAGTAGGCACCAAAAAACCCAGGAAGAGTCTCCAGTAGATGACTTGAAGTAGCAGGAAATGTCAAAGCACATGTACAAGCACAATGATAGAACAACCAAGGTAGCACAGTTGAACAATGGTCCTACAGGATGGGTACCACTTACGGTACATAACATACAATGAGGATGCAATAACTGATGGGTAGTGTCACAGCTCAGGAGTGGCACGGACCAACCACCCCCTCCGTGGTCTGGGCGTCTGCAAGGTCAAACTTACAGGCCTCTGGGACCCCGGCGGGGAAGGAGGGTCAGGGATATGTTGTTTGGACAGATATTGGTGTGCAGGATAACCGGAAAGAGAGGCAGGAGAGGGGAGTTGGATTGGCAAGGGAAAGTTGTCAAAATACAAAAAACTACCATTCACAATAACACATACTCAATCTGAGAAAACATGTCATCATGCACATTGTACCAAATGCAAGCCAAAGAGTGACTTATCTCTGGGGTGAGTGCTGGCCTCCTGCGTGCGCACTCTCAGGTCTGGTAACCGGAGCAGTTCAATGCTGCAAAGAGAGCGTGAGTTACTAATCTGAATGTGTGTTTACAACACATACACACAACACCATCCATGCCCCAAAGTAAGTGACTCCTCCACAAGCAAACACTCCTGCCTGCTGCTTTGTACCCATACGTTAGCTTGGCCCCCTCATGGTTCATACACTGTCAATGCAGTAATGCAGGCGAATGTGGGTGCGCGGGAACTGGAAGACCAATGCGTCAAGAATCACACATGATACAAGGTCCCTGGGTGAGCTGCTACACGCGTATAGCGAGGTGCAACTTCAGTTCAAGTTGTGTCCTGGCAGCCGCGGATTACAATAGGTAGTGCAGGTGGTAACTTGCACATGCAAATGAAATGCACTGCACACAAGTCTGTGCCTCGCAGGGTGTCCCTGTGTGCTGTATCAGTTCCTGGCTAGGAACGCTACTGCCCTAATAACTCTGCTTCAATGGAGGAGGGGGTACTCGAGGATATGTTCGATAGCCCCTGCGTGTGCCCCTGACAACTTGTAAAGCCACTTAGCATTTGCCCCTCAACGCATGTCAGCTGTACTGTGTGCTTCTCCAACAATGCCTAGCAAAGCTCCCCAGCACTGGTGATACTTAGCATGCATGTGCAAGTGGCCTGGTGGAAGGTTGGCTGCGGTGTGGGCCCTTGTGCTGCTCACCTTGCCTGGAGCTCCTGGAAACACGTCTGCTTCTGTTGGACGTCTGCGCACAAGCCCTGTGCTTCTGCTCGCACACACATGCACATGTCTGCTCCACCGAACGTGGCCAGTCATCAGGATTACTTGTCCCTGTGTCTGCTGATAAAGGTAGTGTGGAGGCTCCTTTCCCTGCAGAAAGGGCAAAAAAGATATTAATAAGGCTTGAAAGTTCCCTGTGTGGGTCTCCATGCTGGTTGTCACTGGGCCAGGTCCCAGACCTACATCCAAACTCCTCCGACCATCAGTGTGACTTTGGCAGGCCAAGGGTGCAGGCTACTGTCTACAGCATGAAGGGCATCAAGCACATATACAGGCAAGAAAATAACATACATCACAATCCACATCAATTAATGGAGACATCAATCACGTACTCATCCAAATTGATTACAGACATGGGGTGGATATAACGCTACAAATCCCCACTAGGGGGTGTCAGCACAAGTAGTACAGCAGCAGATAGGCCACAGTTATGACGAAAGTCCAAATCCCTTGTGTCAAAGTTTGTTACACCGAACCATCCTAGCAAGCCCATGGATAAGGGAAGCAGGAGTGGCATATGTGAGTCAGGACCCCAAGCTGTAAACACATGCACGAGACAAGCTTGAAGGGCCTAGCTGGAGCAGACAGTGGATGCTTTCAAAAGCCACAGCACCACACCGTCACATGAATGCACAATAGACAAACAATATTAAACTATATTAACTAATTAAACTAGCAATGAACAACCTACATAACCTAATTAAAACAACTATCAAATAGTCAATATTAACTAACTAAACTAAAATCAAAAATGGCCTCATACGACCCGGGGGGGGCACCCAGGAGGGGGGGAGATACAGGGTGCACCTCAACACCCGCATGCGATGTTGTTGAGACAAAAAAAAAATCCTCCATGGGCTCAACACCTGCACAGCCCGATCTGTGTGGGAGATATCTCGTCGTCCGAGTCTGGCTCATCCTGTAAAGGAGGACGTGGCACAGGAGCATGACCATGCCTAGCCGCAGCTTGCCCCTCGTCGGCAGCAAGTCTGCCGGACGGGTGAGCCTGGTTCTGTGCGGTGATGACACGTAGGTCTGCATACAGAACATCCTGTGATACGCGTGCTTCCTCTTGCAAGGTAACACATGTAACGCAGAGTTCTTCCTGCAAGTCTGGCTGGACAACTGATGCACCTCCCGGCAAGCACGTAGCTCAGCCGAGATGGTACGCTGAAGCTGTTCAAACCTCTCCTCTGACTGCGCCCTCTGGGACATCAAGAGGACACCCAGAGTGGATCTGAGGGACTCATACTCAGCCCTCAGGGCTTCCATGTGTGCCTCTGCGTGAGAAGCAATTGCTTGATGCAAAGACAACATTTCAGCCTGGCGTGCCCTGTCTGAGGCTGCCATGCCCAGCCTGAGCGAGCGGGCCGTGGACTGTGCCACCCACTGCTGGAGAAGCACCTGCCTAGCAGGGGTGAGCACGGATTGGGCCACACGCTCCATGCTCACAGCGATGTTTTCCATTGCTGCCCCCTGGCGTTCTGAATTGGCAGTCATGTCTTGTTCCCACTCGGTATACCTCGGAGGCGCGCGGCCACTGCGTTGCTGGGCTTGACACCTGCGGGACCCAAGGACCGGCCGTCCTCGTTAGGTTGGCACCGCCCGCCGCTGCACGACTACATGCCCCCGTCGATGTGATGGCCCAGGCACATCACCGACTGGTGTGGAGGGTGACTCTGCGTCCCGATCCACTCCAGGAGGAGGTCCCACCACTGTCTGGCCCCTCAGTGCAGGGGTCGCGGACAGAGGAGTGTCCACATCAGAATTACTCACCCCTGATGTATGGACCTGATGTACATCCAACTCGACATGGACGTCACAGTGGTCATCTGGGCTGGACTCATTGCCAGCCAAAGACAAGATGGGTGGTCTACCACCCCACGACCCCCACTTGTGCCGGGTTGCTGGTGTGATAGCAACCCTGTGCCTGGCATGACAACACCATCCTCTGGCTCCATTGCATCATCATCTGAAGAGTTGAGAGAAAAAAAAAGATTAGTACACATGTTAGAAGCACACAACACACACATAGACATCACACAGACAACCAACACATGAAGCAGACATGTCACACACAAGAGAACCTGCCATGCATGCCAGGTCAACTTGACATTGCTTCATTGAGTAGGCATGTAGAAGGGTGTTATACGGCTCAGAAGTGGGTCGATGCAGTGCAGAACATGTGTACGTTACTCCCTAGCTACATGTACAAGTACTTCATGATGTGTATCAAAAAACGTGAAGGCAGTGCAAGGTCAAGTTCATGCATCACGTGCAATGTGCATGCAATGGGTTGCGTGGCTACAAGCAAACCACGCCTCCCCCTAAGTGGAAATGCAGGGATGTCTTGTATGGTATCAAAAGGATGACAAGAGACCTGTGTATTGGTAGACAGTGTTGACTAGCATCAATTGCATCATCTGAGTCAACTGACAACACAGCAGATGATGATGATGATGATGGGACAGTAAGCAGGACACATAATGAACCCTCAGTAGTACACCCATGTGTGCAGAAGACACTACACCAGTTGGACAGAGCCAGTGGGCCTGAAACAGGGTGAGGTCTGTGACCCACACAGACTGTCACACCCTAAACCTGTGTGGAAGCAGCACTGAGCCACAGTGGGCATGGGAAGGCTGATGAAATGCCATGAAATGTAGGTCACCCTGGACATGTACTACAATGATCATCCAGTCAAGGACACATAGGGGCATGCATGGAATGCACATGGAGCATGAATGGGCACACATGTCCCTGCGGAGCATCTGCCATCTACACAGTCCAAGTGAGACACCCTGCATCAAGGACAAAGGATGTACCCCACTGCATGTGTCTGGCAGGTTGGCTGGTGGAAGTTGGCATGTACACAGGAGGCATGACAGGCCATTGCATTATGGCAAAATCATGCACACCAGTGCAAAGGTGAAATTGGGGTGCAGGGGGGTGGAGGGGCAAGGGAGCATGCCTACATGGAGTACCTGCATGCAGGCAGAGGACACAAGCACGTCAGTCATGCTATGACATGGTCCCAGTGCTGAGAGGAAGGACACCCCAGGCTACATGCAGAAGGGCCAGTGAACTGGAACATGGACCAGAGGGGCATCCAGGTGACCAGCATGTGAGCAGGGTGCAAATGTGGTGATGAGGACAGTCCCCGTCTGCTCCACATGTCCACCATCCAGCAGAGCAGCCATGCATCAGTGAAGCATTGCATTACTTGCACATCTGAACCATGTACACATGACATGTAGCGCCAGTCATGCACAACATATCATACAAGTAAAACACACATGGCCTCGACAAACACGCAGCAACACTCACTGGACTGGGCATCAAAGTCCTACATCTCTCCCACTCCTTCGACCAATTCTGGTGGTATGAACTCCGCAACGAGTGACTTGTGCGGAGTGAGGTCTTCCTCCTCAGGTGCCGGCCCACTGCCAGTCACCAGAGTCATGTTGTAATTTGAACACGCTTCGCCGTAGCGCTGCGTTTGAGGTCATTCCAACGCTTTTTGCACTCTTGCGCCGTGCGCACCTCATGGCCGAATGCACTCACATGTTCCGCAACTTGCTTCCAGTGGGTATCACGATGGGCAGCCATAGTTTGACAATTAGGCCCCACTAGCATGTCACGGTTGTGGTCCCGCACATAGTCCACGAGGAAGTCCAGTTCCTGCGCACAGAAAGGCTTCTTCCTCGACGTGCAGGACGTCGTGGCTGTGTGTGGGGTCCCAGCCTGTGCTGCAGGTGCAACCTTCCTTCTCTTGGACGCTGGTCCGGACTCTGGCTGGCAGATGCCACCCTGATCAGTATGGGCAGTGGCGCTGGTGGAATGAGCCGAGTGAGTGGCAGGTGGAACATGGAGTGAAGCCCCGACTTGCGTCAGTGGCTGCTGGGTGCCCTGGAATGGACCCTGCGCAGCAACATCCGCTGTGCCAGGGTCATTGACCGCGACTGTCCTGGTTGGTAGGCTCACAACCGGGGTGTTGTTGGCTGCATCTGCCCCTGCACTTGCCGACACCCGGCTTGTCGGGGCATCAGATGACATTACTGCCCCAGGGACACGTGCCTCGGTCAGGGCAGCCCTGTGTGCACCTACGGTGCTCCTACTGACCGCCTGGAAATCATCCATGGACTCCTCATGTGCCAACGCAGCCTGTGCTGGCAGACCCTGAGCCTGGGTGGTGGTGTCCACAGCTGCACCTGCAGCTACCACTACCCTTGGGCCCGTGGCAGTCGAAACGGACTGCCAGGTCACATGGGCACCAGTGCCAGATGCAATAACTGCATCTCCCGGAGCAGCAGGGGGTGGTGGCATGACTGCACCAACACGTGGCACAACATCGCCCTGAGCTGGCACACCCCTGCCTCTTCCCCCTCTGCAGCCACCCTGGACACCCTGGAGTCCCCTTACTCCCTGGTCACCCCGGCCACGTCCCTGACCACACCAAGTATGAGGAGTACGCCCAGCGGAGGCGGTCCTCACCTTACGTGGCTTCCCAACCATGGCACAGATGGAGTAGTGCCAGCACAGATGGAGTAGTGCCAATGGGAGGTGTACACGACAATTGTCCTGGGCAATTGGGGTGAAGGTGGTGGGATACAAGATGTTAAAAGCACCCCTGCACCTGCAAGGCTGTATGTGACCCGGTGATGAAGTGACGGGTCACGCAATGCTCAGGCACCCCAAAACTGCAGTAAAACCGTGCACGCAACCCCCGGTAGCCCACGTGCGTGGAATTAACCTCCCGCAGTACGCGGTGGCACCCATAGACACGAAAAACATGTACACGTGGGACACGCAGGCTACTATGACCTCAAAAATGGGTACGCGATACACAGGGGCACCCGCAGGGGGAAAAATAGTGTGCGCGACTTACCGTCAGACTAGCGTGATAATGAAAAACACGCGTAGCCAATACCCCCGCCAAAAGAAGAGATACGTCCTTGATCTGCTGTGAAGTTGTGATGGTGCGCGAAACAACACGAAGTAGCAACACACACGTCGGTCTCCACGAAAGGCACATACAGCGAACTGCTGGCCCCGCTCACCTTTAACCTGTGCTGAGGGAAACGCCCGCGCGCCTCATGTCACTTACACCCTTAGGCCCTTTCCTCGGATTACAGCCATTAACACACGGCCGTGCTGTTTCTTCACGTGCTGAATCACTATGCACCCGTCATGAGGGAAACGCCCGTGCGTGTAACGTCACAGACGCGCTTACGCGCTAAGGGCCTTTCCTCGAATTACACGCTGACGTGCAGTTTTTTCACGTGCCAAATCACTCCGTATCAAGCTGGCCACGTGACAACACACAGAAGACCATGCTCCTGCCCAAAAGGCCATTTACCTGCACCCCCAGAGCCCCAAGCACGCTCCCACCTGCCATCTGCTGCTGCCTGCCTGCTGCCCACGTGCCTTGCTATTTGGTGCCTGCACGTCAGCCATCTGCAGGGGTCCAATTGCTGTGTCCACCCCTTCTGGAACAGAAGACTCCCGACTGGGATACCATCGCTCCACAGCCCAGCCCCAGGACGCAGTTGCCCACCCACACCTGCCTCTGGGGTTGCCATGTCGGGGCAAACACCATCCGAGACCACTGGCGACTCCCAGGCAGAGGGCTACCAGCTTCACCGATAAGTTGGTATCCTGGTGGAGCAAGTTCTGGGGCATTATGATGCCCTCTTCACACCATCGTGTGCCAACAAGGAAGGACGGGGGAGGATCTGGGAGGACGCAGTGGTTGTCATCAACGAGGAGGGGGTGGCAACCTGTGACATCAAGTACGTCCGGAAGCGCTGGGGAGGACTTCAGGTCCAGGACCCTCAGCAAGGCCCGGCACCTCTTGAAGGCAGAGGATGCAGAGGGGTGCCGGGTCAGCCTGAGCAACATCCAGATGAGGGTCCTGTAGCGCATAAACCCAGTGCTCCACGTCCAGATCCTACAGAGGCAGACCCGTCTGTAGTTGAGCGGTAAGTGGCCATGCATTGCTGTGTGAAAAAGGGCATGTTGCAGTGTGCTGGTAGTCAGCTACTTGCCTGTATGTGTGACATAGGCCATGTATGGTTGTGATGTGTGTGTGCAGGGACATCATGGTAAAGACATGCGTGAGCCACATGGATGGTGCATGTGTTCCAATGCAACATGGGGAGCAGCATGCGGAATGCACACATGAATGCATGCCTGTCTCTGTTCTTGGACATGGATGGGGTGTGAGAGATGGGTGCTGCTCTCATGTACATGTATGGTGTACATGTCTGTGTGTCTGAGTAGCGTGTGTGTCACTTTGAAACGCTATGGATGCATGACACATGACCGTGTAGATGTGTTGACTCACTTTTGCAGTCTAGTCATCCTTGTATCCACTTTGTCTGTGGTGTACGAGCCCTGACGCATGACCCTCCGGTGACTTGTGTTCATGGGATCAGTATGAGCCATGATGCATGTGAGTTTGAAGCCAACATTTATGTAAATAGAGGCCCTTGTACATGCATGCTGATGTTGATTGCATGTGCCGTGCCTGTTTCTGCATGTGTGCTGCCTGCATTGACCCATGTGTTGTAGAGGGACAGGATGGAAGTGACGTTTCCCAGTGCCACACATGTGTTATGCTTCCTGTCTAGGGGACTATTGTACAGTACCCTGATGTTTGTGTTCTATGTCTCCCTCTACGCAGCGTCGAGTGAAGAAGAGGGTGGAGTCGGCGGTGTGGAGCAAAGCGGTGGGAATGCCTCCACCGGGCGGCGACGCAAAGCCCAGCCACCCTCCCAGGAATTGCCATCATTCCGGAGCGAGGGGACTGGTGCCGCGTCTGCCACTACAGCTGCAGCAGAAGGGCCGGATGAGCCCCCACAGGGGCTTGCAATGGCGGAAGACGGTGCAGATCCATCCAGGTTAGTGGTCTCCACAGAGGAGGAGGA
This sequence comes from Ambystoma mexicanum, assembly GCF_040938575.1. Lineage (NCBI taxonomy): Eukaryota > Metazoa > Chordata > Amphibia > Caudata > Ambystomatidae > Ambystoma > Ambystoma mexicanum. The sequence goes on along the minus strand of NC_090933.1, from coordinate 50,798,455 downwards.
GGCTTCTACTGAGCCGCACATGGGGCCTGGTGGGGGTAGTACCACTGGTGCAAGTGGTGCAGTCCAGGGCCAGGGGCAGGAGGCAACACAGGTCGTTGCGGAGGGGCCTGTGCATATCACTGTCCCTGACCCTGTGACTGCACCACCATGCACCAGCAGGGATGCCCCGTCCCAGGCAAGTCCGCAGGTAGGGTGGAGGCCCACGTCATCTGGCACTCCACTACCTGTGGACGAGGAGACCCATGACCATATGAGGTCCGTCCTGATTGGTGTCATGTTGCGCACGCGTGTCATTCATGATGACGTGCGTGCTTCCTAGGGGGACTACGCACGCCATCATGAAGAGCTGCGTGGCAATGTGGCACAGTTGGAAGGGGCCCTGGTCGGAGGGTTCCTACATGTGTTGAGCACTCTGGCGGCCCTCTCCTCCTCTGTGGAGACTATGCGCCAGTCATTCTCCCTGCCGTCTTCCGGCCCAGATTCCACCAGGGCCCCCTGTGGACCTGGCCCGACCAACACAGCCAGCTTGGTGGAGATCACATCCCTGCCACAGTCGGGAGTCGGAGGTCCAGCAGGGGTGGACACCCCACCAACTGGAGACCAGCAGATGGAGGATGTGCCGGCATCATCGGGCAGGGCACATGGACAGCAGCAGCAGGCTCAAGGTGGGAGCGATGATGGCTCGGGGCCATCAACATCAGAGGGGCAGGCATCGGCCGGGGGCAGGAGGACCCTGGAATGGGAGTGTCTTCCACGTGGCAGCGGTTGAGCCAGCAGATAGATGCGGAGCGGCGGCGGGGGGAAGAGGCACGACTCACCATGGTCAGGGCGGAGTTCTCCATGCGCAGGGCGTTGAGGCGGGCTGAGTGCCTCAAGGCAACTCGCAGGGAGTTGGAACAGGCCATGACTGCATCCCTGCGAGACCTCAGGGCCAGGCCAGAGGCCCGCCTCCTGGACATCGACATGGAGTTCAATGATGCCTTGGCCCGGGACATCACAGAGTGAGCCGTAGGACTTGCCCGCCGCCATTGTATATAGTTAGTTAGTGTTAGGTTTCCTTTCTGTTTTTATTTCTGTTGGGGTGCTTGGACAATGCCCCACCTTTTTGTGTATAGTTCTTCATTAGGTAGTGTTTTTTTTGTAGTTTTCATTTCAATGGTTGGGCTCATGGACCCTGGATTTGTACTTTGTAAATAGTTCTTCACTGGATTTAACTTCTTATTTTTTATTTTTCCATGGAGCAATGGTTTTATCTTCTTTTTTCACTTTGGATTTGTTTTGCCGGACTGACACTTTAGACACGTGCTTTTGGATTGATTTGGATTTTGCTTTCCTACATTTTTATTTTATATTTTGGACATGAAGCTTTTCAATCATTATTTGCATTCTTATGTGTTTCATTTCATTCCCTTGCTTTTGTGTTTAATACATTTTTATTTCCTACTTCAATGTGTGGTATTCTCTTTTTGGTTTCATGCATGTCACAATGTGTGTTTTCTCAATCACATGCATCCATTGTGTGGTTGTGACGGAAATGTGTTGATGTGCATACTTGCCATTTGGGATGTATCATGTGATGGGGATTTCATTGTGGGGTGGATGTAATACCTTGTTGTGTGTTTGGACTGGGGTGGCGTGGGGTGTGATTTGGGTGGCCATAAAGCCCATGATTGTGGATCGCCATGAGGTGTTGGGGGGGGGGGGGGGACATGAGTCGGGGCCTGCTGGCAGGTGCCTGTCACTGCTTGGGGGGGGGGGGGGGGGGACAATATTCAGGGCCTGCTGGCAGGTGCCTGTCACTGCTGGGTGCGTGGGTGGGTGAGTCGGTGGGGGGACATGAGTCAGGGCCTGCTGGCAGGTGCCTGTCACTGCTGGGTGGGTGAGTGGGTGGGGGACATGAGTCGGGACCTGCTGGCAGGTGCCTGTCACTGCTGGGTGGGTGAGTGGGTAGGGGGGGGTCATGAGTCCGGGCCTGCTGGCAGGTGCCTGTCACTGCTGGGTGGGTGGGTCCAGGTGGACATGTGTCGGTGCTCACTTGTGCATGGTGACATGTGGGCTGGCTGGGGGGCATGGCCAGGGTGGATGGACTGCCTGCGGGGCATGGCCAGGGGTCCCCTGTGTTGTGGGCTGCCTGCAGGGCCTGGGGAGGGGGAGAGGGCACACCTGGGAGGACACACACTGCCAATTTGCATTGGGGCACACCAGGAATACACGCAACCCTCCCGTGGCAGCGAAAACGCGTGTAAAATTCCCCACGCACCCCCTGAAGTACACGTACCCCACTCGCACAAGGCCTATCGCGAATGATACTTCACGCGCACCCCCGAAATACACGCACCCTGCTCGCACAAGGGCCATCGCGTGTGATGCTCCCCACATACCCCCGAAATACACATACCCCGCTAGCACAAGGCCTATCGTGTGTGATTCTCCCCGCGCACACCCGAAATACACGTACCCCACTCGCACAAGGCCTATTGCGTGTGATTCTCCCCGCGCACCCTGGTAATAGATGTACCCCGCTCGCACAAGGCCTATCACGTGTGATTCTCCCCGCGTACCCCCGAAATACACGTACCCCGCTAGCACAAGGCCTATCGCGTGTGATACTTCACGCGCACCCCCGAAATACACTTACCCCACTTGCACAAGGCCTATCGCGTGTGATTCTACCCGCGCAGCCCTCGGAATACTCGTACCCCGCTCGCACAAGGCCTATCGCGTGTGATTCTCCCCGCCCACCCCTCGGAATACACGTAGCCCAAGCCCTATCGCGTGTGATACTTCACGCGCACCCCCGAAATACACTTACCCCACTTGCACAAGGCCTATCGCGTGTGATTCTACCCGCGCAGCCCTCGGAATACTCGTACCCTGCTCGCACAAGGCCTATCGCGTGTGATTCTCCCTGCACACCCTTCGGAATACACGTACCCCGCTCGCACAAGGCCTATCGCGTGTGATTCTCCCCGCGCACCCCTCGGTATACACGTACCCCGCTTGCACAACGCCTATCGCGTGTGAAACTTCCCGCGCACCCCCCAAATGCACTGTCCCGGCCCTGTGAACTGGTGCAGGGTTAGCGCGGCCCTTTGCGTTGCATGGGGGATTTCAATGCCTTATCCTTGCGCAAGGCGAGTTCTTGGGGGCGTAACTGCTGTTGCGGGATGATCTGTGTGCCAGCGCTCAAAATGGCTTTGATATTCCATGAATACGCGGTGCGCCAGAATGCTGTTTAGCGCACTCGGATGGGCTGGCACACGCTAGCTCTCTGCGCTGCTCGCGTGCGCTAACTCTGCGCTGAAATCTATGAATTACCCTGTTTGTGTCCACATCGATGCTAACCTATCTATGAATAAACAAGTTAGCGCTATAGCCTCTGCGGCAGCATATAGCACCAAACTTATTAATGCCATTAAACCCTACCTATCTGCACCCAACTGCCTTGCAATAGCCAGAGCAACTATAGGAGCCAAACTGTCAAGATGTGCGTCCCGTGGACGCTGCGTACCTGTATTTCCTGAAGGCTTGCGTGCCGGGGTCGCCAGGACGTTGATTGTAGAACGAAAGATGACAGGGTAACGCCAAGAACCGGCCCAGGTCCCGTCCTGATTTGCAGGATTGAAAATGGGTCCGATTCCTGATGCCACGGATGGACACTTCCCTGTATTTACGTGGCGCCAGAACAGTGCAAGCACTGACAGGGAAGGTCGGTAGATGTTAACAGAAAGCTTGAGTGCGTTGCTTGTTGATTCTGCAGAAGACCCTCTCGAAGATGGTGGAAGAAGGCAGCCGAGACGGTAGAAATGGCAGCAACTGCAGGCAGCAGAGAAGGCAGAGTAGAGGCACCGTAGAGGCACTGGCACCCAAGCACAAGGCAGTGAATTAATTCAGGCAAGGAAAGGAGGGCAGGCAGGAGAGGGGTAGGGCGGCAAGGAAGGGACAAGAGGAGACCAGGACCAGACTAAGCCCAACCCAGGGAAGCCAGACCCCCAACCAAAGGAACCAGACCGACAGGACAGGACAGGACAGGACAGGGCAGGGCAGGGCCAACAGGAAGGGAACAAAGGAAGGAAAGCGGAGTCACCAAGAAAGGACAAAGTATTCCAGAAGCGAGCGGGAGGTCAGGACCAAACCGCGTTGAGACGCGGCGAGTACAAGACCAGGAAGCTCTTTATAGTGACTTGGCATGGAAGCGAGGCTTGACCCGCAATCCGAGTTGGCGCATACGCGGAGTCGAGGCATTCATGGAAACGAGGCTTGAACCACAAGCCCGTTCCCTGCCGTTTCCGCGTATGAACGCATGCACCCCGACTCGCCCGGAGCTGGCACGCACCCCAAGTAAGCGAGGACCTCAGAGAATGCACCTTCGGCCAAGACGATACCGCGGGTACAGCCGCCAGGCATCTCCTCGCCCGCGAGGATACGGACGTCCCTGTTCCCGGGTGAGTGTCCTAACACCATGCTCCCTCCCAGAAAGACCCAGGGCCCCCGGTTTACAAGGATGGCGTAAATAGAACTCACGCACTAAACGAGGAGCATGGACATTCCCAAAAGGTTCCCAAGTGCGGTCACAAGCTGAATACCCCTCCCAATCCACCAAGAACTGCAATTGACCTCGATGGAAACGAGAATCACAGATTTCCCGGACCTCATATTCAGGAACCCCCTGCACCTCAATGGCCGCAGGACGGGAGCCCGAGCGCCCATAGGGGTCATCCAGGTAAGGCTTAAACAAGGAGACATGAAAAACGGGATGCATCCGCCAGGATGGGGGCAAATCCAGTTTGAATGCCACTGGGGAAATCCGTCTGGTAATTCGAAAGGGCCCTGGGAAGCGGGGAGCAAGTTTCGTAGGTAAGTTGCGAACAGGTAAGTTCTTGGAGGAAAGCCATACCTTCCCTCCCACGCAAAATGTGGGTTCAGGGGTACGCTTCCTATCTGCCTGTGCCTTCATGTCCTCACGTGCTTTAACCAGGGTACCAGTCGCCTGAGCATGCAGTCTTCGGATCTCTTGAATCAGCTGGTCAGCAGAGGGAACCGTGCTTGGTCGTACAGGAGCAAACAGAAAAAGTCTAGGATTGAATCCAAAGGAACAAAGAAAGGGGCTTAATCCTGTAGCAGAATGGATCGAGTTGTTATAAGCCACCTCAGCTAAGTCCAAATGCAATGCCCAGTTGGTCTGAGAGGCGTTGGAAAAACAGCGCAGATACTGTTCCAACGTCTGATTGGTCCTCTCCATCTGTCCGTTGGATTGTGGATGATGGCCTGAACTAAGCGCCTGTTTTATGCCCAGGTGACGACACAGCTGTTTCCAAAAAGATGATATGAACTGGGAACCACGGTCCGAGATGATCTTATCGGGTAGTCCATGTAACCGGTAAATGTTCTGCAGAAATGCTTGAGCCATAGAACTAGCAGAGGAAACTTTAACAAAGGGGATAAAATGAGCCATCTTGGAAAAACAGTCAACTACTACCATTATACATGTGAAGCCCTCGGAAGGTGGTAGTTCCACTATGAAATCAGTAGCTATGGATATGGCGGTGTCTCGATTGGTTGGAGTAGACCGAGTGGCTTCCTTCTGGGTATCTTTACTTGGGCACACACTGGACAACATTCCACGTATTGTTTAATCTGTTTAGCGAATCCTGGCCACCAAAACTGTCTGGCGACAAGTTCTTGAGTTGCACATATGCCCAGATGGCCCCCAATTTTCGAGTCGTGAAATGCTTACAAAACGACAATCCGAAGGGAGTCGGTAGGTACATACAATCTCCCACTGAAGAAGAGCAACCCCTCGTTCTCACTAACCTGGGGTAATTTCAATAGTTCCGTTCTGTAGGGGTCTGCCAATGTTTCTTGTAAGAATGTGTCCAGACAATGAGACACGGTAAACAAAAAATGTTCTGGGGCTAGCAATAGCTGATTCTGACTGTCTTGCTTGATGTCTTCCAAGGAGCGAGACAATGCATCTGCTTTCAGATTCCGAGCATTGGGTATGTAAGTGATTGTGAAATCGTAATGTGAAAAGAAAAACGCCCAACGGGCCTGGCGGGAAGTGCGACATTGAAGAGATCGTAGGTACTGTAAATTTCTATGGTCGGTACGGACCTCAACAGGGAACCGGCCTCCCCGAAGGTGATGGCGTCATTCTTCAAAAGCTAATTTGATAGCTAAAAGTTCTTTCTCGATCACAGCATAATTCCGTTCGCTTGATGTTAATTTTCGGGAAAAATAAGCCACTGGGAATTCAACATCTGACTGCGGGTCCTTCTGTAGCAGAACAGATCCAACGGCGAAATTCGACGCATCTGCTTCCACAATGAATGGTCTACTCTCGTCGGGATGATGTAGGATTGGAGAAGTGCTGAAGGCTTTCTTGAGATGTTCAAACACATTAGTAGCTTCTTCATTCCACACAAACGACGTCTTACTGCTGGTTAAACTGGTTAAAGGTGCTGTTAGAGTCGAGAAACTTGGTATAAAGCGCCTATAGAAATTGGTGAATCCAAGGAATCGCTGAAGGGCCTTCACATCATTAGGTAGTCGCCATTCCTGAATTGCCCGTAACTTAGTTGGGTCCATCTGTATGCCAGAACGGCCAATCACGTACCCAAGAAACTCAATCTTGTCTTGATTGAGGAGACATTTCTCAGCTTTAGCGTATAAGTGGTTCTGATGTAAACAGCTGAGAACTTCTTTAACATGTAAAATGTGTTCCTTCTTATCTCTTGAAAAAATCAGTACATCATCTAGATATACCCACACAGATATTCCGAATAAATCTGAAAATAAGTCATCCATCAAACGCTGGAAAACGGCTGGGGCATTGCATAGTCCGAAAGGCATTACACGATATTCATAATGCCCCAAGGGTGTCTTAAAAGCCGTTTTCCACTCATCACCAGTCTTAATTCGTACCAGATGATATGCCCCTCTTAAATCCAATTTAGAAAATATACAGGCAGAGTGCAAGGATTCCAGGATGTCACGTATTGGAGGCAACGGATATCTATCCTTCCGAGTAAGATCATTTAACTGCCGATAATCCACACAGGGACGTAAAGTGCCCTCCTTTTTCTTAACGAAAAACAGCGGAAATCCTGGAGGAGACTTGGAAGGGGTGATATACCCTTTCTGGAGACAGTCGTTTAGATATTCTTGTAAGGCTGTTCTTTCTTGTGGGGATAAGGAGTACACTCGTCCATGTGGAATCACAGAATCTGGCAACAGATCTATGGCACAATCAAAACTTCTATGAGGAGGCAAAGGATTGTCCCCTGGTTCCGAAAACACAGAAGAGTAGTCTGCATATTCAGATGGTACAGCAGATATCTGGCATACATGAGATATTCCATTCACCTCTGTCTGTGTGGCAGTTGTGGATATCCCAACGGATAACCTTGAGGAGGAACAATCCAGTAAACAACGATCTGAATGAAATGTCAAAGTACGGGTTACCCAATTAATTTTAGGGTTGTTATACAACAACCAGGTTAAACCCAACACAATCGGATAAGACGGTGACTTAATCACATCCAAAGAAATCTTTTCCTGATGTTCATTGATCCACAACTGCAGAACTCCAGTGTGGTGTTGAATGGGACCAAAAGACAAAGGTGTACCATCAATGACCTCAATCGGTGTAGCTTGATTCTTCTTAAGTAGAGGTATCTGGTTCTTCTTAACAAACTCAACATCGATATAATTACCAGATGCTCCACAATCCAGAAGACCCATGATTTCAGTTGACTTGTCCTGCCACAGTACTTTAATTCGAAGTACCAAGAGGGCTGCGGGTGTCATGGGCTGTAAGAAACCATCGGAATCCGGAAGGGCTGGTTTAAACGATGGGCCTGTCACTGCCTTCCCCATACATGACAGGCCTATTAGTTTTCCGACTTCCTGAGTGGTCGTAACAGACAAGTACCCAAATAGTGCCCGGCGGCACCACAATACAGGCATAAGTGCAAGTCCCTTCTTCGTTTCCTCTCCATCGCGGACAAAGGTCCTCTGAGTGCCCCCAATTGCATGGGTTCCGGACCCGTCTCTGATGTACTTGAAGCACCAGCTGGTAACGGAAAAGACCTGGAGTATGTCTTCTCCAACTGACGTCTTTCTCCCTTCCGTTCAGCCAAACGGTGATCGATTCGAAGAACCTGTTCCTGAAGTACCTGTAAAGTATCCGGTTCTGGTATATGGAGAAGTTCATCCTTGTACTCCTCTCTCAGGCCTCGCCGAAAAAGCGTCTTTTGTGTTACTTCCGGCCATTGAGAATCCGCCGCCAATTGACGGAACCGTCCGATGTATGTGATCAGATCGCTTGAACCCTGCTTTAAATCCATCAATTGATTTTGTGCAGTGGCGGCCAAGTTAGGGGACTGGAACACTTCCAGGAACGCTTTCTCAAAGGCGGCAAAATCACTCAGAATTAGACTGTTTGAGGACACTAAAGGAGCTGCCCATGCCAGAGCATTTCTGGTTAGATTCCTAGAATATACCCAATCTTCGCCTTCTCGTCGGTGAAATGGGAGGCCCGAAACAAAAAATGAATCCTGCAATGATTACAAAATTCGGCAACTCTTCTAGAATCCCCATCAAACTTCATGGGTGTCGTCTGTGCCATGGCAGAATCAGCCTGAGTTGTGGTGCTAGTCCTATGCACCACCATCTGACGTAGTGTCTCATTTTCTAGACGAAGCGCTGTCATTTCAGCCCTTAAAGATCTGATCTCATCTCTGAGATCAGAGGATTCCTCCATCTCTGGGTCCGAATCGGAGGTTAGGCGTCTCAATCTGTCAAGATGTGCGTCCCGTGGACGCTGCGTACCTGTATTTCCTGAAGGCTTGCGTGCCGGGGTCGCCAGGACGTTGATTGTAGAACGAAAGATGACAGGGTAACGCCAAGAACCGGCCCAGGTCCCGTCCTGATTTGCAGGATTGAAAATGGGTCCGATTCCTGACGCCACGGATGGACACTTCCCTGTATTTACGTGGCGCAAGAACAGTGCAAGCACTGACAGGGAAGGTCGGTAGATGTTAACAGAAAGCTTGAGTGCGTTGCTTGTTGATTCTGCAGAAGACCCTCTCGAAGATGGTGGAAGAAGGCAGCCGAGACGGTAGAAATGGCAGCAACTGCAGGCAGCAGAGAAGGCAGAGTAGAGGCACCGTAGAGGCACTGGCACCCAAGCACAAGGCAGTGAATTAATTCAGGCAAGGAAAGGAGGGCAGGCAGGAGAGGGGTAGGGCGGCAAGGAAGGGACAAGAGGAGCCCCGGACCAGACTAAGCCCAACCCAGGGAAGCCAGACCCCCAACCAAAGGAACCAGACCAACAGGACAGGACAGGACAGGATAGGGCAGGGCAGGGCAGGGCCAACAGGAAGGGAACAAAGGAAGGCAAGCGGAGTCACCAAGAAAGGACAAAGTATTCCAGAAGCGAGCGGGAGGTCAGGACCAAACCACGTTGAGACGCGGCGAGTACAAGACCAGGAAGCTCTTTATAGTGACTCGGCATGGAAGCGAGGCTTGACCCGCAATCCGAGTCGGCGCATGCGCGGAGTCAAGGCATTCATGGAAATGAGGCTTGAACCACAAGCCCGTTCCCTGCCGTTTCCACGTATGAATGCATGCACCCCGACTTGCCCGGAGCTGGCACGCACCCCAAGTAAGCGAGGACCTCGAAGAATGCACCTTCGGCCAAGACGATACCGCGGGTACAGCCGCCAGGCATCGCCTCGCCCGCGAGGATACGGACGTCCCTGTTCCCGGGTGAGTGTCCTAACACAAACTCGATTATTGCAATGCACTTATGGCTGGCACATCTTCCAAACACATACACAGACTACAAATTATACAAAACAATGCTCTACGAGCCGCCCTGAGCATTCCCAAGAGAGACCACATATCCCTAGCCAGACAAGCAGTGCGGTGGCTCCAGGTCAAAGACCGCATTACACTCAAAGTCCTCACTATTACACATAGATGCCTCAACAACATAGCTCCCACATACCTTTCAGAAGCTTTATCTAGACCTACCTCAAGACGCCCTACCAGAACTCAGCACACCAACCAGCTACACATCCCCCGCATACGGAGTGCTAAAGCTGGAGGGCTAGGCTTCTCATACATTGCACCTAAACTATGGAACTCACTCCCTGCCCTCCTCAGGGCTGAACCGTCCATTCATGTTTTCCGTAAAAATCTAAAGACCACTTTCCAGAACGAACTCAGTAAGCAACGCACGTCTTCGTAATGTATATTGTATTATAAATGTAATTGAAACACTATGTAACTATGTACATATCTCTCATATCCAACATTCACATGAAAAATGTACATATATGCATCCAATTATGTTCGCTCTATGTAATTAATGCCACGTTATAACCCTGCAACTAAGTATATTTATGTAACAAGTGCCACAATGTCTTTGGGCTGCCGCGCGCTATACAAATATGAATAAATAAATAAATAAATAGAGGTCTATGTAGAATGCTTGCAGTTTCAAAAGTCTTCAACATAAAAAGTAGGAAAAAATAAAACGTGGGTAAGGAGACCCCCAAAAAAAGAAAGGCAGGCTTGAGCCCATGCTTAACATTGGTAAAGTAAAGTATTGAATGAGAAAGGAGAGACAGGCTCGGCCCGGCGGAGGGAAGCCTGTGTTGAATAACGGCAAAGTAAAAGCCAAGAGAAGAACTGTGTATTTGTGGTTAGGCGTACGACACCTGTAGAATTGATTAGATTGTTAAAGCTTGAAGCCCAAACCTGAAACTGTTGAATTGGACCAGCAAGCCAGAGTGTGCAAGACTGACAGAACTGTGGCATCCACATATACTTTCTTTTTAAGAAACTCTCGGACCCTGTGCCTCTGAACGTGCGGAAGGGAGTTGTTACCTTAGCCATTCTGACATTTCTGTTAAGACGCTATTATTTCTTTTATGTATTCCCTTTACACTTTTGTCATTTGAGAAGGAGGACAAGGTTAGGTTTTCTTAGTATAGGCCTTTATTTTGACTAGACTGACTTGGACTTGTTTATTTTATGGTCGAGACTATGCACATTTTAGAGTTAGGGCCCGTTAGGAATTTAACTAACCCCAGTAAACTACAAAATAAAGGTGTTTGAACGTGCCTCTATTGTGTCTGTGTCTACTGTTGATACCATGACTTTCTTACAGTAACAAGTGGTGTGGGCAAAGACGGAGGTAAAATGGTCAGGCGGGGAGTGGGCCAAAAAATCTAGCCAAAAGAACAGGGCATTGGTAGATGGACTGAGGTTTGTGTGGTGGGGGAGACTGAGGATGGGGAGGAAGCAATCCAAGGGGGAAGCCGAGGATGTTATACACCACAGGGGTGGATGGTGGTGCCAGGAGAATGAGGGCAGCATTAGTGAGAGAGCAGGCAAGAGCGAGGAGAAGAGGGCAGGATGCCAAAAAGGGTTCAAGGCAGGGAAAGAGGGCATAGTAGTCAGGAGGTAAAAGAGAAATTGGGGCACTATCTGCCAACAGCTAGGGGGGTGTAAGAACAGTAAGGGGGGGGGAGAGAGTTGCAGAAGTAAGGTTTCTTTTAGCAGGGGGTCGCAGTAATAGAAAGTGGGCACAGGGGCCAGGAGGGGTCTAGGGGCTGGTATAGGAGTTTCAGTATTACAAACCGTGTATTTTGTAGTGTTAGTGGGTGGAGGATTCTCTGGGTGGTTTGGGGGACTCTTGGAGCACAAACGTCCTTCCTACTGACTGTTAGGCAGGAGCAATACGTTTGATCCGCACCAGGCTGGGTTTGTTTTTGTATGCAGCTCTGGAAGAGGAAATGTCTCTATGCTATCCATCCCTGCATTCATTATGCTTAAAGGGCTGCATCATTTTTTGTGCAATGTGGTTTTCTTTGGAATACTATGTTGGGCGTTCATGAATGAAAATCAGGCATATACGCTATTCATAGGACCAGTTGGATACAGTAGCAGTTTCCAGAGCACTTTTAATGCAATCTAGAATATGACCACCATTATGTTAAATGGGAAGGACATATGAGTAGGAGAGAGAGGGTGCTAGATTTGCATGAAATCACCATAAATGAGTTGGCTTGGAAGCACTGCCAATGATGTCACATGTTTTGTTTTCTGGTGCCCCTTTACCCCACTTGTTCCTTATCCTTCCTGCTTACCGTGATCCCTTTTTCCCTCCCTCCCGTCCCCCCCCCCCCCAGCCGCCACAACACTGTGATTGGTCTGTGTGCCATCCCTGCTAGGCTCCAGCAGCCTGCGGCGGTTCCTCGATCGCCATTTCCAGCTGGCGGAGCGGGCGACCGCTGTTACACCTGGTCTTCGGCTGGTGAGAGCCCCTTGGGGCCTGCTTTACCATATTTGGTAAATTGTTTTGTTTTCTGGTGCCCCTTTGCCCCGCTTGTTCCTTTTCCTTCCTGCTTACCATGGTCCCTTTTTCCCTCCCTCCCTCCAGCCTCCCAGCCCGCCCAACAACGTGATTGACCATCCCATTGTTCTCACTGACTCTCTCCGGGCAGCCCTCTTCCCGGCAGCTCCTGCAGCAAAGGGCAGCTCCAACAGAGGCGGCTCCTATTTGTGTCTGCAGGTGTCCGCAGGGGAAGCCAGTCGCCAGCCATCCACCAGGGTTGTCCCGCACGCTACCCTGTATACCCCCTGTCCACCTAGCAGAATCCCAGACTTAGGTGTTTTTTCTTCCTGTTCTTGAAATTGCACTGTGGAATTATTTTAAAAAGTTGCATTGTGGAACCTAGGCTTTTTCCTTCCATTCAGGACTCTCAAACTTGGGTGTTTTTTCTTCCCGTTCTTAAAATTGCATTGTGATATTCTTCTGAGTGTATGACATCTTGTCCAACTGTTCAACTTGTTCTCGCCTCTTTCTGTCTCGTCTGCTTGCCACCTGCCCTGTGTCCTTCCCTAGTGTTCTCCCCTTCTTTCTCCTATCCGCTTCTCACCTCTCCCTACCTACTCTATGGTGCTCTCTGTCTCTCCTATCTTCTCTTAACTGCTTCTCTATTGGCTATCCTGCTCTCCTCACTAAATCTGGTATGAAGAAGTTTAAAAAGGACATCCTGGTCTCCAACCCAGGCCTCCCTATCGCTGATACCTATACCAGTGCCTCCTCTAGGCAAACTTTCACCAACATCCTCTTTATCGTTCCCTCGCCAGAACTATGGATGCTACATATAGTCTCTGTGCTCTCTCCCTTGTATTCCTCTCCCACTAATGGTGGCACCTGGTGGGAGGCCCTCCTGGCTTCCTTCCACTCTTCTAAGATCATCATTAATGTTTACTTGAATGGCACCGTCTTGGTCAAGGCCCTCAGGCCAACCTTCTCATCTTCGATATACGCTTGCTGCACCTCATCAATTTCCTTTCTTCTCCTGCTGTTCCCCATCCCCCTTCCACAGCCTCCTCACCCCGCCCCTGCTGCCTTCCCACGGGCTACCTTGCCCTCCTCTCCTTCCCTTTCTGCCCCCCCCCGGGCACACCCCTGTAGGGTGTAACTCTGATTTGTACCCCTCCTCGGCAGTCTTTCAAGGATGGCAACCTTCTCCATAATGCCACTCTTAACTCTTGCTCAGCTGTCAAACACTCCTCTGACATCTGCCGCCTTCTGGAGGAACTTGACCTCAAAGTCCTCGGTCTCACCGAGACATGGTACACGGCCAGCTCTGTCACAAGCTTTGACACTCTCCTCCCTGACGCCTACAAGATCCTCTCTGCCCCAAGGTCCAACCGTTCTGGAAGGGGTGTAGCCCTGATCTTCCCAGAGTGGATTCCTGCCTCTGTCATCCCCACGCAGGCCTACTCCTCTTTCGAATTCCTTGTCTGCAGGCTCGCTCTCTCTCTCTCCTTGCCATTCCCTTACTGTGGCTACTATCTATCACCCACCTGGTCAGATCTCCTCCTTCCTCTGCGAGTGGGCAGACCTGTCCTCTTCCCTCCTGGTTTCCACCACTCAACTCCTCCTTCTTGGAGACTTCAACATCCACCTGGATGCTTCCTGCCATTTCTCTGGACTCTTTCACGACCTTTGTGACTCTCTCTCACTCTATTCTCCACTCTGGCCTGACTCACTCTGCAGGGCACACTGGATGTTCTGATCTCCTCAGACCTTCCACTTTCTATCCCTCTCACTACTCCCCTCTCCTGGAGTGATCACTTTCTCCTTTCCTCCCAGCTCACCCCCTCAGGCCAAGCCAACTCCACCTCGGTCATCCGACCCATGAAAAGTGTGTCAGTTGAGGCTTTCGCTGCCACTTTCTCACCCCCCAACACCCCCTCTGGCTGACTCGCACCCTGACACAGCCCTTTCCATGCTGTACTTTGCAATTTCTGACACTCTTGATGTTCTTGCCCCTGTCATGAGGATTCGCCTGAGGCCCAAAGCCAAGTGCAACTCCTGGTATGACTCTGACCTCATCACCCTAAAACGCAAGTGCAAGGTGGCTGAGAGGAAATGGTGTGCTTCATGTGCATCCTCTGACAAACTGGCCTGCCGCCTGCTCCAAAGGCAATACCGGCTCTCTGTCCTCACCAAGAAGAGAGCTCACATCGAAGCCTGCAACTCTGAAACTTCTAACAACTCGGCTGAACTCTTTAAAATCTGCAAGGAACTGGCCAATCCAGCTGCAGTCCCAACCTCTCCTGTCCCTTCCCAGGCCCTCTGCACAGCACTGGCTTCTCATTTAATCTCTAAAACCCATGACATCCTGTCCTCTCTTTCCTCCTCTCCCCTTGCCCCCTCTACTCCTGCTCCTCCTCTGGCCCTTCTTCGGCCACCTCTACTCCCTCCTCCTCTTCCTTTCCCCTGTTCACCCCTAACGAGGTTTCTAGACAGGTCTGATCTATGAAAGTCTCGTCAAAACAGGTTCATTCCTGTTCCTCCAAACCCATCAAGGACCACATTGACTCCCTGGCTCCTGCCTTGGCCGATTTCTGCAACCACTCCTTCGCCACTGGAGTCTTCCTCTTCCCCCTGAAGTACTCCCTTGTGCACCGTCTTCTTAAGAAACCCTCTGCCGACCCGTCATGCCCAGCTAACTATCTCCCAATCTCCATCACTCCTTTCCTTGGCAAACTCTTGGAAAAGCTGGCCATTTTACAGCTCAATATTCACACTGAATCTGTTGGTTGTCTCCATGATCATCAGTCTGGCTTCAGAGCCGCCAGAAGCACGGAAATGACTCTATTGAACATCCGTGAAGACCTGCTCTCCAACCTTAACTCCAACACCCCTTGTGTCCTCATTTTACTTGATTTCTCTCCTGCCTTTGACACAGTGTCATGAACCGTCGCACGCGCCCCTTTTGGACTTCCTGGTCCCTGACACATCGGGGCTTACATTCTGCTGTACTTCCAACATGGCCTTTAAACACAGAACGCTGTCTACCAGCTTTCACGTCAGACGTAGCACGTTCTATAAAGAGACTACGCCCCCGCGGCCCCGTGCGTCTCAGCGCTACTGATTGCTGTGGCTAGACGTGTGCTCTGTAGTTCGCGTTCGCTGAACTCTGTTGCTTCCTGGTTCCCGGACCCTGGCTTCCTCCTCTTATCTTCCCTTCCTCCTTATCCTGTATCACGGAATCCGTGTACCCGCCTCCGAGTACTCGTCCTTCGTTCCTGGACTTCCTGGAGTTTCCTATCGGCCCTGGACGAAGAACGCTGAACGAACGCTGGAACCCGAAGATGCGCGTACGGGGTTGTACAAAACTCGAACCGTACGCAAGAAGACTCCTTCCAAGAAATCCAGCTAGCATCAAGCACAGGTGAGAAAGCGGGAAACCTGTGACAGATTGAGACGCCACCGAACTGAAGTCAACACGGACATGGAGGCGGCCGTTCAAGATATTATGCGCGGCATGCAAGAACTAACGACCGAAGTACAAAATCTAAAGGCAGAAAATGCTGCATTAAAACAATTAGTCTTGCCCCGTGACTCCGCTACGAAAGAAAGCATACTATTGGGCGGCATTGTTGACAAATACGATGGGTCTGCAAAAGACCATTGTGGATTCCTTGACTCCTGTTTAGTCCACTTTACTTTCAAGCCCTATTATTTCTCTACTCCCAGGGCTAAGGTGGGCTTTATTATTTCGCACCTCTCTGGGAATGCATTAACCTGGACCACACCTTTAGTTAATGCCGGAGATGCCCTCCTGGATGACTATGACGGATTCATTCAGGCTCTTAAGACCATGTTTGACCACCCAGAACAGGTTTATAGTGCTCAGGAACGTCTCCTCGATTTCCAGCAAGGCTCTCAGGACATGCTTACGTATGTAACTTGCTTTAAACAATTGGCTAAAGAAGCGGATTGGTCCTCAGAAGCCTGATTCACTCTTTTTCGAAGAGGGCTAAATGAAGACATCAAGGATGAACTAGCCAGAGTGGCTCGACGAAGTTCATTCCAAGCCCTTATGGATCTCGCTCTGCAGATCGACTTTCGCATTCAGGAAAAGAAGGCAGGGAAAAGGAAGACCAAGATGCCCATCCAGAAAATCCCTGTAGAGCCCTCCTCAGAGCCCGATTCTATTCCTGCCCCTAGTAACGAACCCAAACCCATGCAACAAGGGGCTTTCCGTGGACCCATATCTCCCCAAGAAAGAATGCGAAGGATCCATACGAGGTTATGTATGTATTGTGCCTCGGACAAACATTTAGTGAGAGAGTGTCCCTTAGCCCCTCCACAGTGTTCGGGAAACACCAGATACCGATCCTAGATGGAGCACAGTTTCGGGAGAGAGAGGTTTGCTCCACATCTATTCCATCCTTGAACTCTCCTGGACAAAACAATCTGGTAATATTACAGGCCTTTCTATCGCCATCCAAGAAGGAAACCTACCCCATTTTGGCATTGGTGGATTGTGGAGCCATGGGGATATTCATAGATCAAGATTGGGTCTTTAAACACCACATTCCATATGAAACCTGAGATGTCATGCAACCCCTAGAAGCAATCGATGGAAGACCCCTTTCTTCAGGACCCATAACCCTTCAAACCAAGGAAATTGAGCTTGCAATAAACTACCATTGAGAGAAGATAAAGTTTGACGTCATAAAGTCCGTCCATTACCCAGTGGTTTTGGGTATGCCCTGGCTACAAAAACACAAACGATACATCAATTGGGCAGCAGGTTCCTTGTTCCTGGGTTCCGAACATTGCATTTCTCATTGCTTACTCCTGGATTCCACCCCAACACCTTCGGAAGGAATCCTCGGCAGACCATCAAGGCCTGCTCACAGTCTCAAATATCATCCAAGTTCCTAAAGTCTATCAGGAATACGCCGATGTGTTCTCTTCTGCCATAGTTCAAGCCTTACCTCCTCATAGACCCAAATACTGTGCTATTGATACTGAACCTTCAGCTGTTATTCCCTTTGGAAGGATGTTCATCTTATCCGAACCTGAGAAAAGGGCCCTCCGTGAATACTTACATGCTAACCTTGAAAATGGCACCATACGACCATCCAAATCTCCAGCCGGAGCCTCGCTGTTTTTTGTTCCGAAAAAGGATACCAATGAGCTCAGACCTTGTCTTGATTATCGTGGCTTAAATCAGTGCACCCTTAAAGATCTCAATCCATTGCCCTTGATCTCAGACATCCTGGAAGCAGTAAGAGGAGACGTAATCTTCACTAAATTGGATCTCAGAGGTGCCTACCATCTGATTCGTATTAGAGAAGGAAACGAATGGAAGACAGCCTTTAGAACACCCTTTGGTCACTTTGAGTACTTGGTCATGCCCTTCGGACTTGCAAATGCCCCAGTGGTCTTCCAACGCTTCATGGATCGGGTGTTTTCCGATATGTTGTTCCTCTTCTTCGTCATAGCGTATCTGGACGATATCTTAATATTCTCTAAGGACCATCTTAAGCATGAGGAGCATGTTAAGGCAGTGTTACAACGGCTACGTGAACACAAGCTCCTGGCTAAACCCGAGAAGTGTCTTTTCCATGTCTCTACTGTTCACTATCTAGGATTTGTCCTTAGCCCAGAAGGTATTGGAATGGATCACTCCAAGGTAAGAGCCAGACTATCCTGGGCTGTTCCGACTACAGTGAAACAAATCCAATCCTTCCTGGGGCTTGCTAACTTTTACCGGAAATTCATACCTTCCTTTTCCGATCATTGCCTTGTTGAAAAAAGATACTCCCTTTCTTTGGACAACAGCCCAAGAGGAGGCATTCCAACGGTTGAAGACAGAGTTTACTCAAGCTCCCATCCTGGCTAAACCTGACATCAATCGACCTTTCCTAGTGGAAACAGACGCCTCTAACTACGCCATTGGAGCAGTTCTAAAACAGGAGTTCGAGGACAGCCTGGAACATCCCATTGCGTATTGTTCACGGACACTGACTCCCAGTGAAACCCATTATTCTGTTTTGGAAAAGGAACAGTTAGCCATCCGTCAAGCCTTCACAGAGTGGCGTCATCTACTTCTAGGAGCAAAACATCCTGTCCAGGTCCGCACGGACCATCGGAATCTTCAAGTTTCACAGGCTCTGGAATGTAGAAATAGCCGTCAAGCCCGTTGGTCCGCCTTCTTTGCCCAGTACCAGTTCCAAATCCATCATGTCCTTGGAACACAGAATATAATTGCTGACGCCTTATCCCGACGTCCCGACTACGAAACTCTTGAAGACCGGTCATTCCCTAATATGTTTCCCCATATGATATTTGTAGCTCAAGCAATCAGCCTCCTTGACGATGTTCGGATACAAACCCAGTCCTCTGAGCTATGGAAGGAATATTCAGGAAAGAATCGATGGAATCTGCAAACAAAGGACGGATATCTCTTCAAGGACAAGAGTCTAGTCTTCCCCTCACAAACTACAGCAAAGGATAATAACCCTCTGCCACGATACCCTTCACTCTGGACATCGTGGCATCACAAACACCCTCCGTCTAATTCAAAGACAATTTTGGGGGCCGAGAATGAAGACTGACTTACGATTGTACATCCAAGCTTGTGCAGTCTGCAGTCAAAACAAACATGATTACAAAAGACCGGCGGGTCTCCTACTTCAGCCCACACTACCAACAAGGCCCTGGGAGATTATTGCCACAGACTTCATTGTGGAATTACCACCTTCCACGGGGTACACGACTATCATGGTCACCATAGATTTGTTCACTCATATGGCTCATTTTACACCATTACATAAACTACCATCTTCCTCAGAACTTGCTGGAATCTTCCTGGAACACATATTCCGACTTCATGGACTCCCTTCCAAGATCATATCAGACAGAGGGCCTCAATACATCTCTCAATTTTGGAAACACCTTTGCCGGATACTGGGAATCCAACGTGCCCTCTCTTCAGGGTATCAACCACAGACTAATGGGGCCACTGAACGTGTGAATCAAACCCTGGAACAATATCTTCGTTGCTTCACTGCCAAGGTCCAGGACGATTGGTCACTTCTAATACCCGTGGCGGAATTTGCCTACAACAATTCTGATCATTCGGCTGTCAAGACCAGCCCCTTTTTTTGCAGCCAAGGATTTCACCCTTCGGTGCTACCTTCCGTCCTCCCACATCCTACACCTGTTCCTACAGTTGATTCCTGGATCGTATCTCTCATCAATGTACAGAAGGAAGCGGAAGAGCACTTAGAAAGGGCCCAAACTCATGCCAAGCATTATGCGGATTCCAAAAGAAGACCAGGTCCCTCGTACGCAGTAGGAGATAAGGTCTGGCTGTCCTCGAAACTACTGCCCCGACATCTACGACCGAATAAACTGGCTCCCCGGTACTATGGGCCCTTTTCCATAAAAGAAATCATTAACCCAGTGGCCTACCGACTCAAATTACCAGACTCCTGGAAGAAAATTCACCCCGTTTTTCATACGTCTCTAATGAAACCATACATCCAGTCCTCCCGGACTACCCTCCGGCCCAATCCTGTACTTGTCAATGACCAACTTGAATATGAAGTTTCCAGAATATGTGACTCCCGATACAAACGTGGTCAGCTTCAGTACCTGGTTGAATGGAAAGGACACCCTCCCAGTGAACGCACTTGGGAGCCAATCTCGAACCTAAACACCCCCAGATTACTCAGAAGGTACCATCTCATTCACCCGGGCAAACCCGGTGGGACAGGTTTTCGGAGGAGGCATGCTGTCATGAACCGTCGGACGCACCCCTTTTGGACTTCCTGGTCCCTGACACATCGGGGCTTACACTCTGCTGTACTTCCATCATGGCCTTTAAACACTGAACGCTGTCTACCAGCTTTCACATCAGACGTAGCACGTTCTATAAAGAGGCCACGCCCCCGCGGCCCCACGCATCTCAACGCTATTGACTGCTATGGCTAGACGTGTGCTCCGTAGTTCGCCTTCGCTGAACTCTGTTGCTTCCTGGTTCCCGGACCCTCGCTTCCTCCTCCTATCTTCCCTTCCTCCTTAGCCTGTATCTCGGAATCCGTGTACCCACCTCCGAGTACCCCTCCTTCGTTCCTGGACTTCCTGGAGTTTCCTATCGGCCCTGGACGAAGGACGCTGAACGAACGCTGAAACCCAAAGACGCGCGTACGGGGTTGTACAAAACCCGAACTGTACGCAAGAAGACTCCTTCCAAGAAATCCAGCAATCATCAAACACAGGTGAGAAAGGGGGAAACCTGTGACACACAGTTAACTATGCAATCCTGCTCAACCGTCTTCGTGATAACCTGGGTTTCACCGGTCAGGCCCTGGCATGGCTGACTTCTTTCCTCTCTGATCGCCCCTCCCAGGTTCAACTTGGGTCCTTCCTCTCCTCTATCTCCATCTCTACCAGTGGTATTACCC
The DNA here is from genome assembly GCF_040938575.1 of Ambystoma mexicanum. Classification (NCBI taxonomy): domain Eukaryota; kingdom Metazoa; phylum Chordata; class Amphibia; order Caudata; family Ambystomatidae; genus Ambystoma; species Ambystoma mexicanum. Next base: position 50,777,650 of record NC_090933.1, on the reverse strand, counting down.
AGGGTTCTCACCTCTCTCCCTGGCTGTTCAACCTATACCTGGTACTTCTTGGCCACCGAACTGCCGAGCTCTGCCCCAACTTCCAGTCCTATGCAGATGACACTCAGCTCATTTTCAGGCTACCCTCAGCCACCTCCTCTCCCTCTCTCATCTCGGACTGTCCATCCGCCATCCAGGAGTGGTGTGCCGCCAATGATCTCTGCCTCAATGCCAGTAAGACTGAGATTCTCTTCATCGTCACACCCGCTCCTTCCTTTCCTGTCACTCTCTGGCCGGCCTTCCTTGGACCCCCCCCCCCTGCTCCCACCTGTGAGGCCAAAAACCTCTGGGTCATCTGTGACTCCACACTCTCCTTCACTCCTCACATCTCTGACCTCTCTAAGAAGTCTCACTACCAGCTTCACTTCCTCAGAGGTATTCTTCCCTTCTTCTCCTTCCCCCAGAACCTCACTGTCTCCAGAGCTATGGTTCTCTCTAGGCTTGACTATTGCAACAGCCTCTTTCTAAATCTGCCTCTTCTACTCTCTGCCCTTTGCAACTTATCCAGAACAGGACTGCGAGACTTATCCTTGACCTCAAGCTCAGGGATTGTATCTCTCCAGGACTGAAATCCCTCCATTGGCTTCTCAGTGGCTGCGAGGATTAAGTTCAAAACCCTCTGCATTGTCCAAAAGGCCTTCTGGGGCCTCATTACCTCCAACTCTCTCTTCCTAAATACCTGCCTTCTCGAGCTCTTCGCTCATCCGCCTCCAACTCTCTCAGGGTCAGTAGCATCTCCAAGCAACGACTTGGAGGTATCTCTTTCTTTGGCTGGGGCCACCCTCTGGAACTGTCATGCCGCCGGCATCTAGTCGCCGGTGGGGGCTATGGAACGCCTGGCGTTGGCGGCGCCGTTAGGTCGTCCATTGTTTTTCCTGTCCATTTCCGGGTTTTGTCGCTCTAGTCTTTCTCTGTCTCCCTAGTTTTGCTACTTAAGCACCGCCCACTTCCGGGTTCGGTGCGTTGCAACTTTGTTTCTTTCCCTTGTTGCTTGCTCTGTGTGCTTTTTCCTCCGTGCTTTCCTTGCTTACCCTTGGGCCTCCAGTCGGCGTCTCTTCGCCGTTCTTTCTCTCCTTTTTTCTCGCCCGCGGCGCTCCTTCGCCGCTCTGGTTCTACTGTCTTTCTTTCCTTTTCTCTCTTTGCCACTTGCCCTCTCCGGCTGATTTTTCCACGTCCTCCTCTCCTGGAAACTTCTAAGGACTTACCTCGCCTTCCGACTCTTGCCCAGGATCCTTGCTTCAGTCGTCCTTCTTCTGACATCGGATCTGCAGATTTTCATCACTTCACTCTCCAGACCTGCTGGACTGTTATCTTGTTCACCGAGGGTTTTTTTAAGCATCCGCTTTTTTCCCTCGTCTATTCGGTCCCTGCGGGAAGGAAGCCTCTTGCTTCCCTGCTTGGCAGGGAATCAGGGTGGCTTCCCACCGCGGACGGCCCTACCTCTTCTCAAAGAAGAAGAAGATTGGAAAAAAGGCTAACCGCCGCGACACTTCTCCAGAGGACTCAGGGGAGGAGGTAGTGGATATAACTGATACGCCTTCTAAAGCTGCAGAGGTTGACAGTTTGCAACGCCCACAGTTAAGAACCATGGTCTCTCCTGAGTAGGTGCAAGAACTGCTAACAGCTGTCCATAATCTCACTCAAGAGTTACAGGTAGTAAAGACGGAAAACACTACCCTTAGACAAAGGTTGGACCGCTTCGAGCAGTCCCGCAGTGACCTTACTCCTATGCCATTATCCTGCGGCAAATACGACGGATCACCTAACAAATTTAAGGAATTCATGGAGGCTTGCGTGATTTATTTCACATTTAGACCTCAGTCTTACGCTACAGACCAAGCCCGCATAGGGTTCCTCATCTCTAATTTGACCGGAAATGCCCTGTCTTGGGCAGCCCCTTTGGTAACCAGTGCCAGTCCTCTCCTTCAGGATTATGCTGGGTTCACCGCCCAGTTCAAACTGGCGTTTGAACAACAAGAGACTACATTAGTAGCCAGTGAACAGCTTCTAGATATCCGTCAGGGAAGCATGGACCTTTTGTCCTATATCTCCCGCTTTAAAAGGGTGGCCGCTGATGCGGGTTGGCAAGAGAACGCTCAGTACACTATTTTTCGTCGAGGTCTGAGAGAAGACCTTAAGGATGAACTTGCTAGGGTTAGCCGCCCTTCCACACTCTCGGAGCTCTGGGCTACTGTCCTCCAGCTCGATTTTCGGTTATCCGAAAGACGGTCTGAGCGGCGGAGACAACGTGGGTTCCCCATTTCCGCTAACCCAGCTCCGTCCTGCTCCGTTCCCTCGGGCTCAGCTAAAGACGAGCCCATGCAGATCGGAACCACCAGGGGACCTCTTACCCCCGAAGAACGGAAGCGGCGCAGAGATCTCAATCTATGCATGTACTGCGGTTCCAACACCCATGTCTTAAGGGACTGTCCAGACGTACTTCCCCGCAGGTCGGGAAACGCCATACCTCAGAACTAGTAGGGACCAGTTACCGAGGGGGCTATTCCGGTCCCTACGTCTCTCTGTCTATCACACCTACCATCAACCCCTCCGAAGACCATCGTCTCATGGTTATTGCAGTCCAGTTGAACCACTTACATCAGACATTCGAAGTCCTAGCGCTACTGGACTGCTGGGCAGCTGGATGCTTTATGGACGTCTGGGCTGACAAGACTGGCATTAGTCGTCTGGAGAAGGAGGAAGACCAAAAGGTTGAGGGCGTTGATGGTACACCCCTAAGCTCTGGTTTCATCACTCAGGCTACCTCTCCCATGATCATGAAGGTTCTCCATCATACTGAGACCATCCAATTCGACTTGATCCGAGCAGCTCATTTTCCCGTCATCCTAGGGGTTTCCTGGCTCCGGAAGCATAACCCTACTATTGATTGGACCAAGAACCAACTGTCTTTTTCTTCTAGTTTTTACAAGAAGTTCTGCTCAATACAACCCTTGGCTGCAACGATCCATACCCTTCCGGATCCTCATACCCTGACGGATGTTCTATCCGTGAACAATATTCCTAAGGAGTGTCTTCGTTATCAGGAAGTTTTTCAGGGTGAAGGTCCTCAAGAACTACCTCCACATCGGCCTGAGGATTGCCATATCACCCTGGTGCCCAATGCGGTGGTACCGTTTGGCCGTATGTTTTCTCTTTCCCTCAAGGAGAAGAGAGTTCTCGAGGACTACCTGAACTCCAATTTACAACACGGTCTCATCCAACATTCCCACTCTCCTGCAGGGGCATCTCTGTTTTTTGTTCCGAAAAAAGGTTCGGATGAATTAAGACCGTGCATTGACTACCGGGGCCTCAATCAAGTGACAGTAAGAGACCGTTACCCTATGCCTCTCATGAAGGATATCCTAGAGGCGGTGCAGGGAGCACGTATCTTTTCAAAGATCGACCTTCGAAGAGCCTACCATCTTCTACGCATCCATCCTGGGGACGAATGGAAGACTGCGTTCCGGACTCCGTTCGGTCATTACGAGTACTGCGTAATGCCGTTCGGCTTGGTCAATACACCGTCTATCTTCCAGCGCTTTATGGACAGAACATTCTCTGATCTTCTCTTTCATTGTGTCATAATCTACCTCGACGATATCTTGATATACTCGAAAACTGCACAGATTCATAGTACTCATCTCATCCAAGTTCTCAAAAGGCTACAGGACCACCATCTCAAGGCCAATGTAGAGAAGTGTGTCTTTGGAGTTTCTCAAGTAACCTACCTTGGTTTTATCCTTTCCGCGGAAGGCATCCGCATGGACTCAGATAAGACCGAAGCCATTTTACATTGGCCTACTCCGGAATCAGTTAAGGATATCCAAAGGTTCCTTGGGCTTGCAAATTTTTATCGCAAATTCATTCAGGGATTCTCGGAGACGGTTCTCCCTATCACCAGGCTAATCAAGAAGACTTCCAATCCTTTTCCCTGGACTCAAGAAGCTGATCTAGCCTTCTTACTGTTAAAGAAGAAGTTTTGCTCTGCCCACATCCTCCGGCAACCGGACCAAGGATTAAGATTCATTGTGGAGACCGATGCCTCGTCAGCTGCTTTGGGTGCAGTTCTCTTACAGGAACATGCTGGACTCGAATACCCAATAGCCTATCTTTCCAAGATCTTGAATGTCAGTCAATCACATTACTCCATCATCGAGAAGGAGCTTCTGGCCATGAAGACTGCTTGTGAAGAATGGCGACATCTTCTGCAGGGGGGCATTCACCCATTTGAGATAAGAACGGATCACAAGAACCTCAAGGTCCTGCAGAATATGGAGTGCGTCAATTCACGCCAGGCCCGGTGGGCCCATTTTTTCTCTCAATACGACTTTCTCCTGACCTATCTACCGGGATCTAAGAATATCCTAGCAGATGCCCTTTCTCGAAGGCCATGTTCCGGTGGCGTGACCAGAGAACTTCCCAGTTTGCTTCTAACGGACGTAAAATTCATATACACTGTAGATGCCTTTTTGGAGAGGGTACGTAAAGGCACACAGTCTGAGGGAATTCCCCATACCGTTCTCCACTCAGATGACATCACCATACAGAATGGCCTGGGATTCAAGCAACAACGTCTCTACCTACCCGATTCCCAGACTCGACGCACCGCACTAAGATGGTGTCACGACGATCTTGTGGCTGGTCACAGGGGGGCGAAGAATACTTTGGAACTTCTTCGACAGAGTTTTTGGTGGCCAGAAATGTCTAAAGAGGTGGATTTGTATGTTCGCTCCTGCCCTGTATACTGTAGATCTAAGCATTCTACCCAACGACCCATTGGTTACCTACAGCAGAGTGAGGTACCAAAGAGACCCTGGAGTATTATCTCGATGGACTTCATCGTGGAACTGCCTGCTTCAGAGGGATGTTCCTGTATTATGGTCACGGTTGACTGTTTCTCTAAAATGACCCATTTTTCACACTTGGCTGGGTTACCCACGGCAGCGAAGACGGCAACCGTGTTTGCCAGAGAGATCTTCCGCCTACATGGCACTCCCAGTAGAATAATCTCGGACAGGGGTTCACAATATACGTCACGCTTCTGGAGGGAACTTTGTAAGAGGCTGGGCATTGATTGTGCCTTAGCGTCAGGTTTCCATCCCCAAACCAATGGACAAACAGAAAGGACAAATGCCACTCTTGAGCAATATATACGTTGCTTCATCAACAACCAGCAGGACAATTGGGTTAGCCTTCTCCCGACTGCGGAGGTTGCCTACAATAATTCTGTTCAAAGTGCCACTGGTCTTAGTCCTTTCTACTGCTCTTATGGGTATCATCCCAGCTTTACTCCTTCCTTGTCTCTTGCTCCTTCTACTGTTCCTTCTGTGGACTCTCTTCTCCTCACTTTGCAAGAGGCCCATAAGACTGCCATCGATAGTCTACGGACTAGTAGCCAGCGCTATTGTAATCAGACTAACCCCAAGCGCTTGCCCTCCCCCACTTGGCAGAAGGGGACTAAAGTATGGTTATCCACCAAATACCTCCCGCGTTGGCTTCACCCCTCTAAGTTGTCTCCCAGATTCCTGGGACCTTTTCCCATACTGCGCAGGATCAACCCTGTTGCCTATCGGCTTTCTTTGCCCAAACACATGCACTGCTTGCACCCTGTTTTTGATTCCTCTCTTTTGAGGGAGTTTAGGCCTGATCCCTATCACCGCTCCATTCCGGCTGTACCGCCCCCGGTTGCTTTGCCCCCGGAGGAGTATGAGGTGGCCTCCATTTTGGACTCCCGCTTGCGGGGTGGTCGCCTGGAATATCTTATCCATTGGAAGGGGTACCCTCACTCTGAGGACTCCCGGGAACCTGTCTCCCATGTTCATGCCCTGTCTTTGGTTCAGAGGTTTCATCGTCTCTTTCCGGGCAAGCCGGGGGGGTTCTCCATTGGAAGGGGGCATACTGTCATGCCGCCGGCGTCTAGTCGCTGGTGCGGGCTATGGAACGCCTGGCGTTGGCGGCGCCGTTAGGTCGTCCATTGTTTTTCCTGTCCATTTCCGGGTTTTGCCGCTCTAGTCTTTCTCTGTCTCCCTAGTTTCGCTACTTAAGCACCGCCCACTTCCAGGTTTGGTGCGTTGCAACTTTGTTTCTTTCCCTTGTTGCTTGCTCCGTGTGCTTTTTCCTCCGTGCTTTCCTTGCTTACCCTTGGGCCTTCAGTCGGCGTCTCTTCGCCATTCTTTCTCTCCTTTTTTCTCGCCCGTGGCGCTCCTTCGCCGCTCTGGTTCTCCTGTCTTTCTTTCCTTTTCTCTCTTTGCCACTTGCCCTCTCCGGCTGATTTTTCCACGTCCTCCTCTCCTGGAAACCTCTAAGGACTTACCTCGCCTTCCGACTCCTGCCCAGGATCCTTGCTTCAGTCGTCCTTCTGACATCGGATCTGCAGATTTTCATCACTTCACTCTCCGGACCTGCTGGACTGTTATCTTGTTCACCAAGGGTTTTTTTAAGCATCCACTTTTTTTCCCTCGTCTATTCGGTCCCTTAGGGAAGGAAGCCTCTTACTTTCCTGCTTGGCAGGGAATCAGGGTGGCTTCCCACCGCGGACGGCCCTACCTCTTCTCAAAGAAGAAGAAGATTGGAAAAAAGGCTAACCGCCGCGACACTTCTCCAGAGGACTCAGGTGAGGAGGAAGGGGAGGAGGTAGTGGATATAACTGATACGCCTTCTAAAGCTGCGGAGGTTGACAGGAACAGCCTCCCTGAAACACGAGGAGAACCATCACCGGTTCCGGAAACACCTCAAAACGTTTGTTTGCTTCTGCTTTTTCTCCTCTTCCCTGCTGACTTCCTGGCTGAAATTTCACTGGCTGAAATTGCACTGGTTACCTGGCCACCCTCTGATCTCGGGCCCTGGTTCCCTCCCCCACCAGTTTGCACACCTGCACTGCCTTCCTGGTAACCCCCGCTCATACTGGCTGTTTCTGTATCCCTACAGTCCGACCACCAGCACGCGACACCTGATGTCTGTATTCTATTTATTGCGTATTTATTCGAATATACCATGTACTGCACTGTCTCCTCCCCCTGCCTCACCCATCCGCACGCTCACTTTTTTGTCCCTTGCCATGCACTTGCGCGATCTTAATGACACCTTGCCTAGTAGGATCGTTGTCTGTCTTCCCTCTGATCCCCCTCCCTTGCCTCATCGCGCCCTGAAACACTTGTGTATGGGTGTGGTATAAATGCCTTAACATATCATATCATGTGTTAGTTGAAGCCCAAGGTGTTCAAATAATGTGCACACGATTTCACAATGCTGTTACTTGGGGAAGCTGCTATCCATGGCTACATTTCAGAGATCCAGTCAGGCTCTTACCCGCTAGAGGTTGTCCGAGGGCCGGATCTGTGCCGAGTTTTAAGGATACCCGTCATCAATATTCATGAGATACATTTGCATGCAATGATTCTAAATGTTTGCCAATCTTTCCTCATGAATATTAATGAGGGATATCCTGAAAACCCATGAGGATTCTGGCCTTGACGGCCGGGAGTTGGCCAACCATCTTCTTTTCAGCATTTCCCTCAAAATGCAGATACTCAGATTGACACACACAGGTGCAGCTTCAACCGAGGCACAGAGTCATGCAACTTCCACAAATACACACTCAGACACACGTGTGAACAAATAAGAACAAAATATGCACTGATTGCTTACACACACACACAAATCGCATACAAGCAGGCAGGCATGTATTGTGTTACATAAACGCACACAATCCCTGCTATACAGAAAGCAACATGAACAAAGATACACACAAAGTTCGTTCAAGGTTGTAGCACTGCAGCAGATGGTGAGGCAAGACGAGTGTCTCTCAATTTGCACGGCCCAGAAGGCATAAATATGTTATTCTTCAACTCAGTTCACATGCTGCGATAAGATTACTGCCAGTTGGCACCCCTGGAAACTCGGTAACGAATCAGATGCTCTCCTGAGAAGCACACCCCCGACGTCATCGCAGCCCGCCCGGATGTTTGCTCTCACTGGCCGTCGTTAAATTGTTGCTACACGATATTTTTCTCTGGCACATTTTGTATTTGAACATATGCCTGCAGTGAGCAAATAGTCGAATACACGCAAGGGAATTAATTTCTGTTCTGTCTTTGTTTTATTTTATTTTTTGGAGAAAGCGCTAGACATAGAGCATTTTTACTTAATAGAAATCCTGAGAAATACAATCATTTACAAAACCAATAGCTCTGACTTTTGCTCAGTAAACAATGCTTATGTGAAAGCATGAACGGAATGCTCAAGTAGAGGGGGGGGGAGAGAAGAGGAATAAGGCAAGTATTTCTGGATAATAATGATATGTGGGTATTTAGTAACAGGCCAGTGTCGTCAGTGGTGGGGGCATCTTTTGGGGCTGACATTCTACAATGGTTTAATGGTATGGCGGCTTAACATTTTCAAGGGAGGGGACATTCATATTTTCCCCAAATTACCATGAGCAACCCGCGAGTCCTTATTCAGGTATGGTTTGCGGGAATTTTCCCCCTGAGAATTTTTTTTAAATAATGGGTTGAAATGGTGCATTTATCAGTAATTTGTTTTAGCAAGATGCAGTAAACAAGCCATACAGTTTTTGATTTGATTGGTCCTTCAGGGTACCACATGAAAAAAATACAATAGATGGCAGGTTGCAAACAGTAAACAAAAGCATTTTACAACATCTTCATGATGTTTGTGACCACAATAGATGGCAGCATTGTTACTGTAAATCCCTTTCAAGATGCAGTGACCATAATGTATGCTAACACATGCTACCATTGCCGCTGAAAATAACTTTCATGAAGCTGCACCCACAATATATAACATCGCCACTGTAAATCACGTTCATGATGCTGCACCGACAATATATGCCAGCATTGTTACTGTAAATCCCTTTCAAGATGCAGTGACCATAATGTATGCTAACACATGCTACCATTGCCGCTGAAAATAACTTTCATGAAGCTGCACCCACAATATATAACATCGCCACTGTAAATCACGTTCATGATGCTGCACCGACAATATATGCCAGCATTCATAATGTAAATAAGAGATGTCACAGCCAGAATATCTGCCAGCATTGTCAGTGTAAATCACTTCAATGAAGCTGCGGCCACAATACATGCCAGTATTCATAGTGTAAATCATTTGGATTATGTCACACTCAAAATATGTGCCAGTATAGCCACTGTACATCTCCCCGATTCTTTGATGATGCTGTACCCTCAAAATGCCAGCATCTGAATTATAAATCGCTTTCATAATGTTGCACACATAATACACCCCAGCACTGGCTCTGTAAAATCCCTTTCACATTAGGTACTGCCAAACAAATACAACACATGCACACATCACGCTTGCAGACACACATACACACAGAAAACACACACTCAGACGCATGCATATTCACAGGTTCAATCAGAGGCATGTACACTCCTTCAAACTTGAACACGAACACAGAGCAAAACATTCCAAATATAGGCATGCATGCATTCTACATCTTGTCTGTTTTTAAGCGTACCTTTACACAGCATAGGTTTCTCACTATAGGTAGCAGAGGGAACATGTGGGATATCCTGACTGGGTGCATATCACCTTAGTTGCAGACCAAGCTGCATGCAGCACCAACGGCGCCAATTCCTGACAACGTGGCATTAGCTCAGCTTACTCCTGCCCATAATTATATTATTAAATGAACTGCTAGAGCGCCAGCACATCAAGGGCAAACAATGGGGCATGGAGGAAGCTTTCCTTCGTGCCATTGAAAAGCTGGGGGAATATGCAGTCACGGATGAGGTAGGCTTGTCATTTATCATTCTGAATGTGGTTACATGATTAAAAAGTTAGGTTGATTCAATATTAATGGCACCGCTGAAAATCTGGTTAGGCTGGAGCGTAACCCTTCACAATTTGGATGTGCCTACTCAATCTGTGTTTTGTAATATTAAACTGAGAGAACCATGATACATAGGAACCTCTAGGGAAAAGTCAGCAAATTGTCAGTTGTGCCCGACTTATCATATTAGCCATCCAATAAAGAGTTTAGTTTAAATGCATTATATTACAATGGAGAGGCTTCATATAGGGCTGGGATGTATAAAAGGCTGATGGGGCTCAGACAAAGTCAGATGTGCCTAGCTCAGCCTTTCAACTTCTACATCTTAGGGAGGTGAAATAATAACAGGAGCAGATCATGACAAGCCAAGGCCTTCAAAAGACCATTATGGCTGCACAGTGAGGCTCATGGCAACAGTGTCTGACTTTGCCTTTCAACTATCTGAGCGTGATCAAATGAACAGCACTGACATAAAGAATGCTACAATATGCAGATTTCAGGAAAGCCCAGCAGAACAGGGCCAGTGTCAGTTGTATTTCAAATGTACCTGATTAAACATTCAACTTCTCGGGGCTATAAAACAAATACCACTCGGGCATTATATGAATTAGGAAGACATGATCACAAGCTGGAACTGCTGGTGCATAGCCTGTGACATGGCCTCAGTCAAACTTTCATCATTCTGAGAGTGACAAAATGGGCACCGCTAATGAGCGCTATATGAAATGAGTCATTACCATTACAGACAAGTACATCAGAGAGACTGGCACAGCTGGAGCAGTCATTAATTTATCAGATGTGCGTCAGTCATTCATCCTTCGAAGGGTGATAAAAGGAGTACAACTGAGATGGATAATATGAAACCAGCGGAAATCACAATGGTCTGGGAACCTCAGAGAGGTTAGTAGAGCTGGGGCGAAGCTCATGTTCCATTTTTACATTGTGGCATAATGTGAAAGGAAGGTGTAAAAGTCTGGAGAGTGAGGCTTTAACGCCTTCCATTCCAACCACGCCACATTTACGCTAATTTGTTGGGTGGATAGGAGGGGCAAAATGCAACTTGCATTTCCACCACCTTCTTTCCTCGATGCCATACAAATGCTCCAGCATTTGCTTCGGCATCCATTTTCATGCCGGTGCAAAGGCTGGAGAACCCTATGGGGTCCGCTGGCTTTATCCACCATGATAAAGCAGGCGAACCCCATAGGGACTTGTGTAAGGAAGGATTCCACAGCGAGCTACCTATTGATGTCGCACACCAGGTTGAAGACTTAGCCAAACAGAAGATGGATGTATACAGTCATCTTTTTCAACAAATATAAAAAGATCGAGGGATCGGAATTACAAAACACATCAAATTTTATTTCATAACATATCATAAAAAGTTTTTGGACCCATTGGTCATGTATCTAAAAAAACACATCATCATAAAACCTAATAAAGAAAACTGGTTATATGACAATAGTATCCTGTGTTTCTATCTCAATATATCACAGATATATACCAAAACTAGAGTGATGTTAGTAGCCTAAAGGTGACTTCACATCAATACAGTTCATATTTAATTTTGAAACAGTCCCCATCAATGTTGTGTCAACAGAAATGAGTCTGTTTCCAGCCTTATTCTTGAACACACGTTTTGACTTTCAGTTCTTACAAGGACATTTAGCCATTCGTGTAAGGCTTTCTTCAGGACAAATTAGCCCGGACTAGTAAGGGTAGTGGATGTCCTTTATCTACGTCCTATATCTTACGCGTATCTACGAATAAAAACACAATATATATATATATGTATTACCAACCAAGTCATAGTGTTTCACATTATTATTTCATCAAACAATAGATGAGGCAAGTCTATCAACCTAACCATGAGTCTCAAAGCGCATCATATTTAATTTGTTAAAAGAAAAGGAAGAAGTTTGGGACCAAATTATTTACCCCTGTGATATTGCTGTCTAGTCAAATCACTGCATCTGTTTATATATAATGCATTGTTTAGCCCGGAAACAAAGCCTTGTTATCAGTAAGTTATTTGACTGAGAAAGAAAAAGGAAAAATGGGGGGAGAAGGGAAAGGGAGAGAAAAAAAGAAAATGAAGAAAGGAGTGGGCAATCATTTATTTCATTGACTACCCGCAAATGTATACCTCTCGCAGAATTCGGTGATGAATGCCGATTCTTTTGACACCGACAACAGCTACGTTATGTCTTCTAGTAATGAAGCTGTAACAACAAGGTTAACAGACGTCATATTACTCTGTCGACATTAGGTGTGTCTAAATTACTTAGTGTCTTGTTTAGTGAACGCCTACTTGAGCCAGCACACGGGTTAGCGTAATATGAAATGGCAGGAATCGGGCGTGTTTTTTCTCTGCCTTCTATGTTAGGTCAGTTGTTTCATGATACAAAGATGCTTCCAGATCGCACTCAGCTACGTGGAGCATTGAAAGAATAAACAAAGAAAAGACTTGTTTCATTTACTGTGCACCTATTTAAAATAAGGCAAAAGTGGAATACGTTCAATTTCAACTTACTTGAACTCAGAGGGCTTTCTCCCTGAGCGGTGTGCGGGGGCGTAGTTCTTTAATTTGACTTACTCCGCCTTATTTGTTTGATCAATGACTCTGTGATTCAAACCGATGCCAGACCGCATTTAGCTAAGTTGGGCGCGGAGCAAAGAAAGGAGAAAAAACATATCGGTTTGTTTTTCCGAGCGCATGTTATATATCCAAAAGCAAAACCAAGTGCTGGTTGGATTATGACTTACTTGTGCACGGAAAGTTTTTCTGCTACCGATGTCTGAGTGCAGTGCTCAAATGCTGCTCAGCGACCTACAGACGCTGTATGGTCATGTGGTGTGCCTCGCCTGAGGCTGGACAATGCTGCGTGATGATGTATATGGCAGACTAGTCCGTAAACATGCTTTCAATTGAAATTTATTGTCGTAATGGCGTCACCATATTGAGGCCATGTATACAAATGTCATATTCCTCGAACTCCTGCTATTTGCGCAGGGTTTTGTATTTTTTGTTTATTTCAACAGTGAAATCCCAAATTTATAGATACGAGTCATCGGGTGCTGTTATCAGGTGCAATAGAAGTGTAATGTGCACCAACATAGCTCCTACCGCATATATAGGGGCAAATCAAATATCAAAAATGCGTGTGCTGAGAACAACTAATGGGTGGACAAAATGGAGCTGCACTTTTTACACGAGAATAGATTCCATTCAATATAGAGGTTCAATCCATTTTTTACAGAGTCCAAATTGTATATCCATTTTTGCTCCAGCCTGCAGAGTTTTAGATCTGTCACCTAAGCGTGGATGTGGGTTCAGAGTTTGAAGAACACACCAGAACATATCGTCATGTGAATGCTTCATTTTCTTGTAGTGTTTGACAAGGGGTTTATCTGCAGTCCCATTTTTTAAGCAAGAACGGTGTTCACCAATTCATATCCTAAGGGATCTTTTCGTTTTGCCAATGTATAGGAGCCCACATGGGCACCTAATACAATAGATTGCCCACTTAGTGTTGCAATTAGTGAAAGATTTTAACTGCCAATTCTTTCCTTTCAGATCGATGGATTTTATGTTTTTGTAAAATTACACATGGTGCATTTGCCACACTTGAAATCAACAATACAACATCAACCAGACAAATTGGAAAGGTCCATCATTTAACAAACCTCAAAAGCACAAAAGGCTTGTTACTTTTTCAAACTCGTCCAACAGCAGTGATTCTGACACTACTCTCAATGCTCCCAACACTACCGGGACAATCCCACCCCAGAGGGGCCTTTTTTTTCAACGGCAAGGGAACCGCAGAAAAGACAGACAATGGGGCAACCATGCGATGCGCACCTGACAATGGATTCCCCCCCAAACGTGGTAAACCCAATTTTCAATCGAAGCACACATGTGCTTACGTCAGATGAAGAATCCATTCTTACCAAAGGTCTTTCATTTGTTCCAGTTTGTAAGGCTGACCCCTTCCAGACGGAAATTGAAATGCAAAATTTCTTTAGAATAGTCAGGCTAAAGTATTTCTTCCATCATAAAGATGACACAAATAAGGTGGATGATAATCGATCAGGCAAAACACTGCCTTCAACTTTCACACCTTTACACTCTACGGTATCCCTAAGATTCTGGCCTTCGAAAACAAAATTTTGAGAGATATGAAATTCCTATGTGCCAAGAAAAATAGACAAAGATAACCTCTCTAAATCAGAACGTCTTGCACTAAAAAATCTAGAGAAAAAGCCTCTTTTTGTTATAAAACTGGCCGATAAAGGGGGTGGAATTGTTTTATGGGACTGTTTGTACAAAACAGAAGTGGAAAAACAACTTTCTGACATCTTGGTGTACAAACGAATCCCTTTTGATCCCACCAGCAAAATCATGGAAGAAATAGTTAGTCTTATGATACACGCTGTAGACCAAGGGTGGATCAATGACGATGAAAAAATGTTTTTGATTAACAGAGAACCAGTTACACCGGCATTCTATTGTCTTCCCAAGATACATAAAAATCAAACCTCTCCTCCAGGACGTCCGATTGTGTCAGCAATAGGTTCATTGCTAGAGCCACTGTCAGTTTATGCAGACGTGTTCTTGACACCTTTCGTTAACAAAATGAAGGCATTTATGCAAGATTCTACATCCATGATAAAAATTCTAAATACACTAACGGTAGAGACCCAGGACATCTTTGTCACGCTGGATGTCATATCATTATATACTAATATACCGCAAATGAAATGTATCTCTGTAATGCTTCAACTCTTAGAAACACGTGAGGACAAACGCCCTCCATCTGCTTTTATAGCTGAGTGTATCCACCTAGCACGCACTAAAAATTACTTCATATATGACAGTTCTTTTTTCCAACAACTACACGGCACAAGCATGGGGGCTACTTTTGCCCCCGATTTGGCCAACTTATACATGGACGATTTTGAAAAAAACATGTATACGCTGACACAAACCCATACTCGGGTAGCATCCGAGCCTCGTATCGTTCTATAGACTATATTCTTATGATCTGGCGAGGGAGTAGAGAAGAACTAGACTCTTAATACTTGGCTTAATACGCGGGAAGCTTCCATCAATTTCACTTGTGATGCGAATAAAGAAAAAATTGCCTTTCTGGACCTTCTTATTTACCGTATGCCCAATAACAAAATCGGGACAAGCCTTTTCAAAAAGCCCATCCAAAAAAAACACTCTTACAATTGAAAAGTTTCCATCCTCAATAATTGAGAGAGAATCTACCGTTTGGCCAGTTCTTGCGCATTAGGCACAACTGTACGGATAAACAAGACTTTAAACAATATAGTGAGACATTGAAATACAACCTAAGAGCTAGAGGCTATCCCCCGCATATAATAAGAAGATCCTATAAAAGGGCAGCTAACATTTCTAGGATTGAACGTCTTTCGAAACAAACTAAGACAACACTAGACAAAATTACATGTGTATCATCTTTCACCCCCATAAGTAATGATTTAAGAAAATCAATACTAAAAAACTGGAAGATGATCAATACAGAGGATTTCAAGATCCCTCCCCCGCGTTTTGCGTTTAAATGCCTGCAAAATCTGAGTGATAAATTGGTTCATAATTATCCCCAAAAAATCCCAGTGATCCAAAACAGACCACACTGTGGCAGCTGCCACCTGTCTCGGGGCATTTCAAGTGTGGTAAATGCAGCAGGTGTAATTTTACAAAAAACCTAAAATCCATCGATCTGAAAGGAAAAAATTGGCAGCTAAAATCTTTCACTAATTGCAACACTAAGTGGGCAATCTATTGTATTAGGTGCCCATGTGGGCTCCTATACATTGGCAAAACTAAAAGAGCCATTAGAATACGAATTGGTGAAGACCGTTCTTGCTTAAAAAATGGGACTGCAGATGTCGAACACTACAAGAAAATGAAGCATTCACATGACGATATTTTCTGGTGTGTTCTTCAAACTTTGAACCCACATCCATGCGGAGGTGAAAGAGATCTAAAACTCTGCAGGCTGGAGCAAAAATGGATATACAATTTGGACTCTGTAAAAAATGGTTTGAACCTCTATATTGAATGGAATCTATTCTTGCGTAAATAACACGGCTCCATTATGTCCACCCATTAGTTGTTCTCAGCACACACATTTTTGATATTTGATTTGCCCCTATATATGCGGTAGCAACTATGTTGGTGCACATTACACTTCTATTGCACCTGATAACAGCACCCGATGACTCTTATCTATAAGTCTGGGATTTCACTGTTGAAATAAACAAAAAATACAAAACCCTGTGCAAATAGCAGGAGTTCGAGGAATATTACATCTGCATACTTGGCCTCAATATGGTGACGTCATTTTGACAATAAATTTCGATTGAAAGCATATTTACGGACTAGTTTGCCGTATACGTCAGCAAGCAGCATTGTCGGGCCTCAGGCGAGGCACACCACATGACCATACGGCGTCTGTAGGTCGGTGAGCAGCATTTGGGCACTGCGCTCTGAGACATCGGTTGCAGACAAACTTCTCCTTGCACAAGTAAGTCATAATCCAACCAGCACTTGATTTTGCTTTCGGATATATAACATGCGCTCGGAAAAACAAACGGATATATTTTTTCTCCTTTCTTTTCTCAGCGCCTGACTTAGCTAAATGAGGTCTGGCATCGGTTTGAATCACAAAGCCATTGATCAAACAAATAAGGTGGAGTAAGTCAAATTAAAGAACTACGCCCACGCACACCGCTCAGGAAGAAAGACCTCTGGGTTCAAGTAAGTTGAAATTGAACTTATTCCTCTTTTGCCTTATTTTAAATAGGTGCACCTTAAATGAACCGAGTCTTTTCTTTGTTTATTCTTTCCATGATCCACGTAGCTGAGTGCGATCTGGAAGCATCTTTGTATTATGAAACAACTGACCTAACATAGAAGGCAGAGAAAAAACACGCCTGATTCCTGCCATTTCATATTACGCTAACCTGTGTGCTGGCTCAGGTAGGCATTCACTAAACAAGACACTAAGAATATTAGACACACCTAATGTCGACAGAGTAATATGACGTCTGTTAACCTTGTTGTTACAGCTTAATTACTAGAAGACATAACGTGGCTGTTGTCGCCGGTGTCAAAGGAATCTGTATTCATCACTGAATTCTGCGAGAGGTATACATTTGCCTGGCTCCTTTATGCAAGGAAAAAAAGGGGGGTAGTCAATGAAATAAATGATTGGCCACTCCTTTCTTCCTTTTCTTTTCTTTTCTCCCTTTCCCTTCTCCCCCCATTTTTCCTTTTTCTTTCTCTGTCAAATAACTTACTGATAACAAGACTTTGTTTCCGGGCTAAAACAATGCATTAAATATAAACAGATGCAGTGATTTGACTAGACAGCAATATCACAGGGGTAAAGAATTTGGTCCCAAACATCTTCCTTTTCTTTTAACAAATTACATATGATGCGCTTTGAGACTCATGGTTAGGTTGACTTGTCTCATCTATTGTTTGATGAAATAATAATGTGAAACACTATGACTTGGTTGGTAATACATATATATATATTTTGGGTTTTTATTCGTAGATACGCTGGGAAAGAATGCAATAGGATTTCCTATAAATGACATCCACTACCCTTACTACTCCGGGCTAATGTGTCCTGAAGAAAGCTTACACGAATGGCTAAATGTCCTTGTAAGAACTGACAAAGTCAAAACGTGTGTTCAAGAATAAGGCTGGAAACAGACTAATTTCTGTCGACACAACATTGATGGGGACTCTTTCAAAATTAAATATGAACTGTATTGATTTGAAGTCACCTTTAGGCTACTAACATCACTCTAGTTTTGGTATATATCTGTGATATATTGAGATAGAAACACAGGATACTATTGTCATATAACCAGTTTTCTTTATTATGTTTTATGATGATGTGTTTTTTTTAGATACATGACCAATGGGTCCAAAAACTTTTTATATGTTATGAAATAAAATTTGATGTTTTGTAATTCCTATCCCTTCATCTTTTTATATTTGTTGAAAAAGATGACTGTATAAATCCATCTACTGTTTGGCTAAGTCTTCAACCTGGTGTGCGACATCAATAGGTAGCTCGCTGTGGAATCCTTCCTTACAGAAGTTTCATAGTCCTCTCCCAACAAGCCCCTGTATAAAAAAACGAGGACATCTTAGATTCAGCTCACTGAATATCGAACCCCATAGGGAGCTAAAGCACAAGCTGCCTGCCATACTTAAATTGCAGGCAATGTGTACGATTACAAGTAAACATTGCCGGGCATGTCGAGCAGCGTTTACTTGTAATCAGTGCTTAAAGTGGGCCGGGGCCTGCCGGGGCCAGGCCCCGGCAGTCTCCAAAAAGTGGGACTGAGCTGGGGCCCTGCCGGGGCCCCCGTCCAACCGCAACATTGGCGGAATGCATTATCCCGTCGCGGCCGCAGCCGCGACGGGAGATGCGCCTGCCATGAAGTCAGGCGAGCCGACAGAAGTGGCAGCCAGCCACAGCGACGCTGTGACTGGCTGCCACTTCTGTCAGTCATAGTAACTGCCTTTGGTGACCCCTCGCGCGAGAGGTCACCAGAGGCAGTTACTGTCCCTTTGTTTCCCCAGGTCGCCGAGGCGTCTTTAACCCTCGGCGAACCTCGGGATTCCTCGACGTTTATAAAAGATGGCTTTGAAAGTACACATTTCAAGCCATCTTTTATAAAGCTTTGTCGACCGACAATTTTGTCCGTAGTCAAAGCTTTATAAAAGATGGCTTGAATTGTGTACTTTCAAAGCCATCTTTTATAAACCCAAAATCTTTAAAAAAAAAAGATGGCCTGAAAACTAGGCAAACCGTAGGGTATGCACACAAATATATTTTAATGTTATATATTTGTGTGCGTACCTTACTATGGTTTGTGTACTTTGCAAGCCATCTTTTATAAACGTAGAAATATGTTACATATCTCTGTTTAGAAAAGATGGCTTGCATAGTACACAAACCATAGTAAGGTACGCACACAAATATATAACATTTATATATATTTGTGTGTATACCCTACGATTTGCGTACTTTTTAGGCCACGCCCCTCCCACAAGCCACGCCCCCGAATGAGGGCCCCCCTCGATTTCTTACCCCACTTAAAGCCCTGCTTGTAATTGTACACATCGCCTGACATACAAGCATGGCAAGCAGAGTTCACAAGTAAAATTAAATGCTGTCCGACATGAGAGCTTGTCAGGAAGCATTTAATTGTAATTGAACATGCCGCCTACCATGCAAGCATGGCAAGCAGTGGTCGCAAATAAAATTAAATACTGCCTGACATGTGAACATGGCAAGTAGTGTTTACAAGTAAAATTAAATGCTGCCTGCCATGCGCATTTGACAGCAGGAACTTGGCTATGCCTGAGTGCAAGCATAACTGGTGCCCACTGTCAATTTATGAAAAGGAGCAACATGAGCTCCTATTTGTCCCTGACTAAGCCTTTTATCCATCGGAGTGCAATCTAATAGTATTCAATGGGGAGGACATGTGTGGAATGCTGTGAATTTTGAAAGGCTTGTTGTGCTGGGGCCAACTCAATGTGCCTGATTCAGCCAATTATCTTTCCCAGGGCAATACTATTGCGCTGTCACGTAATGCTTACTGCTGATTGCCATCCAATTCTAAACACAAAAATAATAGATTGTGCTATTACCCAGTGACAAAATAAGGGCCCATGCTTGCCTTAACAGGTTTGAAATCGACCACAAATGTCAGAAACAAGCACTTAACTCACTGAGCTCTCTTACCTGCCATTTATAGTGTATACATGTATAACATTAATAGGACAAAAATGTGCACTTCCCATTAGCCGTTGGCGATTGATAATTGACTCTTGGCAGGTAAGAAATGGTATTGTGCGCATGGGGAGAATTGAGGTGGCGAGTGACTTTTTATGACAGCCTTTTAGCTTGCAACTTGAAATGTTTACCTCTGACATTAAAATGCAGAGACGGTTAGCAATATGAAAGGTGCGCCTGGAACAGCCTTTCACCTTCCTGAGGAGCACAGTTGAGGTGGGTAACATTAAATGGGGAGATTTAGTGCCTGATTCATGGAATTGTTTGTACGGTGTTAAGTGACTTATAACTCGTGCAAAGTGACTTTTCGTTGCAAAAATACACTTCACACTGCTCCATGAATCACAGTTTTCATCTTTCTGCAGGCACACTGGTACCTCTGCTAGGCTGCTTGGGTTGGAAGAGAAACAGTCACACCTTTTAGTGTTTCCTACTTCTGAGGGCAAAGCACTGAGTGCAATTGTCTTTGATAATGATAAATGGGTTATTATGAAATAGATTTGCCCCTGAAAATCTAGTAAATCTGGTTGAGGGTTACATGCCAGTTGTGACCAACTCAGCCTATTCATCCTCTGTACAACTCAATAGGATAGTACCATGTGCAGAGTTCCCCGGAAAGGCTAGTACAGAGGGGCGGCAGCAGGGAGTCATAGTTCAGGTCTCCCTGACTCAGCCAATTATCCTTCTCAGTGAAATGTATGAGCAGTATGTGGTAATGAATATGATTAAGGTATAGCCTATTGAATGGTAAGATTATATAACAGGGTGATATCTATTAAAGGCTGGCCACGATGGAAATGTATCAGTGACACTGTGAAAATGTCTGTCTCAGCCTTTTAATTGTATGATAACATGGGAGAACAGTTCAGGTGGGTGATATTAACAAACCTTATTAAAACCTTTAACATACACTTCTGTTTGTGCCGTGAACCCTTCCTTGTTTTAATTAACTTGAAATGTGTATTTTTAGGTGGCAACATAAATCTCTTGAGACCCTTATGACTTGATGTGACCTCTTTTCATCCCGCGGATGTGGAAACACTGCCTCCCATTGGATTCAAAGGGCAAATCGCAGCTACAGTATGTGCCTGATTAATTAAGCAATAACTACCAGCTGCCTAGGCTGTACCAAGTGGTAACAGCCTGGTGCTCGTAGTTAATAGGCCCAAGATTAGCGTTGGCAGAGTTAGGCAAGGTCCCAACGAGATAGAGGGGTTCATGTTGCATGCACCATATTTGTGACTAGAGTTTCGGCAAAGTTAGCGCATGGGTGCAATTTTATATATGTTTCCAGTGTAGTTCAATGTGAATGGGGTGTGTTACTTTAAGTGTTACTTTGTGTTCAAGTTGATACATATCAGATTTGCACACACTTAGCAAGATAAATGTAAAAATTGCTAAATGAAATATAAACTCGATCCAGAAATAGTGTGCTATGAAGTGCCTAGAAGCCGGGCAACAAGAAGTTTCATAATGCACATGTAAGGAAGGGTACTGGTCATAGAGAACCCACTATGAAGAAAACATAACATTTGCAAGATGAATGTTAAGTGACTTGGACAAACTGGTTTTGCAGAGCTTCAGAGGTCAGAGGAAGGTTACTTGAGTAACTATGACCTTACCAGATGGTCAGCTAAGTTAACAAACCAGCCAGGCTTTTTATGCCCTGGTAGTATGATGAAGGCAGATGTAATCTGTTTTAAGTGCATGGTGGCTTGCAGACAGATCCGGACATTTGCTTTTGACCAACAATAAACGTGGAGTGAAGGGCGCCTGAGGGCAGGGTTGACCGATACTCTGTGTTTTGATTGTTTTCAGGATGTGCCATGCATGTTGAACTGGTCATCGTTAGATTAGAATGTTACAATGAAGCCAGTAAGCAGGGGTGAATGAGATGGTTACCGACAGTTCAAAGGAAACCTGTTTATTCTGCTCTCATGTCATTTGAAGTATCCATGTAAACAATGTGCAAATTACATTTAGGATTTAAAGGTCTCAGACAAGCTGAGACTTGTAATGAATTATGTTTGTATTTGAATTTATAAGTGTATGTTGATGTCATGATCTTCCACTGATGAATCCTAAAAAGAGGTGTGTTCTACACATGACCCTGAAAAGGGTAGGTAAGATAACGGCCATCAATGAGAATGGGGGAATTGGAGAAAGATGGGATTTCTCTGTATAGGTTTTAACCAATCACATGTGGGGGGTGGTTTGTAATAAAATATATGGACATGTTTTAACTATTGCAGAAATGTATATAATGTATCAACTTGTGTGGTTCTGAGAGACTTGTGTTAGTTTGACTCCATAGGATCATCTAGCCTCTCCCAGCCTTTTGTACAATAAACTTGCTTTATGGACAAAACGTGCACTCGCTTCTTAAGAAGTGGGCCTCCTCTGGGTTAAGGTGATTGGAGGCCCCCCAACATTTTTGGGGCCCATAAAGGGAACCCAGGGTTTTTGAGACATTGGGGGTCTCCTGTCCGCGCAACTCAGCTGTGGCACCCAGTCTTCTGTGCACTGTGAAAAAGAGAGGTTTACAGGTGCCATTTTGGTTAAAGGCCTGTGTGCTCCACGGAGGTTTGGTACTGTGGTCCAGCTGTGCAGGATGAATTGACAGGGCACCAAAACAGAGTGCTTCAGGTTCACGTGAGTGCACTTTTGCGGGGTAAAGCAAGAGGGGAAATAGGGGAAAAGGCGGGGTTTTCTTGTATTTAAGGGGTTTGTTAGGGGTAGAATCGGAGCGTGTGTGTGGAGTTAGCCGAGGTTACAGGGAATGAAAGGGTGAATGTTTTTAAGGAGTGAGTGAACTGCTTTACTTTGTAAATCCTTTGTATAGATGTGTACTTAGTTTGTTATTTTAGAGAGGTGAGGTTGTATCTTGCCCGAGAATGTCCATTGTGAGTAGTGTCCTAAAACCCTTCAGTTTGCTTGTCTGGTTGACTAGAGCACTCACCTAGAGCTGAGGTGGCATCTTTTGGTAAGTCCACCCCACCCGTAGATACCACCTTGAAGTATACCTTTGGCACCCTTCATTTTCTATTGACTGTGCGGACGGAGCCCTCAGCTCGCTTTTCTTGGTTAGTCGAAGTAGTGAAGGGAATCTTCCTGTAGTCAGGAAAAGATGGTATTTTGGTAGAGGATACCGTACTAGTGATAAAGAGAATGAGAGCAGCGGTGTTGTAGTGGAAAACATTGCGCTCCTTCTATGCTCGAGTGAAGGAGATATTGGCGGGCGTGTTTTTACTTTGTATAAGATGCTATCCTTTTTGTAAGAGTGAGAAGTATAACTAAAGTAAATAACTAAGTGAGGTGATTGCGGTGAAAGCGCGTAAGGTGACTGATTGAGGGGGAAGACTAAGAAACCCGACAAGGGTTAAAAGGAGTTTCCTTTGTGCCGCAGGTTCGGCTTTGGTGTTATTGTTTGTAAAATGTATTTGAGTAAATTGGGTTGGAGTATGGAGATTCATCTGAAACATTTGTGTCAGGTACCTCCTGGGTATAAGGTGAAGATTTTAAAAATACCATTGGGAATGGGTGTGGGAAACTAAGGGTAAAATGCTCAATTCTAAAAGTAGGTGCAACTCAGTTTCCGTTGCTCCAGAAGGGTCTGGGAAAAACATATTATGTCCTGTGGCCACATGTAGTCTGGAATAATTTGATGAAGACACTTCCTTCGCTCACTGCAGGGTCAAAGAAGTGGATTTATGCATTAAAGAAACAAATCGTCTGTGTCATGTTTGCCATAGGGGATATGAAAAGCTTATTCATGGCTCTGATTGAGGAACGGTCAGACAAGCTTTGGAGGAGCAGAGTACCCATGAGATCAGTTGGATTCAAATGCTCACAATGGAGCAGTTTTAATAATTGCATGGTGCAGGTATGGGGGGCTCTGCGGATTATGTATCCCAATGCACCAGATATAAATTCTATTTTAGCTAAAACTATGAAGTTGGATGATGATCCTGCCACACACATCCAGTTAAATCATTAGATGTAGAGGGCAGAGATGGGAGAAGCGGGGGATAAGAATGTGGTGAGTTTCTTTACCACATGCTAAAGAAGGCACGTCCATCATGATCTAGATAAAGTGGTAGGGATGGAGGCCAAGAGTTGGCCAGAAATTCAGGCACACATTGAACATTTTTGTAAGAGGAGGCAAGAGAAGGGAAAGGAGAGTATAGAACAGGCACAAAAGGCAGAGGGCAAACTTGTTCAGAAAAAGTTAGCGAAAATCTGTTTGAAAGGGGCAATGATTACTAGTTTCATTGAGGGACTGCAGGGGCAATTGGGATAACAGGGACATGGTGAATCAGGTATGACACAAGGGTGGATAGACAGGTATTCTCCCGGTCCAAGGAATGAGAGGGTTTCCAAGGTGTAAGGGAGGATTTTCATGAGGAAGTGCGTCATTTCGTGAGTTCTGAGGAATGGGGCCCCGATTTAACGGGGCAATGGGAAATATATGTAGAGTTGTATAGGATTCAGTTTTGGTCATGCAGAAAGATGGGACATGTGTCACGAGAGTGTTGAGACAGGTTATAGTATTTTAATGTGAGAGCTTAGCAGATGCAACCCCCCGACCATGCCATATCCCCCAGGATCTGTGCAATCGAGCACGGACGGGTTGAAAAGAACCCAGCGACTAGCGCTGCACAGACTCATGGGATCCCACCGACCATGCAAGCACAGCCACTGGTACAGATATGGAAGAAAAATACTTTACCCCAAGGAACGGTAAGTCATCACACTGGAGCAAGTGTTTTGGAGGGAATCTCTTTTTGCCCCCCAGTGCTAATATAGAGTGCCTGAACACTGCCCTTGGCTGGTAGCAGTGTGTGGGATAAATCAACATAGCATAACATAACATAATATGTACCAGGAGTAGGACAGCCCCCAGAGATCTCTGATGTGTCCAGTCCTGTCCGTTAACACCACCCCGGATAGGTGTGTAGGTAGGTGACCGAACGTTTTCATTCATAGTCAATACAGGGTCTACAAAATCTTGCATCAAGGAAAATGAGTTTCCTTTGTCAGGCAAAACAATGGACACATTGGGATTCTCTGGGGCTATTGTAAAGGCATCATGAAGGAGGACAGATAACAGAGTCCAGATTCAAAACAAGCAACTTTATAAACTTAAATGCCAGGATGGAAAAATGCCTAACTTGCCCTATGCTAAGGTCGGATTTCCCTAACTAAATAAAACAAATGAAAGTCTGAATCAAACAGTTCAAATTAGGAATCTGCCTGAGTCCAAAACCAATGCTTGCCCTCACAACTAATCTATAGAATGTGTAGGGATGTCAGCAACCAAAGGAAAACAGTGTTTAACATAAAGCTCTGAGCTTGTTCCAGCTTGCAGCTTCCTTTCATCTCCCTTCCCCAAGTATAAAACAGTTCCACAAAAAAGACTCAAAGTTCCTTTTTTTAACAAATGTAGGATGCAATAGTCTTATTCAAGTGTCTGGGTTTCCTTTCCCCAAGTTCCAAGTCACACAATTCAAACATCCTTGAAATGGAATGTTCCTGATTAGAACTCAGGGTTTCCTTCCGCAAATTTCAAGTGATATAGTTCAAACAACCATGAAATGAAATGCTCCTGCTTAGGACTCAGGGTTCCCTTCCCTAAATTTGAAGTGATACAGTTCATAAGAAACACAAAATATCCTTGTCTCCACAGTTCAGTTAATGTTGGTTTAAAAAGGTGGTCAGAACATTTTTCAGCTTGCATACAGGTTGAAAATTCCACTGTTAATCTGGATTTAAGCAAATTATTGTTTGTTTCGAGTTGTATTCCTTTTAACACTTCAACATATAATGGTTTGTTGGTAATAGTCCTTTGACCCATCAACATATAATGGTTTACTTGGATTTAAAGTTATTTCCCCCTGCCACCTTTGGGTTCCAAAAGTTGTAATTCTGTTTGGTAGCAAGGTTTTAAGGTCATTTCAGTATTCAATAATTGACGTCTTGCTTATGGTCCATTTTTACCTTATTTATAGTTCAGTATTTTTTTGCTTTGCTTTAATTGCATTGTTCAGAGACCTTCAGAAATGTGTGTTCCGTCACATGCGACCACTCAGCTACAAAGTATTCCCATCTCTTTGCTAGTTGATGATGAAAGGGATTGGAGACTTTCGAAAACATACCATTCCGAAGCACGGGACCACTCCAAAACACAGTATTCAAGAAATAAACCGGTCACACACGTGCACCGGGTGTCTCAATCACTAGAAACTCACTGGTCGCTTTTAGGAGTTTGTGCTGCAGCGTGGATCACACAGTCTTCTTCCTTTAGGGTTGGGTTCCAGTTACTGCCCCTCGGACATTCCTGGGTTGGCCCTCCAACACAGGGGAAACAAGCACGTTTGAATAGAAAAGAAAGGGGCAGCCTTCCTGCACGGCTCCCTTCATATTTCCGAGTCTGCTCCAGGGAGTCACAACTCCCACACCACCACCAGCCACACAAATAGACACAGCGCATCACTCCTAGGTAGCCTCCGACAGGCCCACCCCAATTACATGTCAGGAACAACCCGGAATTGAACATCACCATTTCACTTCTCACCGCACCATCAATGGATCAGCAACCACTTTTGAAAGGACTGCATTCACCAAATGCCACTGCATGCATGCTATGAGATGTATTGGCCTTGGCCAAAAGAAAAGCCATTGGAGGCTTAAACTGGTATATATTTTTCTCTTTTTCCTTCTACCCACTAACCCATCCATTTTCTGTTCCCCCTGTATGTTGACTGTAACACATTAACATGTTTAGAATCCCATGTTAGGCCATTAAATGAATATACCTCCTCTGAAACCAGACACCTTGGAGACATCTTCGACTCCTCTTTCTTTCCTTCCTCACATACTGGCCCACTTCCGACTCCACTTCCTCACAGGTATCCTCCATTTCCTCACTTTTCCCTAGAAGCTCACTGTCTCTAGAGCTCTGGTACTCTCCAGGCTGGACTATTGCAACAGCCTCTTTCTTAATCTACCCTCCTCCCTCTACGCCTGCTCCAGCTAATCCAGAATATGGCTGTGAGATATATCCTTGGCCTCAAGCCCAGGGACCATATCTCTCCAGCCCTAAAATCTCTCCATTGGCTACTGGTCGCTGCAAGGATCAAATTCAAGTCCCTCTGCATCATCCATAAGGCTGTCTGCAACTGGCTCTCTGGCACTTCCCCCTCAGTGGAAATTCCAGCACTTACCTGCCCTCCCCTGTCCTTTGTCCTCTCTGCACTTGCACGTTCTTAAGGTTCACAAGGCGTAGTAGCACCGCCTCTGCCTTTTGTTCATCATTGTTAATTCAGTTCATTTTCTTGTTTTGTTCCCTTGTTCCCTCCCCTTTGCCCTCTGGGCGCTTAGAAACATAATTCCTTGATATATAAACGCCTTACAAATGCACAATTAATAAATAAAATGACTCCAAAAAAAATTCCAATTTGATATGTCACTAACTTACCTTGACAAAAACCGGACGGGTGAAAGAGTTGGCCATGCAGTTGGCAATCATTTTCATTTATTGCCAAAAACAGTAGTCAGTAGCAACAGCACATGTTGATATGAAATCTGTGAGAATCTGTTTAAGTCACCTACTAACAAACATCACTGATAACTCTGTAAGTAGTGGCGAAAAATCACATGGAACTGATTTTGGTTTAGGGCTAAAATACAATAAAGACCACAACAAAACGCCTTGCATATATCTCATTTTCTGAAGCGCATGCATAGGGATGAACCTCCTAAAACTCATACCACTGTTAAAATTGTTTCTCTCTGGAGCCTCTATTTCATATGTGATGCTTGGGACAAATCTCAGGAGATCTGTAAAAGGGCTTTGTGTCTGCTACTATCTGAGGATCACTTGGCAAACATGGCTGAATCTTTTGGCCCTGATGCCTTCATTCTGGGAGGGGGTCCTGCCCCACGATCCGTCTTGAAATTTAGGAATGGGTGACGGGAAAGAAGCATGCAGAATTCATTATGGTTTATAGAGCATCCCAGTAATCTAACCGCAATCAAGTAAAGAACAGATAAAGCATCAGACATCTTTGAAAGGCAGCCTTGGGTTCTCTCTGGCTGGAGGGCAGAAAGGCGCCCAATGGGGGAGCAGGCAACCTTGATATAATTGCATGAGTGAAGCTAAATGTTAGGTAAACAAAATGTAGACTATTCAAGAAACTCTAGGCACTTCCTTTGAATAGGTATTGCTCTAGCAGAGGGTCTGTGGGATGCGGAATACATTTTAAATTGTTTAACATAGTGCTTTCAAAGGAGGTGTGTGAGCATTCCACATAACAAATTTGTAATATTAGCAGAGAACAAATATTAAAAAATGTAATCCTGTGTGGAAATAACCACTAAAACAATGAATAGATTCCAACCACTTTCAGGGTTTTTATTATCTTCACACCACGTTCTCCATCCAGGTAATTAACTTTCCCACAAGCCACCTTCGCCATCCTGTCCCTGTGCATCAGTCTCCGTACAAAACAGGCAAAATTGATTGGGTGGCAGGCACACCCGCTATTTTGAGATTAGTAATGTGGTGAGTTGAGTGAATTCCCATGTTACTATTTGATCGGGAGAGCAACTAGGACTGGGTTGGTCTAGGGAGGGGCAACCCGTTGTGCTTCCCAGAATGTGAAAGAGTGGCATCCCTTAGGCTCGCCACCCTCACCACACCATGGGATTCCACCATCAAGGGTGTTTAAGACCCTGCTCCACCAAGCAAGTGACACCCAGAACCCTATCATCAGTATGATTCCACTTTTCAAAAACCCTGTTAGCAGGCACCATGAAAGCCGCATTCTTACAAGCCTGGGAGTATACCACCCACACTATCGAACTCCCAAATAGCACAGGTATATAAAAGAAAACCTCTGAAACCTTGGATTTAGAGAAAATCCTAACAATGTTATTAATCTGTAAGCATAAATCAAAAACAGCCCATGTTTAACAATGCAAATGTGGAGTTTATGGGTGGAAAAGATAAATGTTCCCTAAGTTACTTGCCGTTCGAAGCAAGGGAATAGAGTGACCCAGGCTGTCTGCAGCAGATACTGTGGAACAATCTACGGCAACTGTGAAACCCTGCTAACAGGTGAATATCCCCCGGGATAACTTCAAAAGTGGCAGCGATGTCTCAGGTCTCCTATGAAACTCAGGGTCAAACCGGTTATTAGAGACATTTAAAAATCTGTTAGGAAATACCCAAAACCCCGAAACCAGGAAACAATGCTTTAATGAGCCCAACCAATCAGCAGGGCTGACACAAAAAAGGAAAATTGGTAAATCATATTAAAGTGGCTGGAAAAGCTTACTGACGGCAGCATCTGCAGTAGATTTTTGAAGGAGCAGGGAGAACGCTGCTTGGAGAAGTTTGGTGACTTTGCCAGAGGAATTGGTGACTATCCAAGCCCTGACACAAGGATGTGAAGCCTACCTAAGGTCCAGGAAGAGACCTGCCAAAGTAGCAGCTGATGCGCCAGGTTGCAGCGAGATCTGGCCATGTGCTGCTGATACCTCAGGTAGTGGTGAGACCTGGCAAAGTGCTCCTGGACACCCCAGGTTGTGATGAGACCTGGCCAAGTGCTGCTGAAATCCCAGGATGTGGTGAGAATAGGCCAATTATAGCTGGAGATTCAGGTCATGGGGAGAGCTCTGCAAGTGTTTTTGAGAACCCAGGTTGTGCCAACATCTGCCTAAGTGAATGCTGATAGTCCAGATCAAGCAGAGACCTGCCCAAGCGTTATTGAAAACCCAGGTCATGAAGAAACCTGCCCGAAATGAATGCTGATAGCCAAGGATGAGGTGAGACCTGGACCTTTGGTACTCTGAGGTCTGAGGAGCAGAGGCATGTATGCAATATAAAGGTCTAGAAGAAACATACTTGGTTAAGTGAAATGCCAAAGTTTAAAACCAATACAATAGTACAGCGAGCGATTCTGATCATTTGAGCTAAGAAGACTTACAGGCACAGGTGGAGCCTGAAAAAGAGCCTTGGAACATATGAACATTGAGAGGTTTGAGAAGACAGGAGTGAAAGCACGAAGGCCAAGGAGGGTCAAGACTGGGTAGACCCTGAAAGAGCCTTCGCAGGATATGTTTCTTTCTTTTGTGTTTGAAACTAGGAATTTTAGGCAAGACTTGGAACATTTATGTTTTAGATTAGGCACTAGCCAGGAGGCTGGTGACTTGTTAAAGTATAGGTTTGGAACTTTCATTTGGCCACATCTGACATTGTGCTTTAGAATAAGGAATTCCTGGAGAGGCAAGGACTGCAATCATTTTCTGACACTGGGCCTCAGAACGAGTTTGGCAGTGTGGTAAAAGAGTGGAGGCAATTTCGATTACCACCACATTTTTTGTGGTTGGCAAATGCGGAGGTAAATCGTCCACTTTACCTACAAAATTCTGCAGATTTTCAGTGTGGTATTACTGCTCGCTGTAACCTGCCAAAAATCACCATGAGTCCCAGGGACTTCCAACATGAGAATTGTAAGGGTGCAGAAATGAGGCCTGTACACAATGGTGGCATGTTCTTTGGGTATACACCTTTATTAATCAAGAAAGGCTGGAAAAATGCCTCTCTTTCCTTACAGCTAAGAGATGTTTCCTTCCCTCAAAGAAAACCAGTCAAATTGTCAGGAAGTCCGAAACTAAAAAGTCTGTCACTGTCGTGTCCTAAAACCTACTTCTGTCCCTTACACTGATAATCTAAAGCAACTGTGCAAGGATGATCTCTTCTCCAAGTAACACATTTTCTCTGTGTTTTCAACCAACAGAAACATTTCCAGTCTCTCTGGTAATAAAGCTGATGAAATAAACAATGTTCACTGGACAATACACAGGGATATGTTTCTTAGATTCACATTTCTATATCTTATCAACTTGATATAGTTCGTTATAAAATGTAGGATTACTTTTGATCAATTCCAGGGTACTTCACCCTCTCATTTTCTCACATGGGTGCGGGTCGCAGACTTGCAATATAGCTTAGGTCACTCTCCAGCCAAACTAATATCCTCTCAAGGCTCATGTGAGTGTGGGTCCCAGACTCGCATTATAGCTTCGCTCACTCTGCTGCCAAGCTAGTGTCCTCTCATGGACTGTCTCACTTTCACGTGGGTCCTAGACACTCTTATTCCTGCTTATATTAGGTGCTTGCCTTTCACATAGGTGCAGGTCCCAGACTTGCAGTTCCTTATCATATGTGTTTGGTACACTTTCCTGCCAAACATATGACAACTCTGTCTTGCTTGCTTTTGGGTGAAAAACCTAGTCAACAGGTCCCAAACAAGGGAAAAATGGTCAGACCCAGAAAAAACCCTCGTGTTGGCTTCTCCTGAAGCTTGATGGTGAGTTGTAGAAGTGCACTGGAACCAGCTACTCTGAAATGAAGAGTTTCGGAAAACTTCCAGTTGAAGTAGGACTTCAGAAGAGCAAGGGGAAACAACTGAAGCAACTTCCAGAGTGGAAGGGACTAGGGAGGAGCAAGGAATGACTGCAGAAGGGAATTAAGGTAGGAATGCAGGGGTCAGGAGGATAACTGAGGACAAGACTAGGATTTAAGAAAGTAAGAAGGCAGGAAGGGAAGCAGAAACAAAGCGTCTTAGGATCAGGAATACTTGAGTTGAGACGCGGCGCTCCGAACTTTGCACAATAAATTATACGCTGGAAAACGCTGATGCACAAGATGCCAGCAGCCATCTTGGGAAAGACTAGACCACGCAAAAGCTAGCAGCGAAGCCATAATGGCACAACACCACGTGCTCGGCACCAGCAATCCCAGGGAGTCTGAGTTCTGAAAGCATGCCCCGTCCCAAGGAACACTGGACCAGGTTTCCACAGGTGTAGATGATGAAAGCGTTGGAGGAGAGCAGGAGCCTGGATGTTGGAGACCGGTACCCAAGACCGTTCATAAATGTCATAGCCTTCCCAATCGACCAGGTATTGAAGATGTCACCTAAAACACACAGATGCGATGAACAGCATATTCAGGTGATCCATCCACAATCAAGGGCGGAGGAGCCGGCCTTCTTCTCCTCGGAGTGGATGCAAACAAATACTGTTTCAACAGGGAAGAGTGGAAAACTGGGTGAATCCATTTCCATGAGACCGGTAAGGCCAACTTGACAGCAACCGGGTTGATGACTTGTGAAACACGAAAGGAGCCCAAGTACAATGGAGAGAATTTGGACAGAGACAACCTCTTGGGTAGAAATCTGGAGGGCAACCACACCATATCCCCTTCTGATACGTAGGTTGTTTAGAACGATGTTTATCAGCGTAAGATTTGATCTGTTCTTCGGTATGTTTCAGATATTCCAGGGCACACTGTTGTCCTTCACAAATGTTGGTAAGGTGAAGGGCCACAGATGGAACAGTAGCAGGATGAGGGAGATGTAGCGGAAAGGCAGAAGGATGAAATCTATAGGCACAATGAAATGGTGTAGTGCAGATCGCAGAATGATAAGAGTTGTAGGCAAATTCTGCGGTAGGGAGTCGGGAAGTCCAATCTCCTTGTGGTGAAGTGGAAAAGCACTGTACATACTGCTCCATGGTCCTTTCAGTGAGTCCATTTGTTTGGGGATGATACCCCGAGGAGAGAGAACGTTTGATTCCAAGGTTGGCACAAAGAAGAGACCATAATTTGCGGGTATATGGTGATCCTTTATCTGAGATAATGGATGTGGGTAGCCCATTAAGCCTAAGGATATCCTTTAAAAAGACCAAAGCCATTTCAGCAGCAGAAGGGAGCTTGGGAAGGGGGTTGAAATGTGCTTGCCTACTGAAGGCATCCACAGTTACCATTATGGCAGTACAAGCTTACGCTGATGGTAGGTCGACAACAAAATCTGTGGCAATGGTTTCCCAAAGACAAGAATGCAGAGAGGGCTGTTGTAATTTCCCAAACACAGCTTGACTGACCTTTTAATTTTTCGCTCAGGTGGAACAGGTTTTCACATATAGTTTCACATCTTTTCTAATGGAGTGCCATCAAAACGATCTTTCTATTAAATGGATTGTAGGTAAGATACCACTGTGTCCTGTGTCTCCTTGTGACATAAGGAGAGGATTTGTTCCAGTACAGTAGAATCGGGTATAAAGATTTAATGCTGCTTACATAGTAGACCGTCTTTTAATGACACCTCAGGTTCCGGAATTGTATGAGGGTTTTCCTTTAGAAAAATAGAGGTGCTTTCCTGGAGTCTCTGGATAAGAGTATTGATATGATACAAGAAAATGTTAGATCCCAGAATCTTTTCTCGTAATTGTCGATTGGTCATCGCGCTGCCGTCCTTCCTTGATAAGGCATCAGCTACAAGATTACCTGAACCCGGTATGTAGGTGAGAAAGAAGTCGTATTGAGTAAAGAAATACACCCAGCGGGCCTGCCGACTATTCCTGCACTTGAAATTTTGTAAGGTGCTTAGGTTTTTGTGATCTGTTCTGATATCTACTGGATGCTGGGCCCCTAAAAGAAGATGTCTCCATTCAGTGAATGCTGTTTTGATGACGATGAGTTCCTTTTCAAGGGCTGTGTAATTTTTCTCGTGATGAGGGTATGGGATGAATATGCTAGGGGATGTTCTATGTCATCCGACTGTCCTTGTAGGAGCACTGCTCCTAGGGCATTATCAGAGGTTTCAGCCTCCACAATGAAAGGCTTGGAGGGATCCCGTTGTTTAAGGATGGGAGCTGTGGTGAAGGCAATCTTTAGGTGAACAAAAGCTCTGTCTGCCGCTGAAGACCAGAGAAAGGAGACGTCTTTCTTTAGCAAGTTAGGGAGAACAATAGAGGCATAGTTGTGAATGATTTCCTGGTAGAAATTGGAGGGACCAAGGGACTTCTGAATGTCCTTCACTGAGGTAGGGGTAGGCCAATTCTGAATGGCATGGATTTTACGTTGGTCCATTTGAACTCCTTTGCTGGATAATATGAAACCAAGATAGGGCACACTTGTAACTCCGAACAGACAGTTATCTGGTTTCACCAGGAGATGCTTGTTCCGCAGTCTAGCCAGCACTTCTTTAACATGGAAAGCGTGGTCCTTGGGGTTCCAAGAGTAGATCAAGATATCGCCCAGATATATGATAATAGTATGGAATAAAAGATCTGAGAAGATATGATGAACAAACCGTTGAAATATTGCAGGCGCATTGGTCATGACCTTACACTCGATGTGGCGTGAGGAAGGCGGTCTTCCACTCGTCACCTTCCCTGATTCTCAGTAAATGATAAGCCTGTCTGAGGTCAAGTTTGAGAAAAATGACTGTGCATGGAACTGCCGCCAGAATGTCATGTATGAGGGGGAGAGGATATCTATCCTTAATGGAGACACTGTTAAGGCCCATATAGTCGAAAACATGGGCAAAGTTCTTTACCATCTTTTTTGGGTACAAAGAATAACGATGCTCCGCATGGTGGCTTGGATTTGGTAATGAGACTGTTCTGTAGATGGATGTGTAAGTAGTCCAGGAGGGCTTCCTTTTCAGATTCTGAGAGTACTAACATGCCACCAAACTGAACTATTGATCCCAGAACAAGATCAATGGTGCAGTCGTACTCCCAATGAGGTGATAGGGTCTTCGCAGTTTGTTCTCTAACGATATCAAGAAAATCATGGTATTCCTCTGGTACCAGTTGAATGTTACTGATGGGTGTTATCGCTGAATCTTCTTTTTGGCTCAAGGCAACGGGTTGAGTAGATATAGAGGAAGGGAAGCAGTGTTCCTTACAGAAGGGAGTTGAGAGATGCACTAAATGACCCTTCCAATCTATGGAGGGATTATGAAGCTAGAGCCATGGCATGCCTAAGACTGGAGGGTAGCGTGCGGCTTTGATTAAATAGAACCCAAGGAATTCCTGATGATTGGTGATCTTTAGGAGAGTGGATAGAGTGTGTTTTGTTATCGGTCCAGAACGTAAGGGTTGGCTTTCTATTCCTTCCACTGGTTGTGCTTCGTTCTTTAATTCCCATGGAATGTTGTTCCTCTGTGCCC
Organism: Ambystoma mexicanum; assembly: GCF_040938575.1. NCBI lineage: Eukaryota > Metazoa > Chordata > Amphibia > Caudata > Ambystomatidae > Ambystoma > Ambystoma mexicanum. Next base: position 50,742,914 of record NC_090933.1, on the reverse strand, counting down.
ATTCAATATCCATGAAGCAACCTGCGGCTCCACAGTCTAAGTGCAGATGTTTCTATAGTATGATCATTAATAACCAAAGACACCCGTAACACGATCAAAGATGTGGCATGGTTGGTGGATGAGTATAATGACTTGAAGGGACTTAGTGAGACATTCTCCCATTCAAATGTCGCTATTTTGGACAGGGATATTCATTTCCCGAACGTCTCGCTGGAACCGCGGGACAGTCTTTTAGCAGATGTGATTCAGCTCCACAATACATACATAAACTCATATCTCTACTTCTCTTTCATTCCTTATCTGACAGGGGTCCTCGAGCAGTGCCCAATTGCATAGGTTCAGGTTCCAAGGTTCTCGATTCCGTTGCTGTGGTAGATCTAAGAGAATAACAACCTTTTCTGCTTTCAGTCTTATGCTCTTGCATGCGAAAATCCAACTGCATGACTAATGTCAAAAGCTCAAGAAAGGAATACGGGTGGGGTACCCTTGCTAATTCATTCTTCAATTCCTCATGTAACCCACGCCAGAATAATGCAAATTGTGCTGATTCTGGCCACCTTGTTTCCACAGCAACCTATTTAAAATGGTTAATGTAAGACATCAAATCCCCTGAGCCTTGGGAAATGTCCAACAGTGTCTCTTGAGCAGAATACGTTAATTGAGGATGGTCAAACATTTCTTTCAGTGAGCAAAGAAAGGTAGGATAGTCCCTCATCGCAGGATTGTCTAACGTAACCAGGGTAGTAGCCCAGGCCAATGCATTCTTAGTAAGGTTGGCGACCATGAAGCCATCCTTGCCCTATCAGATGAAAAAGGCAGTGGTCGAAATGAGAAGTACACTGAACATGCATTGACAAACTCAGCTTCTTTGGACTACCATCAAACTTGTCCGTATTAGGTGAGGCTGTGTGGGGTTCAACCCCCAAGGTTTCACGTGTGGCCATCAATGGCCGTAGAGTGGTATTTTCTGCTTTTAAGGATTGAACCTCATGGGATAATGACTGGACAGTGTTCATTAATTCTTGCAACTGTGACATTTATTTTTTTTGTCCGGTGTCTCAAACTGTGAGAATCAAGCTCACTTAACGTCTGAGCAGGGTAACTGGACCGCCTGGAGGTATATGAACCAAGCTGCCTGTTTCCTTCACCTGACCACCCGGACCGTAACAGGCGTGCAGGGAAGAACCCAGTGGACAAGTCCCAAATGAGGGAGAGAGGGTCAGACCCAGAAAAACTCCTGTGTTGGCTTCTCCTGAAGCTTGATTCTGAGTTGAAGAAGTGCACTGGAAACAGCTAATCCGAAATGAAGAGTGTCGGGAGACTTCCAGTTGAAGAAGGACTTCAGAAGAGCAAGGGGAAACAACTGTAGCAACTTCCAGAGTGGAAGGGACTCCAGAGGAGCAAGGAATTACTGCAGCAGGGAATTAGGAGACTTGGGCAATGGCATGGAGGCAGGAGGATAACGGAGGACAAGAAAGTTGAGGAACATACAGGGGGGGAAACGACTTTCTAAACGGAAAAAGGTCTCTTGAAGAGCAGCAGTGACCACTTTGGTTGCAGACTTTTCACCGGACAAAGTTTGGGAAAATACGGACACTCTTATGAGTTTAGACCCTGTTTTGTTATTGCGCGGCACATACAACGCAATGCCAGTGGATGACAACACCCCTTCTTTTCAATGCAGACACTGTGAACCCCTTATGAGTGTGATCAAACACATTGGCATAACTAGCCCGGCAGACAAACCCTGGAGGGATTATTCGGCATCGGCCAGCCAATGCGACGAAAAAAGGGCCCTAACCAATCCTGCGATCCTCCCAGTAACAAAAGCAACAGCCAGCCACCACAATGCACATACTGGAAGGAAACCGGGATGTGACACGGCAGGCAGAACTCCCAACATTCTTTTGCCAGGTCTGACAGTGCCCTGAACTTGTTCCCTCCCTACAGTCGAGTGGGCCCACCCGCAGGTGAATAGTTGCAATGGACTCAACCTTTCAATAAGCTTTGAACTACAAAGGGTCCTGCAACATGTGATGTGCAACTAAGACTCCTGATGAGACCACCTCCAAGCAGCTGGCGAAAAAACGCATTGCGCCCCAAACCAGAAGGCATGCATCTGATTCCGTGGGCACGTCTGGGGCAGATCCAAAAATGGCTTTGCCATTCTTAGCCTTCATAAAGTGGAGCAAGCACATTAACTCTCCCTAAATTACATTTAGCAAAAGTACAACCTAGTCAGCATAATCAGCCCCCACATTTTGAGCCGTTGGTGGGCCATGTAAAGAAGATGCTGTAAAATGCAAAACATCACACAAACAGAAGCAGAGGGGAGGCCTATCGCTCTAATGAGATGACTCAAAGACACCCCTCGGGAGGCTACAATTATTCCTAATTTCTTTTGTATGGCTTTTTCAGTCCACACAATTGAACAGGGATCCTGAAAACTCTATTTTATGACAGGACCGTGGTAACTGTTCTTTGTCTAATGTATGATCACCCCCAAACTCTGCAGCAAGCTTATTGCCATTCCCAGATCCCTATTTGCTTTTTTAGGGTTGGAAGGCCTAAGCAGAATATGCTGATGCCACTTGCGCTCCGGAACCCAGCCACTGGACCAAGGGGCTTCCTAAAGCACCGCAGTGCCCAAGAAAGACAGAAAGATAAGGAAGACAATTGAAAATTCTGATTCTGATGCCACTGAAAACAAATAAAATGACCAGGGGTTGAAACATTGGAGCTGTGAATTAGGCATTCTTAAGAGCCAAGCATACAAACCAATGGCCTCATTAAGGCTTGTAACAGTGCAATCAAAAAATGGTTCAGCTCCCTCACTTGATGGAAGGCCTGGTCCTTTTCTTTGACCATAAAATACTGCAGTAAATGGTTTGTGGAAAACTGTCAGCACCTTCAATCACCTTTTCACTACCATTATCTCCTGAGACACCAAAACCCCTTGCAAAGGAAAAGGATGTGTCATTTAGAATAAGATTTGAGGCAAACTCTTCACAAAAATCCAGAAGTGAGCCTAGACCCAGAAATCCTGATAAAGAATAACACATAATTCCCCTCATTTGATAAGAACCTTGTAGCAAACAGGCCTCTTCTGGTTCCCGGGACCTTTAGTTGCCATCCTCTCTGGAGGAAGAAAAACACCTTTGCTCATGTATGGTATGACATGGGATTCTGTGGATTGTGTTTGTAAAAGGCGCAGAACTTGCTTAGAAAACATTGTATAAATCAGAGTTTCGGGGTGCCTGGCAGAATGACCTTTGCTGCAACCCACCCTGGAGGACTCCCAAAGGGTAAAATGTTTTCTAAGCGAGGTCTGTGCTTTATACAAAGACATACAAGTAGAGATATAGTACCTCGCCTTTTTATCTGTTGGTTTAAATTCCTTTGGTAACACACTCAAATGTGGGTTATTTTAAAAAGAAATACTGTTCCTTCTCTACTGACCACTAAGGGAGGAGTATGCATCTCCCACAAAACGAAGCATGCTGCAGCCACCCACTGAAAACGTCTGGCTATAAAGGTTCATTAGCCTAGGCTTTTTCTGATGCATCCAACATCTTGATTAATGGACCAGTAACATTCAATAGCCTCTCCTCACAGTTGGCCCATCTATCAATTCTGATAGCAATATTGTCCCCATACTGAGAAAAATACTGTAATTTTGAGGTCTTATTCTAGTATGAGATGATTGTTGCTCTGTAAGGAGGGTCTGCGCCTTCACACTATTCCTGGCCACTGAATTCACTCTATTCCTTAAAAAGGGTTTCCTAAGAAACTACTCTCCTGTATTTGTTGTGATAATTGAAAGAAATTAGACATAGGGTTGCCAAATGATCCACTGCCTTGGATGGTCCAAGGCTAGACACATCCAGGTTGACATAAGCACAAATTATTAATGGGTCGAGAGATTTGAGCAAAGGCCTCTCATCTGTGGAACAACCAAAAGAGAATGTGTTCCACCAATCAATTTCTGACAGCAAGCTCAGAGAAATAGATATTCATGCTCCCTTAGCTGAATGCTGGCCCTCTCCTCGGCCTGAGGGTGTATACGGTGCTAAAGAGTCACCTCTCAGTCATGGGGTGCCTGGCCTGCAAATGAAAATCCCTGCACCTTTAGCTAGTGCTTTTTAGTGGTTTATTTTTCTGCTTGTGATTAAAATAGGCATTTGAACACCTCACATTGGGCCTCATCACGTGTTTGGCGGTAACCCTTAAAATCAGCGGTAACGATATATGCGCTGATTTTAAGGGTACTTCGGATCACGAGTCCAAATACCGCCGGCGCCATTACAGCCGGCTCAAGTACAGCCGGATGTACAAGCGTCTGCTGTAAAAGCGCCAGTAAGCATTCGCGCTAAAACATTAGTAATCACGAGTCCGGCGTAGGCGCAATTAGTGCCAGAAAAGCGGCGGATAAACCTCCGAAAGTACCCCCAGCAAAAATCTGGAGGTAAAAGAACACAGGCCACAGCAATAAGGGCTCAGGTGAAACCAATGCTATTCTGAGACCTACAAAGGACTCACCCATGCACAACACACCCTCTCCAACACCATTACACCAGTAGGAGCAGGGAGGAGACAGCAATAAGGGCCCAGGTGAAACCAATGCAATTCAGAGGCCTACAAAGGACCCACCCATGCACAACACACCCTCCCCAACACCATGCTGCCATTTGGAGCCGGGAGCCTTGATGTGGACTTCTACCTGCTGCGCTTTGAGCTACAGAGGCCAGCCAACCAGGCCAGGGCCCTGGGAGCGCAGGGGGTGGTGGAGATGAGGAGAAGGAGGAGGAGAGCAGCACCAGCAAGGCGGCCAGCCATCCCCAGGGTCAGGCCAACACCCTGGGCCCTGACTGATGGCCAGTTGGTGACTGAATATCGGATGGACAGGGCAACCATCACCCAGTTGCTGGACACAATCCAGGCCGACATTGGCAGCCGCATAGCCATCAGCACAGCAGTACCTCCGCTAGTGAAGCTCGTGTCTGTGCTACAATTCCTTGGGACTGGCAGCTACCAACACACCATTGCCATGATGCATGGAATGGTCCAGTCCACATTCAGTGCCATGCTGGGACAGGTGCTGGATGCACTGTTGAATCATGTGAATGAGCACATCGCATTGCCAGCCACACAGACACAGGTGAACCAGCTGAATTGTCAATTCTATGCCATTGCCTAAGTCCCAAATGTAATAGCAGCCCTGGACTGCACACATGTAGCACTCGTACCACCCCAGGCACATGAGGCAGCCTACAGAAACCAGAAACAGTACCAATCCCTTAATGTGCAAATGACATGTGGGCCTGACCTCACCTTCAGCCACTGCTGTGCCCGCTACCCAGGGTCCACCCACGACTCCATGGTCCTGCGCAACAGTACCCTGCCAGCGTACATGGAAAGGCACCGAGGGCAAAACACATGGCTGTTGGGCGAGTAGAAATGTATACCATAATGCATGTTAATCCACAACTGATGGGGCTGGTCACACACAATGAAATCCATGAATCTCAATAGGCAGCACCATTACTGCAGCATTCCCATTCAAGCACCTTGCACAAGAAAACTTGGACATGTCCAACACAGCAGAACACACCCATTCAGGATGTAAAAAACATGTGGCAGCACAGTGACATGTGGAAGGCCTACCACCATAAAGCCTCCTGTGTGAGTAGCACTATGGCTCCCAACACTGACACAGTACAGACATCCCACCCTGCCCACCCGCCAGTCATGCAAATGTAACACATAAGTCGCCACATCCACAAATGCACCACACATAAGCAGACTGAGTAATGGCAATGTACATCCCACAAACACTGTCCCCAGAATGGCCAAGCAAATGCATGGAGAACAGTACAGAATAGTGACAACCAGCAAATGCAACTGCAGCCAAAGGGAATGGCAATGACACATGAGGCAGCCACTTCTCTCATGCAGAAGTAGATGGAAGGGCCCCCTTACCCAGTGACAAGTGAATGAGTACAGTTACATTCTGAAATAGAGGTGTGCCAAGTTGAGAGTACCTCATTGATTCAATTCTGCTCGTAGCACAGCACACTCCACAATGTTGTTGACCTAATGACAAGTATGGCAAAATGACACTGATGACTGAGCTCTGTACACCCACTGGATTTACCTTGTCCCCATACTGGCTTTCTCTCCCTTGCAGGTGATTCTGGATATCCCCAGTACATGTGGCTCATGACCCCTGTGCGTCATCCACACACGGCAGCAGAGCGGGCATACAACCTTGCTCATGCTCGTACACGGATCTGCGTGGAGAGGGCATTTGGACTGCTGAAGGCATGCTTCCGGTGCCTCGACCGCACGGGAGGGGCATTGATGTATGCACCAGAAAAAGTTGGCAAAATTGTACTGCACTGTGCCGTGCTAAAAAAACACATGTTGGACCACAATGGATCATGTGTTTGCCACTTTCTAGATGAATAGAAACAGAATTTTAATGGATTTTCTCTATTAAGCAGGTGCAGAATGTTTATTTAGAGACATGTTGCTCTTTCAAAACTTTTACTCTAACAAAGAAACTGTGTGTTTCTTAGGTGTGAACATTGAACTGGGCAATCCCAAAACGGTCCTCGTTAAATATACGGCAAAATTGTACTGACATGTGCCATGCTGCACAACATCTGCTGTTGCAGAAATGTGCCACTGCCCCCTGATGCTCATGTGCAGCCACCTGAGGATGGGAGTGAGGGTGATGACGTGCCTGAAGGTGTTGTGCACAACGGGTTGGGCTGAGGGAAGGGAGGTTGGCCAGAAAGGGATTGATTGATGTATTTTTCTAACACGGGTGATGGGTAAATTGAACAGATGTCACTTCAACATTAAATATAATTTTTCCACAATCACTACTCTCCATGCTTTGTGATTTTTGAAACGTGGTTTATTCTAAGTGCAACAAACTCCCCTTCCCCAGTGAACACCCAGCACACAATCCCCCCTCCGCCCTGTGAACACCCAGCACAATATCCCACTTCCCCCCAGTGAACTCCCCACAACTGTGCAGATAGGTGCATGTGTTTTATCAGGGCACCAACAACGATGCCATGTATGACTAGGATGGTTGTGGGCGCTTTCCTTGTCCGGGCCCCTCTGGTGTGTCCGACCTCAGGTGTCGCATAGACCGGCGCCTAGGAGATGGCTCAAGGGATCCCTCCGTGGGTGTGGTTGAGGTTGAAGGGACTGACCCGGTTGCCTGCATGTGCTGTCGGATGAGGTTGTTTCCCTCCCTTGTTTGCTCAGCAAGTGCTGACACTGCCTCGCACAACTCCCTCACCCTTTGTCCAAACCCTGTCAGGGCAGCGGTACATTGCTCTACAACTCTGCGTGTGCGCGCATTGTCACGCACTATGTACTTGCATCCATGGCATATGGATGCACTGATAGCCTTGATGTGCACCTTGGCCATTGATTCTACCTTGGCCTGTTTGGCCTCAATCACGTCCAGTCGGCCCATCACTGCTGCCCCTGTGATGAAGGGCACCCCTGGTGTGGCATGTGCCGGCCTGCCACTTGTGCGCTGTTGGGGCGGGGGTGCATGGGGACATGGCGCCTGCTTGGATTGGGCTGCCAGGCTCTGAGTGCCGGTCTTCAGGGCTGCCATATGATGGCGTGTCCTCGTCCGGCTGTGGTGTGCGGACACGACGCACATGCACATGTGGGCTTTGTGCTTGCTGTGTGCCTGGTCTTGGGGTTCCCTGTGGTGTGACCATCCCTTCTGCATCACTGCTTCCGGGTGAATGCAGTCCTCCTGCATGATGGGCAAGTGGAGGTCACTGCCACGTCGGGCTCCGATCCGCAGGTCAGTCCCTCTGCATCAGGGCTGTGTCTGGTGGCTTGGGGCGAGCTGGCGGTGGCCTCCCTCGGTGCTGCAGCGGTCTAGTAGGGCTGCGTTGTGGTGAATTGGGGGGTGGCCTGGGTCGGCTCCCTTCCGTGTGGCCTCTTTGTGGGGTGGTGGTGCTGGTGGAGGCTTGCTGCCATGGGCGCCGTGATGGTGTGGCCTCCTCCCCATCATCTTCGTCCCATTGGGTTTGACGTGTGCCTGTGGGGTACATAGGGTGTGGTTTCAGTTCAGTGCTACCTACATTAGTGTAATGCAGTTCATGCTAACAAGTGGGATTGAAGACAGTATCAATCATGCATTCAACTTGCATTTTGTTCAGTCGCCATGTGGTGCTTGGTGTGAGTGAGTATGGAGGTACACTGCATGGGAATGTTTGAGTGACAAGATTGCATGCGTGGTTGGGGTGCACTGCGCTCAGGGTCTTGGGGGTGTATTCCTGCACACTCAAACTCTACGTAGCTGTCCCATGGATATGGATGTCTATCCCCTGCCCCTAACATTGATACACTGCAAGTGCAGGGTCGTCTAGGCGGCACTACGGTTCAATGGATGTAGGGCTCACTTATGGGTGTCTGCAGTTCCTCACACACATTTCTTCACATTCATTCACTCAGGGTCTGCATGTGTGGTACTTTCAGTTGCATGCATTCGGGGTGGGACTCACCTGCAGTTGGATCGATGCCAGTGCCTGCCTCCGCTCCACCAATTCCCTCGATGGTGCCAATATCAATCAGGGCACTCATCTTCTCCTCCCAAGGTGTGAGTTCCGGTTGGGGTGGTGGTGGCCCTCCTCCACTGCCCCTGCTTGCAATCCTGTGCTGTGAGAGGATGCCGCCGACTCGCACACACAGGTCGTTGAGGCACTTGCGGCAATCCTCCCCATCCCGGGGCACGCGCCCCACAGCAGTGACCCTTTGGCTGATGGGGCGCCAAATCTGTGCTCTGCGCTGGCCACTGGTTTTGCGCTGCTGCAGCTCCTAATGATGTGTCTCAGCCTCCTCCACCAGTACAGCCAGCTCCTGATAGCTGAATTTGGGCTTTCTCACCCTGTGCAGGGCAGTCTTACCCCTAGTGCGCTCCTGTGACATGTTTTGGTGGTAGATGGGGTGGATGGCTTCCAGGGGCTGTGATATCCGACGGATTGTGATTTCCAAGATGGCCGCCACTTTGTTTCCCGTTCCGGCGGTGACGTATTTCCCACTCGCTAATAGCGCACGCTCATGGCGTGCGCTATTAGCGCGATATGGCGGTAGCGCACGGTGCGCCGAATTTAAGGGTTCTACCCGTTGCACGCTATTTGTGCTAACGCCATGTCCCGGTGCGCGTGCACGAAAACTCGTGATTTGGCAGATTATCCGCCGGTGGCCTTCGCGTTAGCGCTATTTACATCCGATGGGAAAACCGCTGCATTACCGCCGAACTCGTGATGAGGCCCATTTGTGTTTTTCTCTTGCTCTAATGGATTGAGAGTTGCCATGCACAGAAGGTTTCTGGCGGGAAAACCTTTTGAAATGGTGACAGCTACAAATTGGCCAAATCCCGCTCAAACAATAGACATGAAAGACTGCCTTTGGCTGCAGTCTGAGAATCATAATTATCTACAAACCCGGCAAGGTTTTTCCTTCATGATTCACCTTCCTCTAGTCTAGTTCCTCAGTACTGCTCCATTACACATTCACTGGGAACCTAGGCTCCTTTCCTGCACTGTCTATAATAACGCGCTCCTATCCTGCAGCAACCTACACAGATCAACTTTGCTATCAATGAAGAGTCAGTATACAAGACTCACTGCCTGGATGGGACCCGCATACTGACTCTCCATTTGCAATGTCACCAAAGTGAAAGACATCGATCCCAATGCTGACCGCTCCTTGCAGCACTGGTCCTAAACATGCCCGCTGCCCCCTGTTACCTACCAGTTTTGCCTGAAGAATGGACCCAGCGGATCTTTAGCATGCGTGCACCTGGAAAAAGATTGCTCTGCACTGTTTGAGTTGTGCCAGGCGCTGCCTTTTTCAAAGGCACAGCGAAAAAACAGTAAGCTTATCTCAGTTGTGATAACTAAATTATATAATAACAAAAAACAGCTCAACTGGGTGCAGCAAGAAAAGAGGCACTGGAATCATGGGTCTGCAACCTTTGGCTCCCCAGATGGACTAAACTCCCATCAGCCATAGCCAAAATAGTTTGTGTTGAGAGGTCATGGGAGTCCTAGTCCAAAATATCTGGAGAGCCACATATGTCAGAACCCTGGTGTAGGCAGTGCAGGGATCGAAATAAGGATTAGTTTAGCAGGAGCTAAAAGCAGCTCCTGTGTATCTGGCATCACCCAGTAAGCAGGAGCTACCTCTGGAAACCAGGAGCTCTAAGATGGCGTGCCACAAATGTAACTCCCACATGAGATGCAAACTATTGGCAATTGCATATCACGCTAGGCTTTAAACGGCTTCTGAATGTGCCCTTGTGCTCACTCCTAAATGCACTGGGGTTAATGTCATATGGATATATTTGTTTGGCACTAATTGGCCTGTTGAACTAAATGTAAGTACTGGTAGCTGTTGGTTTCAAGCCTGCCAGGCTCATCCGGGCTACAACCAGGAGCTAAATGGCTCCCAGCTCCCCTCAATTTCGTACCCTGCAGTGCCGGTAGTAGTTATTTCTTGCTGTTATAAATACATTTGGAAAAAAGAATGCATAATAAGAAGCTTCAATGTCATGCCACAAAATATCACGAAACTACCTTTGCTCGTTATCGGAGGTGTAACGTTATGTTACCTTTCTTTAAATAGTGCTCAGCCCTGAAGCTACTTTGATAGTCAGATGACCCAAGAGGGAATACCCTGAATGAAAAAAATCTTTCAGTCTGAACATAAACAACACCCTTAATGGCAGAGGAGGAAACAGAAACGCGAAGTCACTGTGTGGACTAAAGTGCCCTGGCCAAATGAATCCCGCCCATGCTGCAATCTGTTTACACACAAGTCATATGATACTACAAGCCATCTGTTTGCATTTCGAGGAAAAAGATGACACTACCTTTGAATGACCATGGACGGTGCGGGCAGTCAAAACCGGAACTTGCTGCATTGCTGACAGGTCAGCACAGGTGTGTTTCTTGGTAATGGTGCACAAGGCAGTCAGTACCTTAATTCTGTGGACATACGTGCTATGTTTGCTCACCCAGCGATACGTGTTTTTTTCCAGTCAGTAACTGAGCTACTTTTGTCGGAATGATGGATGGGGGAACCTCTGGAACATTTCACTCAGCACAGTTGCGCAGTTATATATTCTGGAACCTTCGACCATCGTTCTGGCAGTAACGAAAGACTGTCGTGTGCCTAAATGGAAATCGTATTGACGTATTATGAAGCAACTAAAAACAAGCAACGGAAAACACAACAGGGGCTCCAAGTTCTGCTGCAGAGGGATAAAGTAGCAAAAGCAGTAAACACGCAGTAGAGGTGTCCCTGTACGCCCCCAAAAGCCAGCCCCCCCTAACCCCTGCCGGGCTGCCTTTCACAGTGGTACAGAGGAAGAGGAGGGCAGGGCTCAGAGACTGCAAGGATGTTGGAGTGCCGCAACAAGGACACTAAAGGTAATTTTAAATGCCGTGGAGTGAAAAGGTAAGGCGTAAAAGCAAGGTTTTAGCAAGTTACACCTTTTACACTCCAGCTAATTTTCACGTCCATCCAAGGCACAGAAGCGGAGTAAAGCGTAGTTTGCCTTTCCACTTTCCTATCCTCCTCCGTCTTGGAAAGCGCACCAGGTTTTACGCCTGATAGAATTCCTAAGTCACAGAAATGGCTACAGAAGTGTTCAACCTGATGTTACACCATTTGATCGCAGGGCTCCTCAGACTTTGGTTACAAGTGATCAATTGATCAATACAGCATTTCGATCACTCTTCTCATCGAGGACGCCATATGACTCTCAGGGATCGACATTGAGGGGAGCTGGGAGCTATTTAGCTACTGCTTGTAACATTGAAGAGCCTGGTTAGCTTGACACCAACAGCTTTGAGGAGCTACTTTTGTCTTCCCAGACCAACCAATGTCGCACAAACACACCTATCTGAATTTAGCTCTCTGCCTTTGAGACTATCTATAAACAAACCTTATGTAACATTTATACAACATTTAAAGCATAAAGGATCATAAATAATTGACAATTGTCCATTTTATATGGAAGCATGTTTCCCAGTGGTAGCTTCTGGTCACTTATTAATGTTGGATACCCAGGAGCTGCTTTTAGCTCCTGCTTATCCAACCTTAATTTTGAGCCCTGGACTCATGTGTGTGCACCCATCCCTGCTGTCTACAAATCAGAGATTATTCCAACAGCCTTTCCCCTATATTTATTTTAACAGTCTAAAGACCTAATTCACAGAAGCGTTTTATAATGGCAAAACCCCATTGGAAAACGCTCGGTGAATTAGCCCTTACATCTGCAACTCACTAAGTGGCAAACTAGGACCTGTGTTTATACCAACTCCCCTTTTGATTTGTGTTAATGTCCCTCCTATGTACATATAATTCCATAACGGCATACTGATACATAGATTACTCTTTCAGAAAGGTACATCAAGGCTTATTAGTTTCTTAAGATCATTGCTCCACAAGTCCTATATTTTAAAACAATGTATTATACATTTAAGATATTCTTGGCAATCATTCAGCCAATCCCGAGAATTGTTTTCAGCCCGCCCATCACCTCCATGATTGTTGGCCTAAGGCTTCTTTTGTGACTCTGACAAATCAGTCCTGTGAATGCGAACAAAAGGAACTTACAGGACTGGTTTATTTAATTGTTTTTTAATAATACGCCTAACACCAAACCTGAGTTTTATTTCTAAGCACAGATCCAGGATTCAAACCTCTGTTGCTCTGCATGGTTTTGCTTCCAAGACCAGCGCGTTGCCCCGTTGCTATCCTCCGTTCACGCATTATGGTTTTTCCTGCCCTGTGCCTTTTTCTTTAGTTACTGGTCTGTCCCCTGTGGTTTTGTGCCTACCTTTGTGTTTGTTCTAAATGCGGTATTGGGGGAAGGATGACCCATTTCTTTGTACCAATATGGATTGTGTGGAAAAAACTACGCATTTATTTTTTTCATGTATTTGTATACATAGAGGAGACAAGCTCTTATGGATGGTCACAAAGGAGCGTACAAAAGGTGATATAGCAGACATACAGGAGGTTGTGGGCCTTTTATAATGGGAAGAGTTTGAGTGGCGTGATGACCAGGTTTGAGAAGGGGTATATTGGACAGATAAAGGGAACAATATGGGGAACAAACTTAGAAAAGGTATATGTCAGCAGGTAGGCCATCTAGCCAGCTAAGCATGAACTGTGAACTCAAATCATTAAGTGCTAGTGTAGTGGGGAAAAGAGAGGGAAGAGTCCAGTTAGAAGTGAGGAAAGGTGTAACCAGTAAGGCTGGAGAGGTGAGTCAAGAGGATAGATCAGAAGGGAAGAGGTGGGCTTTCAATTTGCTTTTGAATACATTGATGTGGGCCGTGTTTCAAATTGTTAAGGGGAGGGAGTTCCAAGTAAGTGGAGCAGGAAGAGTGAAAGAGAGGAAGCGGGAGAAAGCACGGGGTGAATGATATGCCACAAGGGTGGAGGAAGAGGCAGAGTGAAAGCTACGAGAGAGTTTGTAGGGGTTGATAGAAGAGGATAGACACAGAAATGCCTTACTGTGAATCGCTTTATGCACTAGAAGGAGACATTTGAATTTGGCTGTGTTTTGCATAGTTAGCCAGCCAGCCTGCTGACGATAGGAGGGAGTAGGGGTGAAGCGAGGGAGTTCAAAGAGAGCCCTGGTAGCAAAGTTAATGATCTTGTGAAGGGGACAGAATGCAAAGTTTGCAAGACTAAAGAGGATACTGGCAAAGTAGTCCAGTTTAGGGAAGACAAGAGTGGTTAGGAGATGCTTTGAAGGTAAGGAGGTGCTTGATATTACTGATATTTAGGAGGTTGGGGCAAGACACCGTTGCAGTTTTAGAGATGAAGGTAGAGAATGTGTGTGAAAGGTGGTAGAATTCACCAAGGTTTCTAGTTGAAGAGGAGTAGGGAGGAGCGTTGGGTGAGAACTGGATAGGCCGGGGAGGAGAAGAGAGTGAGGTTTTGGCAGGATAGAAAAGCACCTCTGTTTTGGAGGAGTTCAACATAAGAGAGTGTGCGGCCCTCCAGGATTTAATAGCAGAGAGGTAGTTGGAGATTTTGGTAGATAGGTCAGTGGAGAGTTTAGGAAAGGAGAAAAAGATTTGGGTGTTATCTGCAAAGAGTTGGTACGGACACCCAAAGAAGGAGATAAGTGCCCAGAGCGCAGAAGTGTACAGTGTGAACAGGAGGGGATTCAAGACAGATCCTTGCAGAACACCAACAGTAAGAGCAGTGAGCTGAGAGGTGCTGTTGTTCCAGGAAATTAAGAATTGCCGACATACCAGGTAGGAATCAATCCAGCCAAGTGCTGGATCATGAATCCCAAGCAAAGAGAGAGTATTGAAGAGATCAGTGTGATTGACGGTATGGAAGGTAGGCGATAAGTCGAGGAGGATTAGGATACAGGATAGGTTGGAATGTTTAGCGCAGGCGATAAAGTTGGAGAGGTTCATGAGAGCAGTTTCAGTGGAGTGGAGGAAACCAGCTTGGAGGGGGTCGTGATGGTTGTGCATGTCAAAAAAGTTAATAAGTTGCTTTTTCAAGAGGGGGGTGAGGATGACCATTTTGAAAGCAGTGCGAAAGCAGGCGGTGTTGAAGGACAAGTTGAAGAGATTAGCGAGGTTAGAGGCCACTAGCAGGGCAATAGGTTTGAGAAGATAAGCACAAGAGGGTCTGATAGGGCAACAGAGGGGTTAGCTTTCATCAGCAGAGCAAGGACTTCCTCAGTGTCGGTATGACTGAAGTGTGGGAAATTGGCAGTGAAAGATGTGGAGTGAATAAAGTATCAGATGGGAATACGAGGAGGGTGAGAAGAGATTCCCTGATTTTGTAGATTTTGGAAGCAAAGCATTCAAGGTCACTAGCTGAAAGAGTATAGTTAATAGCTGTGGGTTTAGGAGGAGTAAGGAGTGCGTTTAGGGTGCCTTCAAGCTGGCAAAGAAGGTTGGGAGTGCGTGAGCAAAAGGAGGAAATTCCTTTTTACACTACCAATAGACTACTTGAGAGAGTCAAGGGCAGAGGGTTATAGTTACAGGCACTCATGTGAGTAGGAGCGCCTCCCATCTACGCAGGAGTCATCACATGTCACTGCGTAGACCGCGTATGAATGGGGAGATCCAAGGTTGAGGGCGCTGGGATTTAGGGGTGCAATTTAGCAGTGGGAACTGAGAAGAGAAGGGGTCATGAAGTAGGGACTGAAATGTGGAGAACAAAGTGTCGGTGGGAGAAGGATCTGCAGATAAAGAGGAGAGTGAGTTGAAGGTCCGAGAGTAATCGAGGACTAGCAGAGGGTTTACATTTTCACTTGGAAATAGGAGTGGTAGTTGGGGAGGAAAGGATAGAGGGAGGAAAGTTAATGGTGACGGATACAATGGAGTGGTCCTAAAAAGATGGCGTGACAGTAGTGTTCGTTGCTGAGAGAGTTTTAGATGAACTGGAGGTCAAGACAGTTGCCCAAAGAGTGAGTGGGTAGGTTATGAATAGACTGGATAGCATGCTCATTGAAGAAAGATTGAAGGTCCTACTTTTGTTCGGAGAAGGAAGGTTAAGGTCACTTAACAGGATGAGGTGATGTGACAGGTGAGATAATCAAGAAGCAGCCAAGTTCATCGAAGAATAGTCCAGTAGGGCCAGGAGGTCAATAGGTAGAAATTAAGTGAGTAAAGTAATGAATAGCAATAGTTCAGAGTGTACATTCTAAGAAGGTAGCACATGATGTGGCACTGGGAGGTTGTGAGATGTTAAGGTGGAAATAAAATAGGTGACTCACACCACTACCTTTGGTCGTCAGAAGAGGCGAGTGAGAGAAGAAAAGTTTGGAGTCATGAAAGGCTGCCAGGGTGGCAATGTCCGGTTTGAGTGATAGCAAGGAAACCAAGGGGGTGAAAGTAGACATTGATGAAGGAAGTCTTTTTGCAAACAGACTGAGCGTTTCAGAGTGCAATGTCCAGTTGATGCGTTGGGGGAGGAGTAAAGGAGTTTAGTTTCAGGGCAGGGGAGGTTGGCTGGGTAGGTGATAGGAGGGGATCAGTCTAGCTGGGGTAGTTTGTTAGAAGGGGTGGTGGTATGCAGATGATGTACTGAGATTGGCGGGTTGTACGTTTTATGATAGGGATAGGAAAGGTGGGGGATGTACCATGATTGGAGAGAGCATAAGGAGAGAATAGCAGGATTAGGATGAGGAGAATGAAAGAATGCATTTTAGTTCAGCAGTAGTCCATGGGAGCTGGCAATGTACTAGGTGGATTTTAGGTGTTACAAGGTGGAGGAGAAGATGTGGTATAAACGCTCCCAGGCAAAGAGGCTGGGAGTAAAGGCTGAGAGATTACCCTTAGCCGTTCGACCTTTGCTTGGGTCGCACCAGCAGATAGGGAGCAGGCCTGAGCTTGATGTTGCTCCCAGCCCAGTGAAGCCCCTCCGGAGGGTGGAAAGACCATTCAGAGATGGCGGTTTTGGTGTCAGACGCCACCTGATCAGCCCGGAGATCGTCACTGGATGTTGTCATAGGTCTCCTGAACTCTGCAGGCAGCTAAAACGAGTGCCTCTGGTTGTGTTGTGCTGAGCTCGATGTTGCTCTCAGCCCAGTTGAAGTCACTCACCGTTCCTGGCAGAGGGCTTCACTATCCCACTGTGCAATGAATTCCCTAGGCATACACATCAGCTGGAGGTTTTAATCAAAAAACGATTGCAGAATAGCTAATAGTTTCTTTCGGGGATACTCGCATTCAGTGATTCCATGTTAAATTTGACAAGAAGACCATTAAAAAGAATGGCATCAGCATTATTTTGGTGCCTAATGCCAAGTCATTCGGCTTTACCTTGGACTCTGCACTGAAATCATGATCCCATATAAGGAATGTATACAAGGGATTCTAGTCCAAAACATCTGGAGAGCCAAAGGTTGCAGACCCCTGGCTTAGAATTTCGTTTCGTTCAATTCACTAGGCAGCATATGTTTTTAAATACACAATTTGTTTCACTTGCCTAATATGATAGGTTAAGGAAATAATCACAAGATCCAGATTAAAAAATCTGCCCAAACTCCTCTGCTCCTCTGACGAGCGGGACAGTATAAGGCACAGCTGGCCAGTTGAGACAAAAGGAAGGCCCTGGCTCTTTCTGTTTGACAAATTTAGCATTGAAAATAGCCTACTTTTTTCTGCCGGTTCAATTGGATCTAGACACCAGATAGCCAGGTGTGGCTGTTTAATAAGATCGCCGGTGTCTAATTCCTTTCCTGGGTACGCTTGTCACTTTTATGCAGTTTCTTTCTTTGATCCTAAAGGAAGATCTTCCCCCAAGCGATCATGAAGAATGCTCTTGCAAGGTTAACTATTTTGTACACGCGCCTTCAGAAAACAGAACTAAGGGGTCTGATGAGGACATGTTACACCCAGTAAGTCAGGTAGCTAGGCAGGGTTATGTAAAGAGACAGGATCTGTTTTTGGCACCCTGATATCCGCTTGTTTTTCACTTCTAAGCACTGCACATAATGAAGTATACAGTTGTAAAATTGTAAAATGTAGTGTAAAAAGTGTAAAATGCACTTTGCAATTGTGGTCATCATGTAAGTATACATTTGCAGTACAGCAGATAAACAATGCCCTTCATTGTGCTATTAAATCTGGAACGCAAACCAATAGTGGGGATCCTTCATATTGAAGAGCATACATTTCAATGTCCTTATCTCTTCCAGAGCAGCCCCTCGTTACATTTGGAAACATTAATTGTAAGGTGAATGTCCAAGAAGTATTGGCTTCATTGATTTCAAGGAATGTCCCAAGGTGAAATGAATACAGCTCCAAAAGGCAACACTTCTGTGTGTTAGATTTCCATGATTCGGTAGTGAAGAAAAATTATCTTACAATGTTGCCTTAGGGAGGAGCGTTCCCTCCTCAAAGGCACATGCGGATTACCCTCACAGGATTTCCTGCAATAGGTAGCTGTCATTTATAACTGCTTTCTAGGTCCGGAACATTTGTTCCATCAACCTCTCGGTTTCCCTCCTTTTCTCAGGATCGAGCGACCCACAAACACTTGCCCTAGAAAGATCTTGACATATGCAAACACTACAAGAGTGAGCATGCTGGCATTGCGCAGCAGATTAGGCACCAAATCAATGCAAGGCCAAAGGCGCAGCACGATTTTTGGCTTCCGCGCTGGACGACAGGGGATGAAAAGTGAAGGGCCTGGGGATTTAAAGTGCCTTGAAGTGTTATTCAAATTGCACTTTGGTATTCAGATTGCACAGGCTGTGGGTCTTCAATATCTGCCATCTTATCACTTTGGTCAGACACCACAGGGCAACTTGCCCAGGGTGCGTACATTCAAGTTGTAAGCAGACAGCCAGGCTTCATTCACTGCCATTAGTGACTGCGTCACATGTAACAGGTGGCAGACAAAGGGCCTCATTCCGAGTTGGGCGCAAAGGGATTACCGGCACCGGTAAGGACACCGGTGCCGGTAAACCCTTTGCGCCCTATTCTGAGGTCCCTTAGCGGGTCCCTCCTTTAACGCCTGGTCTTACCAGGCGTTATGGACGGGACCCGTTAAGGGACTTCAGAGCTAAAAACGGTACCGCAAATTGCGGTACCGTTATTAGCTACTTTCCCATTGAGCCCTATCAGGGCTCAATGGGAATGGGGAATGGATTTTTCAATGGGGACTTACCGGTCCCGCAAAGGTCAGACTACACCGGTAAGTCCCCATTGAACTAAGTCGGAGTCGGTACCGGTATTGGAGGTAGTCATGGCGCAAATAGCGCCATGACTACCTCCATACTCGGAATGAGGGTCAAAGTCCCACGTAAAAAAAACTCCAATTTATAACATATATAGGGCTTGATTAATAGAATGAGTGCCTATCTCAAATTTCAGCAGAACCACCTAAGGTTCTGGAAGCAACTCAAGACCTTCCTTTTCGCTCTCCCTTGCTGATGTCCCTGTCTGCTGCACAGACTGGTTGCCTTGCCACCCACTGAAGTTCCTGCACAACTGTTTGCCCTTGCACTGCCTCCGGGCCTCCCACCCACTTAAGGGACTGTATCTGCAACCCTACAGTCCCCTGTCTCTATGCACTTATGAGCCACCTCCTGGCAGCACTTACTAGTCCTATTTAGTTATTTATTTATTTGGATTTGTATAGCGCACATCTGCCCTTGGGCATCGTGGTGCTGAAAGCAGTCTTACTTGTTACAGGCATACATGGTGTATTTAGATAAAATGCAGAGCATATTTGCATACAGTTGTGCTTATTTACATACAGTTGTGAAAATACATTAGGATAAGTAGGGTGGGGTGGAGGCGTTAGTTAAACAACGTGGTTTTGAGTAGTCTGCGGAAGGCATGGCATGATTTTTCGTTCCTTAAGGCGGTAGGGAGTGCGTTCCAGTTTTTGGGTGCTAGGTGTTGAAAACTGGACCCTCCGGCTTTGCTTCTTTTGAATGTGGGTACATAGGTCTGGCTAGTAATGTGTGACCTGGTGGGTCTAGTGGATGTATTAAGGGTGATTCTTTCAGAAAGATAGGGCAGAGCATTGGCGGAGAGGCATCTGTGGGTGAGGGCCATGGATTTGAATAATATACGTTCTTTTATTGGTAACCAGTGGGCTTCTTTTCTGGCTTGGGAGATGTGCTCCCTTTTAGGGATGCCTAGGGCTGCTCTTAGAGCATTGTTTTGTGTGACTTGCATTTTTTTTTAGGTTTTGTGCAGACGTGCCCAAGAAGAGGGCATTGCAGTAGTCCAATTTGGTACCTACTGTGGCTCTGGCTATGGCCAGGCAGTTTTTAGAGGATAGGAAGGGTTTAACGGCATTAATTACCTTAGTGGTAAATGCAGCAGAGGAATCTATGGCATTGACTTGCTGTGTCATGGAGAGAGTGGAGTCAAGGTGTACTCGTAGCATTTTTACTGCAGTGGAGACTGTGATGGTGGAGTTATCTATGTTAAAGGATTTGTACTGCAGCGGGAGTTTTAGTGTTTCTTTGGTGCCAACTAGTAGGATCTCTGTTTTGTCCCCGTTTAAGCAGAGGCCGTTGGCTGCCATCCAGGTTTGGATGGCTGTATATATCTTGGTTAATGCTGCGGCGTCTTGTTCATAGACACCTGTGAGAGGGAGCAGGACTTGTGTGTCGTCACACACTTACACTCTTCCCTCCTCTCTTCCCCCCCTGGCACTTATCCCCTCCCTCCCTGCACTTGCCCTATCGGAATGACACAAGGCCTAGTAAGATCGCTAATTTGTCCTCCTTTTCTCCTCCCTTCCTTGTCTTGTTGCGCATAGAAACACTTGAGTACAGGCGCGTTATAAAGGACATCATGCAGTGGGGAAAGAAATTGAGGGGGGCTCATTTGGGGGCGTGGCTTGCCTGATGGGCATGGCCTAAAACTTGAAGGCGTGGCCTAAAGGAGAGCATGTAAAAATGAACATGGGTGGTCTCGTCTACATAACTAAGCGCATACTGCAACACTGCTGATACAACCAAAACGTGTGGTCCTGGGCAAATCATTTAACTTTTTAATGAAGGCTGAAAATGTATGTGAACTTTTTTCTGAATTTTCTGTATCCAATTTGTGTCAAAAAATGCTCACATCAGTACAATAAAACAAAAACGTACAGATTCAATTGTTTGCACAGATACCTGCAATGTATTTTACGTCGAGCATTGAAAACATGTGCAAAAACTTTCAAGAAAATAGCATTAATATCCTGGAAGGGGGAAGGGTGGGTTCTGCCCTGAACCTGCTCGCTGGACATAAAGAACTGAGAACAAGCATGATTCGGAATGACTAATGCACTTTTTCACAAATAGCCTAGAAGCAGCCATGGGCGTTCTGCCATTGCGCAAACACGAATCCCCTGTTTGCCCTGATGATCTGGTAGAGCACCTAACGACAGACTTTAGAGATCGCGTTTGTGAAAGCCTCGGACCATAAGCTCTTTTTGGTAACCTTTACTTGGCTAAATGTTTAAAATCTGATGTCACCACACACCTATAGAAACAGCAGGCAGGCACAGACACGTTTCACTTAGTCCCCCAAGAGAAAACAGTGAGATGCTAAGAGCAGTTGCATACGGAGAGAGGTAATTTGCCAAGAGAACAGAAATTAAGGTTCAGAAAAGGGCATGAAACCACACCGGCTTCGTTCAGAACAGAGACAACCTACTCGAGGTGGTAAACAATAAACAGACCACTCTAAAAATGCTGTGGGGTCGGTGTCCTCTATATACCCTTTACCACTCGTTTCTCAAGGACAGTCTTGGGAAGGAGGCTTAGGGTAGTTGACAAAGTATATGACTGGTATTTGAGTACAGCACCACCTAATAGCCAAAACTATTCAGTCGGAGTACAGATTGCAGGGCGATGGGATATGTGGAGGAGGAGCCAGAATGAGGGCATTTTGGGGCTTTTTACCCACCCAATGACTGCCCATGGCCATACTAGTCCCTATGGCTTTTACCACCCAACCACCACTCAAAACACATCATCCTGGCATCTCTTTGGGCAAGCTCTGTCAAGCAGTAACATCAAATGTTATGCTGTATAGGACCCCTATCAGTGTTGTTTCAAAGCAGTCTTCTGGCAGTTAATGGCTTAAATGCAGCTGTAAGAGTGTTTCCAGGGTAGTAAAAAATGCCTGAGCCAAGTGTGCCTTCAGGCACTTGAGTCATAAGCTATATATGTGCCATTGCATCTGCTCCTTGCACTAAAGTCCTGTTAAAACAATATTTGGCAACTTGAGGAAAGCAGTGATGCAGGGCGTCTTGGTAGAAAGATTTGAAATGTTAACTAGCGGAGGTACACAGGCAAATGTTTTCCACTGCATGTTGCTCTTTGCCGAAGATCGAGCAAAGTAAAAACAATGACCTGAAAAACCTCTGCTGATGGTATCCAACACCATCCCGTCTTGCCCATTATAATCCTAATTGGACGACAGGTGCGGGAGGATTTGTGGCCGAAAATGGACTATGTATGACATCATTTGGTCCTGCCCTAAACTGAAAGATTATTAGTTGGAAGAGTGAGACCAACATCCAATGTCCTGGTCACAAGGTAGCCAATTACTGTCACGAGTAGTACCTGCAAAGAAGTCCATGAGAGCTTTATGGAAGAAGGGGACTCTCCGCCCCCTTCTGTCCTGCTGTGATTATGTCTTTAGTTATTTCAGCACTATGAGACCTATGGGTGTGTAGCGCCATATAAACAATACATTATTATTAGTGGTTATCCAAGGTCTGCATACGCTAGCGATGGAAAAGATTATGGCATAGCTCGGGGATAGTAAGTAGGAGGCAATTCCTGCACATGTGGTCCCCATTTTTAGATATGCGAAAAGAGATCTGTGTATTTCAACTTACTCGGAGAGCATTTAATATGTCTGACAATGATATACAACAGCCAATGAGGCTATGTTTTGAAATGCTATCCTTTTACTGTGAACCGATTGTCAGGTTTTGGTAGGGTGCCTTTCTGTTCTTAGTATTTTGGATGATGTTGGTGATTGGGCAATGCAGCTGGAGGGTGGGTCAAATTTGTTATAGGGAAGAAGCAATGAAAATAGGTTGGGCTTTTCTGATGTTTAAAGTTGATGTTGGTTTGCAATCTGCATTAACGCAGCTCGACTAATAATATTTTTTGAAAACATGAACACAAACTGGTGGATGTATATGTATTAGATAAGCATTTGCCAGGCAAAGTACTCACGCCGATTTTCAGCTGCTGCCATCTTATAGTCAGCTAGTACAATTATGGCAGTACTTGGCAGATGAGTATGCAATAGCTTCACAAAAGCTAAAACTGTTGGCATTACCAATGCTTGTCTCTTGTATCACTGACAGAAAATCACCTGTATCGTGTAGTGGCTTCACAATCATTTTGGTATTGAATAACATAATGAAAACTCATAGATGAAATGCAGTGTGGCTTGTGTCACAGTACGTGAGAGAAGTGATAGATCTGCTTACCAGATGGGTGGAAGTTTTGATCAGACCTAATGTGACCACTTTTTGGAAGAGGAGTGTGGCCATAAGGGATATCCTAGGGTCATAGTGACTGACAATGGGTCGCAGTTAAGGTCAAAGGAGATGGAGGAATATTGTCGAAAACATTCCATTGAGCACTGTAAGAGTGCCATATATCACCTCCAAACCAACGGGTTGGTAGAACTTTTTAACAAGGTGTTGAAAGAAGTGATCAGATCAGCAGGGGGAGGAAGGATAACACCAAACGACTGCCTGCCTGGATGGGTAGAGCTCCTGTAGCAGAGAATAAATTGGGTAGTGTGGTGGAAAATTTCAGGAAAGGCCAATTGTGGAACAAGTGGGCACGTGTTGGCATTGGTGGGGGTTAGGAACAACGTACTTCCCACTGTGGGGGATGTGCTAAGGGTAAAATGACCTCCCGCTCTCAGGGATGGATGTTGTAGGTGGTCAAAGCCAAACCAGGTGAGAGAAGTTTTCAAGCATGTGGTTAGGTTGGAAGATCGGAGTGTCTTTGATGAGAAGCGGAGAAGGAGAGAGGAGTGAATCTGGCGAGAGTGATCGGGATGCCAGGCTGAGTGTTTTTTCCTTGCCTAGTTGTACAGCTGGGAAACCCGTCTGTTCCTAAAGCTGCATCCTTTGCAATAATAGTAACAAAGTGTGTGTGGGTCCCAGGCATCCCATGGGGATCACTGATGTCCCGGAACAGCCTTTGGGCAAGTGTGGGATGTATGTTCAGGGTCCTGTTTGAATTGATGGAGTACAGTAGTTTTGTCTGGTGATGATAGACCTGCTTACCAGATAGGTGGAAGTTTTGATCAGACCTAACGTGACCACGAAAAGTGTGATCTAGTTTTTGGAAGAGACTTGTGACTGTGAGGGATATCCTAGTGTCATAGTGCAAGGTTGAGAGTGTTTACCTTGCCTAGTTGTACAGCTCGGAAACACTTCTGTTCGAGGACTAACAGGTGCTATCAAAAGCCTAAGTACCTCAGAAAATATGTGTAAAAGAAGAGGACCCCAAGGCTCCTTAACATGGATAGTGATGCTTTGTGAGGAGAAGAGGATGTGCAGTGTGGCTTGTGTCCAGAGGGCCACACAGATGTACCAAGTGACCACAGGGATGCTATGTGGACTCGAAAAGCAGCAGCAATGCTGAGTCAAAGACCCCTTTACCAGTTTAGCTAAAACCAAAATAAAACAATATTGCAATAAAAAGAATGCATATGCCAAGATGGGGAAGAATACAAGTTTTAAGTCTGAAGGGTGCAGTATATTTTTAAACCAACCATTAATATGGAGGTCGACTCCAATGCAATCATAAAAACCAGCTACTTATTGCTTAAGTCTCACTTCACAGCCACTGCTTCAAAAACACTGCCATTGCCACAGAAACAAGCAGGGCCCTTTATGATCAATTACTGCACCTCACAATCCATTGGGGTCCTGGAACAATCCAAGGGTACAGTAGAGGAAATCGTTAAGCAGGGCACACGCTTCTCCTATTAATAGGGAGCAGCACTGGCTGGAGTTCAAGCAAGAATGATATTTAAAAGCCTTGTGCTTGTGTAGTGGGTTGATTAAGAGCCAAGCCCTAGATCCTTTGAATAGTTAGTTGAACGCGTTTTACCCAAACACCCACAAAGTATCGTTTCGAAAATAGACCACTGACAAGGGCCTTGCGTAATCCAAGTTTCACAGTGCTGCAACACCCCCTTTTTCCATTTGTAATGCTACCAAGTTGGGTATAACTAGCAGGCATCCCCATCACACAATGGCATCTTTCTGTCAACCCCAATTGACCCAGAGAATGTTTTATTTTATTTTTATTTTATTTGGCATCAATAAGACACACTGTACAACAAAAAGTGTTTCTAGGTGCCACAAGGTAACAAGGGGGTGGAGGGGTGGAACAGGGCATATAAAACAGTAACAGTCCTACTAGGCCTTGTGACATTCGGATCGTGCAAGTGCAGGAAGAAGTGCTGGGGGGTGGAGGAGTGGTGGGGGGAGGGGAGGGAATAATGCAAAGGAATAGGTGAAGGGGGAGGGATGGGCCTGGGCCAGACAAGTGCTCGGGGGTGGGGGGGCTTGGAAGGGAAATCATCTAAGTGTGAGTGAGGGGGGTGGTCAACAAACCAGGCTGGTCAGGGAATAGACCAGGGGAGGGCAGTGCTGGTTAGAGGGTACTGGTGGAGACTGGTAAGGGAGGGCCTGGTTCACTGTGTGACTCATAAGTGCACTAGGTCAGCAGTCTCAGAGGCTGGCGGGGGCATTCAGCAAGGAGGGGGAAGGAGGTGGAGGAGAGTAGAGTATTGAGAAGCTTCTGGAACTTAAGGAGGTCCGGCTTCAGTCTGAAAAGGGCAGGGAGGCCATTCCAGAGGAAAGTGCCTGCGGAAGAGAGAGAGATCTACCCCTACTCTCTGCTTGTAAAAACATCTGATCTGCAGAGTGTTGGAGCTAGATGACAGTACTCTAGCAGGGAGGTACTTGAGCGAGAGTTGGATGTAGCGGGGTCCCAGGCCCCAGAAGGTCTTGTGGATGATGCAGAAGGTCTTGAATTTGATCATTGCAGCAACCGGGAGCCAGTGCAGAGATTTAACGGCTGTAGAGATGTGGTCCCTGGGCTTGAGGCCAAGGATAAATCTTGCAGTCCTATTCTGTATATGTTGAAAGGGGCGAAGAGTGGAAAGAGGTAGATTGTGGAAGAGGCTGTTGCAGTAGTCCAGCCTAGCGAGAACCAGAGCTCTGGAGACATTGAGTTTCTGGGGGAATGTAATGAAGGGGAGAATACCTCTGAGGAGGTGAAGCTGAAAGTGGGCCTTCTTGGCAAGGTCCATAATGTAGGGGGAGAGCAGAGTCAAAGATGACACCAAGATTTTTTGCCTCACTAGATTCTGAGTGGAGAGGATCCAAAGAGGGTGGCCACAGAGCGGGGGAAGCAGGGGACCCTGTTCCAATGAGAAGGGTCTTAATGGCATTAAGACAGAGATCATTAGTCGAGCACCATGCCTGAAAAGCAGTCAGAGAGTGTGTCAGGGAACTCTCCCGCATGCCACTTGCATTGTTGTGAGTATCCAAGAAAGAACTGGCTACAAGACTGAGGGTTATGGTGCTGCCAGATTCTCTGTGGTAGTATCTGCCACTGAATGGAGTCAGTTTCTACTGCAATCATGTAATGTAAAATGTGAACGTCAACTCATTATTGAATTCATCACCATCATCTTATACAACAGTTTCTTCGGGTACCATCGCAGATTTAAATGCTCAGGTCTCCGGAACCTCCATGAGGTCTGCGATGGCCCCTGTCAATGCGAACATTTTCATGCATGCCTTTGAATAATTGCATGTACTAGACAAAACAGAGTGGTGCCACAAGATCATTGTTTGGAAGAGATATATAGATGATATCTTTGGCATCTGGTGTGGGTCCAAAGATGAATTTAAGGCTTTCTTCTGTTACTTGAACAGCGTGTAGCCACGCATTAAATTTACACTAGACATTGGAGAACCCACTTTGCACTTTCTGGATGTTCAGCTGACCATAGTGAATACTCAAATTAAGACAACTCTATATCACAAACCCACTGACGTGAACAATCTTTTGCATTTTGCAAGTTTCCACCCTAAAGCTATGATGGAGCTTACCCTACAGCCAAATCGTACGTTTAAAAAGAATGATCTCAGATCCAGAAGATTTCACAAATGAATGCACAACACTATCTCCAATAGAGGCTATCCGGAGAGGGTAATACAAG
The DNA here is from genome assembly GCF_040938575.1 of Ambystoma mexicanum. Taxonomy (NCBI): domain Eukaryota; kingdom Metazoa; phylum Chordata; class Amphibia; order Caudata; family Ambystomatidae; genus Ambystoma; species Ambystoma mexicanum. Next base: position 50,716,137 of record NC_090933.1, on the reverse strand, counting down.
AAGCCCATGCGAGAGCTGCTCTAATTCCCAAGGAACAACTCCTCATCGTGAAACCCCAAAAAGATGTGAGCTCCATTCTACACATCTCGAAATACTCTAGACAGAGATACCAGAGTAAGAAGATTATCCACAAAAATTGGTCCATTCTTCATCATGACCCTACCCATTTGAAGCTATTTCCTAAACCACCCAGGACGGTGTACAAACGCGGTCCGAATCTTCGAGACGGATTGGTTAAAGCCGAAAGGGCAATTAGACAAGACCAATTAGTATTGACTTCCAAAAAAAAGGGGACATTCCCCTGCTTGTCATGCAGTCATTGCAACAATGTTGCCAAAGGTAACTACATTTTGCATCCACAAACCGGCAAAAAGATTCAGTTGAGGGACTATGCCACATGCAGAACAACAGGTGTTATATATAGCATCAAATGTCACTGTGGGCTTTTATATATGGACAAACAGCACGGTCTGCCCATGAACGCTGGACCGAACACAAATCATACATACGTTGCAATAATGCTAAAAACCCAGTTGCTAGACACTTTACATCTTTATGACATTCCATAGCCCAAATACAGTTCTGCATTCTAGAAGTGGTGAGAAGGCTACCGTGAGGTGGCGACTACAATACACTACTCTCACAAAGGGAGATGCATTGGATTGGCCTATTCAACACTGTCCATCCTAAAGGTCTTAATGAGGACTTTTCATTAAATTGTTTTATTTCATTTCTCCCCCCATTTCCCTGCAAGCCACCTCGATGCCTTAGCATTACCAGTAGTCGTCTATGATTACTAATTCTTGACCATTTTGTGTCTCTGGTCCTTGGCACTCAGAGTCTTTAACCAAGTGATCATCTCCATCAGCGTTCCTTATTTAAACAGGCTGTCTGTGACTTCATATTTCATATATTTCACAGAGACTGCTGTAACAATTACGAGAATACATGTGTCATCAAACTTGGCCTCTTCCTTGCATCATTTTGAGACATCATGGGATGAGTTCTTATTTAACCAATATGATTATTCCTAGTTGGACTTCCTATATATTTCAAACTTCCCAGAACTGATTTGTGTGTAGCTTTTAACACCGTTTGGACACTTGTGGGATTTAGGTGTGCACGTTGGGTATTCCGGGATCAGTGTCTTTAATTACAGTGAGTTTCCCTTAGTCTAACATCAATCCCTAACAATCAGAGCATGTCACATGATTATTCACGTGACACGCAAGTTTTTTCTTGACATCCGCAGCGGTTTTTCCATTTACAGTAGCACAGAACGGTTTTCCCCACCACGGTACACGTGCAACGTTCTAGTTGTTGACGATAAGTGGGAGGCCAGCTTTGTACATATAGAGGATGACGTGCATTATCACGTGATATGCCATTTCAATCCGAACAATTTCAGCATGAACTTCCGTCACATCGGCTGCCGGCGTGTAGATTCCTATCTGCAAGTAAGCTTGTACTTTTGACAATAGACAGCATTAATAGGTCTGTCTTACTTTACTTCAGCCCAATTAAATGCTGTCTCTTCACACGGTGCCACTGAGATATGATCCTAACTGCATACAGTGTTCCATTTAGTTTAGCAAATAGCAGAAATCCTCTCACCCTGATCAATACGTTATGTTTAGAATTAACTTGTTCTGAGATTACTACTTAGATATCGATCATAACAGATTTTTATACTTCACAGAGGTGCTCTACGGATATCTAACAGACGTACCTGACTAAAGACGAGGCTGGTTATTTATCTTTTTTCGGACATTGTCCTGACATCCATCGAAATTTTTCTACCCACCTGGGCTGCAACTGGTTTGATATTCCGATAGCACTGGTCGCACTTTCAGTTTGTTGCCTATAATAATGGAATCTCAGTGTTTCTCCATAAGAGTGACGTCATTTGCTTGAAACCTCAGAAGGGTAATGGACAAAAGAATTGAGGGAGCACCGAGTTGGAGCCCCCTTGATGAGCATAGATCACCAGGATTGTCAACTAATAGTGATAGGAAACTGCTTCTGGCACAGTGGACATGAACATGACAATGGACACATTTGAATACAGGTACCTTATGTAGTATGAGGGGAATAGATCTGCAAACCTAATCAGATACACAGCCAGGTTTCTTTAGCTACATTCTGAGCAAGGGGTATCACTGGAATAAAGGGAGTCCATAGAGAGACATACAAGGTTATTCATTGTGGTCAACTGACTTAGAATCATTTATCCGTATGTCTAGATGAACGATGACATGTGATTAATTGGGCCTAATTTAGATTATGCTTTCTGTTCTTTGATTGAAGGAGTTTGAACTTACACAGCTCAAGACTTTTGATTTAACATTGTGATGTCTGCAAAGTGAACAGAACACTGACTGGTTTCTCTTATATGTATCTCTCACCCGAGTGTCTAAATTAACAATGACATGTGATTAACTAGGCTCAACCTATATTTTGCTATATTATGCTTACTGTTCTTTGATTGAAGCGCTTTGAATCAACATAGCCCTAGACTCTGCTTGGAAATTTGTTTAATACAGAACTGTTATTCATATACCTCTGACACCTTTCTTTACATTATTTTTACATTGTGATATCTGCGAAGTCAATAGAGCCCTGACTGTTTTTTTTGTATGTATTTTTACAGAATTATTTGCTCCTGAAGAAGGGGTACATACCCCGAAATGCGTTGAGCTTGAAAAATGGTTGAATCAAGATTTAAGCCCGCGAGTTGTAGGGCTTTTCTTATTTTGTATATTTTTGGTATATGATTTACTACTGTTGAAACTGGAATGAAATTGTAACATATGAATACTATTCATGGAATTTGAATATGTGAAGAAAAAAACAAGTAAATACCCAATACTTGTCATAAATTGTTTGATTGTTTTATTCAGTATATATGGTGTGCAGGGGACGGGAGTGTCTCAAGTCTTAGACACTTTCATTTCACTTTTTGTATCCCAGACTCCGTGTCAGAGTCTGTATTCCTCCTCTGCACCCGAAGGTTTTCGTACACTTTAGTAAATCCATTTAACCCATTTATACATTGGTGTGCGCACATAGATTTTTTTAGTGTTTAGGACCGTCACATTCTGTCAACCCGGCTGACTCAACTAGGGATACGAGGTACCGTCCCAGCCTGCATAGACCCTTTCATAGTGGGAAGATTTCAGATGGTCTCAGTTTCGCCTTTCACCTTCTTATTCAAAGAGCTAACCTGCGATGTCCCCCAGTGTTCTACACTCTTCCCACTTCTTTTTAATGTTTACATTTCCCTCCTGATCAAGCTAATTAAGCCAAGCGGTTTCCCTTCTTCAAACTAGGCAGAAGATATACAAACCTTTGTGAGTGTCTCCGGTTGTTTCAGAGACAGAAATTACTCCGAAGTAGTTTACTTCGAAGCGATTACTTTGATTTACTTCGAAATCCATATATGTAGTAGTGGGTTAATGGGTAAAAAGAGGGCAGGGAAGGATTTGGGATATGCTTGGTGGGGAAGGGGGAAATGAGAAGGACCCCCACATTTTTTTAAAACATTCGAAGGCCAATTTCAAAGTTATCACTTCGAAGTACATTGCAACAAAGTCCCCCCCCCCCAAAAATAACATGAAACCTTTCTGAGTTCACTGGTGATCAGAACCTCATTACCACCAGTCTAAAGGACCCCTTGTTATGTTATGTTACTTTGTTTATAACGCGCCAAAGCCCGTAAGCATCCATAACTTCAATAAAAACCTGCATGTTCAGAAACAACCTTACAATGAAGCCAGCAAAGACTGGGGTTTTGTTAATCAATAACACATTCAATCGGCGAAGCCCCGAATCCCGCCTAAGCAGTGCGGTCCCTGTCCAGATACAGAGCATGGCATCTGGGCACCCCCCTGATGAGTAACAAGCTGGCACTCACAGCAAGCAGTGATTCGTACCTGTTTCTTCCACGTAACATTTAAGCCACGTCCATTCCATTGTAAAAGCGTTCATATCTTCAAGGCTTTACTTCTGGAGTAGCAACTATCTTGGTCTTGAAGCCAGCCTCATGACACAACTGCAATGGGAGAAAACATGACAACCGCAATGCTATCAGGTCTGAGGAGGTTTGATCACGTGTCTCCAGCTCATGCCGCCTTGCACTTGCTGCCTTTTCCTAAGTACGTTGCATTGAACTCTCAAACTAAAACTGAAGGTTGATGCCACCAGTTTTCAATCTGACATGCCATTACAGTAGTGGGAAGACAATATGCAAATCAGGCTTTGTCCCACACAAAAATGAGCAGTCCAGCTCGAACTGCTTGGTCAGCTACTTCCAGGGCAGACCACAAGCAGCCCCAGACATGTTTCGGCTCATTGGGCTTCATAAGTGCAGTGTTGCTTAGGCTGCTATGAACAGCACGCTTGAGACCCGAGTCTCGGTATTCACGTCCCGCTTGGGGGACATTTGCAAAGTGGAGATTTTAAGTGGCTCTCCTATAAGCCCAGTGTGATGTATGTAGCAATTAACAACAAACACACACCAACAGCAATAATAAATACGGGGTAGCATACCCGAGATCATTAACTGTAATGTCACGTGTGTCATGTGCATAATATAATGCTTGTTTTCATGGGCTTAATGATGGGATCACAATGAGGAAAGTGAAAATCTCAACTTCTGACCATCCTGCAGCAATGCAAATGGAGACAGAAACTGCCCACTGGCGGGAAATGTCAAGAACCGTCTAGCAACTGGCATTCTCTGCAGTTAAAATCTGTAAAAGCTTGCAGTAGTGTCCCATGGAGAAATCAAATTAAGCATGCTTTTGGAACTGGGCACAGAGGGCTCAAGTCGAGGGTACACGTGAGTGGACGCAGTCCATCCACTTTTTTCAGAGGGTGGATTGAGTCCCCTCCAGCTAAAGTGAGAAACACTGAATGTCCTCTTTGAATTTATGAATAAAAGTCGACCTCGGGATCGAACCGCAGTCTCCAAATTTGCAGACCCGACACTTCACCACTGCACTATAACCCTATGAAAAATAAACAACTAAAGGTGAAATGCCCGATTTCGGTACTGCAAGTTCCAGGGAAAACATTTGTATTGGTTTTTGGAGTTTAAAACATGCACACCTTTTAACATTTCCAAAACAGTCGAAGAAAACATCCTCTCTTGGTTTTCTGCGTAAGTAGATTTTATGAAAGGCAAATGCCATTCGTCCTGTACAGATTTGGAGATGGAGGGAACAACGGCATCACGACGAGTGTGATTCAGCACACATCTGATGCTTCAATGTCTAACTCCCCTTTTTCAATGCCCCATTCCCCCACTCCTCTGACGAATTTGATTGGTAAAGGTGATGCTATGTCGGAAAGTGTGACTCAACCACCTAGGACTGATGCCTCAGATCCGTTGGGTGAGGGGGATGCATTACACTTTGAGGGAGATTGACGAGCGAATTTGTTTAACCCACCCAACGGTTTCCGCTCTGAACATGGTACTGAGCTTGTTCGTCAACCTCTATGACAATATTTGGCATGAACTGAAAGAGCATTGTTCGATATTGGTGCAGCTGGGTGAGAAGATGGAAAACAACTAGAATTAAATTGTCAACAGGGGAGGAGCCTATGTTGATGGGGGCGGATATGCTACATACTCATAGGGAGGACTCCCCTCTTATGATGAGGGAGGAAATATTGCTTCTTCCAAAGAGGGTCTGTTAATATGAACCGGGAGGAGTGGAAGAAACAAAAAGAATTGTGTAGTCAAAATTGACCACAGACTTTATACCAAAGGCTGCATTTGGGTGTTGGACAACTATTGGATAAGCTATATAAATGTACCCCCCAAACTAATGAGTTACAGAGGTTGCCGGTACAGTGCTCCAAAATCTATGGTATACTTAGAAATGCTAAGGATGCTGCAGGTAAATATAGAAGTACGGAATCCAGGGACTGGTTGGGGGCTAACATTAGGGACCTGTCTAAGGAGAGGGATGAGGGGTATATGAACGGGCAACATAAAGTTTGTATGTCCAGCATCCTGGGGCCCTCAACCCAGGCATGTTTAAACAGGGGCAATGTGTTGACTATTTTAGTGGAAATCGCAAATCTTAAATTAGTTTCATCTACTGACATAGTTCGGGTTGCTTTCCCAAACCGGGCAGATACCAATTGCTGCCACCTTTACTTTTCGTCTAGAGTGGTCAAAGAATTAGTTCTAGCAGAAGTGAGGAACTTTAAGGAATTGGGCTTTACTCTCCATCTAGTGGGGAGAAGGATCAGTTGCCTATCAAGCAATGGGGTGATGGGGCCCTCTGCATGTCCCTAAATTCGGGAAATAGGGTTATATCTGCAAGTAAAAAGATCGATTTACAAGCAGAGGTGGAGGGCCTGAATTGGGGGCGAGTGACATCCACTCCGTGGTAAATGAATTATCGGTAGCTTGCCCAAACTGAGTATAGAGAAAGGTGAACACTCTAATTTGAGGTTTGTTTCTTAGAATTCTCCTGGTAGTTCTAATTTATATAGTAACATGGAAGTAATGAACATACTGAGGTGGGGTAATGTTATCCTAATCCAGGAATCATGGTTATTACAATCTTTGGTACTGGATGGTTATCAGGTCTTTACACAGAGTGCACACCCGAGTAAAGGGGCAGGGCTTCGGGGGGCTTGATCATGGCAGTGAGCTCTGCCTTGGGCTTGAGGGCGACTCTTCTCCCTAGCCTCCCTTTTGGGGTTATGGCTACTTGATATTCTTCTTTGGATGCACAATTTAATTTGCTGATTACGAACATCTATTGGCATAAGGGAGTGGCCAACCTGCAGGATTTTCTACTGGGTATCTCGGTTTTCCCGGAAGGAAGGATTTTGGTGGGTGGGGATTTAAACTTGAACTGCATTATTACAGAGCAAGTGCAGGATAATTGGTAGGTTATTGGAGAAAATCTGCGTAATGAAACAAAAATCCAAAATGGATTCAGGTGGCGGTTAATGATGGAGGCATTGGGTTGGAGTCTTATTAACATGATGACAGTAGTAGAAGGGAAGGTGTTACCAACTTGGGGTCGAGGGACTCACTTTTTTACTCTAGACTACATATTTGTGGACGTGGTCCTATGTTGTGCCTAAGTGAGTTTTAAAGCCCAACATAATAATTTTAGTAACCACTCAATTCTGATGGCTGAATTTGCCTCACAGACAATCGGGCAACCTATGGAGCAAATGGGTTGTGTGGAAGTAACTGCGTCTGCGAATGCAATCCGATGGTCTGATCAGAATATTGCAATTTTAAATGAGGAGCTTGATTGTGTTATTAGAGGATGTCCCCTCAAATGGAAGTTAAGGGTATTTCACTCACAGGTCTTTGATGACTTTATGGGGGGTTTGATTGGCAGAGACAGGCAGCACTCAAAATTCTCGAGTAGGCGAAGGGGTAAAACTCTGCATGTTTATAATGCTGCCTTGGTTGAAGCTAAGAGGAAGCTTCATTGCGAAACTAGGGCGGTGAAGAGGGAAGGCAAGAACGGTATGGACCTTAAATCCAACTTGAAGAAATGAAAACAAAAATATAAAAATGTCTGCAAGTCCATCAAATTTTCTATGCTGCAGTTGGATGCAGAGCGCATGCTTCGTGTTTTGGTAAAGCATGATTCTGGTGCATTTGGCTTTTGGTTAACAATTTGGACCCGCCGATTGAGGCTTCTGTTATAAATGCAGTGTCTGAGACTCAATGGGTGAAGTTCTTTACTGAGATTTATGGCAGGGGGGGCACTTGATATTGTTTCTGACCTGGCTATTATTGAATGCTTTACGGAATCTACATGGGCTATTAGGATACATTTCGATGACATTGTATCACTAATTAAGAGGTACAAGAACTTGCGAGCCTCAGGCCCAAATGGCCTTAGTAATCTTGCACTAAAATCAGATCCAATCAACTAGTCTAAGGTTCGTTTTGTTCTTTCTGAAAGTATTATTGACTCTGGTATTCTCCCTGTATCTTGGCGAACTGCGAATGTGGTCCCTATTTTTAAGCGAGGCTTAAGGTCTGAACATAAAATGATTGCATAATCTCGTCAATAGATGCTGCCTGTAACATTTTTTTTCAGCTTTTCTCCTAATTCATGTGTAGGAATGGGCTTAGGCTGCAGGGCGCTTAAGTAAATTTCAAACTGGCTTTCGTAAGGGGTTATTCCACCAACCTCAATGGTTTACTGGTAAAGGCACTTCGAGTATCAGCATGGAACAAGGCGATGGGATGTACCTATGTGGTATCCAACGACCTGTCCATGGCCTTCGACAATGTAATTAGGAATAGACTATGGAGTAAACTTGCTCAATGGGGAATGCCAGGGGGCTTTCTGAGACTCTTGCTGGCCCTTTATGAGGACTCCGGATATGTGTAAGATTAAACAATGAAGGAGAGTTATCAGTACGTATTAAAACTGTTATGGGCCTCAGACAAGGCTGTAATCTTGCACCCTGTCTGTTTAATGTGTATGTATCAGATGTGGTGAACTACTTGGCGGGCGCATGCTTGATTCCGCCAACTATTGTTTCAATGACCGTGCAATGGTTAGCTTACGCAGACAATTTTTTTATTATTTGATAACTCGTGGACTGGCCTACAAAGTTTGCCGACCAAATTGTATGCGTTCACTATTGATAAAGGTCTTACAATTAATCCTAGCAAGACCAAAATCCTAACCATTTCACGGGCCAAAAAAAGGAAAGGAAGGGTCTGGTCTTTGAAAAATAAAGGGATTGGAACTGTGGACACATTGGTCTATTTAGGTTTCCAAATTAGTGCGCTGCCAGGGTTTAGAAATGTTAGAGAGACTCTTTTAAATAAATGGAAACTCCTATCTATTTAGGCCGTGGAAATTGATAGGAAGTATGAACGATTCTCTATAAAAACCAGCCCTTGCATTCTGTGGAGGTAAGATCATCCCAAAACTTATTTATGATTTGGACTTGGTTGTCTCTGGTATTTCTAAGGTTCTATACAGTATCGGAGCAAAATTCGGCACAAAATTCTGAGTATCCCTAATGCAATACCTCTTGTAGCTATTAGATTCGAATTGGGGTTGGTTTAAAATGAAGGCACGGGTGGAATGGAAAGTACTTGCATTGTATGCCAAACTATTTGATCCAATTCCAGCATCTCTATATGATCTACTGGGAAAGTAATTATCTGTGTTAAAGAAGAAAACAAATTCTCATTCTCAGTTTGAAGAGAGAGCCCTTTTGATTTTGAAGTTTGGCCATGGATAGTGCGCACCTGTTACCTAATACAATGTGAGTGAAGAAAGCCCTTTTTGATTACGACTGGGTTTGTACTTCGGACTCTCTTCACTCATATCCTTCGATGCATAATCTGGTACTGGACCATAGATGGCGGGATGCCCCAACATAGATTCTGCTAGAGTTTCCAAACAAATGTTATCATAATAGTTTGCTCCGATTAAGGTGGAATCTTCTTTTGACTAAGGAGGTCTGGTAAGAAGGGATAGGCTACAATCCATGGACATTAACTGCAAATTTTGTAAATCTGACCAGATTGAGACCCCCGACAATTGGTATTGGATTGTGCAGTTCTAAATTCAGTAAGGTGGAAGCATTTTTTTAATTAAAAGAACTGAAATGAAATTATATTTTATTTATATTGCGCTTGTACACAAGTGTTTCAATGCAACGAGTCAAGCAGGTCATTGCTGTTCGATTAACTGCGACTGCATTTGGAATAGACCTGTTAAAATCAATTCCACCAAGGAGACTTTGGCAGTGGCAGGATTTATTAAAGTCCTGAACCTGACAAAGCCTCTCTAATGAATTGGCGAAGTCTTTTTTCTGAAACATCATGGTGGTTTTGGTGCTCATCTTCCTTTGTCTTATATTGTACTGATGAATGTTGAAGTTTTATTGATTTGTATTGGAAGGTTCTGTGAATCTTTTTTGATGAATTAGTGAATGGCAATTTTAATGTTTTTTTAATGATGTAACTGTTGTATAATTTTGTTTTTTTAATAACATGTGTGCTCAAAATGTATGCATTTTGAATTTTTTTATGGACAGGTTTGTCCATAAAATGTAGTGTGGTGTGGTGATGTGGATGTGGTGATTTGCTTTTTGTTTTTCTAAAGGTTTGTTGTAAACCAATTGCAAATAAATAAATAATTCGTCCTGTGCAATTTGGGTGGTTATGCAAAGCAAATTTCATGAAATGTTAATATTTCACCTTGATATGCTAATTTCCGGCGACGTCACATCTCCTTGCGTTTGTTGAGGAGTCCCCCCACTTTAATTTTAACATTCAGAGGAAGCATGCCCTTATTAATAACGAACATTTTCTTTTAAGATGTTCTTTTACTCGTGTCCTGTGGGTGGCGGTAGACTTCCAGAAATAAGGAACGCATTGAAAAATGCAGGCATACTTAGTACTTTGACCCGTAGTTAAAGTGTGTATATATTAAACATTTATGACATAAAAATAATACAAAAAGTTATATAATTGGTGTAAGAAAAGCTAAGAATTGTACAACGACGGAAAAAAACAAGATTACATTGAAAAGGGACAGTTACAAGTAATTTTTCGCGTACACGAGCTGACAATGTGTTTCAAACACAACATCAGGAAATTAAGAAAAGTTCCCAAAAATACAGAGGATGTTCTCTTTATTCAAATTGCACATGGAAGAAATGCTTTCACCCTTAATGTTGGTTATGACTCACAAGTATTGTAATTGATGTATTCTCATAATCATTCAATTTAAATAAAATAAGTTGCAAAAAAAGACATTTAAATGTTGTCATTGATTAAAGGCAATTCATTCAGTTACGATTTAAAAACACACAAGGACTCCCATCACTTGCCTTGAAAATGAAGAATTAAAGAGAATCACGCGAGGCAGAGATGGGGGTACAGAAAAGACTGAAGTAATCCCCCGCCCTTAGCGGCTGAGAGTGCGTGGTTACACTTTTTGGGTTCCAACGCTAAATATAGCCACAAACCAAAACATATTTTAGAAAGTATCTTATCCTACCTGAAACTGACGCTTCTCCAGACTGGTAAACCTGAAATAATAATGAATATAGTCATTAAAGATGGCTCTGAAGACGGGACAAATTACATTTTTTGCATGCAGACGTGTTTGAATAATGAAACGTTTATTGCATAATGATAGATCGGTGTTACGCGAAAATGTCTCGTCTTACGGGGACATCGCTCCCAAACTCGGAAAGTAAAAGGATGTTTTGTCCAAGTGAGAGAGAACTTCTGATCGAAACAGAGTGGTTAACATTAGGCCCCAAATTCAGGACTGGGAATTCTCTTGCTAATCCTGTCTCCAGGATATCGCCCAGGCTCGGACTGGCCTACAAGGCAATGCCATAAGTGCCAGCTCATGATACTAGGACGGTCTAATTTGTTTGACAGAATGGCCACTTTTTTGGGCCAGACAGACTGAGCCAGTTTCTTTTTTCTTTTTTTTTCTTTAAAATGTAATTCTTTACAGTTTAAAACAAACTTTTACAATACGTGATATACACAATTATAAACTTACAAATATCAATCATAAAATCATTTCTTACAAAAACATAAAATAACCATCTCTCACAGGAATATAGCCCCTAATACCAAGCTACATATAGGACTTGCTCATATCAACCACCTAATTGACAATCTGTGATACTGTACATTAATGTGAAATGACAGACCCGACACCTATGAGGGGCATCACTCCCAATCCATGATGCCAATATATACAGTTTACCGTATACCGCAATGTAATACTACCAATAGATAAATAACAAACTTTCACATTCTTATAAGGGCACATTTTATCAAATGACAAGTGCATTCCACATCACATTTTAAAGTGAACAGGTCACAAAGTAAACCTTCACCGTGGACCTTCACCACCTGTTTGTTTATAATGCGTAAAGCTTCCTCAATTTCAAGAAATAGTCTAGTTAAGCTACAACAAAGCTAACATTGTCTCCCCGCATGCATCGTTCCCAAAAGCTCATTCATGCAAGATCAGTTGCTTGAGTATAATATTTACCGATGTGTTGACATCTAATATCTCCAAAAGCTGCGCAGTAAACAACCAAGTGTTTCAAAGATTCCAGGTCTAAGTTATTTTTGCAAAATCGACAGATTGTCATCATTCTCCCAGACGAGATGTTGAACCAATATTTGGTGTGTTCTATGGTATGGTATTGGTTCAGCTAACATCTGGAATAAACAGATCTGGCTTTTTGGCAAGGGAATTTTATAATTTAGAGAGATCTGGATTCACGCTTTCTCACAAATAGCGCATATTCAGAGAATGCTTTATATGTGCTGTTGGAATGGATTGTTTTTATCCAATCATACATATATAATTTGCTTGTGACATTCGGTAAGCCTAAACATAGGTCCTCAATTGTGGAATTAATCATTGCCAAAATTGCATTCATTTTATTAGTGAATGTAACCATCGCTGGTAAATTGTCTTTGTACATCATAACCTTAAAATCAACGAACAATGAGTTATTTGGTGGTACCAATATTTTTGCGTACCTGGCCAGTTTACGCCAGGTCCATCTAGCTGCCAACGAGGATAGGCCTAATTCATGAAGAATGCTGGTATTTGGAATTGCTGCCGCTAGACCGAGTGTGCATTTCCACATCTGGGCCTGTAAGCTGTTCAAGATGTCATCGCACTCGAGCAAGCATAAGTCCAATCCATATAGTAGAGTAGGTTTTACCTTCATCATAAAGAAATCGATGAGTGGAAGTAGAGAGAACTTACAATGCTTTCTATATATGATTTTCATCATTGAGATCAATGGCTGAGCCTTTTCCTTGAGGCCTATAGCACATGCGTTTTTGAAATTCACGACAGATAAGGTACCCGAGATAGCATAGACTTAGTATCCTCTCAATACGTGTGTCACCTATTTTCCAATAATATGATGTTATCCTTTTCTTATTACAAAAATTGATAACTTTGGATTTACCAGAATTAGGCTTCAAATTATGATTGTTTGCATACACGTAGGATTTGTCTAACTTCAATTGTAAACCGTGCAGAGTTCTGTCCATCAAAATTAAATCATCCGCAAAACATCACCAATATATTTCAGTCCCACCTAGTCTCACTGGATACATTGATGCATCCTGCCACAACTTGTCCATATCCCAAATGTATAAATTGAACAGTGTTGCGGCAAGGTTACAACCTTGTTTCAGTCCTATGCTCTTTCGGAATACAGGGCGTCAACCCACCGTCCTGTGTGACTATTACTTGAAAGGTTGTGTCAGAATGTAACTTAGCAATTCATTGTACGAGTCTTGGAGGAAAACCCATAGATAAAAGTTTCGACCAGAGTAATTCCCGAATAACGGTATCGAAGGCACACGATAATTCTAGTGCCGCTAAGTAGACCTGACCAGAATTTGTTATTTTTGAATGGGCATGAATAAGTGCAACCAAAAAAAGCATTTAATGAGGATCCCATATTTTTTTCCGGAAACCTACTTGATGTTTGGAATATATATTACGATCTTCAATAAAAAGGTTCAAATGCGTCAACAATAAAGTTGCAAATACCTTCACTGCAATATCCATTAGAGGTATAGGTCGAATATTTCATGGGTCTAAGGGGTCTCCTTTTTTATAAATAAGCATAATAATCGCATTCAACCAAGATTTGGGAATCGTGTTGGAACGAATGATAAAATCAAATTTTGACAGCAGAACCGTCACCCAAAAATAAGGGTCAGACTTAAGAATACAGGCTGGGATCCCATCGGGCCCAGCAGCTTTATAAAAGTTTAAATTCTGTATTGCCAAAAGGATCTCCTCAAAGGAGAATGCTACTAGATGAAGGCATACCTTATGTGATACGCCAGAGTCTAAGGCACTGAATCGTCTCGGAAGAATAAACTTAGAACCAATATATAGTTCCCAACAATTAGAAGAGATAAAAGCTGCCAAATTACATTGGTTTACTTGGTTTTTGTCCTTCAAAATTGACCATATGGTTCGCGTATCGTGTTAAACAAGTAGTGACAATATCTGTTGGTTTCGCCGTAAGTGAGTTTGGTGATTAATAACTTTCATTTGATTCCAAAAGGTTTGTCGGATCTTATGTTTGCCCACTATATACTCTACAGGATTCAATTTACTATGAACGATTTGTGTACGAGAACGATTTTTAGTTCTTTTGATGCAGCTATGTGAGAATTAAATGAAGGCCCATGACGTGGTCGTGCAAGCTGAGCCTGTTTCTTTAATTGTAGGATATGTGTTTGAATAATCTGATAGTTCCATGCCTCCCTCACGGATGCAATTATACAATGCAGACTGGTTGTGAGGTGCTCGCCAGATATCTCTATTAACCAGGTATGCTAATTGTCTGCACAGGGTAGGATTCCAATTGACCGATATCAAGGGACGATCAACCTGTACTAAAGTCAACTTTGGATCTGGGGCAAGGCATGCAATCTCATAGAATACCTGTACCAAGATGGGGGCATGATAACTTAATGGACAGGCCAGAATAGTTACTGGTTTTACCATATTGATTAGTCCTTTTGTAATAAAAAAAATAGTCAATAAAGGAGGAAACGGATCCTCTACCCTAGGTGCCTTGTATTATAGATGGCTCAAACTTTTGCAGATAGATATTCCATTGTAACAAATAATGAATCCAACGTTGACCCCTTTTTAATAATTGGACACGCCGTTTGAGGTCAAAGTGACTCGTTGTCTTAGACGGCGTGTTAACACACACTGAATTTAAATCTCCTCACCGATTAATAAACAGCTCTGGATTATTAAGCAACATATTTTCAAAGACACCATCTAAAAGATGAAAGACCTCATCCAATTTTGCAGATGCAGGATTATAGTATGCAGAAATTAATAGGAGCGATACAGCAGAGTTCTCCATGAATGAGCACTCAACAACTAATTGAAGAATGGGAGAGGGTGAACAGCTTGTTTCTTTTGATTTTGAATAGATTAGTATCTGTTGAGTATGCTTTTAGATTTTACTTCAAAGGGTGCAGCCCATTATACCGTGTCACCGTGTGGGACACTGGTTATGTGCTGAAAGAGAAAGGACCTATGCTTATTAGCCTTCGGTGTGGGCTGCACACCTAAATTCCCCCAATAGGGTTAGAACATTTGTTTTTAGAATATAAATGACAGTAAAGCCATCTTTGATAAAGTTGCTTCAAAGTGCTTTTATTCTGCAAATTGCAATTCAATTCGATTTCTCAGTTAGTTAACGAATGGTTAAACTTTACTAATTCGTTTTGTGCTGATACAATGGCAAAGAAAAATAACCTAGGGCTAATGCATTTCGGAATGGTAACATTCCTTCCTCAGAGCCAGGTTAAATGTACACGAGCATACAAAAAAATCTTTCTGTTAGAATATTTTGAAAAACATGAAATATATATGCATTCAGGAGAACAGGGTACCCACAATTGACAAACACGTATATGTAGACAGAGAAAAGAGAAGAGAACATTGTCAGTGATTTGTAAACATTACATTGCATTAATGCGTTCTTTAAAAGACTATTATCATCCGACATTCAAATTGCACTTCCGTCAAGGTTTACATTAGATCTATTACTAAGTGTCTTCTGGTCAAGTATTCTGGGGGATAAGGCAGGACATTTTCATGTTATCACTGACCTGAAACGGGTGGCTTCAGTACATGCCGTTCAAACGTTCCTTCTCAGAACGCTGCAAAATGAAATAGTATGCTGCATTTAGTCACGATCACTCGTGGTTGCTTCTAATACGTGCCCGTCTGTGTGAAAGCAGAGCGCTTACCTTGTGAGTGTGTAGCTCGCTCGAGCGAAGTAACCTCCGACTGCGGGTAGCAAGAAGGCTCTGCTTGCGTCTGCGTGTATATGTGTAATGTTGTCATGGTGATGTAAATCTCAAAATGGCGGATGGCGGGTGCATGAAGTAGCCATACTAGAGTGGGCAATTAAAAGCAGTGTTAATGCTGGTGTATGGTAACTCGATTGCATAAACACGCTGGATTGCACAAATGATCCTAATAGAACCGCGATGCCCTCTGTTCTGATTGGTGAAGTAAATAAAATATAGTGCTGTGCGTTACATGAGGTAGTCAGGGGTCAAATTATGTTTTTGTGTGTGGTTTATAATAATGGGTGGATACTGTGTTCCCAGGTGTTTACATTCTCAAGAGTGACATGTCTAAAACACAGGTAAGTTCAATGTGTTGTAAAAACAGATACAATTATAGAAAACAGTTAAGATCGAACTCATCGTTCATTCCTCGAGGTGACAATGATTCCAGTCTATCAATCCAAAAGGATTCTCTTTGTTGTCTCTTCTTCTTAGTGTCCGTGCCGGTATTTACAATGACTTCTAATACCTGAAATTTGATCTGGGAGATATTGTGCTTCTTTTCATTGAAGTGTTTAGCTACTGCTGAGTTGATGTTCTTATTGCGAATGCATGACTTGTGTTCATTCAGGCGGATGCGTACTTTTCGTCCTGTTTCTCCTACATAGTACTGTCCACAGGGACAACGTATGCAGTATATACAGTTCTCCGTGTTACATGTGGCGTGGCATTTTATTGCAATTTTTTCCCCAGTGTGCGGATGCAAGACAAAAGCTCCTTTTATGATATTGTTGCAATTACTGCAATTCAGGCATGGGTACGTGCCGAATCTTTTGGTTGGACTTCTTCTTGGTTTATGGTCGCGTGTGTTGACGAGTAGGTCCCTTAGATTATTGGATCTTTGATAAGCAAATGTAGGTGGATCGGCGAACAATTCTTTGGTTCTTTCATCTTTAGTCAGGATTTGCCAATGCTTATTAATACACCTTTTGATTTGCATGCTCTGGCTGGAAAATTTGGACACATATACCAAAGATGGTGATGTCTTGGTAACTTTAGGAGTCAGGGTGCTTTCTCTTGTTTTAGTTGCTACCTTCTCTGCTGCCATCTTAATATCCTCCTCCGGATATCCACGGTCTTCCAACCTCTTACTTAGTTTAACTAGTTCTTGCTCAAACTCTCTCTGGTCGCTTATAATTCTCTTGAGGTGAAGCATTTGTCCATAGGGTAAATTTCGTAAGGTTTTTTGAGGGTGAAAGCTCATCCTGTGCAATAAATTGTTTCTGTCTGTAGGTTTAGAAAATAGAGTGGTGGTGATCTGCTGGTTGTGTACTTTGACTTGAATGTCCAGATAATGTATCCCAGGGTTCCCTATCTCAGAGGTAAATTGTATCCGGTGGTCAATACTATTAATGTATTGTAGAAATGTGTTTAATGTTTCTCTTGTGTCCTGCCATATACCGAAGATATCATCGATATACCGTACCCACACAGTCTATTTAAGAATCGAACATGATCCAACCAAAGATATCAACAATAACTTGTCAATCCTTTTAGACAAGGCAGAAGAGAGGGAAATCATTACAAAGAAAACAAGAGCATTTCTACAGACATCCAGTCCAACCATCCCACACTTTTATCTTTTACCAAAGATTCATAAAGGATTGACAAACCCGCCAGGGAGACAATAGTGGCGGCCACAGGAGGCATATTACAACCGCTAGGAACTTATATCGATTACTTTCTCAATCCCCTAATACAAAAAACACAAACTTATGTCAAGGATAGTACACACTTCCTTAATGTTCTGGAAAGGACACAACTATCTGAGCAAGACATCCTATTCACCGTCGATGTGGCAAGTCTTTATACGAGCATTCCCCATAACATGGGTCAAGAAGCGGTCGAATGGCTCCTTCTACAAGAAGACGACATAGGGGCGGCTAAAGAATTTATTATGTCACTCCTGATTTTCATCTCCACGAATTCTTACTTTAGATACAAGAACGACTACTACATCCAAACTTCTGGCACAGCCCTGGGCGCAACCATGGCACCATCGTATGCCAATGCTTTCATGTATCGCTTTGAAATGACAAACATCTTAGAAAAAGCAGAGTGGAAAGACAAGCTCAAAGTGTGGGTATGGTATATCGATGATATCTTCGGTATATGGCAGGACACAAGAGAAACATTAAACGAATTTCTACAATACATTAATAGTAGTGACCACCGGATACAATTTACCTCTGAGATAGGGAACCCTGGGATACATTATCTGGACATTCAAGTCAAAGTACACAACCAGCAGATCACCACCACTCTATTTTCTAAACCTACAGACAGAAACAATTTATTGCACAGGATAAGCTTTCACCCTCAAAAAACCTTATGAAATTTACCCTATGGACAAATGCTTCACCTCAAGAGAATTATAGGCGACCAGAGAGAGTTTGAGCAAGAACTAGTTAAACTAAGTAAGAGGTTGGAAGACCGTGGATATCCGGAGGAGGATATTAAGATGGCAGCAGAGAAGGTAGCAACTAAAACAAGAGAAAGCACCCTGACTCCTAAAGTTACCAAGACATCACCATCTTTGGTATACGTGTCCAAATTTTCCAGCCAGAGCATGCAAATCAAAAGGTGTATTAATAAGCATTGGCAAATCCTGACTAAAGATGAAAGAACCAAAGAATTGTTCGCCGATCCACCTACATTTGCTTATCAAAGATCCAATAATCTAAGGGACCTACTCGTCAACACACGCGACCATAAACCAAGAAGAAGTCCAACCAAAAGATTCGGCACGTACCCATGCCTGAATTGCAGTAATTGCAACAATATCATAAAAGGAGCTTTTGTGTTGCATCCGCACACAGGGGAAAAAATTGCAATAAAATGCCACGCCACATGTAACACGGAGAACTGTATATACTGCATACGTTGTCCCTGTGGACAGTACTATGTAGGAGAAACAGGACGAAAAGTACGCATCCGCCTGAATGAACACAAGTCATGCATTCGCAATAAGAATATCAACTCAGCAGTAGCTAAACACTTCAATGAAAAGAAGCACAATATCTCCCAGATTAAATTTCAGGTATTAGAAGTCATTGTAAATACCGGCACGGACACTAAGAAGAAGAGACAACAAAGAGAATCCTTTTGAATTGATAGACTGGAATCATTGTCACCTCGAGGAATGAACGATGAGTTCAATCTTAACTGTTTTCTATAATTGTATCTGTTTTTACAACACATTGAACTTACCTGTGTTTTAGACATGTCACTCTTGAGAATGTAAACACCTGGGAACACAGTATCCACCCATTATTATAAACCACACACAAAAACATAATTTGACCCCTGACTACCTCATGTAACGCACAGCACTATATTTTATTTACTTCAGCAATCAGAACAGAGGGCATCGCGGTTCTATTAGGATCATTTGTGCAATCCAGCGTGTTTATGCAATCGAGTTACCATACACCAGCATTAACACTGCTTTTAATTGCCCACTCTAGTATGGCTACTTCATGCACCCGCCATCCGCCATTTTGAGATTTACATCACCATGACAACATTACACATATACACGCAGACGCAAGCAGAGCCTTCTTGCTACCCGCAGTCGGAGGTTACTTCGCTCGAGCGAGCAACACACTCACAAGGTAAGCGCTCTGCTTTCACACAGACAGGCACGTATTAGAAGCAACCACGAGTGATCGTGACTAAATGCAGCATACTATTTCATTTTGCAGCGTTCTGAGAAGGAACGTTTGAACGGCATGTACTGAAGCCACCCGTTTCAGGTCAGTGATAACATGAAAATGTCCTGCCTTATCCCCCAGAATACTTGACCAGAAGACACTTAGTAATAGATCTAATGTAAACCTTGACGGAAGTGCAATTTGAATGTCGGATGATAATAGTCTTTTAAAGAACGCATTAATGCAATGTAATGTTTACAAATCACTGAGAATGTTCTCTTCTCTTCTCTCTGTCTACATGTACGTGTTTGTCAATTGTGGGTACCCTGTTCTCCTGAATGCATATATATTTGATGTTTTTCAAAATATTTTAACAGAAAGATTTTTTTGTATGCTCGTGTACATTTAACCTGGCTCTGAGGAAGGAATGTTACCATTCCGAAATGCATCAGCCCTAGGTTATTTTTCTTTGCCATTGTATCAGCACAAAACGAATTGGTGAAGTTTAACCATTCGTTAACTAAATGAGAAATCGAATTGAATTGCAATTTGCAGAATAAAAGCACTTTGAAGCAACTTTATCAAAGATGGCTTTACTGTCATTTATATTCTAAAAACAAATGTTCTAACCCTATTGGGGGAATTTAGGTGTGCAGCCCACACCGAAGGCTAATAAGCCTAGATCCTTTCTCTTTCATCACTCAACAACTAATGCCTGGTTTGATGAGAGAATAGCTCGAGATTGATGGTTAAAGGCATTGTTAATCAAAATCGCGGTCCCTCCAGATGGTTTGCCCATCTGGCCTTGGACATCAGGAACACAATAAGAAGTAAAGCCATAACATACAATTTGTTTGGCACACATTGTTTCTTGCAAAAAAAGTACATGTGGGTAGTCGCCAGAGTGGGTAGAGTCTAGCCAAGTCGAGAAATTTCTGAGGCCACAGCAGTTCCAGGAAATAATATTAATAGAGGCTTTATTCAGTTTGTTTAGAAACTTTGGACATTTCTATGATTGATGATAGCCGGGGGTTAACCAAGTAACATTGGATCCCACCCCCACCAAAGCAAGAAAATTGCGATACTAAATCCGCTTGTTGTACTGTACCAGCATTGGAATTATTACCAAATTGTAAATTAGAGCTGACAGTTGGAAGTTGAGCCTCTACAAAATCTGTGGCCTTGCCGATTGAACGGAATAGCTTAAGCTCTAACCCACGCATAGCAAAATCTTCTGTGTTTCCACATAGTTAAAGAATAATAACTGATTGAGGAGCACAAATCATTCTACAATTATTGTGGTCCGCCAACCTAATCCATTCGATATCATCTGAGTGGAGTGTGTGAAGTTGGGGACTTCCTTTAAAGATGTTAAATAAGAATGAACTGTTGATTCACTGTGGCCCATAATGCTTAGGATCACTGCACCAACCCAAAATATAAGGGGTGTCCCATGAAAACTCATGTCCTTCTGGTTCGCTTGTGGCAAAAACACCAGCCTCTTCCTTCTGTGGGCTATGGGTTGGTTGAGCTTCCACTTTTATGGACGTGGGTATATTCTCCCTTTGAAGATTTGGGGTATCTATAACATGCAAATTGTTAGCATTAGTAATGCCACAGTTGGTCACAGCGTTGTCGCTTGCCATGACAATATTTTGGGCATTTTTAGAGGCGTTGTCATTTATTAAAGGCCCTTCGGGAGTAGACCGGCACGGCTTTGGGTCAGACACAGAAGTTGCCAGATCCCTTGATGACCCTTCTCCGGACATTGGCAGGTTTTTATGATTCCCAAGGGATTTACCGGAAATGTTCTTTGTAGTCATGGGATAGTATTGTGACCTCAGATGAGGGGCCGCTATAGTACCCTTCACATGAGTTAGAACTCGAGATGCCAAAACACAGTCTTCCCGTGGAGCAACGTGAGCGCCCCGTGAGTCCAAGTTCAGTACCAATTTGGATTCCTCATTTAATTGGTTGAGGTTGATAATGGCATCATTATTTTAGATATTGACTAAATAATTAACATTTGAGTTAACACTAACTTTCTTATCAACGCTGATTTTTTTCTTTTTTCCTTTTCTTGTGTATTAGTGTTTGATTAATTTGACGCAGAATTAATTTTGTTTTTTTAATTATTATTTCGTTTAAGAGCTCTTGCATGAGGACGCCTCATTTTTCATGAACAGAGCAGAGTATTTAGATCATTGGAGTGCTTTTCTGTAAAGGTTTTATTTGGTGCCCCCATGTCAGGTGTGCCATTAACTTGTGGAGCAGCAACAATCAGGTTAGTCACTGGATTACCACTTTCGGCTTGTTCCATGGCCTCAATCAATGGAGATGGACTATTTGGATGCTCATCCAGGATATCCGATGCTAACACAGCTGTAGGGGGCTTGACTTGGTTCATACCATTAGAATTACCTTTTTGTGAAATTAAATATGGAAAAACGTCATCCAATTTGAGGTAGTTTAGGTAGATGGCCTCTAATAACGTGTGTGGACCATCGTCGGGGGCTGGAATTGTAGACGTCACCCCCTCAGAGACAACATTAGCATAGGTCGGGATTAGAGAGACAACTGTGGCGTTCTCCACGCCTGTTTATGTAGAAATGGAGGCCGTCGTTGAGCCCTTAGCCATCACATATTTCGTAATCATAAAGTCATGCATACCCATTTTCTCATTCTGATGAAGCATGTGAGCAGTCATGAAGCCTTCTAATTTGCTGAGTTTACTGTATAGCTCCCCTATCATTGATTTTAGGTTATCTAAATGTACATGTGTTAACTCATGACATTTATCTAGTAAATTTAAGATCCTGGTAATTAGATGATAGGATGGAGCATCTTTGTCAGATTGGGGGAAGGAGTTGTTAGCGTCATTTGCAATACAGTAGTGCTCTCGCCCGTTGCTTCGATCAGAAACATATCATTTTTTGGGAGCATGCTCTAGGGATTCTCTGAAATGAAAATACTTCTTTAGTGTGGGTCGAGGGGAAAATTGCAGAGGGTTGCTGGTGATCCCTTGATGTGGTATGAATGCATATATTCTCCATTTCAGGTGGGAGAAATAATGCTGGAGATGTAGGATCAAGCGAAATTCTACATCTTTTCCCCCATTCATTTAGCAATCTCGGAGCTAGGATGGAGACATCCGTGATGCAATTGCTATACGATTCACACATGGACTGATTTAGGTGTGTCGTAAAACTACAACCCTGCACTACTCCTGTCAAGAAGGGGAAAAGCTGTTTTGTAGGCTGCGCAATATCCCAGCTCGCAGTGTGCGTGCCTGGGCACCTGATGGTAAATTGAGCACATTTAGGCAGTCATTAGGTTCAACAGCCAACGATTGTCGGCTGAACGGAATCGTGGTAGTGTCCATTTGGCGTTCACATAATTCCTCTTCTTGGGGCATGCACATAGCGGACTCTTGACATGAGTCATGTAACTGGATGGGGACGGTGAACTCAATCCCTGAGACTTTTTGGTATTCGCAATATGCTTTCCACTATGTAAACTGCAAACCATTGTGTTCACACAGTTACCACACTCCTATCCCCAACCAATTTACAATATATTCACAAGAAAAGGTGGCTACAATGTAAGACGTAATCCCCCGCGCTTTATAACCAGGGTTTCTATTTTGGAATTACAATTGGCAGCTGTGAGTGTCAGCAGTTTAAATTCAAACAATCACTTCAGACACGTCATGTGAGCTTTTAGAGCTGATGCTAAACAATGACAATAACTAACACCACTGCTAATGGTGTGCAAAATCGGCTCTCAACGACTTTCTGTCCCTGACACCCGTCACCTACCCGCCTAACAGCCCAACAGCCACACTTCCCATGCACTTCAGATGCGCGCGCGAGATGCAGGTGCACCTGTGCTTTTAAGGGAATGGCTGAGCGGGCTCAGAGGAGGAGCTGCAAAACTAGCAAAAATGAGTTTTTAGCGCGAGTTGGAAATGCGCGTCTATGTTTACACACAAGACATACACATGACCGGTGGCAACACCCGCGGTCTTGACACAAAATAATGTTAAAAGTTAGTTTTTGATGATGCAGGCCTGATGATCAGCGTTTCGACGTGACAAAGGCTTCCTCTTGGGGACGACACCTTCTTCACAGCATTCAAGTATACAGCAAACAGGGGCAATCATGCAGCGTTCTCAGCCCAACAGCCACACTTCCCATGCACTTCGGATGTGCGCGCGCACCTGTGCTTTTAAGGGAATGACTGATAGTTGGTAGGCAAGCTCAGAGGAGGAGTTTTTGATGATGCAGGCACGCTAATCAGCGTTTCGACGTGACAAAGGCTTCCTCTTGGGGATGACACCTTCTTCACAGAATTAAAGTATACAGCAAACAGGGGCTAACGGGCAGCATTCTCAGCGTTCTCAGCCCAACAGCCACACTTCCCATGCACTTCGGATGCTTGCCGGTTTCGGATGGGCCAGTTTCACAAGCTACTACAATAGTTTTAACGAATGTTAGTAAGCAAAGATGTTTTCAAATTAATTTGCAACACATTTGAACATAAACAACCCCTTCGATAGTACTCAGTCTGTTCTAGTTAGTAATGAATTGTAATGCGTGATTGTGACCCACTTTTCCTTTTCATTGGTGCCAGGACTGCTTTTACGCCCCAAGCCCTACCATGTTTCTCCTTCCTTCCTGATTTTAGTGTCTGTGTGCGCCTTGGACAACCCATGTAACTTTGGCAAGTTTCTGCATCTCTAATGGTTTTCACCCCACGTCGGTCGGCAGACATGGCCGGTAACAGCCAGCCAGTCCGAGACTCTCTGCAAAGGCTGGGGGCCGTTACCGGTCATGTCCTCCTGCCAACATGACAGGGGGAGGGGAAAAGCCATTTGCAACCTCGGGTGCAAATGGCTTATTGCGCAGCGCCAATCTCCCCAGGAAAAATTCAAAAAGATGACCACCGCCATGTGGAAAAGGGAGCTGGAGGAACGGCAGGTAAGTGAGGAGGGAGGGATGGGGTGGGGAATTGGTGTGGTTTGTTTTGGGGCTGTGGGGAGTTGGAGTGTCAACAGAAAGGAGCTCCCTGTTGCCTCCCCACATAAAAAAAGATGGCACCACCTGAGGAAGGGCCTACGGTGGTTGGAAAGAGCTGGCACAGAATGTGTATTCTCGCCTGCTGTTCCAGCTACCTGATTGGCTGAGCGCCCTTCCCGAGGTGCGAATGCGGCACAACCCACTGATCTATCTATGCATTTACGTCTTGCCACATAATGATTCCCAAAGAAGTGGTCTGAATGCCCTTTACCACATTAGAGGAGATCAGGAGGGGATGCCTTATTGCTATTTGGGCTTTGACGGGCCTGTAAAGCAATAGTTTGAGGGCAGTGGTGGCTGAAGTACATCATTGCAATGTAAGGTACTTACCGCACCTGGCCTCGCCATCTGCCTGAGATGCTAAAAGTAGTATAGGGATGTGCCGCAGGACTGGCAAAAGGAGAGGTTAGTGGGCAACAAAGCATCTTTCTATTCCATGATGAGCATGCCGCTTCGGGGGCATGCACTGCTCCAGGTGAAAAATTTGCAATCAATTTTGTAGGATACTTCATTAAAAATCCAATAGATGCAAGTCAGCAAGTCACTAACAGTACACATGAACATTTCCCAATTCATTATAATACCTTTCCCGGCAATATATGCCAGAATAAAAATTATCTTCATGCTGGCTCTCCCCATACATTTCCATGCTCCCCATCCCTTTCACAGAGAAGAAATATCCCCGCATATCAGTCTTTGTCCTGCCCATGGGCAGTCCAGCACCGAAATGCTGGGCAATTCTCCTCTGAACAAGAGTACCAACAGCAATTCCATACATGTGTTTCAGCCTTGTTGGGCATCATCAGTAAAGTGAAGCTGTGCCTCTCTAAGAACAGTGAGCAAGTGGTCCACGTCTGGATCGCCCTGGTAACTTAGGGTGAGACCCTAAGTTAATTTATGCAAAACAAAGGGGTGAAAGGGACAGTGAGCTAAAGACTTGGTAGAGTCTCTCCCAGGGGTTATTCACCCAAGAACCGGTCATTGGGCTGTGTTCGTGCTGGTAGAGAGATTCCCAGACCCCCCCTTGTTTTGCATGAATTAACTTTGGGCCTCACCCTAAGTTAACAGGGAGAGGCCCTAAGCTCACTGTCTAAGCTCACTGTTCTTAGACAGGCACAGCTTCACCTCACTGTAAAGGTGCCACATTCTTGGAGCCAACCTTAACAGAGGTCTGGCAGGTGTGGCAGCTCCTGCAGTGTTTTTCTACTTCGGCCCCCATCTTTGGCCAATAAAAGTAGAGAGAGAGCCTTTCCTTAGTCTTCTTGAAACTCAAGTGACCAGCCAAAGGAATCTCGTGGGCTAACTGCAAGAACTGTTGTCTGTTCTCTTGGGGTACTACAAGTCGTTTCTAGTCTCCAGGTTCAGACTCTGTCGGTTCACTGTAGAAGAGGCCATCTTCCCAGTGCAACCTGTATTTCCCAGGCTCTTGCCCTTCAGCCTGAGCTTCTGCCTGGTGGCGAAGACCATCCAGAGTTGGACATTCTCTCTGTCCATTACTGAAGTCTGCCCTGTTGGGTCCACCTTCTGCCAGTAAAGACTGCAGCTCAGGATGGTCAACAGGATCCAGATCTCCAATGAGTTCCTGGCCTTCCATTAGCTCTTCCTCAGAGTCTAATTCTACCACACAGGGTTGTACCACCCTCTCAGCCTCAGCTGGAGGGGGAGTTACTGGTGTAACTTTGGACAACCAAGGGGAAGTCCTTGTTGGCTGCACTGAAGTGCTGGCTGCTGGTTTCTGTTTAGAAGTTTTAGGTTTCCCTTTTGCTTCTGATTTCCTTGAGACAGCAGCTGACAAATCCAGTGGAGCAGGAGTGATATCCTTCTTCATCATCTCCTTGGGAGTACCTCTCATGGTTCTCTCCCTTGCAGGTCTGGTTAGCTCCTGTAACCGTTTACTAGGAGGTCTGGGGGTATGAGACACAACTCCAAGAGTTTTTAAATCGTTACCCAACAGAACTCGTCCTGGTACCTCACTTTGTATGCTGACAGGTATCTTCACAGTCATGTCATTACACTGGATGAGAACTGGTAATTGGGGAAGCATCTGCACAGGCCCTCCAGCTAACTTGGTGAGGCGTTTGGGTGCCTTAGCAACATCCTCAGCCTGAAAAAAGATTTATCCACCACAGTTATGCTGGCCCCAGTGTCCCTAATGGCAGGAGTCTCCTGACCATTCACCTGGACACTGTCCTTATAAAACTCGTTAGTATTATCTGGGATAGAATTATAGACATCTAAATTCTGTTGTTCCCACAAACCCAGAGACACTAAAGAAACACTGGCTGAGACTCCAATGGGTTCATCAGCCAGCAGTAGAAAGTTTCCACTTGCCATTTGGACTTCCTCCTCTGGAGCGAAGGC
Organism: Ambystoma mexicanum; assembly: GCF_040938575.1. Lineage (NCBI taxonomy): Eukaryota > Metazoa > Chordata > Amphibia > Caudata > Ambystomatidae > Ambystoma > Ambystoma mexicanum. The sequence goes on along the minus strand of NC_090933.1, from coordinate 50,689,123 downwards.
TAAGGAGACAAGCTGGACCCCTGAAGGTTTACCCTTGCATCTGGGATCTCCTTTCACATGGTCAGTAGAGCCACAAACAAAGCATTTACCAAATGCTTTCTGGAATGGTCGCTTGTTCTGGCCTCCCTCTGGTTTGGCACCAGAAGATACACTATTCTGCTGTGATTTTCCTTGTGGCTTACCCTTATGGTTTTGTTTGGGGCCATCTTTGGAATTTGAGTTATTAGAATTCTCTTTTGAGTCTTTTTTAGGCTGTTTTCCCTCATCCTTTTTCTGAGTTGCCCCAGAATCCTTATGAGTAGCCCGGTTGGCAACCCACAAGTCAGCAGCCTTAGCTAGCTTCCTGGAATCCAATTCCTTTGAATCAGCCAAGCGCTGCCTGAGCTCAGGAGAACAGGCATCATAAATTGACTCCAACATAAAAAGATTCTTCATACCCTCATAAGTGTTCACCTTGTAACCCTTAATCCATCCCTCTAGGTCTTTCAACCCTTCACTCACCCAGGTATCCCAAGGGGTACCATCATGCTTTTTGAGGGATCTAAACCTCTTAAGATACTGGGAAGGGGTCTTCCCAAATCTAGCTATCAGAGCTAGTTTCACACTTTCATACTCTTTCCTATCCTCCTCCCCCAACTCCATTACCGCATCAGTTGCAACAGGGGGGAGCCTAGAGAACAACCAGGCAAGTAACTCATTACCTGTGATGTTCTGGAGCCCATGATTATACTCCAACAAACTCAGCCAATCCAACACATCCAACTTTGGTTCATACATACCAATTAATTCCTTAGGCATCCGGGGTCTTTTGGGACTGGGACTTCTAGAGGAGCCAGAGACAGAAGCAGTTTCAACAGACAACCTTTTCATTTCCAACTCATGCTTGAGCTCCATTTCTCTGAGCCTAAGAATTTGTTGCATTTCTTGGTGTTTCTGTTCAGTTTGAGCAGTAATCCTTCTGAATTCCAAATCTATTTTCATTTGTTCTAGTTCAAGGACTTGAGGACTTAGTGTGGGACCTGCTAGAGGCCCAGTAGGTACAGCTGGTAAGGCAGACAGAGGGGTAGGTGAGACAGTTTCATTAGCCTCTCCTTCCTCTTCAGCCTCTTCATCACTATCATCAGAACTTTGATTTAGATCAACACCATTACTGTCATCTACATTTGCTGGAGAAGTTGGTTCCTCTGAACCAGTACCCAGACTTTGGTTTTCCAGCAATCTTGCTATCAGTTCTATTTTCTTGCCTTTTACAGAAAGATTCTCTTGTCTACAGAGAGCTCTCAAACTCTCAGTATTTTCACCTGACAAGGACTCTTGACTGTAAACTTCCATAGTAGACATGTTTTTTGAAAGTTGCTTTTTAGTGCTAAGCTTTGTGGTTAGTTATCCTAAAGTGTTGAAAAGCACTCTAAACTGTATACTCGATACAAATCCCACCGCTGTACACCAGTGTTAGGCAGAAACCTGGGCAGTTCTCTCTGGGACCACTGCAAAAAGTTTAAGACTACAGGAGTTAGCAGTAAACCCAATTGGTAGCAGTCTGCACCACCCAGATTTACCTGCTAGCTGTGGCTGAGCAGTCCGACTTCTCTAAAGATGATTTAGGCAGTATATAGAGTATACAAGATAGGGCAATTTACACAGTAGAACAAGCAGACACTGATCAGAGCTTGGGTGTAAAGATATATAATTATTTATTTAAAAACACATCTATGAAAAACACACTGGCACTAATATGGCAAACAACTTCCATCACAGTTACTATAAGTATATATCAACCCCATAACAATATTTCGACAAGTCTAGGTTCAAAGACACCACTTATTTGCAGACAGAGGTGAGTGCTTAACCTAGATGGCACTCTAGTATTCGTTAGGAAGGGAGAGAAAAAGGCAGGGTATGAAACCAACTCAGTACCAACTCTTTTACGAAGCAAATGAAAGGAAAGCCAGGCAGGGTCCACTGTAGATCACAAAGTTCAGAGGCCAGGCCCACTCGGAGAGAGGCAAGGCGGTATGTCCCAAAAATACCACAGTGGAAATGCACTTCAAGTCTTTGTAGCAAAATGTCACAGAAAGATTGGACCAGTTTTAGAACAAAAGTTAAGAAGGTCTGGAGGCGACCCAGTGGAAAGGTAAGGATTTAAGACACCTCACGCTAACCGTGACAAGGGAAGCCAGGTGGACACAGTACCTTGAAAGTGGAGAGACAGCTCCGGCGGGGGCAGTTGTTCCTGGTGGTGGATGCAAGTCTGGGCTTTGCCAGAAGAAGAGATGATCTCGTCGTAGAGGAAAGTTGAAGATCGTTACACCACCAGGGAAGAGACCAGCCGCGGAGTGCTCAGTCACAAGGCACCACCTTTTGGTCGTGGTACAGTGGTTAGTGGCTATCCGGTTGCCGGGGTGCTCATCACGGGCAATTCGACCACTAGACGTCCTGGAAGCGAAGAAAAAGCAAGGGACTGGTTGTTCCCACCGGTCAAATGGAGGAAGACTCTCCAGCAGGGAGATCTCCTCTGTCGTTGGGAAGTGGTGAGTCGGTTCAGCAGGGATCCACCGGTGGTGTCGTCGTTGCAGGTCGGCTCAGCTTCTCCCTCGTCGGATTCTTAAGGCCTGTGGCGACTTCTGAAGTTCCAGTCCCCAAAGCCCTGCTTTTATGCAGAAAACCCCCATTCATTCAGCCTAGCTGTCAATCACACATGCTAAGTGCTGAGCGGGGCGGCTCACCACTTGGCCCAATCACACCAGAGTGCGACTTGAGTTGGCAAGGCAACTCAGTCCAGGGTGCCTAAACCCCCTCCCACACCACCTGTGGTACCCAGACAGAATGGCACCACTCTGGAAGGCTTCTGTGCAGAAGCCTGCCAAAAGTGGAACAAAGGGCTCAACCTTTGGTTTGGAGTTACAGAGGCGAACACATACGCCATTTACAAACCGAGTTCTGGCAGAAAATACCAACCAGTGAATTTATTTTAATTTAATAAACCGGCGGTATGACCGAGGCTATATAGAAAAAGTATTAGCCTCGAACAATGGGAAAATCCCATAGGAATATATTCTCGGTCGAATATAAAAAGTAGTATCTACTGCCACCAGCCAAAACTCGATGAGGGGCGAGGGGACAGTGCCCCCTCGAACAACAGATCCATGGGTAATCAAATTACCCCTACCAGTACGTCCACAATAGGATGGTTTGTACTGGTTCTGTTAGTAAATTTAGGTCTAGTAAAGCCAATGGTGACTTTACATGCCCTGAGAGACAGTAGTCAGTCCCAGGGTATGGAGTCTATGGTGGGGGTCACCTAGGACACCCCAGTGTTAGGGCACGGAGGGTGCGGTGTAACACACATAGCAAAAAACATGAGACCCTATGGAGTAAAAGACCCCATAGCCCATAGAACACATTAACATTCAAAGAAATACCACAAATCATGTCCAAGAGTGGGAGAAAAAGAGTCTCACTCTTGGCAGGATGAAAAAAACAAACTCCAGAAATCCAGCAAAGCTGCTGGGGGACTCACTAGGTTAGGAAATTCAGCCTAAACAGAGAATTCTCCCTAACACTCGCCCCTCCCCCCCAGACAAAGGGACAGGAGGATTTAATCCACTCCTGGATGAATCTCATACCTCTAGTCGATGACATACATCCTAGAGAGACCATCAGCATTTTGGTGGTGACGCCCTGACCTGTGCTCAATGGTGAAATCAAACCCTTGCAAGCAGATTGACCATCTCAGTAGTTTTGGGTTTTCCCCTTTCATTTGCATTAACCATCTCAAGGGTTGGTGGTCAGTCTGAATGACAAAAGTAGAACCATACAAGTATGGCCTAAACTTCTTCAGAGCCCACACAATAGCAAAGCACTCTCTTTCGATTGTTGCCCACCTTGTTTCAGGATCCTTCAGCTTGCGGCTGATGAAGCAAACGGGGTGCTCCCTACCTTTCCCATCCAGTTGACTGAGTACTGCACCTATTCCTACATTTGAAGCATCTGTCTGCACAATGAAAGTTTGGTGGTAATCAGGAGCTCTGAGTACTGGGGCTTGCCAAAGAGCCTTTTTTCAGGTTTTCAAAGGCCTGATTGCACTCCTCATTCCATCTAACCTTCTTAGGGAATTTTGGAGAGGAGATGACATTCAGAGGAGAAGCTATGGTCCCATAGTTATCAATGAAATTCCTGTAATACCCAGTGAGACCTAAGAAGGCTCTCACCTGGGTCTGAGTAGTAGGTGTTGTCCAATTTTGCACAGCTTCAATCTAACTGAGCAAAGGCCTTATTTCTCCACCTCCTACCTCATGTCCAAGATAGACTACCTTACTCTGTCCAATTTGGCATTTACTCGCCTTTATGGTCAGATTGGCTTGTCCAAGAGCCTGCAAAACATATCTTAGGTCGTCTACATGTTCTTCCCAGGAATTGCTGAACACTGCTATGTCATCCAAGTATGCCATGCAGAAGTCCTCCATCCCATTCAGAACCTGGTTTACCATCCGTTGAAATGTAGCAGGTGCATTTTTCAATCCAAAAGGCATTACCTTAAACTGGTATAAGCCAACTGGGGTAGAAAATGCAGTTTTCTCCTTGGCATGGTCTGTCAGGGCTATTTGCCAATAGCCTGACGTCAAGTCAAATGTGCTGAGGAACTTGGCTGAACCAAGTCTATCCACCAACTCATCTGTTCTTGGCAAAGGGTGGGCATCAGTCTTGGTGACTGCATTAAGAGCTCTATAGTCCACACAGAATCTAAGTTCTTTAGATCCTGCCTTTGGTACTAACACAACTGGGCTAGACCATGGACTAGTAGAGGGCTCTATTACCCCGAGATCAAGCATCTTGCTGACCTTACATTTTCTGACATTCTGTATCCTCTGCTTTTGACTGTCAGACAGTCACCAGTGAGTATGTCATGCTGGCCCCAAGGGGTCAAGCCTGGTGAAAGTGAGAACAGAGAGGCAAACTGATTCAACATAGATTTGCACTCTTCTCGTTGCTCAGGTGTCAGATTTGAAGAGAGATTTACTCCTTCAATCTTTTCGTCTAAAGGTAAGCCTCTGAGGAGATCAGGAAGAGCTTCACTCTCTTCTTCTTCCTCTGATGATGCTAGAAGCAACGCTCCTACATCAGGTCTTGAGACATACGCTTTGAGTCTGTTGGTGTGGAAGACTGTTGGAGCCTCCTTGGGATTGCCCAAGTCCACCAGATAGTTGACCTCTCCAAGTTTACCCACAACTCTGAAGGGTCCCATCCATTTGTCTTGCAAGGCCTTCTGCCTTGTTGGGATCATAACGAGAACAAGCTGGTCTTGAGTGAACTCAACCATGTTAGCCTTTTGATCATGCCAGTGCTTGACCAATGCTTGTCCAGCTTTCAAGTTATCACTTGCTTCTGCTATCATGTGTGACATTCTCCTCTGGAGACCTATCACGTAGTCAGTCACTCTGACTGGCTTGGGGGAAGGAGCACTCTCCAACCCCTCCTTAATCAGGGCCAATGGACCTCTGACGGGATGACCATAGAGAAGCTCAAAGGGAGAATAACCTACTCCCTCCTGAGGGACTTCTCTATAAGCAAAGAGAAGGCATGGCAGTAGAAGAACCCACTTTCGTTTAAGGGGGTCCTCTAAAGCACCTATCATGCTCTTCATGGTTCGGTTGAACCTTTCAACCAACTCATTGGTTTGTGGGTGGTAAGCTGTTGAGAACTTGTAAGTAACTCCACAGGTTTTCCACATGGCTTTCATGTAGTGGGTGTAAGCGGATTCAATTCAACAATACAGCTAAGTCAATGCCTAGTCTGGGATGCTGAGGGAAACCCTTATTGATATATTTTTATGTCCAGTTCGTTTACTCTGGATGACAACCCTTATATAACACCCCTCTCTTAGAATCCCCCTGACCCCACTGAGCCAAGAAGTAGGTTTGTTTTGCAAATTAAAAGGTTTATTTGAAAATTAAACAATATATATCTATCACACTTTTATAGTAAATTAATATTTGATAGCACACTTGTGAGGATGATGGTGATCAACAATGGATAATGTTACAGTGGTATACTCTTTTTGATGGCTTAGAAGTGATACAGAGAGGATAAAGTAGCTGTGAATGCTTTTATGGCTTCAAGGACAATGTAATGATGAATGAAAATGCAGTACAGGAAATAAACTTGATATGACTTCAACAAAAGACAATGTAATCACTTTTCTTTGACAATTCACCCCTCCCCCTTTTTGCAAGGTAAAGAGATGGAAGGAAAGCACACAGTTCTCAGGAATCCAATCAAGTATAATTCAGTTCCCCCCTAGCAAGCTTAGAGGAAAACAGGTAGGAGTTTTAAACACAGGCAATATACTTTGATGTGGTATGCAAAGAAGTGAGAAATATGCGAAAAATGCTTTTAATTCCCTATAGGGGGTTCAGGTTAGTTGATAGATACTTTGAATCAGTTCAGGATCACTTTAGCAATGCTCTATGAATGATTGTCAGGTTGCAAACGAATTTCAGCAAGGAAAGCAAGGACAAATATTTTACACGTGGCTGAAATTAAGCAAAATGTCAAATTGCGGCAATTTAGTCGTGTGCGTCGAGCGCAATTACGGAGGCACTATAAGGAGTAGGAAGTCGGTTCTAGGCTCTTTGGAAAGCTTAGAATCTTAGCTTTAAGATGATAAAACTCGCTCCTAGCACAAACGGTTCTGGAGATACGGCCGATTTAGTAAAGGTAGTTTTTCGGATTTTAAATTTTAAAGCTCAGAATGACAGATGACAGTTTCAGTTTTAAAGATGGCAGGATGACACAATTCTAGGAAGCAGTTCTAATAGGCTAAAATAGTTTGGATTAGATTATTTTAAACTAAGAGATTGGGTTTTTCACAGTCCTGATTGGGTACTCACACTATGAACTTAGACAGGAATGCGGCTTCGTCACCGATCGGGTCAGGATTGGCTAGACTTCTGCTAGCGGTTCTTCACAGCGGTCTGGTCTCTGGTTCTGCTCTCAGCACTGCACAGTTCAGGTCTCTCTGGATCTCTGGTCTCTCTGGTCTCTGGAGATTGATGGATTTGAAGTCTGGAGTCTCCCTGCAAAGCGTCCCACAAGAAAGTGGAAAGTGAATCCCTACCTGGGTTCCAGTGGCTCTTTTTATGTGTTTTGAAAATGGGTATGTGCCTGGGCCTAGCTAAGCCTGCCCCTCTCACTTATCATTGGCCAAGCTTTCCTCTCTCCCTTGATTGGGGGAAAGAAATGGAGTGTCAGAGTGATGCTGTAGGTTTTATGGTCAGAGGAACCTCCCCTTGTCAAATTGCACACAAATCTATTTCTGACCCAAATACATATTTATCTATGTACCATTTTTCTAATATTATAGGTCCAGTTAACATATTTTCTGTAGCACCAAACCATCCGATCCCTGTCTTTGTAAGATGTTGTGTTCACTTATGACAGAATTCTCCCCTTTTCATCCAGATAACGACCTCTAAACCTTTCCAGATTTTACACAAATGTGCACCAGGGATATGGGTTTCAGATGATAAAGTGTCAGATTTTTAACATGCATACATTTGGAGTAACAACCTTTTTTTCCGCTACTATCCCCAAGAACATACCACAGGGTCCTAACACCTCTTAAAATGTGCACAGAAAAATCACAAGAATGATGATGTTATTTATATAATTTTGACAAGTCCGCACTGTGAATTATCCATCTTTTTAAAATCATGCTCTGGCCCCAAAGGGGTGTGGTTTTCCAAAGCACATGGTGGAATTTCTGGTTTATCCACTTCCCCCAAGCTCAGCTTGCTCTCACAGGCACTGCCCCTCCCAGTTTCTCCCAAGAGGAAGCCATTTACGACCCCCCTAATATAGCATTTGCCTGAGCCAGGGACAGTGCTTTGTTTAGTTTCCTGTAGTCCCCAGGTGCCACTCCCCTTATTCAATCAGAGAGGTGTCATCTCCTTTTGGCAGGGGCAGCAGGATGCAGCCAGGCCTGGGAACACAGCTGCTGAATTCCCTCTCCTGTCGGGGATAGTTGTCAGGCAGAATCCACTCTCTTCAAGCCAGGCTTCAGCTAAATGTCACTTGAGTTCCCAGTTTTCTACATTCAAATCATACTGACAATTTTTACACATGCAGCTAGAACGCTGATTCTAAGTTCAAAACTATGACATTTCAACAGTTGCAAACTATGTTACACTCAAAAGTAGGTCACTCATTTATTTTAAACATTTCGATTTTAGTGGCTTTCTGTCCATTTAACTTAAGCTGCTGACATCCACAGCTCAGCCAGTTTTGTTATAAACATTGTTTTGGGCTCTTCATCTTTCCAGATTTAGTATGCACGCAAGAATACATTCTGCCAAATGTCTGCTGGTGTTCATTGAGATTTTTGAATATCTTGTGATGTTTAAAATAGGCATTTTGAGCTTGCATTCAGGGAAACAAAGGTGATTTTAAAGCACTTTTTTTTTAGCCAACCAGCACTGCTGTTTTTCCTTTGGCACACATTTCACTCATGGCACTCCTGGCCCATCATGCTTGCACTGGTGGGTGGCAGGTTAGGCAACCATTTTGGTGTGCGCACAAACTGCGCGGTTTTCCCGGATTCTGGCGCAACTGTGGGCTTTTCCGCCATCTTGGATTTTCTAAGCCCACAGCACCAAATGTTGCATCTTAATAGTCCAAACGTGGGTCAGGACACCCAACAAGCCCCCCGCCCGACTGCACTTTGATTTCTAGTCGAGAGGGAGTCGGGTGCAAAGGATGTTTTGATCCACGTGCTGGTATGTCCGCATCATCTTCTTCCAATTCCGTAGATGGCACAGTTCAGCATCTTTTCCTCCATCCGGTTGGATCGATCGGTTCTCCTCGCCTGTCCTGATGGGAATATTGGGCGGTGCCCGGGCCCCTCGGATCTTTGCTCCCGGTCTCCGGGTTGTTCTCCTTGGTCAGTCTCCGTGGTTTCATCTCTCCTAGGATGATAAAGCAAAAGCGGCAATACCTATTTGTAGACACTTCTCCACCACTATTAATGGTGTGGTGAACACATACATTTTATACATCCGGTTACATTTTTCAGTCTTGTTTTAAAAACAAGATATAACAGGAAACATTTTCCTACCAGAATCATGATATTTTAGAGACTATCTGTGGGATATTTTAGGGTTGGAACTGAATTACTCTGGGGTGGCCCCCTCTGGGATTCCAGAGGATTCCTCCAGTTGTTGCAGAGTGTGCCTGGGATGGCAACACTTTAGCTGATTAATATGGACCCACTTGTCTTCCCCTTCCGCCAGACTACCTTTGGGGATGTGGATCTTATAGGCTACAGGGGAGATTTTGTCTATAATTTCAAACGGTCCCTTCCACGTAGGCAAACATTTTTGCTGTTTGGCCTGGTTTCTTTGGAAATTGTATAGATAGACCCGGTCCCCCACCTCGTATACTTTCCTGATGGTTTTCAGATCGTAGTGGGTTTTCATGCTATCAGCTGATCTTTCTAGATTCCGCTGAGCATAGGCAAAAGCATGTTGAAGGTGTTTCCTTAAATTCTCCACATACTCATGAGTTGTAGAGGCATTTATCAACGTCTGCTCTTGGGTCCTGTAGAGCAAATGCTGGGGAAGCACCATCTTGCGTCCGGTCATCAACTCAAATGGTGACATTTTAGTTGCAGATAAAGGGGTAGATCTGATGGCCATTACGACCAGAAGTAGTCGGATATCCCAACTTGGCAAAGAATCTGCCACAAACTTTTTTAAGATGCTCACAATGGTTCGGTTGTAGCGTTCTACTGCCCCAGAAGAAGCTGGCCGGTAAGCAATATGTAACTTCCTTTTGGCCCCCAGTATCTCCCACATCTTTGTCATTACCTCGCTGGTGAAATGGCTACCTCTGTCTGACTCAATCCTTTGAGGTAGACCAAAACGGGAAAAGATGTGGATAATCATCAGGGCAGCTGCTGTTTCTGCCTTGCAGTTTGGGGCCGGGAGACATTCCACCCACTTGGTAAACAAGCATGTAACGGTCAACATGTACTTGTTTCCTCTTGACGAGTGAATTACAGGGCCTACAAAGTCGATTTGCAAATCTGACCATGGCAGCGTCATCCCCCTCTTTTGGAGAGGCGCACGGTGTGTGAGGGATGATGGCTGAAATTGTGCATACACAAGACACCCCTTCAAGTATTGGTCGAGGTCCTGCCCCATGTGTGGCCAGTATGCAACCTCTCTTAAGATTTCCAGTGTTGTGTGAAACCCCCTATGACCGGCGGTGGCCGCATCATGGGCGTGACTTAACATCAGGCTTCGGAATGAGGTAGGGACCACCCACTGATCCTGGCCAGCTTGGGATTTCCTTACCAACAAACCGTCTTGGACTCGGAACCTTTTTGGACATTTCATCAACACTCTTAGGTCCTCTTTCCCAATGTAATCGGTATCCGTCAGGGGAAAGTTCTCAGGGTCCTCAATGTGTTGGTAAAACTTACCAATTATTGGATCCCCCTTCTGAGCTGAAATCAAATCAGCATCAGGGGTCTCCTTACTCCATTGTGCAGTTGAAAGATCATTGTGAGCATTTGTCTGGGATCTAGTGATAGCGGTGACCTGGATTTCCCCCAACAGGGACTCTATTTCTATTAGATCCCCTTGTATGGCCCCGGTTTTGGCCAGCTGATCAGCTAAGTCATTTCCAGTTTTGTCTGGTCCCTCTACTTTGGAATGACCCTTGATCTTTTTCCAGTAGATGGTCATCCCATTCGAGGTGACCAGATCATCAATGTTTTGGATTAACTTCCCATGTTTCAAGGGTTTGTTATTAGCACATAACATGCCTCTGGTTTTCCAATTAACTAGGTGCTCCACGAACCCGTTCCGTACATAATCCGAAACTGTGATTATGACCAGTTTGTGGAGTTGATGTTGGACAGCAGTGAGGAAGGCTTGATGCACAGCCATCAATTCTGCCACCTGACTACTTTGGGGACCAATTTTGTATCCAGCAGAGGGTTCTGGGGACTCATTCACCCATGCGTTCCCTACGCCGGCCACCAGTTCTTTTTCCTCGTTGTACTCAACATGGTAAGAGCATCCATCCACATAGACAGTGGGCATTCCCTCACACTCAGACTTTGTGGGGGGAATTAAGGTATGCCTCCATGTTGTCCTTGATTTTTAGACTTTCGTCCTCAAGACAGTTTTCTCTGGCACAACCATGCAAGTCAGCCAGACCTTGCGCGAGGGGACTCTTCTTGTTTTGGCCATATCTGACCTCCACAGGAAAGCCTTGCATTGACAGAATCCAGGAAGTAATTCAGGAATTACTCACATTTCTGGCCCGTATTCTGTCACTTTGGAGATATTGCAGAGGCTGGCGTGGAGTCTCCACTATGATGTGTTCCCCCTGGATAAATGGGCAGTAATTCTTCAATGCCCACACCGTTGCCAGGAGTGCCTTCTCACAATCGTTGAATTGTTCCTCCACAGAGGATAAAGTTTTGCTCGCATAGGAGATTACTTTATTGACCTTGTCATGCTTTTGGTATAATACTGCCGTCAAGCACGTATTCGAGAACCCTGTCTCCAGGAAGAACTCCTTGTTTCTGACAGGGTAAGCTAGGCAAGGCGCTTGTGAGAGGATTCTTTTGAGTTGTCTTACTGCCTCGGATTGTTCTGGACCCCATTCCCACTTGACCCCCCCCCCCTTCAAGAGATGAATCAGGGGTCTGGTGGTCTCTGCGTAGCCCTCAATGAACTTTCTGCTGTAATTAGTCAGTCCACGTAGGCTCCTTAGTTCCCGCAGAGTTGTGGGATCCTTCAGTTTCTGAAGTGCTTCCACTTTCTTTTCTTGGGGACAGAGACCCTGAGGAGTAATCTCATGCCCCAAGAAATTAACACGGGTTCTACACCACTGTGCTTTCTGAAAGGAAAGTTTTGCTCCGGAGGCCCTCAACTGTGTCAGAACATAACGGATCTCCGCTATGTGTTCTTCCACAGATGAACTTTTGATGAGGACATCATCTACTTAAGCCAGGTTACCCCTCGCACCCAGGTCGGGCATGGCCTTATGTAGGAAAATGTTGAATTAATTGCCGGAGTTGAGGTATCCGAAAGGAGTTCGGGTCCATGTGTACTGCTGGCCCCCAAAGGTAAAAGCCAGTTTGTATTGGTCCTCCCTACTGACAGGCACGGTCCAGTATCCATTGGTAAGGTCTATTGCAGTGAATACCTGTGACCCCAGTATCTGGGCCAGCCCTTGGTCATTGTAGGGCAGAGGCTATCGGGAAGTATGGACCCGTTTGTTGAGCTCCCTAAGGTCGGCACAGAGTCTCCACTGGCCGTTTGGTTTCAATATTCCCAGCACCGGATTATTGAAGGTGCTGTGTACTGGACGGATTATTCCCCGGGACTCAAGGTTCTTAATTATTTCAGTAAGGGACTCCATGGATGCGAGAGGCAAGCGATATTGCTTCACAAACACTGGAGTCATGCCAGGGTCCGTGGGAATTGTTGTTGTGTGGATATCGGTGCGACCACAGTCATGAGTCTACCGCAAAGAGATCTTGGAAATCCAAGAAAACTTGTTTCAACTTTTGCTTCTGTTCCAGAGTCACGCAGGCATCAGCTAGGTTGACTCTCTCTTCCACCATCTGCCTGAAGCCTGGAAAGACTTCTGGTTTTGCTATCTCAGTGGCCTCCTCCAGCTGGGTGGAGAAGTCCCTGGTCAGAGTGCTGATTTGGACTGGAGGCTTCAGGTGGGAAAGGCAGCCCTCATGGACCTGGAAAATCACCTCATCCCTCCTGAAGTCACAAGTCACATCTTCCTTACCAAAAGGGCAAGAAGTGTACACCAGGAAGTTCCCCCCATGCCGGGTAAAGATCCTGTATGGTGTTGTATTGTCATCACTGTCACTGTCAAAACAGTCCTTGGGGATTGGTCCTAACAGTTCATTTCCTAAATCAATGGAGAAATGTCGGTCATCAACCGCCATTCCAATAATGGTGCCTGCGGCTAGAGTAATACTCTGTAAGTCGCTGTTATCCACCTCTATTGGAATGGTGTCATGTTCTATGTTGACTAATGGTGTTGGGTTTACCCCTAACCCTTGCTGTTTGAGAGAAGCATTTAGATGAATATAAGCATCAGGGTTTTTCAAGTTTTGTCCTCTTTTAACTTTCACTTCCAGGGAGAATTGTCGGGTCCTTTCTGGGATGTGACTTCCTCTTTAAGCTGAATTTCAACTGCATAAGGTAGCAATTGAGCTGACCTAAATGCTTTTTCTTGATCATCAAAGCCCATGGGATTATCCGCTAATCGGGACCAAGCTTTGAAGTTTATTAGGTCCAAACTAATGGCGAAGGGATTGAGAATGTCACTGCCTAAGTAAAAGGTGGCAGTGACATCTCGCACGACCCAACAATTATGGACTATGCTCTTGTTGCCAATGGAGATTTTGAGCATACACCTGCTTGGCAGGAGATGTTTGGAATTGGGTGTTTCCAGATCCATTTCCCATTTGTCTATCAGTTTGAATGTGGGAATGGCTGGATCTTTTGGGAGTTGGCGGAACATGGCTTCGCTGATGAAGCTCTTACCGTTGTTCACACACTATAGCGAGAACAGAGTCCTTCCCATCATTTAACTGAACAGGGATGAACAACTGCTCTCCAATGTGCTGAATATCAGCCAGGCTCTGAGCTGATTTCACATCTTTCTGGACTATAGGAGTGGGAGTGTCTGATTGTGGATTGGTAAAGAATTTCAGAGTATTTCCTTCCAGTGTAGAATACCACCTTAAACTGGAAGGAAGGTTGATATTCAGAAATAGAGAGGACCCCCCATCACCAGTCTGTTGTCCTACTGCTATTACTGTCATGTCTGGAATTTGGTTGTTCTGGAAGTGAAATTCTACTTGGTCAGATTTTTGTTCAACCATGTGGCAGGTGCCGTTTAAACTAACATGGTTGACACTCTGTTTTAATTTTATTGGTCGGCTAGTCTGAGTCCAGAGGACCTTATTTACACAATCTATTAGGGATGACAACCTTCTCAGGAGGTCATTCCCTAGTAAACAAGGGGTGCCCTCTGGAGTCACTACTATGACCTGGTGTTTCACCTTGTGTCGCCCAATTTTGATGTCCAAATCTGCAGTCCCCTCGACAGGAATTTCCTTCCCATCAAAGTTCTGCAGTTGTCCAGGAAGAGAGGTGAGAGGAATACGGTAATTCTCCCCCCTTCCTACATTTAGTGCATCAAAGGCCCTTCTGGACAGAAGGGTAGCTTGGGATCCAGTGTCCACCAGTGCTGAAATTGTACCCTGCCCCTGTACTTGTACCGGGGCATAGTATCTTCCCTCCTTCTCCTCAAGGGGGCACAGATAATGCACATGTTTGGACAACTGGTGGGCTAACTTTCTGGTTTTGGACAAAGAGAGAGAAGAGATTTGGGCAGAATTCTGTGGAGAGCCTGGGGAATCTGAAAGAAAAAGTTGGCAACTGGAAATGGTTTCGGGTTCTGGGCAGCCCCCCCCCTTTTTGGAGGCAGTCATCAGGATGGGTTTTACCCATGGGATTTTGGTATTGTTGGTTCTGGGATAGAATAATGGGCGGCGACAGCTCAATCCCCACATCTACCCAGTCTGTTGATTCGGTTTTAGGTTCCCCTGGTTCCGGTTCTGGGCCGCCCCTGCCTTTTTGGAGGCAGTCACCAGGATGGGTTTGAACCAGGGAAGTTTGGTTTTATTGGTTCTGGGATAGGATGATGAGCGGCGACAGCTCAATCCCCACATCCACCCAGTCTGGATTGGAATCTCTAGGAACCCATTTGTCCTTGGGAGGAGTTCCCCCATCTCTGAAGGAGACGATCCTTTTCCCAGCATCCTCTGAGGATCCCTCTCCCTCAAATTGGAAGACATGTACCTCCTCCACAAAGTGGGTCTGTTTGGGTCCTTTGTTTCTCCTACCTCCTCTTTGCTCCTTGGGTGGCAGACTTTCAGGGGTAGGAGATTTTGTTTCCGGTTCCTGGTTTTCCAGGGGCTGTTTACAGGTTGGGAAGGAAGCTTCCTCCAAGGCATTACACCCCCCTTCCCCTTGTGCCTCCTCCCTCGGACCAGTGGGTTATCGGGGTGCTGCCCCCGTCATTGTTCTGGAGCACCAGGTCCAGAGTTTGGGGCATTCTGCGGTGGCATGCTCATCTGAGGGTTCTGTTGAGCCCTCAGTATGTGACCCAGATCCCGTGCCATATTTTGGACCTGGCGCTCAAGTTGGGAAACCCGCTCAGGTTGATACGGGGTTCTGTTTTCTCCCCTGGGCTGATCCCGGCAAGGGTAGCTATCCCTTCTCTGGTAATACCCTGGGTTGGGAAGATTTGGGTACCCCTCCACCCTTGGCCTCCCCTCTCCCGGATTAGGTTGTCTGGGCTCAGGGAATTGAGGAAAGAAGGATGGATGGTTTTGGGGTTGGAAACCTTGTGGATACCTGGGGAAAACGTTCGGCCCAGGGTTTGGTGAATTTCTGCCCTCCTGTGGGAAGTTTGGAGGGAAGTTCTCTGGGTTAGGTGCTTGACTGGATCCCCCCCCTTGGGCTGGAGGAGTCCACCCATAACCCAGGATGGGTCGGTTTCCCTTGTAGCGGGGACTTACATAGTCAGGGGAGCGGGGGACCCCATTTGTGGGACTACCTCCTCGACTCCCTGTCTGTGACTGGCCCGAGGGCCTTCTGGGCTGTGAATTATTTGGTGCAGGCAGGTTTTTAGGCCCCCCCCATCTCCAAATCTAAAACGGGGGCAACCTTTACCTCTGCCACCTTGGCAGCAGCAGGGGTGCTGTTGGTTTTGGGGTTTTTCTGCGCATTACTTTTATTTTCTATGGGCTTCTGCACCTCATAGATCCGGGTGGCTTGCTCAATGACCTAGTCTAAAGATCTTTTCTCGTGAAAATCTCTCACGAGCTGGGTCATTATGTACTTGGGAAGAGCATGGAAAAATGTGTTGATGAATTCTCTGCTGTCCGTGGGCACCCTTCTGGTGGTCTGCGCAAAGGCACGCTTCAATTTTTGCACGAATTCTTGTGGGGCCTGATCCTCCCCACATTGCAAATTGTAGGCTGCCTTGCGAGCCTCTTGGGGATTTCTATGTACAGAAAAATGTTTCAAGATGGCCGCCCTATACGTGGACCATCTTGAATGGTTTTGGTCCTCCAGCCCCGCAAAGAAACTGGAGTATTCAGGGGAGAATGTCCATTTGACGTACTGGATGCAGCTACTGCTGTCCTTCAAATGGAAAGTCTCCATCATTTGCTCATAGAGCTCCAAGTGTTCCCAAACAGAATACTTGGCGTTCTTATGATAAGGCGTGATGACACTCCTGATTGCCTTAATCTGTTTTAAGGGGTCCTTAAGCAAGGCCCTTTTCACCTTATTGGCCTTTTTGGTTCGGGCAACCCTGGTCCATTCATCCTCTGATTCAGAAGCACTGCTCCCAGAGGTGCCCGTCTGATCTTCCAGGTTTTCCTGGATTCTGCGAGCCTGGGAATAGCTGGCAGAATGTGGGGACCTGGTCTCCTGTGTCCTGTGACGCTCAGAGGAGTCTTCAGATCCCTCCATGCTACCAGGATTTGATGGGTACCCCCCCACTGACCTAACTGGGCAGAGGTTTTCAGGATGCCCTTAGTGGGCCTACTCTCCTGGGGTTCCCCACTAAATTGCACTGTACTTAGGTGCCCATACCCGGATGCCCGCCCATCCATTCCTGGGTGGTACTGGCCTATGAGCCCCATACTTTTGGCTGGATAGTAATCTGCCATCCCTGTGGCCCTGTGCTCATGTGCGCCAGGGGACATGGGGGTGGCAGAGTCCAGGGACTGGGAGAGATGAAGGCCTCTGGTACTAGGGCTCCTGAGGTTATGCTCAGGCGTTTCCCTTTCCCAGCAAACTTCATCTCTGTCAGCCCCTGCTCCCTGTTGCAATGCAAGAGCCTGCGCTTTCAGCTCCTCAGTTAAGGCCTTACTAGTCTCCATCAGTCTCTCCTGCATGGCTACCTGTTGCTGGAGCCTATCATTGTGCTGACAGAGAGCCTCATTTTCTCTGTCCCTCCTGATTGGTCCTGGAGTACTGGGCCAGTCTCTGCTGCAGGAGGGTTACCTCCTGAGTCCCATCCCTACTGGCCTGCTCCTTTCTTGCCAGAGCCTCCTCCACCCTCCTGGTGTGATCTAGCAAGCCCTGATGCTCTTTTTGGAGGTCACCCAGCCCCTGGAGGGCCAAGTGATTTTCTTCAATTTTTCTTTTTAAATGGCAAACTTCCTGGCCTAAGGTATCCCTTTCCTGACCAAGAGCCTGCATTTGTGACGCCAGGTCGTCCCTCTGCCTTTGAAAGGCACCAGCTTTCTGGCGTTCTTCATCAAACTCTGCCTGGATATCCAGGTCTTTCAAAATCAATTTATTGCTTTCCTCTTTCTCTCTGTCTAGTTGGATTTGCAGGGTGGCTACCTGCTCTGTGCATGCCCTGTTGAAATTGATCTGTTGCTCCAGCTTTTTCTGGCTCAGCAGTAAGGAGTCCAAACTGTCTTGTTCTGTTCTGGTATCCTGGTCTGTCTTTTCCTGTTGCAGTATATCCATGTCCTCTTTTATTTTAATGATATACTGCCTACTATCATTTTCTGACTCCTGGCTCCTCTGCAGCCTCTGCTCAGAAGAGGCCAGGTCAGATTGGGCCTTCTCTAATGATAACAGTTGCCATCTTGGCCTTCCGCACATTTGTCCTGCATGGCTCCCATATATAGATACAACTATGCCGCTATCCTAACTATCTTCTCGTGTTCATCTTTAGCTTTAGGAGCCATGTATAGTTCCCTCAGGGCCACATGTAAGGGACCCTGATCTCTCCAGATATCTAACCCAGTTGCAGTGACCTGTTGTGTGATTGCCTGCAACCACGCATCCTGGCCCTGCTCAGTCCATTCACCTCTCACAAATAGCTTATGTAAGAAGTGCTCTCTGGCTATTTTGATGTCTACCAGTGTCATCATTCTGGAATTCGAGTTCCTTCCTGACTTCCAGAAGTTTGTATTTTATTTTGCAAAACAGACCCTTTCCTTAGAGCGTTCCTTTGAGGAGTGCTTTCACAGTGTAAAACAGCGTGGTGATCTAACCGGATGTGTGTATCCGGTCAGGTGGCACACTGTATTAAGCTGCACAAGTGGTAAATTTAACCCAGAATATCCCGGCTCCGAGCCCCCACTTTGTAAACGGATTCAATTCAACACTACAGCTAAGTCAATGCCTAGTCTTGGATGCTGAGGGAAACCCTTATTGATATATTTTTATGTCCAGTTCGTTTACTCTGGATGACAACCCTTATATAACACCCCTCTCTTAGAATCCCCCTGACCCCACTGAGCCAAGAAGTAAGTTTGTTTTGCAAATTAAAAGGTTTATTTGAAAATGAAACTATATATATCTATCACACTTTTATAGTAAATTAATATTTGATAGCACACTTGTGAGGATGATAGTGATCAACAATGGATAATGTTACAGTGGTACACTCTTTTTGATGGCTTAGAAGTGATACAGAGAGGATAAAGTAGCTGTGAATGCTTTTATCGCTTCAAGGACAATGCAATGATGAATGAAAATGCAGTACAGGAAATAAACTTGATATGACTTCAACAAAAGACAATGTAATCACTTTTCTTTGACAATTCACCCCCCCTTTATGCAAGGTAAAGAGATGGAAGGAAAGCACACAGTTCTCAGGAATGCAATCAAGTATAATTCAGTTAACCCCTAGCAAGCTTAGAGGAAAACAGGTAGGAGTTTTAAACACAGGCAATATACTTTGATGTGGTATGCAAAGAAGTGAGAAATATGCGAAAAAATGCTTTAAATTCCCTATAGGGGGTTCAGGGTAGTTGATAGATACTTTGAATCAGTTCAGGATCACTTTAGCAATGCTCTATGAATGATTGTCAGGTTGCAAACGAATTTCAGCAAGGAAAGCAAGGACAAATATTTTTACACGTGGCTGAAATTAAGCAAAATGTCAAATCGCGGCAATTTAATCATGTGCGTCGAGCGCAATTACGGAGGCACTATCAGGAGTAGGAAGTCAGTTCTAGGCTCGTTGGAAAGCTTAAAATCTTAGCTTTAAGATGATAGTTAAAACTCGCTCCTAGCACAAACGGTTCCGGAGATACGGCCGATTTAGTAAAGGTAGTTTTTCGGATTTGAAATTTTAAAGCTCAGAATGACAGATGACAGTTTCACTTTTAAAGATGACAGAATCGCACGGTTCTAGGAGGCAGTTCTAATAGGCTAAAATAGTTTAGATTAGATTATTTTAAACTAAGAGATTGGGTTTTTCACAGTCCTGACTGGGTACTCACACTATGAACTTAGACAGGAATGCGGCTTCGTCACCGATCGGGTCAGGATTGGCTGGACTTCTGCTAGCGGTTCTTCACAGCGGTCTGGTCTCTGGTTCTGCTCTCAGCACTGCACAGTTCTGGTCTCTCTGGATCTCTGGTCTCTGGATCTCTGGTCTCTGGAGATTGATGGATTTGAAGTCTGGAGTCTCCCGGCAAAGCGTCCCGCAAGAAAGTGGAAAGTGAATCCCTACCTGGGTTCCAGTGGCTCTTTTTATGTGTTTTGAAAATGGGTGTGTGCCTGGGCCTAGCTAAACCTGCCCCTCTCACTTATCATTGGCCAAGATTTCCTCTCTCCCTTGTTTGGGGAAAAGAAATGGAGTGTCAGAGTGATGCTGTAAGTTTTATGGTCAGAGGAACCTCCCCTTGTCAAATTGCACACAGATCTATTTCTGACCCAAATACATATTTATCTATGTACCATTTTTCTAAAATTATAGGTCCAGTTAACATATTTTCTGTAGCACCAAACCATCCGATCCCTGTCTTTGTAAGATGTCGTGTCCACTTATGACAGAATTCTCCCCTTTTAATCCAGATAACGACCTCTAAACCTTTCCAGATTTTACACAAATGTGCACCAGAGATATGAGTTTCAGATGATAAAGTGTCAGATTTTTAACATGCATACATTTGGAGTAACAACCTTTTTTTCCCGCTACTATCACCAAGAACATACAACAGGGTCCTAACACCTCTTAAAATGTGCACAGAAAAATCACAAGAATGATGATGTTATTTATATAATTTTGACAAGTCCGCACTGTGAATTATCCATCTTTTTAAAATCATGCTCTGGCCCCAAAGGGGTGTGGTTTTCCAAAGCACATGGTGGAATTTCTGGTTTATCCACTTCCCCCAAGCTCAGCTTGCTCTCACAGGCACTGCCCCTCCCAGTTTCTCCCAAGAGGAAGCCATTTACGACCCCCCTAATATAACATTTGCCCGAGCCAGGGACATCGCTTTTAGTTTCCTGTAGTCCCCAGGTGCCACTCCCCTAATTCAATCAGAGAGGTGTCATCTCCTTTTGGCAGGGGCAGCAGGGTGCAGCCAGGCCTGGGAACACAGCTGCTGAATTCCCTCTCCTGTCGGGGGTAGTTGTCAGGCAGAATCCACTCTCTTCAAGCCAGGCTTCAGCTAAATGTCGCTTGAGTTCCCAGTTTTCTACATTCAAATCACACTGACAATTTTTACACATGCAGCTAGAACGCTGATTCTAAGTTCAAAACTATGACATTTCAACAGTTGCAAACTATGTTACACTCAAAAGTAGGTCACTCATTTATTTTAAACATTTCGATTTTAGTGGCTTTCTGTCCATTTAACTTAAGCTGCTGACATCCACAGCTCAGCCAGTTTTGTTATAAACATTGTTTTGGGCTCTTCATCTTTCCAGATTTAGTATGCACGCAAGAATACATTCTGCCAAATGTCTGCTGGTGTTCATTGAGATTTTTGAATATCTTGTGATGTTTAAAATAGGCATTTTGAGCTTGCATTCAGGGAAACAAAGGTGATTTTAAAGCACTTTTTTTTTAGCCAACCGGCACTGCTGTTTTTCCTTTGGCACACATTTCACTCATGACACTCCTGGCCCATCATGCTTGCACTGGTGGGTGGCAGGTTAGGCAACCATTTTGGTGTGCGCACAAACTGCGCGGTTTTCCCGGATTCTGGCGCAACTGTGGGCTTTTCCGCCATCTTGGATTTTCTAAGCCCACAGCACCAAATGTTGCAGCTTAATAGTAAAAACGTGGGTCAGGATACCCAACATGGGACATAAAGTTTGACCCCCTGTCAGAGATTACTTCCTTAGGAAACCCAACCCTGGTAAAAATACCAAGGAGGGCCTTAGCCACAGCCGGAGCTGTAACAGTCCTCATAGCAATGGCCTCAGGATACCTAGTAGCATGGTCTACTACAACAAGTATAAATCTGTTGCCTGAGGAGGTTGGAGGATCAAGGGGACCAACAATGTCAATCCCTACTCTCTCAGAGGTCTGGCAGGTGTGGCAGCTCCTGCAGTGTTTTTCTACTTCGGCCCCCATCTTTGGCCAATAAAAGTAGAGAGAGCCTTTCCTTAGTCTTCTTGAAAGTCAAGTGACCAGCCAAAGGAATCTTGTTGTAATGATTTTGCACTAACCTGTCTCGTGCAGCAGTTTACGAGGCAATTGGGGAGTCCCCTGAGGACCCTAACACCTCCCTCCTCCCTAATTAGGGAACCGAAGGGGTGTGCAAGGGATCCCAGGGAAACCCTCCTGGGGGAAAAAACCCTGCTGGAACGGATGAGAAGCTGGATCGGTCGTGTCTCCGCTGGCCGCTGCTCCTCACGAATTGCGGGATTAACCGGGTCTGGTCACTGTACCTCGGTGAAGTCCTGATTGAAAATAAGTGAACGAGAGTTGAGAGAAGGAACTAGGTTCAAGAGGAATCAATATCTTGATTGGGTAAGTACCTATGTTGTCTGGAAGATGGGAACTATCTGTGGGCGGCGGAACAGGAAGGCTAGGCAGAATGGTAAGGCTGTAGGAAAGAGTAGAAAAGAAAGGTAAGTATAGGTATGAGGTATAGAATAGTAACTCCCTAGTTGCGAACTCACGTAGCGTCTGTAGAGAGTAGCGACGCTCTGGGCTTCGGCTCTGCTGGACCATATCCGGAATCCATGAGAAAACGCGATGACGTCAGAGGACATCTGACTCGCGAACGTGAAAACACTGCACCGTAACCCAGAGGAGGAGAGGCCATCTTGGAAGAGGGAAAAGCGGCGAGTGCCCGCAATCTCCAGCGTTGCCACAGGGAACGCCGGTGCCAGCTAGCCGTGACAGTATGCCCCCTTCCGAGGGCAACACCACCAGGTTTGCCCGGATGATACTTGTGAAAACGGCGAACCAGTAAGGGGGCGTGAACTGACGAAGCCGGTTCCCACGTACGGTCGGCTACCGAGTAACCCTTCCAGTGGATCAAATATTGAAGTCGACCGCGATGATAACGGGAATCACAAATGCCCGAGACTTCGAACTCCGGACCTTCCGTAGTAGCCACTGGAGGCGGGTCGGACCTTGTAGATCGGCCAAAGCGATCCGATATGTGAAGTTTGAATTGCGAAACATGAAAAACTGGGTAAATCCTGGACCAAGAAGGTGGGAGCCGCAACTCAAAAGCCAAAGGGCCTTTAGCTCTTAAAACTGTAAAAGGTCCAAAATATTTCGGAGACAATTTAGAGGGAACCAGATGTCTGGGCAGAAACTTTGCTGAGAGCCAGACCAAACTCCCCGGAACAATCACAGGAGCCGATGAACGATGCAAGTCAGCAAAACGTTTAGAATGCTCTTGAGCTTCTAGTAATGCAGTTCTAGCCAAAAGATGACCCTGTTGAATATCGCCCATTAGGGCGTCCACATCTGGAAAGGCCGAAGCCCTGAGAAGAGACGATGAATAGCAAGAAGGATCGTACCCATAGGTACAATGAAAGGGACTGGTCTTGATAGATGCATGAGGAGCATTATTGTAGGCAAACTCTGCCAAGGGTAACAACTCCTTCCAATTGTCCTGTGCCGCTGATACAAAACAGAGCAGATACGTCTCCAGAGTCTGATTTAAACGTTCCGTCTGCCCATTAGTCTGAGGATGGTATCCCGAACTCAAGGCTCTCTTTATGCCTAAAGCAGAGCAGACCTGCTGCCAATATCGTGAAATATATTGGGAACCTCGATCTGACACTATGCTGTCAGGAAGACCATGCCGGGAAAAGATGGAGTCTATGAACTGTCTTGCCATCTGTGGTGCTGTTGGTACTGAGGGTAGGGATTGGAAATGAGCCAATTTGGTGAAATAATCCACTGTCACCATAATGGTTGTATGACCTTCAGACACAGGTAAGTCAACTATAAAATCTGTGGAAATCAATTGCCAAGGACGAGTAGGTATTTGGACTAGAGCCAGCTTTCCCAATGGTTTACTGCGAGGAACCTTGACTTGCAAACAGACTACACAGGAAGAGACGTAATCAGACACGTCCCTTCTTAAGGTTTCCCACCAAAAATGTCTCAGTATGAGTTCTTGGGTACTGGCTATTCCACGATGTCCAGCCACCATAGAATCGTGGCACATGTGCATGACCTCCGTTCGGAGCTGGAGTGAGGGAATGTACACCAGATGACCCCGGTAGAAGCATCCGTCTTCGAGACTTAGTCCCCATTTGTCTGCCTGACCTCTAATGGAGTCCATTAAGACTAGAGTTTGGGCTGCTACAGAGTGAAGAAAGTCCTGAACCATAGATATGAACGTAGCATGAGGAAACAATCTCTCGGTCTGAAAACCAGATTTGCAATCAGGATCTCTACGTGATAGAGCATCCGCTTGAAGATTGATTTTACCAGGAATAATAGTGAAAGTGATATTGTAGGGAGAGAAAAAGTGGGCCCATCTTGCTTGCCGGCTGTTACGTGTCTCCGCGTACTGTAAACTCTTGAGATTCTGGTGGTCGGTGCGGACCTCAATGGGATGTTGGGAACCCAACAGGAGATGTCTCCATTCCTGGAAGGCCCGTTTTATAGCCAGCAACTCTTTCTCTAACACCGTGTAATTGATCTCAGAGGGAGAAAAAGTCTTGGACAGAAAAGCCACAGGGTGTTCTGATCCTTGAGTAAAAGCTTGTTTAAGCACCGCACCCAATGCAAAATGGGAGGCATCAGTTTCTACTATAAACGGTAAGTTTTGATCCGGGATTCGTAAGAGAGGAGCAGAAGTAAAGAGTGTCTTTAAAGTATCAAAGGCTGACTGGGCGTCCTCTGTCCAACAAAAGGGCTTTCCTTTCTTGAGTAGTCTTGTAAGGGGCAGAACGATTGATGAGAATCCAGCTATAAATTTCCTATAGAAATTCGAAAACCCCAGAAATCTCTGTAGTTCCTTGACAGAACTAGGGGAGGACCATTCCAGAATAGCGGTCACCTTACGAGGATCCATGGATATTCCAGTAGGGGACAAAATGAACCCCAGGTAAGTGACTGTAGTCTGATGGAAAATACACTTTTCAGGCTTGCAATAGAGGTGGTTACTCCGTAATCGGTGTAATACCTGACATACGTGTCGGTGATGTTCTTTTGGATTCCTGGAAAATACCAATATGTCGTCAAGGTACACCACTACTGTATGAAGAAGGAGGTCTGAGAATATATGATCAATGAACCTTTGAAACACTGCCGGGGCATTCGCGAGTCCGAAGGGCATTACTCGGTATTCGAAATGTCCAAAAGGGGTTCGAAATGCGGTCTTCCACTCATCCCCTTCCTTAATTCTAATGAGGTGATATGCCCCTCTGAGGTCCAACTTTGTGTAAATAGTTGCCCCTTTTACTGCTTCTAGGATGTCCGGTATCAAAGGCATCGGGTATCGATCGGGAATCGTGATCTTGTTAAGTCCCCTATAATCAATGCACGGACGTAATTCATCTGTGTCCTTCTTAGCTATGAAGAATAACGATGCGCCTGCAGGGGAAGTCGATTCCGTAATCAAACCGTTTCTGAGGTGGGTATCGAAATACTGCCGTAGGACTAACTTTTCCTTCTCGGAAAGGATGTACATCTTTCCAAAGGGGAGTGGTTGAGAGGAGTCTAGCCGGATGCAACAATCATCACTCCGATGAGGCGGAAGTTCAGAAAATTGGGAAGAGGAGAAAATGTCCTGAAACTCTTCGTATTCAGGAGGAACAAGAGTAAGTAAGTCTACGATCCTTTGAGAGGCCACAGGGTTCGATGAAGGAGCACAAAATCCCACTGACCCTTCAGTAAGACAGTGTCGGGTACAATATTCTGATCCCAAAAAAATTGAACCGGCTGCCCAATTTATGTATGGGTTATGTAGTTTTAACCAGGGCAAGCCCAGAATGACAGGGTAGTGAGCTGCTTTTATTATATCAAATACGGCTTCCTCCCTATGTGAACCAAGGAGCATCGTCAAAGTGCGAGTCTGTTCTCGGATAGGTCCCGATATTAGTGGGGTTCCGTCTACGCCCTCAACTGGTATCGCGATAGCTTTGGGAGTACGGGGAATATTCAGTTTCCTTGCCCAAAAATCGTCCATGAACAAACCAGCTGCTCCACAGTCGACCAAGGCTGGGACAGAAACAATGTTTTCATCTGGCAAAGAAAAAGATACGCGCAAGACTACCATGTCCAGCGAAGGAGACAACTTTGTAGGAGATTGGGAACCGGTATCAGTTACCCCGACCGTAGGTCCCCTTACGGTTGAGGTCTGGCGTTTCCCGAACGAAATGGTTTTCTGAGAGGAGCGACTGGGCACTCGTGCACAATATGGTCAGAAGAACCACAATACATACAGAGTCCTCGGGATCTTCTACGGGCGCGTTCCTCTTGAGTCAGAGGACCCCGTGTGGTGCCTAACTGCATAGGTTCGTCTGCAGTAACTGTTTTGGAGAAGGATACTAATTCAGGCGCAGGGCGATGGCTTCTCCCTTTCGTCTTATCTGCGTGCCTTTCTTGCAGTCTATAGTCCAGCTGCATAGTCAATGAGACAAGTTCAGCTAAGGTGTTTGGTCTCGGAACTCGAGCCAATTCATCCTTCAACTCCTCGTTAACCCCTCTCCTAAATAATGTTATAAGTGCATCATCAGCCCAGGATGTGCCTAGGGCCATTTGTTTAAAGCGGGTAACATATTCTAAGACTCCTAAAGATCCTTGCTTGAAATCTAGGAGTTTCTCTTGAGAGGAGACATTGTATTCTCTCCGTGAAAACATAGCTTTTAGACTTGCCGTAAAAGCAGGCACCGAATCCAATATGGCATTATTGGAAGTGACAATAGGGGTGGCCCATGCCAGCGCGGGGCCCGTGAGATGAGTAATCATGTATCCCACTCTATCTCTGTCTGAGGGAAAGAATGACGTCTTAAAGGCAAATTGCACCGTACAAGCATCCAAGAATTCCCTTAAAGAATGCGGGTTTCCGTCATATTTCCCGCCTGGCAGAGGACCAGGAGGAATTTCTGAACTAGTGGGGGCTTTATTTAGCATTTGCTGTTTAAGGATTGCATTTTCATGCTTTAAGGCTTGTACCTCGTGGGACAATCCTTGTACTGCGGTCGTCAACTGCTGCACTTGATCTAAGGCAGCTTGCAAAGTTGCCATGATGTATATATATGTATTCCTCTTTTTTTGGCGTCGCTAGCTGTAATGATTTTGCACTAACCTGTCTCGTGCAGCAGTTTACGAGGCAATTGGGGAGTCCCCTGAGGACCCTAACACCTCCCTCCTCCCTAATTAGGGAACCGAAGGGGTGTGCAAGGGATCCCAGGGAAACCCTCCTGGGGGAAAAAACCCTGCTGGAACGGATGAGAAGCTGGATCGGTCGTGTCTCCGCTGGCCGCTGCTCCTCACGAATTGCGGGATTAACCGGGTCTGGTCACTGTACCTCGGTGAAGTCCTGATTGAAAATAAGTGAACGAGAGTTGAGAGAAGGAACTAGGTTCAAGAGGAATCAATATCTTGATTGGGTAAGTACCTATGTTGTCTGGAAGATGGGAACTATCTGTGGGCGGCGGAACAGGAAGGCTAGGCAGAATGGTAAGGCTGTAGGAAAGAGTAGAAAAGAAAGGTAAGTATAGGTATGAGGTATAGAATAGTAACTCCCTAGTTGCGAACTCACGTAGCGTCTGTAGAGAGTAGCGACGCTCTGGGCTTCGGCTCTGCTGGACCATATCCGGAATCCATGAGAAAACGCGATGACGTCAGAGGACATCTGACTCGCGAACGTGAAAACACTGCACCGTAACCCAGAGGAGGAGAGGCCATCTTGGAAGAGGGAAAAGCGGCGAGTGCCCGCAATCTCCAGCGTTGCCACAGGGAACGCCGGTGCCAGCTAGCCGTGACACTTGTGGGCTAACTGCAAGAACTGTTGTCTGTTCTCTTGGGGTACTACAAGTCGTTTCTAGTCTCCAGGTTCAGACTCTGTCAGTTCACTGTAGAAGAGGCTATCTTCCCAGTGCAACCTGTATTTCCCAGGCTTTTGCCCTTCAGCCTGAGCTTCTGCCTGGTGGCGAAGACCTTCCAGAGTTGGACATTCTCTCTGTCCCTTACTGAAGTCTGCCCTGTTGGGTCCACCTTCTGCCAGTAACGACTGCAGCTCAGGATGGTCAACAGGATCCAGATCTCCAATGAGTTCCTGTCCTTCCATTAGCTCTTCCTCAGAGTCTAATTCTACCACACAGGGTTGTACCACCCTCTCAGCCTCAGCTGGAGGGGGAGTTACTGGTGTAACTTTGGACAACCGAGGGGAAGTCCTTGTTGGCTGCACTGAAGTGCTGGCTGCTGGTTTCTGTTTAGAAGTTTTAGGTTTCCCTTTTGCTTCTGATTTCCTTGAGACAGCAGCTGACAAATCCAGTGGAGCAGGAGAGATATCCTTCTTCATCATCTCCTTAGGAGTACCTCTCATGGTTCTCTCCCTTGCAGGTCTGGTTAGCTCCTGTAACCATTTACTAGGAGGTCTGGGGGTATGAGACACAACTCCAAGAGTTTTTAAATCGTTACCCAACAGAACTCGTCCTGGTACCTCACTTTGTATGCTGACAGGTATCTTCACAGTCATGTCATTACACTGGATGAGAACTGGTAATTGGGGAAGCATCTGCACAGGCCCTCCAGCTAACTTGGTGAGGCGTTTGAGTGCCTTAGCAATATCCTCAGCCTGAAGAAAAGATTTATCCACCACAGTTGTGCTGGCCCCAGTGTCCCTAATGGCAGGAGTCTCCTGACCATTCACCTGGACACTGTCCTTATAATACTCTTTAGTATTATCTGGGATAGAATTATAGACATCTAAATTCTGTTGTTCCCACAAACCCAGAGACACTAAAGAAACACTGGCTGAGACTCCAATGGGTTCATCAGCCAGCAGTAGAAAGTTTCCACTTGCCATTTGGACTTCCTCCTCTGGAGCGAAGGCTAAGGAGACAAGCTGGGCCCCTAAAGATTTACCCTTGCATCTGGGATCTCCTTTCACATGGTCAGCAGAGCCACAAACAAAGCATTTACCAAATGCTTTCTGGAATGGTGGCTTGTTCTGGCCTCCCTCTGGTTTGGCACCAGAAGGTACACTATTCTGCTGTGGTTTTCCTTGTGGCTTACCCTTATGGTTTTGTCTGGGGCCATCTTTGGAATTTGAGTTATTAGAATTCTCCTTTGAGTCTTTTTTAGGCTGTTTTCCCTCATCCCTTTTTTGAGTTGCCCCAGAATCCTTATGAGTAGCCCGGTTGGCAACCCACAAGTCAGCAGCCTTAGCTAGCTTCCTGGAATCCAATTCCTTTGAATCAGCCAAGTGCTGTCTGAGCTCAGGAGAACAGGCATCATAAATTGACTCCAACATAAAAAGATTCTTCATACCCTCATAAGTGTTCACCTTGTAACCCTTAATCCATCCCTCTAGGTCTTTCAACCCTTCACTCACCCAGGTATCCCAAGGGGTACCATCATGCTTTTTGAGGGATCTAAACCTCTTAAGATACTGGGAAGGGGTCTTCCCAAATCTAGCTATCAGAGCTAGTTTCACACTTTCATACTCTTTCCTATCCTCCTCCCACAACTCCATTACCGCATCAATTGCAACAGGGGGGAGCCTAGAGAACAACCAGGTAAGTAACTCATTACCTGTGATGTTCTGGAGCCCATGATTATACTCAAACAAACTCAGCCAACCCAACACATCCAACTTTGGTTCATACATACCAATTAATTCCTTAGGCATCCGGGGTCTTTTGGGACTGGAACTTCTAGAGGAGCCAGAGACAGAAGCAGTTTCAACAGACAACCTTTTCATTTCCAACTCATGCTTGAGCTCCATTTCTCTAAGCCTAAGAATTTGTTGCATTTCTTGGTGTTTCTGTTCAGTTTGAGCAGTAATCCTTCTGAATTCCAAATCTATTTTCATTTTTTCTAGTTCAAGGACTTGAGGACTTAGTGTGGGACTTGCTAGAGGCCCAGTAGGTACAGCTGGTAAGGCAGACAGAGTGGTAGGGGAGACAGTTTCATTAGCCTCTCCTTCCTCTTCAGCCTCTTCATCACTATCATCAGAACTTTGATTTAGATCAACACCATTACTGTCATCTACATTTGCTGGAGAAGTTGGTTCCTCTGAACCAGTACCCAGACTTTGGTTTTCCAGCAATCTTGCTATCAGTTCTATTTTCTTGCCTTTTACAGAAAGATTCTCTTGTCTACAGAGAGCTCTCAAACTCTCAGTATTTTCACCTGACAAGGACTCTTGACTGTAAACTTCCATAGTATGTTTTTTGAAAGTTGCTTTTTAGTGCTAAGCTTTGTGGTTAGTTATCCTAAAGTGTTGAAAAGCACTCTAAACTGTATACTCGATACAAATCCCACCGCTGTACACCAGTGTTAGACAGAAACCTGTGCAGTTCCCTCTGGGACCACTGCAAAAAGTTAAAGACTACAGGAGTTAGCAGTAAACCCAATTGGTAGCAGTCTGCACCACACAGATTTACCTGGTAGCTGTGGCTGAGCAGTCAGGCTTCTCTCAAGACGAGTTAGGCAGTATATAGAGTATACAAGATAGGGCAATTTACACAGTAGAACAAGCAGACACTGATCAGAGCTTGGGTGTAAAGATATATAATTATTTATTTAAAAACACATCTATGAAAAACACACTGGCACTAATATGGCAAACAACTTCCATCACAGTTACTATAAGTATATATCAATCCCATAACAATATTTCTACAAGTCTAGGTTCAAAGACACCACTTATTTGCAGACAGAGGTGAGTGCTTAACCTAGATGGCACTCTAGTATTCGTTAGGAAGGGAGAGAAAAAGGCAGGGTATGAAACCAACTCAGTACCAACTCTTTTACGAAGCAAATGCAAGGAAAGCCAGGCAGGGTCTCCTGTAGATCACAAAGTTCAGAGGGCAGGCCCACTCGGAGAGAGGCAAGGCGGTATGTCCCAAAAATACCACAGTGGAAATGCACTTCAAGTCTTTGTAGCAAAATGTCACAGAAAGGTTGGACCAGTTTTAGAACAAAAGTTAAGAAGGTCTGGAGGCGACCCAGTGGAAAGGTAAGGAATTAAGACACCTCACGCTAACCGTGACCAGGGAAGCCAGGCGGACACAGTACCTTAAAAGTGGAGAGACAGCTCCGGCGGGGGCAGTTGTTCCTGGTGGTGGATGCAAGTCGGGGCTTTGCCAGAAGAAGAGATGATCTCGTCATAGAGGAAAGTTGAAGATCGTTGCACCACCAGGGAAGAGACCAGCCGCGGAGTGCTCAGTCACAAGGCACCACCTTTTGGTCACGGTACAGTGGTTAGTGGCTATCCGGTTGCCAGGGTGCTCAGCACGGGCAATTCGATCACTAGACGTCCTGGAAGCGAAGAAAAAGCAAGGGACTGGTTGTTCCCACCAGTCAAATGGAAGAAGACTCTCCAGCAGGGAGATCTCCTCTGTCGTTGGGAAGTGGTGAGTCGGTTCAGCAGGGCTCCACCGGTGGTGTCGTCGTTGCAGGTCGGCTCAGCTTCTCCCTCATCAGATTCTTAGGTCCTGTTGCGACTTCTGAAGTTCCAGTCCCCAAAGCCCTGCTTTTATGCAGAAAACCCCCATTCATTCAGCCTAGCTGTCAATCAAACATGCTAAGTGGTGAGCGGGGCGGCTCACCACTTGGGCCAATCACACCAGAGTGCGACTTGAGTTGGCAAGGCAACTCAGTCCAGGGTGCCTAAACCCCCTCCCACACCCCCTGTGGTACCCAGACAGAATGGCACCACTTTGGAGGGCTTCAGTGCAGACGTCCGCCAAAAGTGGAACAAAGGGCTCAACCTTTGGTTTGGAGTTACAGAGGCGAACACATACGCCATTTACAAACCGAGTTCTGGCAGAAAATACCAACCGGTGAATTTATTTTAATTTAATAAACCGGCGGTATGACCGAGGCTATATAGAAAAAGTATTAGCCTCGAACAATGGGAAAATCCCATAGGAATATATTCGCGGTCGAATATAAAAAGTAGTATCCACTGCCACCAGCCAAAACTCGACGAGGGGGGAGGGGACAGTGCCCCCTCGAACAACAGATCCAGGGGTAATCGAATTACCCCTACCAGTACATCCACAATAGGATGGTTTGTACTGGTACTGTTAGTAAATTTAGGTCTAGTAAAGCCAATGGTGACTTTACATGCCCTGGGAGACAGTAGTCAGTCCCAGGGTATGGAGTCTATGGTGGGGGTCACCTAGGACACCCCAGTGTTACGGCACGGAGGGTGCTGCGTAACACACATAGCAAAAAACATGAGACCCTATGGAGTAAAAGACCCCATAGCCCATAGAACACATTAACATTCAAAGAAATACCACAAATCATGTCCAATAGTGGGAGAAAAAGAGTCTCACTCTTGGCAGGATGAAAAAAACAAACTCCAGAAATCCAGCAAAGCTGCTGGGGGACTCACTAGGTTCGGAAATTCCGCCTAAACAGAGAATGCTCCCTAACATCCGTTAAGAGGAACCTAGGAAGAGGGTGTTGCAATAATCGAGCTTGGAGAGTACTAGGGCCCTAGCTAAGGAAATGCAGTTGTTAGGTGACAGAAATGATTTGCAAGTGTTAATCAGCTTGTTGGTGTAGGCTGTAGTGGAGGCAATGACACTTACTTGCTTCTTGAGTGATAGGGTGGAGTTTATGTATACTCCCAAGATTTTAATTTCCTTGGCCACTTTGATCAGATTCCCATCAATGTTGAAGGACGTGTATCGTGGGTCTAATTTGTTTAAGCGTATTTGAGATCCGATGATAAAAAGCTCAGTCTTCTCATCGTTGAGACATAGGCTATGGTCTGCCATCCATGGAAACTGCTCTCCTGAACATCCGTGAAGATCTGCTCTCCAACCTTGACTCCAACATTCCCTCTGTCCTCATCCTCCCCGGTCTCTCTTCTGCCTTCGACACGGTCAACCATACCATCCTGCTCAACCGTCTCCGTGAAAACCTGGGTATCACTGATCAGGCTCTTGCCTGGCTGACCTCTTTCCTCTCAGATCGACCCTCCCAGGTCCAACTTGGGGTCCTTCCTTTCATTTATCTTCCTCTCTACCTGTGGTGTTCCCCAGGGGTCTAACCTCTCGCCCTGGCTTTTCAACCAATACCTGGCAACTCTCACCCACTGCATTGGCACTTTCTGCTCAAATTACCTGTGCTACGCTGGCGACACTCAACTCATTTTCAGGCTGCCTTCTGCCACCTCCTCTCCGTCTCTCATCTCTGATTGCCTAACTGCCATTCAAGATTGGTGTGCCGCTAATGATCTTTGTCTGAATGCCAGCAAGACGGAGATCCTCCTCATCGGCACACTTTCACGATCCTTTTCCCCTCACTCTCTGGCCGGCCTCCCTTGGCCCTCCTCCTACCCCCACCTGCGAGGCTAAGAACCTCGGGGTCATCTTTGACTCCACCCTTTCCTTCTTCGCCCACATCTCTGAGGTCTCTAAAAAGTCAAATTTCCGACTGCACCTCCTCAGAGGTACTCTGCCTTTCCTCTCCTTCCCCCAGAAGCTCATGGTATCCCAAGTTCTGGTTCTCTCTAGCTTGGACTATTGTAACAGCCTCTTTCTAAATCTACCTGCCTCTACTCTCCGCCCTCTGCAACTAATCCAGAACAGGACTGCAAGACTTGTCCTTGGCCTCAAGCCCTGGGATCGTATCTCTCCAGCTCTGAAATCTCTCCACTGACTCCCAGTGGATGCAAGGATTACATTCGAAACCCTCTGCATTGTCCACAAGGCTTTCTGGGGCCTGGGTCCAAAATACCTTCAGCTGTCCTTCCGCAAATACCTCCCCTCTCGAACTCTTCGCTCTTCTACCTCCAACTCCCTCAGGGTCAGTCATTTTTCAAAGAAACAAGCTAGGGGAAGATCTCTGTCTTCAGCTGGGGCCTCCCTCGGGAACAGCCTCCCTGCCACTCTAAAACTTGAGGAGAATCATCTCCGGTTCCGGAAGCACCTCAAGACCTTCCTCTTTCCTTCTGCCTTCGCTCCCCCTCTCCCCTGCTGATCGGTTCTCTCTTGGCACTGTGCACCTGGCCACCCTCTGTCCTTCGGGCCCAGGTACCTGCTCACCCTGCCACCCTCCTGCACTGCCTCCGGGCCACCCCTTGCACTGGGGTCTGTATCTGTACCCATACAGCCCCCCCTTTTTCTTCCTGCACTTATCAGACCTACCCTGTCTGCTGCCTTAAACCTAGCACTTGCAAATTGCTGGCTGCATTACCACTATTTGTTGCCTTTATTATTTATTTATTGTTATTCATCTGTTTCTCCTCTGCTTCGCACTTTCCACTTCTCCCCCCTTCCATGCACTTTTCCCCTCCCCCCTCTCCCATGCACTTGCGCGTTCTCAATGTCACTGGGCCTAGTAAGATCGCTGTTTTGTTCTCCCCCGTTCCCCTCCCTTGCCTTGCCTTGTTGCGCTCTGAAACGCTTGTGTACGAGCACAATAGAAATAAAATATCAATCAATCAATGCCTGAATCTCCAAATATATGTCATTAATCAGTTTAGGTGCACAAAAAACTTTTTGTTCCTTCAAAATGGTAGTCATGCTCCCTTATATTGCGAGAAAAAGCAGACAATTGACCCTTCTTCTCCTTATTCTGTGCGAAATTTGACTTTTATTTTTGCATATTGAGTATATCTTATGGTGCCCTTTATGATAACACGTGTTTCTACGTTCTCAACTTCCTTCTCAAATCAGGGCTAATGTTGTTGATTCATAGATGAATGACTGGTGTGCCAAAATACAGAAAGCTCTCGCCGACAAAATCACACTGCTTCAAACCAAAATTGAAATAAAAAAGAACAGCTTGGTCAAGAGCTCCAACTCTTCCCTTCTACCTGATTACCCCACCCGCTTTGCCCACCTTCCTCCTTCTCCCCAGTGTCACCCAAAGACGTCAAAAACATCATCAAAGGTCTAAAACCTTTGAGATGCCAAGGAGATCTCTGCCCTGTCACAATCATCCAGGAAGGCTCCAAGGACTTGGCCCCCTTTATTGCTACCCTGATCAACTACTCGTTCAAAAATAGTTCAGTCCCCAACAAACTCAAGGAGGCCTGGGTTAATTACAAGCCTATCACCACTGTCCCCTACCTCTTGAAGTTACTAGATAGAGTGGCCTATCTACAAATCCAGAAACATCTGCAGGACAACAACTTACTTGGCCTCAGGCAATCAGGATTCAGGCCAAGACACGGCACAGAAGCAGCCCTCTTGGACCTCAAAATCCAAATGGACGAGGCCAAGGATAATGGTAACCTGGCCAACATCTCCTTGGCATCTCAAAGGTTTTAGGCCTTTGATGATGTTTTCGACTTCTTTGGGTGACACTGGGGAGAAGGAGGAAGGTGGGAAAAGCGGGTGGGGTGATCAGGTAGAAGGGAAGAGTTGGAGCTCTTGACCAAGCTGTTCTTTTTTATTTCAATTTTGGTTTGAAGCAGTGTGATTTTGTCGGCGAGAGCTTTCTGTATTTTGGCACACCAGTCATCGTCTTTCACACAAGCTTCGGTAGGTGGGACTGGAGACTCCAGTTCCCTTAGGATGCTGAAGAGCTCCTTGGTCCTGGATTTGGCGTTGATGGTTCTATTGTTATAGGACTCCTTTTTTGTGTTATGAATGGCAGATTTATAAGTGGAGGCAGCGGAAGTGAATAGCGCCTTGTTTAGAGTGGTAGGAGATTTTCTCCATGTAGACTGCTCTTTTGGCATTCCGGAGGATCTTTAGTTCAGGAGTGAACCATTTGTTGAGATGGGCCATAAGTTTGGCTTTTTTTACTTGGATAAGGGCAATGATATTAATGGCAGAGTCAAGTGTGTCGTTGTAGAGGTCTACTATATTGTCTGGATCTAGGTCTTTGTAGTTAGATGAGTCCAAGATGTTATTGATCAGTGGGCGTAAGTTCTGGAGTGTTATGCTCCGGTTGTTTCTGGTGAGAATTTGAGGGGCGGTGGTAGGATTTAGTGCATTCCCCTGAATGGCAAAGAGATGCAGTGATGGTCAGACCATGCGGAGGGCTCATTCTTGTTATATGGTCTCTTTTTTTGCCGGGACCTGATTTCGAAATCCTGAAATCGGATCCCGGCGCAAATCTTTTTGCGCGAATGGGGGCGTGAAATGCAAGGCCCGTTGACTAAAGAAAAGTCACGTAATTAGAACCATTTATTAGGAATACACAAGCTGCTTCAATGCCTACCCAACGCAAGACATTAAGGGAGGTTAGCATTGAGCAGAATCAGACGGAATGTGGTTGAGGAAGTTCTTGAGACCCAAGGTCCTGAGCGACTTATTTTGTTAGAATGTCTCGGTGATGAGATTTGAATCCAGTCGGAACAAAGATTACCTTCGGCAGTTCCTAGGGAATTTTCAAGATTTAAATTTAGCTGCCTTCTCTTGTCATACGGAGAAGGGTGCCTTTTCGTGCGTCAAAGGGAGATGTTGGATGAAATGAAAGGATTAGAGAAAGCTCGAATTGGTTTAGAAACTGAAACTAATACTTCTGAATATGTCCAACAGCCTATAATTACCACAGGATGTAAGGAATCTTGTGTGCCAGATGAAGAATTACAGTTAATTACACGTACCGCTCTTAGATGGGCCACCACTTTGACCCCTCTTTCAGTCATTTGCAGTACCTTTTGTCAGTATGTTCTCCAGATACAGATGCATGCTATGAAAGTAATGTTGGATGCGATTATACAAAAGAATGAGGAAGATGAGTTAGAAAAATCTGCAGAGTTGCAACACTTGAAATTTATAATAGATAATGCAACCATACTGAGTATTCCAGAGCAACTCATTCACTTAACAGCACTTTTAAAATTACGAAAACTACCTAGTTGCCAGCTCTGTATGCGAGAGGTTCCGCCTGTTTATATACCACAGCAGGCTATGCTTGATGCTCAAGGAAGTCCTGTCCTTTATAATCAAGGGAAGCCAATCATGCAGCCTGCTAAATATGATACCCAATTTGTTCACATACCCTTTTCTAGGCAAGAATTAAATGCATTAAAACAGACCATCCCTGATATTAGGAAAACTCCTACAAGGTTTTATAAAGAATTAGAGGCCGTTTTAAATACCTCTGTCTTCACTAGTAGGGATTTAGAAACTTTGTTCTCAGTAATTTTGCCATCAGATATTTGGACACCAATTAGAAATGTCACTGACTCTGCAACTTTGGGGAGGACATGGAACACACTTTTTCAGCTTGATGCTGACAGGACAGCTGGCGAAAGGCCCGCTCCTGCAGTACTTAACCTTCCCACTATGATAGTTGCACAACTTAAAAGGGTGGTACCTGTGAAAAAGATTAATTAGGATTATCTGGCCGCATGTGTCCAGAAAAAACTGAAGTGGTAACTGAATACTTTAATAAGTTTGAGCAAGTATTTATTGATTTTTCAGGACAAGAAATGGCTATGCCGGCGGGGAAACAATTATTTGTAGATACATTTGTCCGACAATTGTTACCTGAAATTAGCGTTCTTATAATGCAATCTGACAGTGCTTGGCAGACTAAGACCCTGTCAGACATTTTCCATATGGCTCAATATTATGAGAATGGAGTAAATGTGGAGAAGGAGAAAGCAGAAAAGAAGAGAGTGGATCTTAAAACAAGAATGTTAATACAGCAAGAACAACAGGGAACGAGGGGAGGGCCGCTTATTGGCTCAAGAGGAAGAGGTGTTGGTCCATTTGTACCATTTTCACCACCAGAGCCTAATCACTGTGCATATTGCAGACAGGAGGGCCACTGGAGGGGGTAAGTGTCCAGCCTTGTTGAATAGGTGAAGCAGAATGTATCAAATAAGGGGAAGAGGACGTCAGGGAGGATAGGTAGGAAGTATGGGTGGAAGGGTACAACCAGGGCCGGAAATTGGCCCTGCGCCAACTACTATGGTCCCTATTAACTCCAATGTTTTCAATAATCCAAGCAGGTCTTTTGTCACTAATCAATACAATATTGAGGAGAGGCTTTCTCTTGGGATTTCTCAGAATAGGTCAGCCCTCAAATGAAAATGGAAACAATCCGCATTCCTGTGGATCAGTCAGGACCCTATGTTCACATGAGAGCTGGGAGACAGGAGCATCGATTTCTAGTAGATACAGGGGCGCAAAAGAGCACCTTAGATCATGCTAAGGTTCCAGATATTCCTTTGAGTGGTCATACTAATATTTCTGTAGGGTTTGCTGGAACACCAGTAGTTTGTAAAGTATCGGCCATAGTGCCTGTCCTTTTAGGACCAGCAGCTAGTGAGAACCATTCTTATTAACTACACAGTGTGGAGAAAATGTGTTGGGGTTAAATTTGTTGAAAGAAATGTGTGCTACTATTTATTGTACACCAGATGGAGTGCACATCACAGTATGACTGTCGAAAATTAATGTAACGGTTTATTGAGAAACCACCCTCAACACTGGGAGTTCCTTCCCTCCCCACTCAAGTGGTTATGCAACACACTATTTAACAGATTTTTTTTTTAGCCTCATCTCAGACACATATCATGCCCCTTGGATCCCTCTCCCCTGAGCTAACAATGAGCCAAGAACCAGGCCGGTGTATGGAAAATATATTGGTATTTATTTAAATTAACAGCAATAAAAATTTGAACGAAAATATCAAAAACATCACTTTATCCGTGGCACAACACAATCAACTTCTCTCAGCATAAATACATCACAAAAGTGAGTTAAAAAGAACACACACACAATTCTTACTTTCTGCAAATTTCACTTCACAAAATAATTACACTGACCAATAACAAAGGCACTCATGTAATGGTGTGCGATTTAGGTTTTCAGGCTTAAAAGAATAGCAGTGGTAAAAATACATATGGCAATTATAATGTTGCCCACACTTCTGGTTTAAAATAAACACAGGGTGATTTATCGCTTTGTTTTGCAGACCTCCCTTGCTTTTGTCTAGGTTGGGAAGTCAGACAGAAAAATTGGAATGCTTTGGGGATTTTGGATTTCCGACCCCACCCTTACTGAAAGGCCTGTGTTGGGGAAGCTGGATAAAAAGGATGGACCGATTTAAGAACAAAGACCCCCGTCTTCCTTAAAGAAGTCTGGGTCAGCTGGACAACAAAGATTACCCAATTAAAATTATAGGTTATAGTTTTCAGCACACAGTGGGAAGTGAGCTTTGTTAATTTCTAATTTTAACAAAATTCACTGCATAGTGTTCTGCCAAATGGGGAATTAATAAAATTAATATGTTTGTTTATATAGGCTAAGGATCTACACAGTTTTGCCGCCACACCCACTATAAAGTGAAAGGATTCAAGGCAAGCAGACTCCCCCACCTTTTGGTTTCCCAGTGCTCAGTTCTACTTACATAGCAAGCCTCTGTTTAAGGTTCAGGGAAGACAGCTGCATCTCAGGACATTCTGGAAAGATAGGGCAGGGGTCTGGTCGCTCCACTCTCAAAGATGGCCTCCCACTCTCCACCATATGACCCAGTCAGCTTCGAGGCCTTCCTAGAAATAGACAGCTCCACCCATATGCACTCACAGCAATCTCCTCTGGTGTGTCCTTACAGCTGTCAGCTGGTAAGTTTCAGCAGCCTTCCTGATGGTCTGTCTGTTCCTCTCTTTCTCCTTTTTTGTGTGTGTCCTGTCCTAGTGCAGTTCCCCTTATATAGCAGCAATGACACCACCAATTTTTCAAACTTGGGGAAGTACCCTGCAATAATCCCTGCCACTAGGACTGGCCAGTTCCCCTTCTCTCTACTCCAAAACCCAGCCTCCAAGTCAGGATTGGTTTAGTGGTCTGGAGCAACATATGGCCATTCCCATTTGTCATCATCCTTTGTTCTCCTTTCAACTTTTAGGCACCAAACTAGTTATGTATCACTTCATAATTTTACATGCAAATGCCATACTAAACATATTTTCTGTCTTTGCTAATCATGAGGAATTAGATAAGCTGATCGGCAAATCTGTAGTATGTAGCACGGTCATGTGGCACCTTTCTGCCGTTTCCATAAAAAAGCACAACAGTTTTGAATATGTAAGTTATTAAGCATATCTCTAATTTCAATTTCCACCCGCTCACCAACTCTCACATTTGGAACATGTTCAGATCAGCCAGAAACCTAGTTTAACTGGCCCTTACAGTTCCCAGAGACACAGGAAGATGCATTTTATATCCCCAAAATTGTCTGGAAATTATATTAAAAATGGTATATAGATGAAATCCATTCTCCTTATGATGGCTGAGAAAAAGGCCTAAATAATAATAGCCCTTTTAAATAAATTGTGAATCTTTATGTTTGACAAATGGTCCTGGTCCTGCTTCCGGCCATTTGTTTTGACTGGGTCAACCTATGGCTTTATCAGTCTCCTTTATGTTGGAAGCTTGCTCTTTGAAGTTGGTGCCCCCATTTTCACACATTAGTCCTGCATCAGGCAAGGATGACTTTTCTTGAAGTCCATGCTTTCAGAGCCAGCAGATCTGGAGACCACTGAATTTCGACGCATTTAGTAGGACCTTTCAATTGCGGTTGGTCATTAGATGAGAGATATGACACCCAGAATGGAAGTGGGAGATGTACTTGTGAAGTATTGCCCACAGCCAGCAAAAGGGACTGCCTTTGGCCGACATTTTTCTGTGACTACAAAGTGGCTCTTCAAATGTCACAGAGTTTTGTAGGTGAAACATAATATACATTGATCCTTGTCAACCCACCCATCATGTTTTGTTTTCCTGACATTTTTCTGTAAGCAGTGATATTTTTTCACTTTTACTTTCTTTAAAACCATTTATTTGCACACACATGTGCAGGCCGTTTTTGTTTTCAATGTTTAAAAATCCTGTTTTCCATGTGACAGGGACTTCTGTTTCCTCCTTCTATAAATTAAAATGCTGCTTATCCATTGGTAATGACAGCTAGGCCCCTTTACACATGACTCTTTAATTTTACTTGAAAAACAAAAACAAATGTCAGGCCGTTTTTTGTTTCAGTGTTTAAATCCCTGCCATTCATTTGAAAGGGACTTCTATTTGGAGCCTTTAAATGCACCCCACATATATACCCCCTGTTCTTCCATGACTCTGTTGGGGAAGAGCAGGGCAGAGTGGGGTTTCATTAGGCGTAATTTCCTTCATCAGGGAGTGGGCACTCCTGTCCCCCCTTCCATCTCTGGGTTGGGGGGTATGGCATTGCACCCCCTTTTCTTCCTTCTTTTGGAAGTGGGCTCTCCAGCCTCCCCTTCCATCTTTGGGTTGTAGGGCGTGGCACTGCACCACCTTTCTTCCTTCCTTTCCGGGTCCCAGGGATTCTAACAGGACTCCACTCTCACCTCCAGGCTGGAAGTTAAGGAGGTTAGTTCTCTAATAAAAGATAGAAAAAGAGTTTCAGTACTTTTTACACACATTTCTCCCCCCCGAGAAGATTTACATAGAATTTACAACAACATACAATTACAACATGACATTTCCATTTCACAAAATACATTTTATTTATTTTCTTCATTTGTATAACACCACCAAGTAAATTACTCCCTGATATATATATATATATATATATATATATATATATATATATATATATATATATATATCTCCATCCATCCTATTTCTCATCCTTCCTTTTCATTCTTCAGATGGTTCCTCTGCTCGACTTTCATTTGGCTTATCAATCAGTCGTCAGTCGTAAAGCGTGTCTGGGATGACAGCTTTTTAACTGATTGATGTGGACCCATTTTTCTTCTGTCTGTTCTCCTATTGAGATGTGGATCTTGTAAGCAAAAGGTGATATTTGATCTACAATTTCAAAGGCACCACGCCAAGATGGGAGGAATTTCTGCTCCTTGGCCTGATTCTTTTGAACATTGTACAGGTAAACCTCGTCACCTATTTCATAATCTTTCTTGGTGGTCTTTAGATCATAGTAGGTCTTCATTCCTTCAGCCAACTTTTCTAAATTGCGCTGAGCATAAGCAAAGGCATGCTGGAGGTGCTTTGTTACGTTTTCATTGTACTCATGAGTAGTGGACGCATTTTTCAGTGTCTGCTCCTGAGTCCTATAGAGCAGATCCTGTGGTAACACCATTTTTCGTCCGATCATGAGCTCAAACTGAGACATCTTTGTTGCAGAAGATATAGACCTAATAGC
The DNA here is from genome assembly GCF_040938575.1 of Ambystoma mexicanum. Classification (NCBI taxonomy): domain Eukaryota; kingdom Metazoa; phylum Chordata; class Amphibia; order Caudata; family Ambystomatidae; genus Ambystoma; species Ambystoma mexicanum. The sequence continues at coordinate 50,647,525 of NC_090933.1, read as the reverse complement.
CATCAGGACAAGCGGCAATTGGATGTCCCAATTGGGTGCCGAGCCTGCCACAAACTTCTTTAAGATGCTCACAATTGTTTTGTTGTATCTCTCCACCCCCCGCTTGAGGCCGGCAGGCAACATGGAGTTTTCTTTTTACCCCTAGAATCTCCCACATCTTCGCCATCACCTCACTGGTAAAATGGCTTCCTTGGACCGACTCAATCCTTTGCGTTAGGCCAAAACGAGAAAAGATGTGGTTGATCATTAGTGCAGCAGCTGTCTCTGCCTTACAATTCGGGGCTGGAAGACATTCTACCCACTTCATGAACAAGCATGTCACAGTCAACATGTACTTGTTTCCTCTAGAGGAGCGAATCACTGGCCCGATTAAATCGACTTGCAAATCTGACCAAGGTAGTGTCATTCCCCTTTTTTGTAGGGGAGCTCTGTGTGTGAATGAACTGGGTTGGAATTGAGCACATACAAGACACCCCTTTAGGTAAGTGTGGAGGTCCTGGCCCATGTGTGGCCAGGAGGCAACCTCGCACAAGATTTCTAATGTTGTATGAAACCCCCTATGACTGGCAGTGGCTGTGTCATGGGTGTGGTTCAACATCAGGCTTTGGAATGAGGTAGGTACCACCCACTGGTCACAGGCAGATAGGGCTATCCTTACCAACAAACCGTCTTGGATCCGGAACATCTTGGAAAACTTCAGCAACACCCGGAGATCCTCTTTACTGCTATAATCTGACTCTTTTAGAGGAAAGCATCCAGGATCTTCAATGTGTCGTTAACATTTCCCAATGATCGGGTCCTCTTTCTGTGCAGTGATCAAATCTGCATCTGGGGTATCTTTACTCCACTGGGCTGTTGAGTGTTCACTGTTAGCCCGAGTTTGTGAACTGGTGACAGCTGCCATTTAGATTTCACCCAGCAGGGATTCAATTTCTATGAAATCCCCCTGCAGAGCTCTGGTTTTAGCCAGCTGGTCAGCCAGTCATTCCCAGTCTTATCTGGCCCTTTTATCTTGGAATTACCTCTTATCTTCTTCTAATAGATGGTCATCTCATTGGAAGTCACCAGATCGTTGATTGACTGGATCTGGTTGGCATGCTTTAGGGGTTTGTTGGCACAAAGCATGCCTCAATTCTTCCAGTTAATCAGGTGCTCCACAAACCCATTCCTGACATAATCAGAGTAAGTGATTATAACCAGTTCATTGAGTTGGCGGTGCACTGCAGTGAGTACAGCTTGATAAACAGCCATCAACTCTGCAACCTGACTACTTCAGGGTCCTATTTTATAACCAGCAGAGGGTTCTGGGGTATCATTCCCCCAAGCATTCCCAATGCCAGCCACCAGTTCTTTCCCCCTGTTGCTATCAACATAGTAGGAGCACCCACCCACATAAACTGTGTGTATCCCTTGACACGTATCTTCTTCGTAGACCTTGTGTGGGGTAGTTAAGTACGCCGCCATGTTGTTGTTGGTCCTTAGACATTCGTCCTCGAGCCCACTCATGCAAGTCTGCCGACCCTTGGACTAGTGAACTCTTCTTGTTTTGGCCATGTCTGACCTCCACAGGAAAGCCTTGCATAGACAGAATCCAGGAAGTAATTCTGGAATTACTAATGTTCCCCGCCCGGCTTCTGTCACTTTGTAGATATTGCAAGGGCTAATGAGGAGTTTCGACAATGATATGCTACCCCTGTATGAATGGGTGGTAATTTTTCAGTGCCCACACCATTGCCAGGAGTGCCTTCTCGTGGTCACTGAATCTTTCCTCCACAAAGGACCAAGTCTTGCTCGCATGTGAAATGATCCTGTTGACCTGGTCATGCTTTTGGTACAATATCGCTGTTAGGCAAGTATCTGAGAACCCCATCTCCCAGAAGAACTTGTTCTTTATGGGGTAAGCCAAACAAGGGGCCTGGAAAAGGCATCCTTTCAGTTGTTTAACTTCCTCGCATTGTTCTGGACCCCACTCCCACTTGACTCCGGCCTTTAATAAATGCACCACGCGTCGAGTGACCTCTGCGTAGTCTTCAATGAACTTACGACTATAATTAGTAAGTGCAAGAAGGCTTCTTAATTCTCGCATGGGTGGTAAGGTCTTTTAATTTTAATAAGGGTTCTACCTTCTTCGTCTGGGATTAAGACCCTGAGGTGTGATCTCGTGCCCTAAGAAGTTCACTCTGGTCTTACACTACTGTGCCTTCTGAGAGGACAGTTTTGATCCAGCCTTCTGCAACTGGGTTAGAACATAGCGGAGCCAATTGTGTTTCCAGTAGGCGTAGAATGTTTATATTATGATTTTTGCTGTAGTTTGTTATTAGCCGAATTCTATTTTGATTGGTAAAGCCGCGTATGTTCCATGACGTTAACAACAGTACCCTGATCTGTGTCTTCCCCCAGCTCAGGTGTTCCCATGATGCGGGCAATAATAAGAGATGTCTGGGGCATTAATTACTACATGTTTGGACTGTATTCTATGGGCCATGGTTCCTACATAGGTGGACCGTACTCTGGTCCATGGTTGGTGCGCTTGCCTGGTATGTTGTGTGGATTGGATCCCTCTTTCTTGCGCTGATCTCGGAGCCCTCCCGTTATCCCCAATATAAACTAACTTGAATTAACTCTTACTATCCCAAGCCATAGTACCATCCCCATCCCACCCACGCCAGAAACATAAACCTACCAACTCCCATTCTCCCCCCCCCCCCAAACAATTCCCATTAACAATTCCTCAACAGTGCCAGCAGTGCCTGCGGATATCAGGGTGCCTCGGGCGGCCTGATTACTCCTCCTGGCAACAAGCACATCTTTCAATTCTGTGTTCCCATTAGTCACACCTGCATTCCCCCACTTGTGCTATCTAGTCAGCTGTGTGGTAGTTCAAAGTAAAGGAGAAATGTAAGATCACGGGGAGTGCCGAGGCGATCTCCCAGAATCTGGGAGATTCAATGCAAAGCGCTCAGCTGCTTCCAGGAGGTAAAGAGCTTGGACATGGAGTACTGAACCCCTTTCTTCGCAGAGTGTTTTTGACGGCCTGGAAGGTTTTACGTTGTTCCTGGACTGATAGACTAAAGTCAATGAAGAAGTCGATTGTGACGGACCCCCACCGCAGTTCCTCCTTGTCCCTGGCGGAGCGGAGCAGGGCATCCCTGTCACGATAGCTGAACATTCTAGCAATGAGGGGACGCTCCAGGGCCCATGGGGGAGGGGGGGCCTTGCCGCCAGCGATCGATGTGCACGCTCCACCATGTACATGAGCAGTGGGGTTCCCCAGTACCTCCACAAACTTCTCCATGTTGTCAATCAGTGTGGATTCCGGTATTCTCATGATGCGGATATTGTTTCACCTGGAGCAGCCCTCCATGTCCTCATTCGTCGCCACCACTTTTTGACTACTTGTTTAAGGTCGACAACCTCCCGCTGTAGGATTGTCACTTTGTTTTTTACCCTCACTTATCCTTTGGTCTGCCTCAGTCATTCGACTACAAAGCTTATCGATTTGTATGGCCGAGACATCGCCATTACAGGTAAGGGCATCAATCTTTGCCCCCAAATTATCTGTGCTACTCTTCAAGACCAGCAGGGTCTGATTTAAGGCTGTCATATACACCTGGGCTGGGCCTGTATCTGATCCAGGGGTGCGGGGGAGGGGGCTGTGGTTGGTCCAGCCTGGCGAATTGGTCCATCTTGGCCTGTTTTTTGGGGTTGACCATTGTGCAGTTCTCACCGTGGTCTGCCCCTTGTCCAGAGCCCTGTATTGAATTGCCGCAACACACTGGTATGGCGGGTTGCCAGGAGGTCACGGTGAGCAGGGAGCGGGTCTCAATCTCAATGAACAGTTCTGTTGCAGGATTGTGGGTGGAAGTTCACTCCGAGTGTCAGTCCTTGTTGCTTACGTATGAGGAAGTGAGTACAGGGCTTTGCTGAGTCCAGTCCGGAGGCGCCCCTCGTCCAGGGAGATGGGATTCACTGTGGGCCTACACAGGAGATTTGCAGAGCTATCCACCGGGGTGGTGTCGCCCTTGTCATTAGTAGTATCCACTCAGGGGGGTCGTCTGTATGGTGGTGTAGGTTCAGGTATAGCCCAGGATTTCACTGTTTTTCCGTCTTCCACAGTGGGTGGGGGTGCAGCGACCATCCGCCATTCAGTGTCAGGCCACTAACGTAGTTAAGTGAGGCTGACAGGATATGCTCTTTTGGCCTTACATCATTAATCACTTATGACCTCTTTCCCTCTCCCCCCAGCAGCAGACTGTCTCATTCAACATGTATTATAATATGCGTATTTATATAATGTTTGAGCCGAGGGATTATGCACTCCTCATAGGACAGAGAGCATGAGGAAACACCTGTGTTGGCAGCGTGGGAAACTCTGAGGCCCGCAATGGTCCAGATCTCAGCCCCAGTACTCAGCCAGCACACAGGCTGGGTCCGACCCCCCCCCCCCGCAGCACGGCAGGACTCTTCCAGGGTCTCAGAGCAGTCACCCTCCAAGGTGGCACCCAGCCGGATGTGCGCCATTGTATATGGAGCGGCCCCCCAACCCACTCCTCCACGGGGGTCGGATGGAGTTCCTTCCCCAAACTGCTGTCTCTGGGCATTGGTACAGCAGGGGGGTCTCACTTGGGATGCCGTCTGCTGGGCATCATCTTCCCCAGGGCACCCCAGGCACAGTTGGGGGGGCCGCACCAGTGGAGGTCTCCGGTGTCCTCCACTCCAGGCTCTCCAGCTGACACTGCGGAGAGGGGCATGGCACAGCACCACGATCACCTAGAGGAAGAGAGGCTGAAACATGGTGGACTCAGGGTGGCCTCAGCACACCGCGCCAGAGCTGGCAGCCGACCGCCGCCACAGGATGTTGTCGCCCCAAGCAGGCACCAGTCTAATTAACCACACAGCGCGGCCAGCTCCTCGGGTGCCAGGATTCCAACCCAGAACCGTGTCACCCTCGGCACGTCTCTTCAGGGGATTATTTTTGATCAGTACCCCGATCTGGCGCTGCTCCAAGCATTCATGATTTAAAGCTGTGAGCTCCAGGGGAAAGATAGGAACCAAATCCAGGCAGGATATTAATAAAGGATTTCAGGTTGTTGCCGGAGCGTTTCAGGCAGCGGCCATGCTCTTAGCCACGCAACAGCACCCCCCCTGGACTGGCAGATTTGGAAAGGAGGAAAGCAGGGAGTTGGCCAAGTTCAGAGTTACTATGACCTTGTTTAATAGTGGTGGACGGTCCAGTGTTAGTCAAGCGGGTAGGAGGGGCAGGAGTCAAAAGAAGATGGCTGCATGGTCTGTCCATATGAGTGGTCGAGGAGAGTGGAGATAAAGCTGGACAAGTTGAATATTGCATCTAGGGTATGTCCTGCAGTGTGCATTGCACCTGATACCAGTTGTGTAATGAAAACGCTAGTCTTTAATATTGCTAACATGTAGAACAATAAGTACACCAATAAAGAAAGTATCACCGACCTGTTCCGATGCCCACTTTGTGATGGTAGTGGAATCCCCTGATACACTCCTTCCTCTTCTGAGGCAACTAAAGGGCCAGAACGAAAGAAGAGTTACAGGGAAACCCTCTGGGGAAAAAAAACCCTGTCAGGTCCGGAATATTCTTCAGATCAGTCACACCTGGTCAGGTCCGGAAGGATCTTCAAACTACTTCATAATTCATCTCCAGATTCACGGAATGTGTCTTCTACGTGGAATGTAACAAGAAAGGGAGATGAGTAAACCAGGGTAATGTGCGATTTGAGTCAGGTCTGAATTAAGAGAAGGTTTAGGAAAATACCCACTGTATGGAAGTCCCGGTAGAACTGTATTGAAGTGCGAAGTTCTGATAAACTAGTGGAGTAATCTATACGAATCGAGAGAGTAATCAAAGTAAGAAGGGAATACTTGTAGTATGATAGAACTCCTGTTGAATATTAGCAAATAGAAAGTGCACCTGATGCCGTATCGCCCTTTGCTGCAGAGGTGAAACAAGATTAACCGTAATTCTGCTGCCGACTAAATACAGCTGAGCAAAGAAAACTAAGATTAGTCAGTTCGCAAAGGTTTGCTTGTTTGTTTGTTTTTTTGTTTATTTGGTATAGCGCAAAACCAAACCCGCAGGGTAGCTGGGCGCAGACAATACAAGGATACTTGAGAACTTGGTTACAGGAAAATACAGTTATACAGTTCACATTAGTAACAAAGGTGCATGTACAAGCAAATGCGAAAATACAGTTAAAGCTAGTTAACCAGAAACCAATTAATCTAGTTACAGTCATCAGGGGTCTCTAGAGCAGGTGGCAATGGGAAGGTCGAGCTAAGTGTCATTGGAACGTATCCAGGTGAGGACTTTCCGCCTGAAGCTAGGGTAGGGTTGGTCCATTCTGAGATCCAGAGGGAGTCTGTTCCAAGTTTGCGCAGCTATGACCGGAAAACTGGAGCTGCCAGCTGTACTCTTTTTGTATCTAGGCACCACTAAAGTATAGGCATTAGTCGTTCTAGTGGGACGGTTTGAGATTCTCTTGTTGACTCTGTTTACCAGGTAGGGGGGAGCTATGTTGTTAAGACATTTAGAGGTGAGGGAGAGGGTTTTGAGGACAATCCTGTCTTTGATTTTTAGCCAGTGGATATTTTTCCTAGAGGTGGAGATATGAGCTCTATTAGGAATATTTAAAGCTACTCTAATAGCGTTACTTTAGAGAGTTTGGAGTTTATCAAGGATATACTTGTTAGATCCTGCATATAGAGCATTACAGTAATCCAACTTGGATATGATGAGTGCATTAGCTAGTGTAATGCAGCTAGTCTCAGTTAGAAATGGTGTACATGCTCGGATCAATTTACAAGTATATGCAGTGGAAGATGCTAGTGAGTTAGTTTGTTTCTTGAATGTGAGCGCTGAGTCGAGATAGACCCAGAGGGTTTTGACTGCAGGCATCACTTTGATGACATTATTGTCGATGTTGAATGAGGCATAGTTCGGGTCAAGTTTTTTGATGGCCAACTCTGAGCCGAGGATCAGTAACTCAGTTTTGTCGTCATTCAGGCAGAGGCCGTGAGATGCCATCCATGCCTGAATGAGGAGATATATCTTATTTTGAAGTTAGAAGGTAAGAACAGAAAAAGATAATCACATACTCGAGCCTTAATCGTCTTGTTGTATGTAAAGATCTGAAAGGATTCTGGAAAAAAGATATGCGTCGGAACGGCAGCTTGAAAAGAAGCTAACGAGGCTTGAGAGAGGCGGCGGTTCGCTTTTACCAAGCAGAATGGACAACCGTTAGATGCCGTTGTGATAGATGACACCGGGGGCTGTAATGTAAGAACAGGATATGTTTAAGTGATAAAGGAGGGTTAGAGAAACAAGTTTCAAGTAACCCTAGGAGCGAACTTACGCATCGTTGTGAGCTAACAGTAGCAACGCGTCCGAGTGCTGTTCCGGGAGAAACATAAACCGAGCCTTGGAGAGGGGGCAGAGCCACACAGCCAACCACGCTATGCGAGACTGGAGCACAGCAGGCACATGTGCGCTCCATCTTAGAAGGATAGATGGACGCCACCTGCACACGGGACCAACGGCGCCACAAAGTCCAACGTCTCCTATGGGACATTACAAGTTGAGTCATATTGAGGGCTTCCAGGTTGTCCAGGAGAGGTTGTGACATGGGGTTGTGCGGGGGCATCAAACCATATGTTGAAATCGCCTAGCATGGTAAGGGGGGAGTGGGTGACCAGGATTGCTGCTAGGTGGTCGCTAAGAGGATTAGCAAAGTGTCTGTTGCAGTCAGGAAATCTGTATATGAGTAAGAAGCTGTGGGCCGGAGGGGATCAAGAGAAATTTCAGTAGGAGTGTGAGATGGAGAAGTGTGATTTATGGAGGATGGTGATCCCGCCTGCTCTGCTAGTTCTGTTGTGCGCAATAAGTGTGAAGCCTGGGCGAAATGCCTTGTGTGCGATGGGTCGGAAGTCATCAGAGAACAAGGTTTCTGTGATGAAAAGGATGACAGGGATTTCCGGGGAAAAAGTGTTGAATATGTTGTGTCCGTTTTTGGTGACGGATCTGACATTAATCATGATGCTTGAGAGCTGGATGGAAGGGCACGGGTTGTTGACCCCCAGAGAGGTGAGCGGAGGAGGTAAGGAGGATGAGGGAGGTCCTATTGGGGGTTGCAGTGTGAATAAGGGGGAGGGTAGGGAGGGCAAAGAGGTGGGGAGGTAGAATGGGAGTGGTAGATAAGGGAAGCTAGGATGGGAGTGGTAGATAGGGGAAGGCAAGGTGTCTCAGTTGTTAGGGATGCTCATGATGTACGGCTCCTAGGGGGAGGTCTGGTGTGGTGGAGAGGAGGGAAGGTGTGAGAGGGAATTGCTAGTGTGGAGTCAGGGGAGGGTGGGGGCTTGGGAAGATGCAGGGTGATGACTGGGGTCGCGGAGGGGGGATAGTGATGAATGGAAGTGGAAAGAAGGGGAGAGTGTAAAATTGGAGATGACGCCAGGTTGCTGATTTAGAGGGGGAGTGTCGAAGGGGATGAAGGAGGTTAATGCCACGGGTGTTGATGGCAGTGTTGAAGAGAGATTTTACTAGGTTAGGAGAGTTGGGGGATGTCGTAATGGTGTGAGGGGTGCGTGCAGAGATCTGGGGGAGGATCGGGGGAGTTCTCTAGAGATGAGGGTCCCGGTGTTGTGGATTCAGTGTTTAAGGGGGTCCATGGGTACCTGTGGGGGGGTGGGTGTGTGTGTGTGTGTGTGTGTGTGTGTGAGGGTTGGCAGGGTGGTCGAGGAAGGGTTAGCAGGGTGGTCGAGAAAGGGGTGTTGGCGAGGGAAGCCCGAGCAGCGCTAAGGGATGTTAAGACTGAGGAGGGATGGTGTCGAGAGTTGGGAGGGTGCAAAGGTGGGATCAAAGGTGTGGGCTAGGTCTGTAGGGTTGGGGGGAGGTGTCTGAGGGGAGGAGTACTCCCCCTGAGGGCTCAACATGTGGATGGTGCAGGGAAAAGAGGGAGTATACAGAGGGGTTGCCCGTGTTTCTGGTGCACCATAGTGCTCCTCTGGTCTTGGAGTTGGTTGGAATGATGGGTAGTCTGTTGCGTCTGCTCTGGTAGCTGGATTGGTTAATGGGGGCTTGCCACACTATCAGTGCACTCAGAATGAAGCTTGATTGAAGGAGAAGTGTTCGAGGTGCAGCTGGAATCAAGCCTGAGGCTACAGTGAGATTCAATGCAATGGCTACACTCAGAATGCAGCTAGGTTTAACACATAGGCAAATTTCGAAGTGCTGCTAGTGTTAGAGCGGTAGTAAAGTTAGAATTAAACAGTGGCTACACTCAGAATGGAGCTAGGTTCAACGCAGTTCAAAATGTAACTATGTTTAACACAGTGTCAGAGATCAAGTGTCGCTGGAATAAAACAGTGGCTACACTCAAAATGCAGCTAGATTCAATGCAGGGGCTACACTCAGAGAGCAAAGAGAATGAATGAAGTGGCAAGTTCAAAGCACAGCTGAGTTCCACACAGTGGCTATAGTCAGAATGTAGCTACATTTTAACGCGGTGGCAAAATTTAAAAGTGCAGGCAAATTCCACAGTGGTTATACTCAAATGCAGTTAAGATTAACATTGTGGCTAGATTGAAAGGGGGTGAATTCAAAGCGTGGCTCAATTCTACTATACTCAGAAATGCAGTGGCTATACTCAGAAATGCAGCTAAATCTAACACAATGGCTATACTCACAAAGCAGCTGAATTTAACACAGCTACATTTAATACCGTTGCTATGCTCAAAATCCAGCTAAATTGAACACAATGGCTATACTAAGAGAGCAGCAAAATGTAATGCAGTGGCAAATTTCAAAGCGCAGCTTAATTCTACACAGTGGCTATACTAAAAAAGCAGCTTTTAATACAGTGGCTATGCTCACAATGCAGCTAAAATAACACTATGGCAAAATTTGAGCACAGCTAAATATAATACAATGGCTATGCTCAAAATGCAGCTACATTTATCAGTGGCTATACTCAAGGAGCAGCTGAAATTGACACAGCTAAATTTAATACAGTGGTTATATGCAAACGCAGCTACACTGGCTATACTCAGACAGCTGCTAAGTCTAACTCAGTGGCAAGATTCAAAGCACAGCTAAATTCTAAACAGTGACTATACTCAAAAAGTAGCTAAATTGAACACACTAGCTATACTCCAAAATGCAGCTACATTTAACCCAATTGCTATACACAAAAAGCAGCTGAATCTTTGAAAAAAGTTGCTATACTCAAAATGCAGCTAAATTGAGCAAACTGGCTGTATTCAGAAAGCAGCTAAATCTGACGCAGTGGCAAGATTCAAAGCGCAGCTAAATTATATACAGTGGCTATACTCATAAAAGCAACTAAAATTAACACAATCGGCCTCATTACGACCATGGCGGCCACGGTATGAATGGTGCCAGTAAGGTACCAGCACCGTTCATATCGGGCCGCCACATTACGAGTTTGCTCGCAGGTGGCGGTATGCACGTCTGGTCTGGCCAGACGTGCATACCGGCACCCGCGAGCAGACCAGGATGCTAACAACGGACCCGTCATTAATTGGTCCGTTGTTAGCATCCTCCCCATTCCCATTGAGCCCTATGGGGATCAAATGTGAATGGGGACGTACCGGGTCCGGGTGCAGAAAATGGGATTTACCAGGCCCGCAAATGTTGGAATGGCTCGGTAAATCCCATTTTTTGGGACCCGGACCTGAGTTTGGGGGTAGCCATGCTACTAAAAACGGCATGGCTACCTCCAAACTAGTAATGAGGTCCAATGACTTTACTCAAAAAGCAGCTAAATTGAACACACTGGCTATACTCAAAATGCAGCTGAAATTGACATCTTAATTTAATACAGTGGAAATGCTCAAAATACAGCTAAAATAACACAGTAGCAAAAGTCATTCGCAGCTATCTTTTATACAATGGCTATGCTGAAAATGCAGCTAAATTTAACACACTGGCTATGCTCAAATTCCAGCTGGGTTTAACACACTGGCTGTGCTCAGAATGCTGCTAAATCTAACGAGTGGCTACTGATATCAAATGTCGGTTATTTAATAACAGTGGTGAATTCCCACAATGACGTTAATAGAAATACTTACATTACAGTGCCAACTGATTTCTTTGATAAACTATAGCTGAAAACAAAAAAATGTTATAAAGAAATGCAAAACGCTCTGGGCCTCATTACGAGGCAGGCGCTCCCGTAGGGACCGGCACTGTTTATTACGGGATGCCTGATTACGAGGTCCCCTAGCGGGACCAGGAAAAGACGTCTGGTAAAACCAGACGTCCTTTCTGGGTCCCGCCAGGGTACCAAAGAGCTAGGAACGGTTATTAGCTCCATCCCCATTCCCATTGAGCCCTATGGGGGCTCAAGTGGGAATGGGGAATGGTTTTGTGCATGAGGAATTACCGGGTCTTCCAAGGTCGGAATGACCCAGTAATTCCTCATTCACAGAACCCGGTACTGGAACCCGGTATGGAGGCAGCCATGCCCTTATTAAGGGCATGGCTGCCTCCATACTCGTAATGTGTGAATGCACTGCGATCCAGAGCATCCACTACATTTCCATGATGACAGACGATTGCGGAAATGCATTGAGGGTATGTTTACCTTTGGCGGACTCATTCATCACAATCCTGTTTATGTGTTACCGTTTGTGCTGCGAGATCATTCAAACTTAATTCACACGAGTGTGACTTTCTGTCACCATAAGATGGCGTGAACATTACTGGGTTGAAGGGAAACAGGCATGGAAGTGTAAGCGGTACTCCATAAAAAACGTAGTTGGAATATATCCCTGTGAGGTGTGAGCAGGGGTATGGACGATTAGCCGAGAAACAGTGGAGGGGTGACCATTCCTTCAACTCCACAGCGTACTTTGAGAAACAGTGTGTTTATAAAGTGCTCACTTAAGCCCTTGTGTGCTCGTGTTCATTGTTTTCTGATTGCACTTAAAGTAAGCACCAAGCTCTTCATATCCTTTGCAGTGTTCATTCAGCTAATTTGAATTTGGATGCAGTCCAAATCAGTGATAAAAGTGTACCAAACAAGTAGTGGAAATGTGACTTTGGAGGGAGATAGGGTAGGAAGGAAATGAGCGACGTGCAACACATTTTTCAATGGTTGCAGTCATGCTGGTTGACAGGCAATTGAGTTTAAATAGATTTCATTTTAGCTGTAACTGATATTAGGTGGTAAAGTGGAGAAGTGTGTTTTAACTTCATAAACAATAGTTCCGGAATGGTGAAAATGGTTGCAAAAATTAGTGGAGCTGTTCAAAATAAAAAATAAAAGTAGTGGAACACTGCTCCCGACTGTTCCCGCTCACTTCGACCACTGGTGCAAATGCAGTTTGAAGTTGGTATCTCTGAAATCACCAAAATTACATCACAGAGTGTATCTGACCTGAATTGAATTTGACCAGGAGTAGGAACAATATCATCACAGAGGGAAGGCAACTTTTGATGTGCTAATTCCTCTTGGGGTGATTATTGGTCTGGGTGGGCCCCACATGTGCTTCTTCTCCCTCACCTGGTTTCAGGTGGGCCGTTTTCAGGGACCTTTATTTTATTAGGGGATGAATGACTTGATCTACAGCTCTTTTGTCGAATTTAATCAGTCTTCATGGCCTAGTCTCTATTGATTCTTCGAATTAGTTTCTGACATGGCTTCTGATGCATTGCTCCCAAATTTAGCAAATGATCGAAAAATGGGGAAATAAAGTCTTTTGCCCAACATCAAAGACTTTAGGTCAAGTGGGGAAGCTGGAATGATGAGATTGAGTTTCCGATTCCAAAGTCTGCAACTTCAATGCTGGGCTGCAGCTACCCCCCTTTCGATATAATAAATTGATTGAGCTCATTTGTAAAGTACACACTACAAACTGAACCACATCTTGGTGCTGATTATCACAGCAAAAACCAGCGGTTAATAAAGCCAACAGTTCTGGTTTTGCTAAAGGTAATCTTTCTCCTGCATGTGCCTCTGCCCTGGAAGCAGGCAAAAAAGATAGGGAGGTGACCTGTATGGTCAAAGAATTACAGCAGTGGTAGAAGAAGGCAGCATCTCTGTAGTCTGTCTGCCCCATTCTCCCTCTGCTCCCATAGATATCCCTGGTTCCAGTGTCTTACAATGTGCACAGTTTTTTCCAAACTACAATATGCTTTGGTCCCTTTTTTGTGGGTGCTATAGCGCCACCCAGCAGCCAAAAGTAATAGAGTTGTTAAAGCCCCATCTATGAGTGTTAGGAAAGACTTCTCTTTAGGCAACTTTCCAGCATATTCTACGGACCCCCACACATGTTGCTGTTATTTTTTAACCTGTCCGGGACTTTTTATCTGGAATTGAAGCCTCTAGCTTCACTCCCCTGTCCTTTTGTTCATTTTGTTATGGGGAAACTGGTAAGTCCTTCAGACTATCAGTACTGGGAAACTGTTTCCTTTTTGTCTTTTTACCTTTTGGTACCTTTTCAACAGTGCAAACAGCACCTTAGAATGCAGTGTTGGGCGGATACTATTGTATCACACTAGTCTATTAACACAAGGGATGTTTGGATACTTTTATATGTGCCTAAAGAGAAGCTGGTGGCTGCAAGTACCTTTTTTGCATCATTTTTAGTGTGCACAGTCACATTTACTACGCATGGCTACTAAACGTAGCTAGTTCCCTAAAATGGCTGTGCCATGAGATTTTTGCTTGTTCTTTGGCTATATTGTTGTTTGGCCTTCTTCCTGCCATCTCAGGTCAGGAAATCCCATATAGGGTTGTGCACTTGCCGAGGAAGGCTGCTGATTTTGCACCCTAGTGATGCCTTTCTGTGTGCTTGGCCCAGGAAGAGGTGGCACTGTCTGGTCCGACTCCACATCTGTGGTGCCACAAAGTCTGAGGGTGGGACACGGGTGAAAAACACAGTGGTCACTGATTGAACCACTGCTGGCTGTTTGAATGGTGCAGATACTTACCATTGGTGGGCTTGGACTTGCTTCCAGTCAGGAGTTAGGCTAAGAGGAGGACTCCCACAAAAAGAGAGGGCACCCTCCTGAAAGGTCTAAAGTAAGACCTGTATAAGAGGGGTCAAACCCACACATAAACAGAAAAAAACAGGTCCCAAAATTCAAAACAATCAATGCAAGTACGCATTAGAAACAATTCACAAATTATACTACAGGGTAAAATTGCCATATTCAATGTTACATAAACATAAAATACAAATAACATAAAAAACACACATGAAAAGCACAGAACAACACTGTGCCTGTGAAAAAAAACAGAAAAGGAAGGGGGTGAGGGGGGCAGAAGGGTAAGCCATCAACCAACAAGTAGAAGGAATTGCAGGGAACAGCCATGAGAAGTGTTCAAAGTGTAAAAACCTGCAGATATTATGTACACCTTGAGCCACACTTGTGTGTTGGCTCCACACAAAACCTGCTTCACACTGTCACAAGCGTATTAGAAGGAAGCCAAGAGAGCCGAGTCCGTAAAAAAGAAACTAGATGAACAGTATCAACTCAAGTTTCGGCTAAGCATGACCAGGTTTATTTTGAGGCCCTAGCCTTCATCAGGGCGGACAAGGGTACAGATGGAGTACAGCCAGGCATTTGGGACATCTGGATAAATAACCAATTTGCATGGGAACATATCTTCAAAATGTTTTTCTTGTTTGGAGATCAATCCCGGAAACAGGGGACCCACTAGAATCCGAGCAGGATCTTAAGCAAAGGTTTAAGGACAAAGCCATCATTTATTCATTTGTCCTTCACGGGGAACATCGGCCCAGGAAGATTACATCTGCAGATTGCGAGAGCCGATGTGGGCTGCATGCAGGGTAGAAGTCATTGGAAAACCGTAGCCTGCAGAAAGAGAGAGAGAGAGAGAGAGAGACAGGGCTCCTGCAGCCATTTCTTCAGATCAGCATTGGAGCCAAGTATCCTGTGTAGAAGAGCAGCAAACTGAATATCTGTGGACGAATCCCAAAGAGGCCCGGTATCAATTCCTGTGTTTGGCCTGGTGAAGCCCTGCTGGACTACCTGATCTGGGAAGGCCCTGAGTGGGGCTTCAACCCTTAAACTGGTGGGACCAACCAGTCTCTGTGCATTCCCAAGGATCCTGCTGCTGTCCTGAGCCACTGGATGTGTCCCTGGACAATACAGGGGACTGACCTGCTCTCCAAAGGGCTACATCAGTGGAATCGTCACTGTTCCTTAATCGTCGCCGGAACTTCGGTGGTCGCCAGCCCATGGTATAAGTCGCTTTCCAGATGAATTTCAGACTCCCAGCTTCAAAGGATCCTGCTCTGGAAGGTCTTCAACCGTGACTGGACGACCCCTGATGTCACCTGTGTGCAGTAGCTGTCGGAACTCGCCTAATCATCTTAACAATGAGCTAGAATTTAGTAGCCTTAGTGGGTGGCACTGAAGCACCATTTACAAACCAAACTAATGGTGGCACTAAAGCATGATTATTTAGCCACTTTGGGAGATCAAACTCACTCGGGTCGCTCTTCCTGTGACCTTGCAAACTGAATAGGACTAATACTGTCATAAACATGCAAATGGTCATTAAAGAAAGCCTCAGTCCAGGTTTATGTGAACTTGGGCTCATTCTGATTGATCTCCTGGCACCCTTTTATCCAAAAGAGGGAAGAAGAAACCTTGGAAACATAGGCCACAACCAAATGCTCACATACCAGATGAACCACTTAGATGTCAATAGGCCTCTACCCACATAGAATTACACTGACACTCCCAATTTGGGTGCTTCCGGCCTGCAAGCTTCAATAGCGCAGGAGTTGCACTTGCTTTTCTTTCTATGCCCTGACAACTGCACCCTCCCTCTTTCCCTGCAGACCCATGCACAGCAATGCCACCAAAATGGCAGAGGCACACTGCAGAAGGCCACTTTACATTACAGTTTAAGGCACCAAAGTATAACATTCAAGGAAAAACTATGAATATTCAAATGTTTGCCTCATGACAGCAAATTAAAGTGCCACCTCTGAGTCAAAACTAAACATTGTGTGACAAAATTAGTGTATTTTAATACATATAAACTGTTGGATGCCCTGTTTTTTTTTACCACGTTGAGGTTTATTCTACTTGATATAAAGAAAATGCATACTTTTCCTCCGGCATTCATTGTCTGCCTTGCGTAAAATATATCTCTCGTTTGCAGATAAAGTAATCTATATACAGGAATACCATGGCAAACTCAAAGAGTAGGTGGTGCTTGGGGAACACTGTTCATTAACCATTGCAAACGCCCACGCTTGTATTTTTGAAAAAATATTTTTATTTATTGAATGTTGTAGTTTATTGACAAACTTTTTCACACAAAGAACATATTTCTGACAAAATTTACACAGTTAAAAAAAAAGGAAAAGAAAAAGAAAAAACAAGAGAAGGGAAAAAAATCCTAAAGGTCGACGGAGTTGTTGGTGTTGAGCATGTATCCTTCGATAAGACAGTTCATTTTCAAAGTTCTGACCTTACTTCGCATCGGTTCTTATGATTCAATGTTCAGTAGTTCCCAGAATCGTATGATCATAATTGTTAATTTCTTGTCCTTTCCACTCAGGATTAGCGCCCATCTTTCAGCTGAGTCTAGTGGGGGGGGGAGGAGCCAACCATTTTGCCCTGAGCAGGTTTCTTTGTTCTTGGAGTGCAATACACTCCATGATCAGATGATATAATGTTTCTGGTTGCGTGGAGTCTTTGCAGAATCAGCAAAATGTTAGTTCATTGGATATTTTCTTGATGATTCCTAGGCGCTGGCCGGTTGGCAAGAGATTGAGTCGTAGCCTCAGAAAGGTATCTCTAATCTTGCGGTCTGGGAATTGGCAGAGGTATGCCGGAAGTTGATGATAAGCTCTATGGTCAATATTGTGAGTCAGGAACAATTTGTAGGTAGCATTTATTGCAATGGTTCTCAACAAATCATTTCTTTGCAGCTTCATTTTCACTTTTTGGGGTCGGTTTACTAGCATCTCTAGTTGGATCTCCTCTTTTACTAGTAGTGTGGTGCAATGTAGTTTCCAGCGTTCTAGGGCCTTTACTTTGATTGGTTGCGATCGAGGACGGAATATATCTATAGAAGGAATTTTAGTTTGCATGTGAAGCTTTCTATATAGTGTCAACACCTTCCAGTTTCTTATCGCTTCCAGGGAAAGTCATTCTAGTTCATGGCGGATTCTGAGGGTGGGGAATGCTGCAGGCAAGGCTACGATTTTTCTCCATATAAATCCTTCTAATGTTATCCAGATGTCATTGGGGGCATTGAGCATCGTTTCTGCTCCATGGCTTAATATTGCCATAATTTTCTGTGTGTAAAACACGATAACAGGTTGCAAGGAGTAACCCCCATATTTCCTGTGGATTATTTTACCTTGACGCACCAGACAGCAAGCCTTCGCTTTTATATTCTCTATCCATGGAGCTTCGGTTTCAGATTGATTGATCTTCATACCTAGGTATGTGTATTCCGTTACGGCTTCAAGTTTGGTTCCATCTAGGTAAATCGACTGGGCGTAAGTCCTACCCTTTTGCGTAAGGCTCATCGTTTTTGTTTTTTTAAGTTTTATTTTCAGGTCATTTTGTTGAATGTAGATCATGAGATGGTCAATTGCTCTTTGGAGGCCAATTTTTGTTTGGTCGAGGCAAACCAGATCGTCAGCAAATAGGATGTGAGCAACTTTGGACTGGTTGAGAATAGGTGGATTCCAAAGGATCATAGCTTGATGTTCTGGTAAATCTGAAGTGTAAAGACTGAAAAGGGTCGCTGCTAACGGGCATCCTTGTTTCAGACCATTTATTGTTCCAATTTTAGATGTTAAATTGCCCTGTTGGGTTAGTCTTACTTTAATTGATGTATTTGTGTAAAGCGCTATGATGGGTTGTAGGATATTCTCCGGGCAGTTCCATGTTTTTCGTTTTTTCCAGAGTTTACCTCTGTTTATGGCATCAAAGGCAAGCTCTAGGTCGAAGAAGACAGCAAAGGTTGTTGTTTGCGCATGTGCTGCTTCCAGCTTGAGAAGGTTTAATATGAGCAAATTAATGCTGGTCCCAGTGTTCTTGACGAAGCCCGTTTGTCTCGGGTCTAGTCGCCCCACGTCATTTGTCCATTTTACCAGATCATGGAGGATCACTGATGCATACACTTTGCCCAATGGGTCCAAAAGTGCTATAGGGCAATAATTCATTGCCAGGTGTCTATCACCTTGTTTGTATATGGGTATCATGATAGCCTTGTTCCATGATACCGGGATCATCTTATGTTTTTCTATATGTTTAAAGATTTCCAGACATATTTTGTACCAGCTTTCTGGATGGTCTTTCAAATGGGTGCTGGACAGCCCATCAGGCCCCGGGACTTGGGATGGGTTCAGCTTTTTTATTTGATGTAATATATCAGTATAGTCCCATGACAATGTCCAATTTATCAGGTCATTCACTTCTGGAACCTCTTCAGATTTTTGGTAGAGGTTGGTGAAATGGGTGATCCAAGTTAATTCAGAGACATTCTGGATAAGGGCGATCGGCTGGGAGATTTGATCATTCAGCAGAGACCATACATTTCTAGTGTTGGAATGCTTCAGAGCTTTAAGCATAGTTTCTGCATCGTCCTGGCTGATGACATTTCTTATCGATTTTATCCAATTGGAATATTGTTGTTTCCTCTTTTTTATCATGTTAGATACATCTCTGGAAGATTGTTTTCTTAACTGACTCAGATCTTTATTCAGTAGTTTTGTTTCTCAAGAGATTTCGATGTTATAGGCATGGGTATGTATTTGATGCTGGTTGTTACGGTTCTTTGTTGTGAATATAAATGGTTTTAGGGTCTCCATATAATCCAGAATTTCCATTGATTGTCATAGTGAATATTTGAATTGATCTGCCAGAGCTGGGAGTTGAGCTCTTGGTATTTTCAATCGGTTCATGGCTCCATTGAGCATACGTTCTGGTAGTTCTATTCTCTCGTTGGCACACACCTTGTCATTCCATGTAATCGAAAGTATATTATGATCACTAAAACACCTGGGATTGTTCATGTAGTTGGTTAGTTTTTTTTGTGTATCTTCCAATGTATAGATGTAGTCTAAAAAGGCTTCAGACACATTACCTTTCCATGTTTGTTTAGGAGGAAGGTTATAAAGTGTGGACTCATTAAGCAGGTGTAAGTCTCGTTTTGACATTTCCTTAGACCTGAGTTGAGCTTTAGAAGTTTTTTGGTGGTTTTCCAGGGAACGCCCCTGATTGTCGTATAGGTGAACATTAAGATTGCTGCATACAACAAATTCAGCTTTTGGATATTTGAGTCTCAGTTCATCGATGGTTGTGAAGATCGTGTCGATAAATGTTGAGGTTCCTGAAGCAATGGAGTTCCAATAGATGTTCACAATTATCAGTAGATTAGTGAGATCGTGACCAAGTGTAGAGTGACTATCATATTGGATCACAGTGAACTGAGACCAGGGATTCAGGTTTGTAGACTTTTTTATCTCATAGGCCCCATTTGCTTTAATTAAAGTAAGGAGGCCTGCAGCTGGTCTTCCTTTAGGTCTTCTTATTGCCGGGTTGATGTAAACAAGGTAGCCTTCACATATTGGAGGTATAGAGAGCCAGATTTCTTGTAGACAAATGAAGTGATAATTTTGAAGATTAGCATGCTCTAAGTGGAGCATGTGTCCCAACCCTCTAGTATTCCAGAAGCAAAGGGAAAGGGTTTCCAGGTCGTTCTGTTTTGATTGTTATTCGTAATCACTGGAGCCTTCCTCTGAGACACTTTCTGAGTAATCATATTGCTGTGTAAAGGGATATGTTTGAAAGCTTAGTTCTTTCGAATCAAGAGTTTGTTTCTGATGTGTTCCTGGGGCATTTTCTTTGTAATCGGACAAATGTGTTCTCTCATTTCTGATGGATTTGTTGGTTTTTCCATCACATTTGAATCCGAGATTTTGCAAGTGTAGTGCATTGTCCAAGACCCGCGTGTACACTCTCTCAGTTGCAGGGTGGATGAATACCTGGCCTGTTTTCTCATGATGGACCAATTCAACTGGATTTATATCTGCTGTGGAAATTCTTAGTAGCTGGGGAATTGCTCGAAGCAGGCGTAGTATATTTGTTCTATTTAGGATCAATCCGTCAGGTGAAGGAACTATTCGTTCAATGTATAAAACTTTTTCTTGAGCAAACTTTCTTGGATCAACAAAAGATGGAAGTGATAGCCTTGTCTTTGGGATGGTTTGACCCAAGATTTTGTTACTATGGGATTGATCGCTGTCAGTTATTTGATCATGAACAGGTTCGTCTGAGATGAAACTATAATCATTGTCGTAGCGTGTCCAATCTTCATCAGATATGGTTTCTCCTAGCTTGGAGTCGTTGGGGGTATCATCAGATACTGTTAGGTTGTATTCATCTAGAATGATTATGGAGCATTTTCCTTGGAACGAGATGTCTTGGATATGAGGAGAATTAACTTTCTGAGATTCAAGCATATTCGATAATCGCTGTGAGAGAGGTGGGGGTCTGTGGTTGAGCCATATGTACGGACATATCCATTATCTCATTAAAGACAGCTTGTTCTTCATCTGTATCGATTATTTCCCGAGGCTGATTGCCTGATCCAGATGCTTTCATATGTTCATTTACTGCAGGGGGCTTAGGATGTTTTTGCTGTTGTACTTTTGGTTGTTTCTCTGGGATTGAGAGGGTCCTCAGGAATGCTCGCAAACTCCTTTTGGCAGCCTTTGACTTTTTATTTTGGCTGGTTCGGAGGGTTCTTTTGGTTTTCTTTTTTTTTGATTTTCTGTTGCAGTAGGGCCATGCTTCTCTCTATTGAAGATTGCAAACTCTTGGGGTGTTTTCAACGTTCCAGCATCATCAGGTAATTGGGAATTTGTTCCAGTCGTTGTCGTTCGAGATGGGGGCTTGTTGTTTTGTACTGATGATGCTGGGATGCTAATTGGCTGAGATTGGATGGATTGGGAAACCGGTTTTGGCGTAAGAGTTTATCCTTTGTTCCGTCTAGTGAGTGGATACCCTCGACTGCACCAGAATGTTGATCAGATCGAGTGGGGGCTTGAAGTTCCTCATTAGTTGGTTGAATTATTGGTGTCTTTTTGCGTTGCTTATCGGCTAGTATATCCATCATTGTAGCTGTAAGGAGGGCTTTTTCAGCCCTTTCCTTGCTTGCAATGTCAAATAGTCTTGTCTGCCATTGATGGGATACTTCTGATTAATAATCTAGTCGCTCCTGTACTTTGGCGATTAGCATCTCCATAGTGTTCAACTTAATCTGAATCATTGCTAGGAGGGTAGCCTGATCTCTAATGTTTCCTGCAATTGTTTCGTATATTTTTAAGAAAGGTAGGATTACGTGAGTTGACGCTGTTGTCATTAGGTTTTGCAGTTCCCACATTGAAGCTGGAAGAGCCTCACGCGGGCACTCACTAGGGTTGGTGCATCTGCATTTGGAAATCGGTGGTTGGTGTAGGTTCTCCACTTCGCCTGGTACTTGTTCTTTGGGGTGGGAGGTGAACACTTCTTGTTTGATCAGTGCGAGGGATGAGGTTAGTAGCGGGCAGCTTATCCTTGTGTCACTGAGGGGAGTGGAAGTCATTTCTGATGGAATGTGAGATTGTCTAGTCTCAGAGAGGTCAAATATTAGGGCTCTCTTTTCTTGATTTCCCATTAAATATTAGATTTCCTTTAAATCGAGAGATAGTCTTTCAACTCTTTTTGATTCATTCATTTAAACTGAGTGTCTTGATTTCTTCATATTTCGTCATCAATCTCAATTTCGCCCGTGCTGCTCTTAGTTTTTGGGCAGTGTTCTTTGATGTATTGTCTGTCTCGGAGAAGCTTGAAGTGGATTTTCTTTGATGTAATTGGAATTTGTTTATTGAAAGGTCTGAGGGTGATGAAAAAGGCGATCAGTGGGTAGATTGCAAAAGATCATCAGACTGTTCAATATCGACAGGTCCTTTTTTTGGCTTTGGAAGCATGTTGTCGAGAGCTTGATCTAGAGGAAGCATTAAGTTCATGGGTCGTAGATCAAGATTTGCTGATGATACAGAGGGTGGTTCGGGATCAGATTTGAGGGGGCTGGATGCTAGGAGTGTGAGAGCTTTTTGGACCTTAGGTGGTTCCGGCAACACTAAAAAGGTTGTATCAGCGACAAAGTTGGAGCCTATGTAGTCCTCTCTGGGACAGATGTCAGTTGATGGAACTGGTCCCATGTTGGATGTTGATGGAGCGAGGAGAGCCTCGGCTTGAATTGGGACTGTAAGGTTATGTGGTAACATACAAGCTAAGGTGGTTTTGGTGGCCGATCTTGTTGACGGTCTCGGAATTCAGGAAGGACTCAGAACAATCATGGTCGCATATCTTTGTTGCGCAACCTAATTTGAGATGAAAAAAATTATATTTTTTGTTTTTTGTGTTGGCTCCCGGTCTATTCGGATTTAAACTAATCAAAGTTTGTTGTTGTCAATCAGGGCCCAAAGAGGAAGAGACCTCTGCAGTCGCACTGAGTTTTTAGCTGTTTTCTAGTGTTGAAAATGATGAAATTCCGTTGATACCAATCAGGGCTCAAGGAGTAAAAGACCTCTGCAGTCCTGAGGTTTTAGGTGGTTTTGTAGTGTGGAACGTAGTGAGGATCCGTAGTTACAAGGCAAGGCTCAAAGAGGGAAATGTCTCCACAGTCGCCCTTTAAGTTTTAATGGTAGCGTAGTAGTAAAGATACATTGTGTGTTATAGTTTTAGAGAAAAGAAAAATAAAGTGACGACAGCCCCGAAAGTTAGAGAACAGGTCAGTATGCCTGCCGGTGTAGGGGCGTCGTCTAATTATGATAGGTGCAGTTTCCTGTGTAATGTCACTGAGTTCACATGTGGTACAGGGAGGCAGGTTTGCACTTACTGTGTGCAAGGTCTTGGATAAACGGGGTGTCCGTGTCTGGAGATTGCTCTACTCACATCCACTCCGCCAAACACTAGCAAACACTTTTGCTGCACCTCGTAGCCCAGCTCAACTCAGGTAGGTCGCTCTGCTCCACTCTACTCTGAGACTCTCAGGCTCCTGGGCTCCCAGACTCGGGAAAATCGCGGGACTCAGAGACGAGCGTAACTTGGAAAAAGTCCAAAATTACAAAGGCTTCAAAAGCGGAAAAGAGCTCTCTTTTTTCTCTGTTTTGAAAATGCTCAAAAATTCTCCAAAAGCACCAATAGCTCGACACACTGAACGCACAGGCTCGAAGTCAGCAGACACCTCCGTTGCCTACCGGAAGTGATTCAATACGCTTGTATTTCATTATGCATGGTTACCAGTGACAACCCTGAGTTTCCTGGTCTGGGTCAAGAGAACAGATACTTTTGCACAGGGCCAGAAATGCAACAGGACAATTCCAGGTGGGGTGCAACCAGTAGAAAAGGTGGGGGCAAAATAGCTGCTTGGCTGGGCAGGGGACGAAGTGGACAAAAACGCCCTTTGCCCGGGTGGCATATTTTGCGCTGGCCTTACTTGCATCCCTAAACTTCCCAAAAGAATGTATGCATTTAATGTTCATTAGCACCTGGCACGGGGGAACCGGCCAATCAGGTGGCTAGGAACACATGCTGAAACCTACAATCTCAGCCTGTGTTCGAAGCCCCCTGGCCGCCATCTTCCCCCTTCCCCTTATTTTTATTTTTTTGACAAATTTCCAACCCCCTCCCCAATCCTCTTTATCTGTGTGTCGCGGAGGCACAGGCTGCCACTGCCATAGAAGCTTCCCAGCTTCTCTGGCCACTATGGAAAGAGAAGAGGGGGTCCGTACGGAGCCATGCCTTCCCTTTCCATGGCAGCCATTTTAGCACAGTGTTTTCAGTCATTGAACGGGAAGCACGAGGTATCTTGTTCAAAGACTCAAATACATTTTTTAGCATCCCGGGTTACCGCTTTAGTAACCCGGCCTGTTAATGGTGTTAAGCCCCCATTCCAAGGGCTGAAACAGGGGTAATATCCCAGAGCCCTCGTTAATGGCCCTTGCGAAGGGCTGCCGGCCATTACCACCCGTTCCAGCTCTTGGAACGGGGGCTTAATGCTACAAAATTTGTAATTAATGGTAGGGATGCATTTATTGGCATTCTGTTTTAATAATAATTCTGTGTTTGTTATTGTCAAAGTGTATGTTTCAGAGAGCCCACAGTGAAAAGAAAAAAAACAGTGGTGCAGTTGGAATAAAATATTGTTTTTAATTGCACAGGTTGCCTTCTGAGAATAAGCACTGCAAATTAAAAAACTTCCCATACCCCCTTAGGTTAAGACAAAGAAATATATTCTGGTATACACTCTCTGATGTTGAATGGTCTCGTATATGTGCTGGTCCCTGCAGATTCAAGATTGACTTGGATTTACGCTTCATGAAACAAAGGATCAATCACTACAGCTACTGGTCCCCAGGGAAGTTGTTGTCCTGTAAGGTGAGTCTGGATGGGTTATATTGGAATTGTAAAAGTGTTGCGGGTACTACTTTACACATGTTCAGGTCTTGACGAAAAGTCCAGTCATTCTCGGGTGATGTTCACCAGAATATAGACGTTGTGCTGGGCCTTTCCCTCCCCCGCAGGGAGGGTTATTTCCGGCTGCCATTTATTTGCCAGTTGGCAAACTCTCTGGAGTTTACAGAACTCTTGTGGTGGCTGAGAAACCTATTTTGTTGCATTGGAAGACTGATGTTAGGCCTACTGTTGACAACTGGATTCATAGCTTGTCGCTCCTCTCCAACAGGGACAGAGTGGCCTTCCAGCGTAAGCAACGACTTGACAAGTACACAGCCATTTGGATTGCTTTTGATGATTTGCACATTTAGCCCTCCCTTTCCTCCTGCCCCCCTTTTCATTTTTTTTTTTTATGTATTTTATTTTTCATCCTGTTGGGCTTGTGACTTTGGGCTTTAGATGTGTTTAATGTACTTACTTATTATGTGATTATATTTCTATCAAATCAATAAAATATTTGAGAAACAAATATATTTTTATTTAGAGGATTTGCACTAGCTATGTCTATCAACAGCAATCGGTCATATACCAACCCTTGTTGGCCCTCTTTTGTAAATATACTTTAACCAGGTGACACAAGTGTGAGATGCCTGAGGCTTTAAGCCTTATTTGAAATCATAATGTTATATGGCTTTTTTGTATAGCGCCTAATGCACAAAGCAAATACCAAAACTCCAAGACTGTAGTTATTAACAGACCGAACAATAATGATACTGCGTGTTGTATCGGCCACTCTTTTGTTAGAATTTTCCCTCTTCAAAATGATGTAATAATATTGTTGTATCAGACCGAGGGTGAAACCAATGTTGTGCGATAATGACCCGCCACCAAGTCGGGCAAGGGTCACTCACCCTCCAGAGGTCTGTAAAACCATTAGTGGTAGCAGCAAATCATGTTTTGGTAGTGAGGTAAAACATTTTCGTTTAATAAAGAGAAAGTAAATCTACAAACTCAGTAAATGAAATGTGGTTTGATTCTGTAGTATTTCAACAACAAGGTTGTCTTCATAGATTAAACATTTCCTTTGCCAACTTCATTAAACTAAAGAGGGTTTAACTTGAGCAGGAATTAGGGGTCATATAAAAATAAACTGTTTCTCGATAAGAAAGTTAAAGCATTTTCCTGTGATTTCGATTTCTCTTTGGTGTGTGAGAGCTCTGGATGTTTCACCGAAAAAAACAGGTCTTCCTTGAGAGGAAGTGTCTTATTGAAAGACATCTCACCTGAAAATTGCATTATTGTTTCTCTGTCTGCTTTTGAAGTCAGAATGTTTAGAAGCTGTCAATACCAGTAAACAGTGACTTCTCTCTGAACATTGCGATTGGCTGAGAGGAGGTCAGTAAGGATTTCCATGTGCTGATAGGTGTTATCACACAAGTAAATGGTACTCCCTCAATGTATCAACTGGAATGTATGAAAGGTTGAGTCCGCCCTGCCTGTGTTCAACTTCTACTATGTGATTGTCACCAGCATACAGAACTCTGAACACAGTGCTAGGGCCTAAGGTGTTAACATGCTATTCTCCCTTACCGGCTGCATAAAGATAGCCATTGTACCAGAAGCATACAGCAATGGCTTTATAGTTTAGTCACATATGATCCAAAACAAACTGGCGTTACAACTGGTTTCACTTCCTGTCACTGTCGTGAGGAAGACGTATTTTTGACGAGGAGCGGATGTCGGTTGTTTTCTTGTGAATAGAGTGGTTTTGTGTGACTGCTCTAGCAGATGGTTGAACGTTACTGGAGGAGTGGCTGCAACTCAGCAACGCCTGCGCACGCCTGGAAGCCTTACTCCTGTCTTGATGTTACAGCGATGTCCCTTCAACCATCCAATGATATTGCACGTGCTGTAGGCAATGAGAAATCTGACCTCATTCAAGGTATATGAAGGGCACTTCAAGAAGCCAACCAAACCGTGACTACACTTTACACCAGAGAAACTGGAGTAATGGGGCTCAGCTTCTGTATCCAAAACTCCATTGCCAGATTAAAACTGTCAGCAAGATAAAGAATGAGAACTGGGGATGGGGGCGGGGGGGGGGGGGGGCAGCTTACTGAGAGGTTTTCGTGGGGCATGGCTGCAGGTCAACCTGATGAAGATATGCAGTCACTGCTGCCAGGTTCCGAAACACACAAACGCAGCACTGCTCCTGCGTCATCTCTTACTAACGGCGATGCATGTTTGGCAGTACTGGATTATCCATTAGGCCACGTAGGCGCCGTCCTATGGGTCCCACTCCTTGTATGGGTCCTGCGACAACAGACCAAATAAAGCAGGGCATAAAATCAAAAACGTATTAGGAGACAATTTGAATTTGCGAGGGGTGCCCGGGGCCTCAAAAAGGGTTTAATCCGCCACTGGTGGTTGGGGAGTTAGAGATGTCCTAAACCTGCAGCACATAAGCAACATTGTATACAGTAATACCATTTTGCTCTGCCTCGGCTGCTGCTGGTAGGAGCAGGGGCGACGCTGCATGGGGAGGCGGAGGCAGGTGGGTGTATGGGGGTGTTCTGCCCCTCCCATGTCCAACCACCATTCTGATTAAGAGTGCCCAGTGGGGTCTGAAGGAGTGTGTTGCGACCAAAGCAGTCAAAGGGCTGCCTGCAAGGCTATCAATTAGCGCTTCGGTCTGTGGTGTTCCTTTGGACTGTGATTTGCAGCCTGGGGCCGCCAGCACTTACTGGCAAAAGGGGTTTCAGGGCAAGATCATCTTCTTCAGTGACCCTTTCATGTGCAACATTCCGAATCCTCATGTAAAGGGCTCATGTGTGCGCGTGATGACAGTGATCGGCCATCTCGGCATTAAAGACAAGTCCCTCTGACCGCAGCTCATGCAGGGGCTCACTGGTTAAATTGCCAAAGAAAAGGGGAACCAAAATGTTTTAACAATAACCACACCTGCAAATTGTATTCACATGATGCAAAACAACATGCTGTCTGCCTGCTCCAAAAAACCAAAAAAAACAAAAAAGATCATCATTGAAAATACAACCAACCCACGGGCACGTGTAAAGTCATCTCACCATATCCCAGTGCCACCAGTGGCGTGTCGCGCGTGTACAGTCCTCTGACGATATCCCAGTGCCACCAGTGGCGTGTCGCGCGTGTACAGTCATCTCACGGTATCCCAGTGCCACCAGTGGCGTGTCGCGCGTGTACAGTCATCTCACGGTATCCCAGTGCCACCAGTGGCGTGTCGCGCGTGTACAGTCATCTCACGGTATCCCAGTGCCACCAGTGGCGTGTCGCGCGTGTACAGTCATCTCACGGTATCCCAGTGCCACCAGTGGCGTGTCGCGCGTGTACAGTCATCTCACGGTATCCCAGTGCCACCAGTGGCGTGTCCAGGCTCTTGACTGGGGTGAGGCACTGACTTGTGATGGCATGAAGTACGAGCGCGACACACATAGTTCAAGATAATGGGGTGGCACCTGGGTGGTCAATCAGATTCCAGGAGTGGCACGTCACGTGCCACCACATGCCACCCCCTGGACACGCCACCGAATGTCACATGTCAATGGGACATTGAGAATGGCATTCTTTTCTTGCATTCGGTCACTTGAAGCTCCACATTTGCAATGAAAGTGCAAGCAATACTGTGAATTTCAGAGCACAGAGAAGCACGCAGCAGAGGATGCGCCCCTCACACCCAAAATGGGGCATATTAAGTAGATCCCTGGTTTAGGCCTCTTGACGCTCTGAAGCCATTGTCATTTCCTGAACAACCGAAAACAAATCCAATAAAAAAAAAATATATAATAAACCTGCTGCACACACCTTCATTTCAATGGTGCTCCGCACCTAGAAATGCACACATTACAGACAATCCAATGTCCCGCGTGAGCAGTCGATCTAGTCCCGAATTTCTGTTTTCTTGCATCATGGCACCTATACTTCTGAACTTAGAATGGACAAATCACACAGTAAAGGTGCGAGAATGTAAAGACACAAACAAGACAGGGACGTGGAATGGGGAATTATATGTCTCTGCTCCACAGCCACGGTGTAGAGTAAGCGGCCTGTGCAATTCTGGCAAGTGCTGTTCACTTAGCAGGGCAGGGATGGGTGGAGCTGGGGCCTCTTCAGCAATGCTCAAAGCTTCACTGGGATGTAGTTCCCTCTTTGTAGATCTATTAGGCTGCCAATGTCAAGTGTTACTTACTCCACCGGTGTGTTGTCCTCCAGTCACACATCACCGTGCAACTCTGCTACTCGTAGATCAGCTCTTATAGTGGACACATTAAAATGTACTATTGTGTACAAATGCGTTCCCTACTTTTTTGTAGAAATTAGTGTCAATGAAGGAGTGATGTTCAATGCCAGAAAGGGCCATTAGTTTGTCACCATTACTGGTCTTGAAATTGTTCTCAATGGGAAGTTATTTTTCATGTAGACTACTATTAGGAAGCAACAAAACCCAAGTTATACCACTTCCCATATTGCTAGCGGGAAATCTCCTCACAATTCGGTAGGATTGTCACAAGGCCAGTATAACCGTTTTGTTGTTCTACATTCATTATTCCCTTGTTCCTCCCCGCCAACCCCCATAGAACCCCCTTAGTAGACTGGGGTCTGCTTTTCCTTGTTTCCCCAAAAGGAAAGGAGATTGGATCTAGTAGATGGCAGCTTGAGGTAAGCACGCTTTTTGCAGGATCATGGTGCCAGAATGTGTGCCCATTATAAAAAGGCCAACATGTTTTTATTCTCTCAGTATTTCATTAAAAGGTGTTATGATCATTGAACATGATCATTGCTTTATTGACCTAGGAACAATGGAACTCTCTCTCTCTCTCTCTCTCTCTCTCTCTCTCTCTCTCTCTCTCTCTCTCTCTCTCTCTCTCTCTCTCTCTCTCTCTCTCTGCAATAGTGAGCTGTGTTGCCATCGTTGTCTTCCATGGTAAGGTATAAGGTGTTGTTTGTATCTGAACATAAACCAAGCATGTCAACTTCGCAACACTTGCAGAGTGAACCATGCATTTTCATTGTCCAAAAAATCTGTTTAATTTTCCATGTGATTTGGTGCTTTGCAAGTCAGCTTTAACGAACACCTAGCACTCGTGCAGTTTCTGAAAGACGACAATGCAGAAAGCTTTGAGCGTTGGTGTAGAACCAAAGATGGGATGGGAGGAGATGTAGTCTGCTGACTAATTTACATAATGTTGACCCTGGACATTTTGGGCCAATGGGAGGTAATTATGGAGGATTGTATGGGAACCAGTGTTGGTCGTGCGGGAGAATGGGATACGTGTCACGAGACTGTCGGGGTAGGCCACAGTATTTTAATCTATGTGCTCAGCAAATGCAATCCCCAACCATGCCATGTGTCCCAGACTCTGTGCAATCACAGCAGGTACAGTCTGGATAGAACCTGGCGCCTGACACTGCACAGACCTACACATTTCAGACAACTGTGCCAGCACAGGCACCGTTACAGTCATGAGAAAAGAATCCTCTGTTCCAAAGAGCGGTTACTCATTTTACCAGAGCAAGTGTTTTAGGAGGGAATCCTTTCCCGCTCCCAGGTACTAACATGTATCCGGATTAGGACAGCCCACAGAGATCTCTAATGTGCCCAGTGCTGTCTGTTTCTGCCGATCCGGAAGAGGAACTCCAGATAGGTGTAAAGGTAGGTGATCAAACATTTTCCTTCATTGTCGATACAGGGGCTTCGAAATCTTGCATTAAGGAAGGTAAGTTTCCCTTGTCAGGCAAAACAATGGACACAAAGGGATTCTCTTGAGCTACTGTGAAAAATCCTATAGATCCTTCACTGAAACCCTACCTAAAGTCTCCTCCCAGGTGGTCAGGGGAAGGCAGTCGCTTCCTGATCCCAATCCTGGGGGTGGTGTACTGCGCGGGAGGATCACCCAGGAGGATACAAGGTCAGGGGTGGGGACGAGAGTCCCTGGGATAAGGCAAGATATTTGTCCTCTGATAGGAGGGCTCTTCCCAATGTACCTAAATAGGTAATTACTTATTATTGTTGTAATGTGCCTGACTCCTATATTAAAGCAAGAAATGTGGACACAAAACTTATGAAAAACGAAACAAGCCTTAGCAAAGGAAACATCGCATTCCCACAAGTGTGCCCGTTGCCGCAATTCGGTACGAATTGGGGCTTCAATCGCTGCGATCAATTGCACTATGGAAATCGCTGTCATTGTTGCTGAAAGCGTCCATGTCATCATCTGCCAAACTTGATCATTTACTGGGTCAAGACTCAACCAGAAAGTATACAGGACTTCTAAACACATGGTACAAGATATGTTTAGAACAACTTGAGTATTTGGACATTCCAGTAGAAACTCTAAGAGAGAACCCCTGCGCCGCCAAAAGGAAGTTAATACACGGAGACTGTATAGCTGGGTGAAGCTCGCGCAGTAAAAACCACTATGAAATATTTGGTGAGATTCCCAAGTAGACATCACTGAGACCAATTTCTACGTCTCAGATTTAACTTATATCTAACAAAATAAATTCAATATATGAGACATGTAAGGAAAATTAGGGACAATCGCTGTCGATTCTGCAAAGACGAGTAGAATCAGGAAGACATCTGGTAACAGGGTGTCTGAAAGGAAATGAAATATGTCTCTACTTGGGGAAATACGCAGTAATGCGTCTCGAAATGGATGAATGGTGGCAGCAAATCTTGCAGGGAGATAGTAACATGTGCACTTGTGTGGCAGTTGACTTTATGGATGCAGTGTTAAAACAGGAAGACAAGCTAAACGAGGAAATAACTCATTGAAAAAGATGGAGAAATTACAATATCAGCAAAGGAGGGAAGGGGTGAGTGTGTGGTGTAAGGATGTAAGGCCCATTAAAAGATGCACCATTATCAGTAACTGGAGGTCCTGAAGTCGAAGACTAATTATACTGGGATGATACATCTGAACTGCCAAACAAACCTTGGAGGTGGGATGGAGATATCATTTTAATTGTGTAAAGGAAAGATGAGTTGTATTTAGAAATGGAAATGTAATTTAATGAAATGTAATAAAAGGTTTGTAATAAACTTAAAACATTTTTTAAAAAAGGAAACATCGTTTTTGGAATCCCAAATCAAACACCCTCCTTATTCCCAAGCGTACATTGTACAGGAATCTGGAAATATTGTCTTAAATAAATTAGCTTCCTCTATAAAAAAAAAACAATTCTAACAGTCCTTCTCTTAAAGAGTTCAGGGAAATTAAAACTACCCGTAAAAAGAACTCCATTATGAGAAGAACTAATTTTGTTGAAGGGGACTACAAGTCCCACAATCCCAGAGGTACTGGGACGAGGAAGATGGCTGAAGAGGCATGCAGATGTAGGAGTCAGGCAATTAGGCCTAGTGGCCATTGCAGTAGTCAGGCAATTGAGCTTAACAGCCCACACCTGAAAACTGGTAATGAACCTGGGGCGCATAAAAGGCCCCCTCAGGAAAGGAGGAGTAGAAGGAGCTGGAATGAGAGCTGGAAGGCAGGCTGTTGTGGCAGAATTAGAGAAGAAACACAAGGCTCGCAAATCATGAAGATGTGGGAGCACAATAGGGACGCTGGAACGTGGAGACAGCAGATTTCACCTGCAAGTTCTGAGAGAGAGTCCAGTTCTCCCAAAATTTGAAGTGCAGAGGCTGCACAGTGGAAGACGTGCAGGAGACTACGTTTTCCCCATGTGAGCCTTATTGCCGTAATTGCATAGCTGAGAACATGCAGGAGACTGAGGCCAGAAGCAAGAGGCAAACCGAGGGTCTTGGGAGGAAAAGGAACTCCCAATTTCAGTGGCCGGACCAGAGGCACCCATGCAGGACAAGGGTGTGGGTTCCCAGTAGGCCAGAAGCAGTGTAACCCGCAAAGCAAGTGTCTGAGAAGCCAGAGAGTGAAGCACGACATTTGAACACTTTGCGCAAGGCTTGCCGGTAACTGTTTCCAACTCCTTATTGAGTCGCGTATGATTTTAGGCGAGCAGAAGCGGTTTGTTACATTCAAAGTACTGTTCACAATGAAAATGAGGAATTCGCGTATACTGTGAAGCACCTAAAATTCGCGTGAGAGCTCAAGTCATTGAAATCCATTGTTGAACTACTTAAATGTTGAGTCTAACGGAGTGGTCGTGTGTCCCTAATTAAGAAGCGGGAACGCTCTCTAAACCATTACTGAATACCTACCTTGACAATACCTGAGTTAAAAGGTATAAAGTCTGAAAACTACATCAAAAGGAGGTTGCGTGTACCCTTATTGTGATTCCCAAAGGAAGTCAGAACTTTATCCTTTGCTGTTACACGGGAATACTATTTTCTCTTCATCGTTAAACCTTGAAATCAACTTTAAAGAAAGGTTGCATTTTGCCTAATTTTGTTTTCAAGTGAGAGACTGAGGGCCTCATTACACGGTAGGCGGTAAGGGTTTACCGCTACCGGTAAACCCTTACCGCCTTACTACGAGTTCCCTTTGCGGGACCCGACCTTAACGGCTGGTTTTACCAGCCGTTAAAGTAGGGTGCCACAAAGGGACCTTGGTGCTAATTACGGCACCGCAATTTGCGGTACCGTAATTAGCGCCTTCCCCATTCCTATTATGCCCTATGGGGGCAACAATGGGAATGGGGAAGTGCCTTGGTGAGTGGGGAATTACCGCCCCCGCTCACCTTGGAGTAGGGCGGTAATTCCGCCATCAACCAAGGAGGACACGGTAAAATACCGGCGGCAACCATGGCGCTTATAGCGCCATGGTTACCGCCTACCGTGTAATGAGGCCCTGAGTCTTATATTGTACCCAGAAGTGATATTCTTTCCATTTCTATGGAGTATAAAGTTTAAATTATTGAAGAGAAGAACAAGCATTGCCCAAGCCCAGAGGCGTATACTGAAACCAACCTTTCTAAGAGTTAAAGAGACTTACAACTGCACTGTGAAGTTGTTAAAATACAAGTGTACCGAGGGGGCGTGGTCTGGAGCGCCAGCAATGCGGCTGCTTCCCCGAGGGCCTCCGCCCGAGACCCGCGGCATTTAGCATTTAATCAACCCCTAGCGAATGGATCGAATCGACTGATGGAGCTATGGCAAGCTGATATGCTGGGGCACTCGCCGATGTGCAGTAAGGCTCCATTATTCCCGATTAAGCACTGAAATGGATCGAACTCCCACGCGCTCGCAGTCCGGCAGCGACGTTTTCAAGATGGCGGACCTGACCTGCTGAGGAGGTGGAGCTGTGAGGAGAGATTCCTCGCCCCGTCACCGGCGGCTCGCTCCTAAGATTTCCAGGGTACTGACACGGACAGAGCCGTGAAAACGAAGGGCTCCCCTCTCCGTGGCTGACCAGCGAGCAGCGTCGGAGCCAGATCCGAACCGAGGACTGGAAGAACTGCGGCATCTGAGAGCGGCGACAAAAGAGAGCTGAGCCCATCCCCCATAAGCATTGGCCCTGCGGAGTGATCGAAGCGCTCAGCACCCGAGTCACTCACTAATTGAGGGCCCTGAGGCCTTGTTCTAAACTCTGCCCAACGGGGGTGAATCACTTGAGTCTCTGATAAGTAGCTGAACTCCAGCTTCCCCTCCCCCAACACCATTCCAGCTACGACAGAGGAACCCGGACACGCGGCCATAGAAGCATGAGCCTCGATCCTCCGCTGGCTCAGCCACCTGGCGAATTCCTGGGGCGCCCCTGCCCACCGTCACCCTGATATCCTGGATCTCAGCCCTATGTAGAGCCTGAAACAGCAGCTCTCTGGCGGGCAGTCCCCTACCCTTTGCGACCCATTCGGAAAAGAAACCCCAGGGTCATTGTACTGGCAAGATGTCGAAGCCTGCTAAAACACCCAAGTCCTCGGACATTTTCACCATGCTCCTAGAGCCGGATAAGGCAAAGAAGCCGGACCTTCCCCCTAGGCTCACCCCACAGAAGGCCCCGGAAGAACAAGCTAAACTGGCCACCAAAGATGACATGGTGGCCTTCATGCGGGACATCAAAGCTGAGTTTAGGTCCTGCATGACCGAGCTCACCACACGTCTAGAACAGACAGACCAACGACTCACAGAAGCCGAACAGAGGCTAGGAGAAGTCGAGGACTTAACCCAGAGCCATGATGCAACGCTAATAGAAATGCGACGCGAGATTCAAGAACTCCAGACTAGAAGCGAAGTGCTTGAATTTAAGCAGGAGGACCTGGAGAATAGGGCACGACGGAATAACCTGCGCATCCGAGGGGTCCCGTTGTCTGTCCAAGACAGAGAACTACCAGAATATATAAGCAATTTTTTCCAGGCCCTTCTCCCGCTCACGGACAAAGCTCAACTCGTCCTGGACCGAGCCCACAGACTGCGCCCGAGGCGAGGAGTAGACTCAGATGGCCCCCCGGATGTACTCACTAGAGTCCATTTCTACACCACCAAAGAGGCCATCTCGGCGATAAGCCGCACCAAGGACGAGCTCTCATTCATGGGTACCCCACTTCAGATTTTCCAGGATCTCTCCCTGATGACCCTTCAGAAAAGAAGAGCCCTCAAGCCCTTGACCCTGTTCCTCCAAAGCCAGCAGATCCGCTACCGATAGCTGTTCCCATCCACTGTCCAATTCACATACCAGGGAACCCTGCGCAAAATCAGCCATCTTGAGGACGCGAAATCCATCTTGCATCCAAACTCCCCGGAGGCCTCGCTCTCCTCCAGTCCTCATCTCCCGCCAGAAGAACCGGACCAATCACCCCAAAGACAGCAACAACAATCCTGGTCTAAAGCACAGAGATGCTGGAGGATACGATGATCCAGTCATACCCCTCCATCGTGATCTAGCCGATCCCGAAACTAAAGCGGAACATAACTATGCCGCGGGCCCCGAGCGGCCCACACCCCACTCAGAGGAGTATGTCACCAACTCACCCTTGGAGGCGAACCAAGTCCAATGGTTCTACCCCGGCCCTGTTGGTGGGGAAAACAGTTTTGGCCCTGTTGGCCGTGGAGAAGGCCGCACAGAAAACCCGCCCCCCCACACACATCCATGTTCACCCTCCCGTTTCAGTTTGCCCTCCCGTTGGAGAGGTTATAAAACAAGACCACCAGAGAACCGCATTGTGACCAAGCTCTTGGATGATGCCTGAAACTCATAACTCTCCCCCACAGAGTCCACCCGAGCCGTCGTGGAAAGCCCACGATGACCCTCAACCACACCTGAAAGGGAAGTTCCTAACCCTCAACGTCAGAGGCTTAAACGGGCCGCAGAAGAGGAAATCTATGCTACGGCGTCTACAGAACGAAGAGGCCTAAGTCGTATTCCTTCAAGAAACTCACCTGATTCCAGCAGATTTCACTAGGCTCCGCGACAGACAATTCCCGTTACAATTCCTGGCATCGAACGGCACCAAAAAAGGTGGAGCGGCTTTACTCATCGCTAAGACACTTAGACCACAAATTTTAGACACTGTGCTTTGCCCAGATGGCCGCTTCGTAGCAATTAAATGCCAGATCTACTTCCAGCTATACTCCCTTATCTCAATCTACGCCCCGAATGATAAACAGGAAGAGTTTTACTCAGCTCTGGAAGATGCCCTCCGGCCATTCGTGGAGGGTCAAACGATAATAGGGGGAGACTTCAACGGAGCCCCTGACCCAATCAAAGATAAATCTCCCCCCCTGCTCGTAAAGACTTCAGTGTGGCAACAGCTCTGCTTAAACTTTTCCGCACCTTGGATGTGGTCGACACATGGAGAGTCTTACACCCAGAGGTCCGCGACTACTCATTCTATTCTTATGTACACAGAACTTACTCTCGCATCGACCTGCTGCTGGCTTCCCCCCAAGTCCTGGCTTACACCGATGAGGTGACCATAGGTCCCAGAATCTTATCGGATCATGCCCCGGTCATGCTAACATTGAGAGCCCATGACCCTGACCCGCTCCCAAAACGCAAGTGGTCCCTATACGACCCGGTCTTGAATGACATGTCATTAAGGGATGTCGTAGCGAAAGCCATCAAGGACTACTTCAAAGAAAATAAGAGCAAGGCCACCTTACCGGCCAACATGTGGGACTCAATGAAAGCGGTTGTGAGGGGGGTCCTAATCGCCCAAGGAGCGGCCTACCACAAAAAGAAGTGCCAGACTCGCCAGATCTTACAGGAGGACGTAGAGAGAGCAGAAGCTATATGTAAAGCAAAAAACTGGATGACCAGAACCCATCGAGCCCTGCAGATAGCTCGAAAGAAGCTAGAAGCACATTACGCTGAGGACACTGCTCAGATTCTTGCCAGAACTAAGCAGAGCTACTACGCTAAAGGGAACAAGGCCAACAAATTTCTGGTGGAAAAACTGGCGAAGACCAGAAAGAGAAATTCCATCCTAGGCCTCCGCGATTCCCAGGGCAGAGTCCAGTTCGCAGAGGGAGACAAGCAACACATCGCAGTCACTCACCTCACAGACACGATGACAGCCTCCCCGAGATCACCTGAAGAGCAGCTCTCGTACCTGCGAGACGCAGCGCTTCGCCGGATCACCCCTACGGAGCGAGACGAGCTGGAGACACCGATCACGAGCGAAGAGGTCGACAAAGTCATCAAAAGTCTCAAACCAAGGGCCCCGGGTCCAGACGGATTCTCGACCCGCTTTTACAAAGTCTTTCGCTCGCAGCTGGTGACCCCCCTCACATCGCTCTTTAACTCCTTCGCTACCTCGGGGTCCATCACCTCATCCATGCAGGAATCGATCACGGTTCTCGCCCTGAAGCCGGGAAAAGACCCCAGGGACATCACAGCGTATAGACCTATCTCTCTACTAAACCTGGGCGCTAACATTTACTCAAAGGTCTTGGCCAACCGATTAGCGAGAGTGCTCCTGGACATCATCGACCCAGACCAGACAGGATTCGTACTGAATAGATCCGCTGCAGACAACGTCCGCAGGGTCCTAAACCTGGTTGAAGTCACTCAACGAGATGCACGTAAATTGGCTGTGCTAGCTTTAGTTGCGACTAAAGCCTTTGACAAAGTAGATTGGTCATTCCTCCGATTCACCCTAGAGTCCTTTCACTTTGGACCCACATTTCAGAAACTCGTCTTAGCAAACTACCAATCATTGAAGACCTTGCTCCGCGTTAACAGCTTCCTATCTAACGCGATCCCCTTATGCGGCACCAGACAAGGATGCCCCTTTTCTCCCCTGCTCTTCGCCCTGGTTATGGAGCCACTGGCCCAAAGGATCCGACTGAACCCCAGAATCAAAGGCCTCCAAGTAGGCCCCACTCAACATAAAATAGCACTATATGCGGATGATGTGTTATTAACCATATCGGACACCACCCAATCGCTGAGGTCCTCCCTGGCAGAAATTCACCGCTTTGGTAAAGTTTCAGGATTTGCGATAAACTTCGCAAAATCATCGGCCCTGGGGGTGAGACTGGAGCAGGAAGATAAGGATTCTTTCAGAGCCCTCTGCCCGATCCAGCTCAGCGAAAAGTCCATCCCCTACCTAGGAGTACAGATCACAGCCCGACCGGAGGATACCTACCAAGCGAACTTTCAACCACTGTTCAAGATCTTGGAGGAGGACCTCGCAGGAGATCTCACTACTGGGCCGCATAGCAGCATGTAAAATGAACCTCCTTCCACGCCTGCTTTACACCTCTTCGGCCATTCCAGTTTAGTTTTGATCCCCCGATCCCAACTATTGCGCCTCCAAAGGAAGGTACTATGCTTCATCTGGAAAGGTAAAAAGTCAAGGATCCCGCTCAAGACGATGCTGAACAATCCAAACTTGGGAGGCCTAGGAGTCCCAGACCTCCAGAAATTCCAGATCGCAGCCCAGCTGGCTCACACTGTGGGCTGGACGATAACCTTGAACAGACCTATATGGGTCGAGATTGAACAATCCCGCTTACCCCTCCCTCTCCGCTTCCTCCTGCACCTTTCCCCCGTCCTCCGAAAAACGTGGCCAAACATCCTCTCTTCCACTAGGCAGACTGTGAAAGCTTGGGAATGGACTTGTAAACAGAGGGGAATCCCTAGAGGCCTAGGCCCAGCTTCCCCGGTATTTCATAACCCAGCGTTCTCCCCAGGAACCCACCTAGTGAACTTTAAGAACTGGATCGCCGGCGGCCTCAGCTCCCTAAACCAGCTCTTTGAGAGGAATCAGCCACTCACTTTTGAACAATGCAAAAACACATTTGACCTGGCGGAAACAGACAGATTCACATACGTGCAACTGCGGCATTGGTGTTCCCATCCAACAACGCACGAGGCAGCGACCCGAGATCTAGACCCTACAGAGCTGACAATCGCAGATCCCCCACACCGAGGGCGCATCTCAGCGATGTACAAGCTGTTGCAGACAAATCTCCTGGTCGCTAGAGCAACCAACATGAACCAATGGGAAACAGACCTAGGATACCCAATAGAAGACCAGGTCTGGTCAGACATTTGGTCTCGCACGCGGGCCTCCTCCTTCTGAATCACTAATCGGGAGTGTGCCCATAAACTACTTCTAAGATGGTACTAGCCGCCACTTAGACTATACCATTTCAACCCAGCCTTGGACCCTCGATGCTGGCGTCGATGCGGCCTACAGGGATCGTTCATCCATATGTGGTGGGTCCTGCCCACTGGTTGCAAACTTCTGGGCCCAATGCATCGCCACCATAGCAGACATAACTGGGATAAAGCTGCCCTTGGAGCCAGAATCAATCCTACTAGGAGCCCCGCTTCCAGGCATATACCCAAGGTCGGGTAGAAGTGCCACCCTCCTCACTCACCTCCTTCTGGCCGCTAAAATCACAGTGGAACGAACCTGGAAATCGCCGGAGGGACCCCTGATGATCCTATGGTGGCTGAAACTTTGGGACATCTTTGTCGCAGAAAAGATCATGGCAGCAAACAGAGGCCTCCTTCACCGCTTCACGAACATCTGGTCCCCTGTAATAGACTATGACCAGAGCTATCCAGCATTAACTATTAAGCCACGAGCGGTAACAAACGATCCAACGGCAAGGAGCACGGAGATGATACAACGGACAGAAGAGCAAGATTTGGACGTTAACTAAGGGGGGACGGGACTGGGGTTGATGGGGGAGGAGATGATCAATGAGCTGCACAGAGTGTCATGAAAGAATATGTTGTAATGTACTTTTCTCTGGTGTGTCGATCAAAAATAAACATGTTTAAAAAAAATACAAGTGTACCATTATTACCTGAAGCTGAGAGAGTGGCCCCAAGGCTTTTGGGTAATTACTTGGGGCTGATAACTAACAGAAAGGTGTGAGTAAAGCAGGGTAAGTGGAATTAATTGCTTGTGAAGAATATTCTGAACATAGACACAACCTGGTTCCATGTGTTAATATCCCTGAAAAAATGTTGCCAAACAAGAATGGCGCTGTTTTTGTTGCGGCAATATTAACCCATGGAACCTGCAGGGGACACCCCCGCAACCCATGTATTTTTTTAAAGGGAAGGGGGGACACCCCTACAATCCCCGCTCCCATTTAGCCCATAAATTATCCCCATAAATAATGTTGCCTATGCCGTTTCCCGGCGACCATATATATGGTGACATTATTCATGGGGATAATATTACCTGATACCCACAACCTGTGGTGCCAAAGACTGCGGAAGCCAGAGAGAAGTGAATCTTGTGGGCAGAACCAGGTTGTTGTGGCAGACAGACAGCAAAGGCAAAGAGGCTGCCCCTTTGGAAAGTCATTGAAATGAAGTGTGCCTTGTCTACCTGAAGAGGTGAAGAGTTTTGTCAAAACCTGCCTAACAATTGCCGAATGTAGTGAGCTGAGGTAGTAGTACTTAAACTGTGTTGACGTAACTTTGAAACAGTTACGTACTGTGGGACAAAGGTGACTATTTTCATAGTATCAACTATAGAAGTATGGTTGTTGAAGTGGAAGCAGCAGCCCAAAGAAAACATCCCAAGAAATACACCAATGTAAAGTTGCAAACACCGGAGTCCTAACTGTTTATTAAGAACTGTGTGTCGTTGGCACAGAAGGGGGACATTACACCTTCTTTTGAACTGTGGCAAACTATTTGGAGGAAGAGACAATTTATCATAACCAGTATTACCATTGGTGCTATTTCTTTTCTGCAAGATGTAGTGTATCTTTCATTCAGCAACAAAGATTTGTTACCAGTGGATTTTGTTTAATGAAAATGTTTCTTTGGCTTGGAACTATCAAGAGCTGGTTCAAAACCTTTCTTTTTCTTTTGTTGAACATTTTTAGTTGACTTTGAATCCTGGGGAATGGAGCTTGACCAGGACAGGAGAAGGCCATTCAGACATTTTATTAATATTGTTTACTATATTGTGTTGCTATATATTTTCTGTATATGTTTGTTGTTTAGTTTGAGGGCCAGTTATCACCTGGTAGAGAATGTTCCCTTAGCTATTAGACTAGGCAGGGTATTCTTCTGTACAGTAGGGCAGCAAGGTATATTCTTTATATAATTTCCTTAATATAATGGCATATTTTGAGAAATATACAAGCAGTTGTATGCCTCACATTCCTGACCCCTCACACTATCCTGTTGGTTCCTTATACAGAGGATCTATGTATTAAGGTAGGTACACAAAATGTATCTGCTCCTTTGTTGTACTGTACAGATACCCAGGCAAATCTCTTGTGCAGATTTCCTAAGTGAGCTGAACATGACAATTGCTTTCACGGAGGAAGGTATAGTATGCTTGACTCCAGATTTGTATCCAGTGAGAGAACCAGTGCTTTTTCATGCATGTTATAATGGCAGTGTGGAAAGGGGTGTCTGTACATTCAGCCTTATTCCTTTATGGAGTAATGGTTGTGTTAGGTTTGGTCCCTGGGATCAGAGATCGGACATGGAGGGTGCCAATTGAATTTCTGTTTCGACCTGCTGAGTCACAGGACGTAGCACCAGGCCCTATTGTCACAATTCCTCTGGAAGCAGTCGTCATTAAAAGGACAGGGTTGCTTTGTCAGGCACCAATGAGGAAGGCGGAGAGTGGCACACCGTCTTGTGCATCGATCTAACCTTATCGCTAAGGTACATGTCCGGCAAACAATTGTTTGTGAAAGCTGAAGACACAGGCAAGATGGTTTTTGAGATTAGGGTACCTTGCCAGATAATGATAGAGCAAAGGGAAGTACCGCAGACCATGGTGATTGTTTGAAATACATCACATTATTGGAAAGAGGCTTGGAGAAGGTGCCAGACCATTTGTGGGCCAGCGATCCTCATGATGTGGGGTTGTTAAAGAGTGTTGGAGCAGTACAGATATAATATAAACCTGGTGCAATATTGCCACATGTGAGGCAGTACCCCATGTCTAGTGAGGCTGACAAAGGGATTTATGAGACCATTATGGCATTGTTGAAGCAAGGCATACTACAACTTCTGTGTCCCCATATTACATGGGCATCTACCCTGTGAAGAAAGCAAAGGGATCCAGTTGGAGGATGGTTCAGGATTTGCACCCTCTGAATAATATTGTTGAGGCGGAGTTTCCAGTGGTGCCAAATCCTGCCACCATTCTCTGTAACATCCCTTCTGGGTGGACCCACTTCACTGTAATTGATAAAAAAAAAAAAAATTCTCTGTCCCCTTACAATCTCGATTCTCAGTGCCCTATGGCGTTTATGTATCATGGCCAGAGATTTGAGCACACTAGGTTACTCCAGGGGTACTGTGAATCTCCAAGGGTTTCAATAGGGTGGTTGAAATAGATTTGGGGAATTTACATGTGTCCATCAGTATGCAGACGATTTAATACTGGTCTGTAGCGATTTCAGAACAGCAGTGTCGAGGAGACTCAATAACACTCCTCACACTGCTTGCGGGGAAGGGTTACAAAGTGTACAAAGAAAAATTGCAATGCTGCCACACAGAGATAGTATATTTGGGGCAAGTGATAGCGCCCCCAGGAAGGAAGGTAATGCCTGAGCGAGCCACTGCAGTTCAGAATACACCTTAGCTAGTTACTGTGATACAGATGAAGCAGTTTTTGGGACTCTAACTATTGTAGATCGTGGATATTTGACTACTCTAGTTACATGAGGCCCTTACTGCAGTGGAGCGCAGAAGGTGAAAGGTCTGATTGAATGATCAGATGAGATGGTGACTTTTTTTTCGAGAGCTCAAGGCTGCGATCTGCAATGCGCCAGTCTTGGTGACCCTGGATTACAATAAGCCTTTTTTTTACTCTCACATTCGGATGGGTAGGTGATGACAGCGGCCATGGCCCAGAAAACATCACTAGGCCA
Source organism: Ambystoma mexicanum (assembly GCF_040938575.1). Lineage (NCBI taxonomy): Eukaryota > Metazoa > Chordata > Amphibia > Caudata > Ambystomatidae > Ambystoma > Ambystoma mexicanum. The sequence continues at coordinate 50,604,761 of NC_090933.1, read as the reverse complement.
TAAACCCATGGCTTACTAAAACAGACTCCTACACCCAGTTTTGCAGGACCAGTTTACATGTGAACAAGCTCTAGCAGCAGGGGCTTTTGTGATACAAAAGTCTTCCAACATTAATATGGGTTGCCGTTGCCTAGTGATATTATATGTGGAGCATGTGTGTTTTTGTGAATTTGGAGTCCAAAATCGATTTTGACAAACTAAAAGGTTTCCGGGTATGAAGTTATTCTATCAAATGCTTCCCTACATTCAGTAAGGTGTCACCTAGACAATGCCACAACATTTGTAGCAGAACCAGTGAAACCTGAAAACGTGTCCATTACTGTGCGACTTATGGGGGAGAAGAGGAAGAGAGGACGAATGTTAAGGAAGGTGCCTTAGATGGAAGTGATGTACTCTTTGTTGACAGTATACTTCGACAATTGATCAAGACACTGGTGAGAGGCATACGGGTGCAGCCGTTGTGGGCCCTGTGGATGGGGAATACCAGGTCAGGATGACGAAACGGTTGCCTTCACATTAGGCTGCACAAGCGACAGAACTAGTGGAACTCAAAGAGGGGTTGGAAATGAGTAAAGGGAAGCAAGTCACTATTTATTCTGACTCCATGTATGTAACCTCCATGGTACATTCAGGCTTGGCCACATGGTGAAGGAGAGGGTTTAGGAGATCTGACGGGACCCCTGTCCAGTATACTGCTCTCTTATCCAGACTAATCGAAGCGCTAATACTGTCAACAGAGGTGGAAATAGTTAAATGCGCTGCACATACTACCCATACTGGATCAATAGTACTTGGAAATGATGCCACAGACAGAACAGCAAAAGAGGCCGTTTATTTTCCCATTCCCAGATCCCTGAAAATAGAAACCGTGTCCCAACAGGTACAGTTGCCAGTCCCATATACTGTGATCCCTTTGCTCCATACTGTAGAAATGCAGAAAAGAGCAGTAAAAGATGAGTAGGTGCTCTGGGCAAAGAGAGGAGGTGCCCTCTCGCCCGCACATTTTCTGTGGCGACAGGAGCTTTCAGGAAAGGTAGTGATGCCTGTAGAGCTGCTTCTTGTGGCTCTAGAGCAATTACATTATCCGTCACACACTTCTCAAGAGACAAATTGCAGCAGCGCTACAGGAGGAATGGTTTATACCAAAGCTTCAAGATGAGGTGAGTACATTTGTAGGGAACTGTTTAGTTTGCAGAGAATTAAATCCTGGAAAAACAATGACAACGGTAAGAGGAATTTTGCCTCGACCTTCTGAGCCTTTTCGTGAACTCAACATAGATTTTGTGTGTTTGATACAAGATGTCATAATTTCCGGTAACTCATTGTGGTGGTTTACCTATTTTCCTGATGGCATGAGGTTGGTCCCTACATACACCCTGATGCTAAGCCTGCCGCAACCGTTTTGGTGATTGGTGTATTTCCACAGTGGGGAATTTGTGACGTCCTGAAATTCGCCAATGGGATCTGCTTCTTTAATGCCTTGTTTTTGTAGAGAAACCACTCAACGCTCACACCAGAAAAAAATGCAACCTAGGGAAAAGGGCCCAGCAAACCTCTTGCAAGGATAACAAGATTTATTTCCACAAAAATAAAAATGTGCCAGCAAACTACTCTGATGCCACGGAACGTTCTGGCAAAATAAGTACTAGCAACACTTTATAAAGGCATACAGTGTCATCAGTGACGTAAATTATACAAAGTACAAATCCAAATGGCTGGGTGGTTGAGACCCTGTACATAGGCTACCTATTCCATAAAGGATGCCAGGACATTGGTCCCAGGCCCTTCTGTCCATCTTCTTCCACGTGGGCTCCTTATACGTTATTAGGCATGAAGCTACAATGAATTAGTGATTATGTAAAGAAAAACAATGTAGTCTCTATCTCTAACCCGATGTGCACCTGGTACAGCAGTCAAGGGATAAGAGGATACTTAGAGGCCATTTCATCTAAGAGACTACAGCTAGATTCCAGACACGTCGGCGCCCATCCAAATCTCCTCACTCTCATTTTGGCTATGTTATTTTACTCGTCCCGGCACCTCGCAGCACAAATCACGTGACCTATGGTGAAGGCAACTGGTCCCTGCTTTCTGATCTTTCTTGATCGATTAGGGGTTTAACAGTTTTATGGTCGGTGGTCTGGGACTGACTGGTACCTTGGAATGCTGGAGGTATTGGGATGGGGCATCTGAGTGCTATTACTTAGAGCTTGGATGTGGTAGGTTGGATGCTCATGCCCTCCTTTTCGTGGGATTGCTTTCGCAGAGAGCTCAAAACCCCCCTTGCGGCCTTGCAGGGCGAATTACTCCTGGAATACGAATGCTAGCAACATAAGACAATGATAGGTCTATGAATCTCTGTAGCCCTGGCCTTTCTCATGAGTGCCCACACTACAATCTATTCCCTAATCTCATATGCAAACATGTATTTCCATGTGCATGCAGCTTGAGCCACGACCCTGGCTGCAGTGCAAAACTAGGCCTCAATTTCAATATGGCTGCTACTATCTAATATGGCGTTTGGTTCCCCATGTATACTAGAGCAAAACCATACGCCACCCTCACCGCACTATAGCACATGTCAATGCCCCTCCTGCCCCCTGTAGCCTCCCCAAGTCCCTACTGCACACTTCCAGGCCTCTGCCTCATCCAAAAGCGATGGGGGGCCTGGGACAATCGTCCCCCATTCCCAAAATTTTCTGAAAATCACTTCGCTACCACATGTTGTGTTTGGTGTGCGACCCTCAGGCCAACGGAATATTGTATCTTTTGAATGGAATTATTAAAGTTTGATTACCAAGGATTTGCGTGGATCTAAGGAAGAGTTGGCTGTGTTGTTTACCACTAGCCTTGTTTTATCTAAAAAATCAGCCACGGAAGGAACACCATCTCAGTCCTGATGAGATACTGTCAGGGCACAGATTACACACACCGCTTTCACCCACATGCACAGCATCATTTGCCCACAAGTCAGCAGAGAATCTTGGTGAGGAGTTTAGGGAATACCTTAGGGCTTTAGCCAAGAGTTTAACACAGTGCTAGCATGAATTATGTATGTTTACTTGGATGATTACGCTGGTGCTTCGCTGCCGCGAGCGCGCTGTTAGCGTTGACATGGTGACCTGACTTGAAATGACATAATCTAAACAGGTGAACAGTCCGAGAGCTATTTGCTTACTGATGGGGAAGATCTCTATGGGGCAGGCACATTTATTTGTGGTTAGCTAGAATTATGCATGTTTATCTTGACTAGCGTTCCGACCCTAATGAACGCTTGTGCCTAATTTAACCCTTAGTGGGGGGAATACTTGGGACGACAATCCTTGTCATCAGGTCTCATTTCTCATATGTCGGTGATGGTGGCACACAACATAAGAGCACTTGAGTGACACATTTCTTTCTCTCAATACTACAGAGAGTTGGAGTTTTATCCTCCTGTGGAGGAGTGAAAACATATGAGTAACTAGTGTGACTGCACACCTGGGAACTGGGTGAGTGTCTCATTATGATTTAACACAGGAATGTGGTGAATATTTACACAGTAGCTAGACGTTATTAGTCTAGGAATAGTTCTTATTTGGTTACAGGTCACACTTGAACACAGAGATCTGTGGAAAATAAGAGGTTAGTCTTACTAGCTTTGTAGCTAACTGAATAGTGTAATACAAAATATTAAAATACATATATGTTAATAACAGTATACTACATATTGTAGGTAGATGGAAGAAAATGTAAGTTAACACTTCAGCAACGAAGGACAGTTCAAAGCCCTGAAGATGGATACGTTGGCATTTAAGGAAAATCATTTGTGTTGATTTGCACCATGCTGTACCAATTGTTTAAGTTGTAACTCAAATGAAGCACTGAAAGATGTTATGATTATTGAATATCTGTTTTTGTTTTTAAAGAAGGTTTTACTTTGTATACATCACTTGTTATTGCTCACGGACTGATCTATTAAGTGATTACAATTTTGGAACATGCAATTAAAATTTGTTTTGTAATTAGGAATATTGGGCCTCATTATGAGGTTGGTTATAACCCGGGTTGCCGCCAACCCCGTAACACCGAATCCGGCGCCTGTCTTCCCGGTGCCACCGGGACATTACAAGTCCCGGTGGCGCGGGAAGTCGGGCGCCAGATTTTGTAAGTCCCCATTCCCATGGAGTCCATTAGGACTCCATGGGAGTGGGGAGGCAGAAGCAATGGAACCGTTGCTAACGGTGCCGGTGCTTCCATGGTGAATCTGCCCACTGGGAGCCGCTGCGCCTGCCAGGGTCAGACCCGTCGGGCGCAGCGGCCCCGGCAGGCAGACTCGTAGTGTGGTGGTCCAGAAATAAGGGTGCCGGTGAGCTTACCGGCACCCTTGTTTCCAGACCGCCACCCTTGTAATGAGGCACCATTAGCAATAGCAATAAGAGTGCAAGTGGGTTACCTGTTGGTAACAACATACCTTTTCTGGTTTGCTACATAGTGTCTCCATAGGACTGGGGGCAATACCCATATGCACCTGAAGTTAAGAAGTAATTTCAGAAGCAATAGCATATCCACCTCATTCCATCCCTGCTGTATAATCTTTTGTTAGACCAACCTAGAGGTCCACGCAACACTTACATAACAGAATATTCCCGAACCCGTAATTTGCAAAGATAGATACAACAACAAATCATGCAGCAGTACTCCGCTTCAGTGAGGTTGAGGCAAGCAGAATCCTGAGACTGAACAAGTCCACAGGTGTGACAAAGTGGTTTCTTCTGACAAACCTGAGGCCTTGTTAAAACAACTTGAGTGGTCAATACGCAGAGAGATTAATCTCAAATTACAGACAACAATACATGCACAATATAATACCACAAGGTTTGAGGGTTTCTTTAGAACTGACCATTTGCAAGGATAATCCTACCTTTGTCAAACGTTGACAACAGATTCTGAACAAGTGTTCCTTAGATTTATTATTACTAACAATAGAGGAACTTGCACATAACATTAGAACTCTCGACGAAGAGATCAACAGTATTAAAGTGACTTTGAGTGGTAACCTCTCCCAAGAGCAAATTCTTCTCATCCTACAAGAGACTAACCAAAAATTAGATAAATATAAAAAAGAATGAGAAGCCAAAAAATAAAGGATATTCAGGAGAGACAATATAAACTAGACATTGCCTATAGTAGGCAGGAGTGCTACCAACAAAGGGCTCCCACCTATAATCACCCAGCTGTACCAAAACCTAGAGTACCTAACGTAGAAACAATGTCCTCTGAGACATCCAGTACAGAGTTGGAGATAACTCCTGAGTTGGGGGCTGACACTCCAGCTGCGACATCGAGTTAAACCGTTACCTGTCAGGTCTCTTTTTTAGAAAGGGACAGACCCGAAAGAGGGAAAAAGAAAAAATCCACAAAGAAAGACGACGATAACAAAAAGGACCTAGTGGTGAACATCTCAATACAACAGTTGTCTAAATTTGAACTTAGTGTTCTACAGAAACGCCTGTCTTTTGTGTTGCAATATAGCAGTACTCGATTACGTAAGAAAATCGATTTCTTTAAATTAATGAGGAAACTTAAGCTCAAAGTGTTTTTTTATTCTCTAGAACAACAGAGTGGTAGTGAAGAAGGTTCTGGATATTTGGAAATGGCACCAAAGAACACTTTCTATCCACCAGTACAAAACACGATCCTGACTGCTTTTGAGAAACCGGTATTGCAGGGTCTTAATAAGATACAGTTCCAACCTAAGAAACATGGGCATTTTACACAGAGCGAGAGACAGGCTCTCAAAGGGTTCTTAGACAATCAAAGTTACATTTTAAGCCAGCTGATAAGGGTGGGGCAATTATCCTGATGGACAAGGTGGAATATCTTAAAGAAGAAGGGAGACAATTTAATGATGGGGAAACATACCAGGAAATGGTATACTATTCGACACAGTAGGTGAGGGCACTCATCAAGGAAGTCTTAGATGAGAATGATAATAGGGAAGTGATCCGTGAATGTACAAGAACGTTTTTAGAAATAACTCATCTGGTATGCCGTTTTCTTTTTTTATATTACCCAAGATATACAAGAGTCTAGTCAACCCACCAGGGTGCCTGATCATTGCAGCAATGAGCAGTTTACTCGAACCACTTGCAAAATATCTAGATAAAGCCATTCAATCGCTAATACAGGGCAGTGCTACATATATTAAGGACACCACCCACGTTTTATCTGAACTAAATACAATAGTTTGTATAGTGTTGCAACATCCTCTTCACCATGGACGTCACAGCCCTGTACACAAATATAGTGCATGAGGCGGGATTAGAGGTCATGAAGTGGCTTTTACTAATATCTGTCTCCTGTATTGCTGACAGGGTCTTTCACCTTACTCTACTTAAGCTGGTGTTGATGAATAACTTATTTGAGTTTGAGAAGAGGTATTTTATACAGGTATGTGGCACAAGCATGGGAGCGGCCATGGCACCCAGCCATGCAAACACCTATATGCTTTACCTAGAGACATAACGTGTTCTGAACTCGACAAGGTGGATGCAACATCTTTCCATGTTTGTGAGATATATTGATGATGTTTTTGACATCTGGGCTGGACCAATCAGTGAACTAAATAATTGTTTTACATTTATGAGCCAGATGCACCCTCGGATCAAATTCACCACACAATATAGTGAGACCAAGATCCACTTCCCTGATGTTGAGATATACTATGAGAATGGTGCACTCAACACCAGGATTTTTACCAAACCAACAGATCGAAATGGCCTACTACTAGTGACTAGTTTCCATCCCAAAGGTACAATTGACAGTGTACCGTTAAGTCAATTTTTGAGGTACAGGTGAAATATATCTAACTTGGAGGAATAGAAAAGACAGGCTCAAGAGTTACAGGATATGTTCCTGGAGAGGAGATACAATAAAGATTTGATTAAAGACATATAATTAAAAGTGCAGAGTACATCGAGAGAGGCTTTATTTACATATAAACTGCCCAAGACCAGTCCATATTTGGTTCATGTAACAACACACTCTACACAGAGTGCTAGAATCAAGAAGGTGATGAAGCAACACTGGCCCATGATGCAAATGGACCAACCATACAGAGACTTTTCCCAGAATTACCGACCTTCGCTTATAGGAACAGCCAGGCTCTTCGGAACACACGTGCGGGAGCGGAATTTGCACTACCTAAAAGATCTGACACACGTTACATTGGAACACAACCTTGTTGTAATTGTTAGCATTGCGGAAACATCATTAAAGGGAATAAGATCACACATCCACACTCGGGTAAATAAATCTAATTAAGACACTCCTGTACGTGTGACTTTACCCTCTTCATTAATCATTAGCACTACTTTTACACTTTTTGTTATATTACACTTCTGACCATAGGTCGGTGCCCTGAACATTCTACAGGTGATCATCCCCTTACACAAGTGTTTAATTGAAGACCAATATCCCAAGGCATAACTACAGCGAACTACGTGATGAAACATTGTTCCATGCAGTGCGTATTAGCATTGGAATACCTAATACAGATTTCTGAATTTCTCATTAGTTTCCTTGAACTAGTATTCTGACCTGGTATCATGTACTTGTTTGTAAATTTGGGAAGGTCTGAGCTTGAAACACAACAACCACTTTAAAGCAAGAAATACCGCTCCTCACGAAGGGATTGTTATCCCAAAACGCGGTGAGCTTATGTTGATTTTGTATAATTTGACATGACCATTATTTTTATTGTAATTGTAAACACAAAAATTAGTTTTTGAATTGTACATATGACATTAAAAACTTAGTATACTCAGTGCAACCTCTAAGTGTACTGTATATATCATATTAAACGCTACATGTAAATCTAAATTAATCCTAAATTCTGACTGGGGTTTCCACAGTTAAATCGGTGTGCATGGGATGAGAGTGTCCTTGAATTCTGGACACTACTTTCTTTTCTCATTAGTCAATGGTGACTTTCTGAGCCAGACACGCTTTTTTCTCGCATGCACCCTCAAACTAGTTAAACACTGAACATTGTTTTCAATTGTCCTTTAAACCAGTGTGCTTCCCAGCCAGCCATATACTGTTTTAAAATCTTAGATTGTGAGCAGGGTCAACCAGATAGGAAGGAGTGGAATTACGTGCATTGTTGGCCTTTAGAGTGATCGGCTCTCGAGCCAGATATAGATTATTACTGAGAGGATTGAGGCATCTAAACAAAATGTTGAGATTGTGAGCAGGGTTGCCCTGTGAGGCTTGACCTGGCAGCACTGACATGGCAGTCAACCTGACAGAGGGATTACCATGGTGCCTTAAGAGTTCATTAGAATGTGAGTGGGGTTTACCCACAGGTTTTGCAGGCTTGTATCCTATTAGATTAATGTATGAGCATTAAAACCTGCAAAGCACACAGCACTATAATTCTTACATGTTGCATATTTTAATTACGGAATGAGATCTAGGAGCCTCATACATCGGATAGGAATTCCCACACGGTGCTAGCATGAATTATGTATGTTTAATTGGATGATTCTGCTGGTGCTTTGCTCCGCGAGCGCGCTGGTAGCGTTGTCTGGGCACCTGACTTGAAATGATATAATCTAAGAAGGTGAACAGCCCGAGAGCTATTTGCTTACTGAAGGGAGAGATCTCTATGGGGCAGGCCCATTTATATGTGGTTTGCTAGAATTATCCATGTTTATCTTGACTAGTGTTCCGACCTTAATGAACGCGTGTGTCTAATTTAACCGTTAGTGGAGGGAATACTTGTGATTAGAACCCTTGCCATCCGGTCTAATTTTTTTGATGTGGGTGATGTTGGCACACAACATCAGGCCACTTGAGTGACAAATGTATTTCTCTCAATACTCCAGAGAGTCAGAGTTGTATCCTCCTGTGGAGGAGTGAAAACATATGAGTAACCAGTGTGACTACAACCTGGGAACTGGCTGAGTGTCTCTTTAAGATTTGACACAGGAATGTGGTGAATATTTACATAGTAGCTAGACGTTATTAGTCTACTAATAGTTTGTATTTTGTTACAGGTCACAAATGAACACAGATAGCTGTGGAAAATAAGAGCTTAGTCTTACTATCTTTGTAGCTAACCTAATAGTGTGATACAAAATATTCAAATACTTATATGTTCATAACAGTATACTACTTATTGTAGGTAGACGGAAGAAAATGTAAATGAACACTTCAACAGAGACGCGCAGTTTAAAGCCCTGAAGATGGTTACTCTGATGTATCCGAAACTAGTTGGCATTTAAGGAAAATCATTTGAGTAGATTTGTACCATTTAGCTGTACTAATTGTTTAAATTGTAACTCGAATGAGGCACTGAAAGATGTTATGATTATTGAATACCTGTTTTTGTTTTTGAAAAATGTTCTACTTTGTATGCAACACTTGTTATCTCTCAGGGACTGAGCTATTATGTGATTACAATTTGTGAACATGTAATTAAAGTTTGTTTTGGTATTAGGAATATTGACTTTGTTAATAAGGCTCAGACATTGTATTGAAGGACTAAGTCTGGTAAGAGTGCAAGTGGGTTACCTGTTGGTAAGAACATGCTTTTAGCTCTTTAACAAAAGAGTGTCAGACTTGTTTCTTCACAGGTTGTGTTTTCTCATCAGCAGTCAACAGGAGGAAACATCCTAGGATCTGAAGATCCACAACAGTCGCATTTGCTCCCCTGGATCCTAGTTTTCATCCATTCCTTCGTACGACGCTGGAATGAGAGGTGTTTCCATGGCCACACTGAGTGATTTTTCACAACTCCGACTGTTGTGAAGGTGGAGGGCAACAAGAGGTGGATTCATATCGGTGACATGTGGAGGGATACCGGTGCCCCTCCCCCAGCACAGGAGCAGGTTCAAAGTTAAGTATGCCCTAAGATTTGCAGTTTGTTCCAGTCGAGAAGGGGGTATCAATAAAGCCAGGAACTTATTGTAAATACGTAGAAGACATTTGGATTTACAATGAATGTTAGGATGTTTAATTGTATGGTTCTCTCATTTTTCTTGTTATTCTGTTCAGCCATGGCAAACAATATAAATGTGACTATTTTTAACTTGTCTAGTGATGTAGGATTTGACAAAGTATTATTTAGTCCACAAAGAAGTATCGATTCCGACCTCATGTAAGATTATGACAATGTAAATATAGATCTAGTAGTGGATGCACATAGCTTTGCAGCTGATTTTGGTATCAGCATATGAGGAGGATGGTGAGAGAGAGAGAGATTGATAGGGTCTTGCTACATATGCTCTATTATCCCCCATGCTTCTGGTGCCCCTATATTGTTTATTCTTGATGAGCTAGAGTTAGCAGATGCACTGTGCCTGGTGTACCTAGCCTTGTGCAGAGTTTGAGGGAAGCTTCAAGGGCAATCAGTTACAGCTTCTGTCCTTGCCATTGACAAGGAGTGTTCAAGCAAAGATCATAAAGAGCAGAAGAATGTACGCTATACGCAAAGACTCCAGTTGAATTTGGAAGGTCCTATTGTTGTAAATAATCGATGGGAGCAAGGGGTGAAGAGTTGCAGAGCTGGAGGAATGAGGGGATTTTCAGAAAACGGGGTGGCACATATCAACAAGGACTGTGGAAATGTCTAGAATAAATGTCTCAAATGTTTAATGTGGCTCAGGGAGCCAGATAAACCTGTTCAGATCCAGTTACTTTTTCTCTGTGTTTTAAGGGTGATGGCATGGTGCTTGCTGGCACAAATGGGAACTGCAGGCATACGCTTCGCATTACAGATCTGGCTGGTGGTACAGCAGCACTTCTTGACGTATTTTGGTCTTGTGGACAGTTTTTGTATCAACAATTACCTCCAGTGTGGCGAGGTGTGTGCAGTCTCACCACATTGCAGGTGCCTGTTCTTATTGTTCCTCAGAAACATTTGACATTTGCCAGCCCATCGCCTAAAGCCACATCTGTGCCCATTTTGTCCTCTGTGCCCCTTGAGTCCCTTTGTTTCATTAGACACAGACACCCTATTGACTTAGCCTGAACGTGAAGAAGCAAAATCATTGAATCAGACTAAAAGCTCTAATTATATATCTCCAACGTCCACATGAGCCCTAATGAACATTCCTGAGCAGTATAGATTGTTCAGCAGAAGTGAGATGGTCTTTGCTTCTCTTTTGGTCCCTGGCGTTCAAGCTATTGCGAACACAAAGTGGCTTCAGGTCAGCCGCTATGAGCTTTTACTGTTTGTTAATTCTTCCAAATCAGCTTTCAGTGAAATAAAAGAACTACTGCAGGCCTTGAGGCCCATGGCCCTACAAAACAGGTACACCCTCGACCTCCTGACAGTTATGGAGGGTAGGCAAAAGATAGGGTGCACATGCTGCACTTTCATACCTAATGATTCCGAAAATGGAACTCTGACACCGAAAATCACTACACTGCATAAGCTTAGGGTCATCATAGAGAAAGAGGCAGGCATAACGAATGACCCTTGGTTGGACTCTCTTTTCTCTTGGGTACCTTCTTGGATGAGCGTAACTGTGAAGATCCTCATGCAGATTCTTTTCTTTTTTCTTATTATCTTTTGTACCTGTCAGATGCACCTTACGATGCTGTTCTGATAAAATACTGAGAGCAGCTGCCATGATGACTGTGAGACTGTCCAAGGCTAGGACCACTATCATTTCATATCACATGGGTACCAAGACTGAATTAGACATGGATGCAGGGTTGGTTAGAATTTCAGATGCTGTCCTAAGTCCTCCACCAAATTGTGATGATTTTCTGGAACAGCGGGTAGATTACTGAAATGGTGGGGGGATGAGTTGGGTTTATTCAGCGGTGGAGTATGCCCATAGTGGTGCTATCATGACAGATGTTTGTAGGGTCTTGTTTCCCCAAGAAGATGGTTTAAAAGAACAAGGAATTGGTTTATTAGTTAATGAATTAACTAAAGGGTTGAATGTTGGTGTGATCTATAATGGTTTCAATGGGAAAGAAGGGTTCACGTTGCACGTGCCATTTTCGTGACTGGGGGTAGATGCAATGTTAGCGAAATGCTGCGATTTAGTATGTATCTAGTGTAGTTAATGGTTAATGGAATGAGTGTTACTATTAGTGTTATTTTGTGCATAGTGATACTTTTCAGATTCACACACGTGTAGCAACATAATGACAAGTTTGTTGATACAATGTGAACACAATGTAGTTGTCTGGTGTGCCACTTAGCACCTAAAGATGGGAAGCAAAGAGCTTTATATGCGCATGCGAGAAAGGAGATTTGCGGATGGAGACGCAGTAGTCTTGAACAAACATGCAGACATATATACACTGAGGTTTACAGGGAAATGTGTTTGTGACAGTTGGGGAACAATGGGTACATGGCGAATACACAAATCTGTATACCGCGGGTCCGTCACAGTTGGGGTTTGTGTAAACCACAGAAACCTGGCTTGCCGAGATAAACTTTGGGGACCTGGGAGGCTGGTTGATGGAGGATGAAGGAAGAAGGCTAACTGTGTTCAGGCAGCTGCAATACTAGATGGTCAGTTGCGGCCAGGTGTGGGTTTACAACTTGGTTCTATTGTGAAGAGGAGATGTAATCTTCGTGAGTACATGGGAGTTTTTGTTATTCAGTGACCAGGGAAGTCCGACCACCTGCTAGGGTCGATTTGGGGCCAGGTAATAAACCTGCTGCAAGGGTTAAAGGTAGGGTTGACAAATGTATTATGGGTTTCAATCAGGTTCTCAGAAATTACCAGGATGTGGCCAGAGGCCATGCGTGCGGAAATGGTAGTCATTATAGATTAACGTGAAATGGAAGATCGCAGGGACACCAGCAAATCTGGGCGGATAAGATGTCTATCATCGGTTCAAATGGAACTGGTTTGTTTCTCTCCCTCCTCATACTGTTGAAGCGTCCTTGCAAAGCCATGTGGATCACGACCGGGGTTAGAGGTCCCTGACCAGATGGAACCTGTAATACATTAGGATTGTTGTACGTGAATTTGTAACCATGTGATGATGTCACGATCGACTATGGAATGATCTCGAAAAGGCGTGTGCTGTAAATTTGAGCTAATGCAAATGTATGTTGAAAGGGGTTGATGATTAAGTGAATGTAACCAATGAGAGTGTGGGAACTTGGGGGTGATTAGATTTCCTTGTATAGGGATAGCTAATCATTTTTTGGGGGGGATGAATTTGTAAAGAAATATGTGGGAATGTTTTAAATGTTGTGATAATGTATATAATGTGTAACTTTTGTGTGGTTTGGGGAGAATCTGGTTAGTTCGGTCTCTAAAGAGTCGTCTCGCCCTCCCAGCCATTTGTATCCAATAAACTTGCTTTACGGACAAACGTACACTCACTTCTTAAGAGGGGGTTCTATTTTGGGTAAGGAGATCAGCAGTCCACCCCTACATCATTTATTATAATTATTGGATTATCATCTCAAGCCTTAAACAAAAATGATATGGTGATAGTGAGGACCTTTCCAATATTTCTTTTTAAAAAAGGGGTGTTTGAATACAGAGAGATGTTGAGATTCTACAAAACAACACTTGTACTTAGTTCATGGGATGTCGGTTGTCAAGAGAGATGATCATAATACACAAAATTCGAAGGAGTTTCTTTTGAAGGGCCTCAGGAGGAAAGCAACTATTATGTCATGGGCAGCTTGGTTTGGGGGAACGAGGACAGACAATTAAATGAATTTCACATTAGAACAGTCAGATGGCTATTTATTTATACACAGGAGTAACAGTGCTCTTTTGATCACAAAAGAATGTACAATAGCTAAGAAATCTGATTTGATGGAAAGCGGTGAGGATCTTACAATGGGGTGAGTTTGAGGCACATTCTGACCAGGTTACGTAGGAGTGTAAATGGAAGTCACGGCGGACAATACATAAGTAGACATAAATAGATTAAGGACAACAAACACTTTTAAGTGCAGGTAGGCAGTAGGGACAGCTGTGCTCGGGATGTGACCATGGTGGGTGGAGTGCTGGAGTGGAGGCAAAGGAAGTGAGACACAGAGGAAGGTTAGAGGCGAGGGAAGAATGTTAGCTAGCAGACAGATGAGAGGTAGGTTAAGAGGGTAACTTGGACACGAGGAGGTAGGCTTTAAGTTTGGTTTTGAACAAATCTGTGTGGACTGTTTCTCTTATGTCCGGGCAAAGTGAATTCCATGCAAATGGAGCAAGAAGAGAGAGGAAGCACAGGGAGAGCGAACAACCACAAGGGTAGCCGAGGAGGCAAAGCAGAGATTATGAAAAGGCTTGTAGAATTGGATATAGGAGGATCAATACAATGGTACCTTAGCGTGGATAGATTTGTGAACCAGAAGAATACATTTAAATCTGGCCCTGTTTTGCATCGTCAGCATTCCAGCCTGGTGACGGTACGAGGAAGTAGGCGAGAATTCAGCGAGTTCAAAGACAGTCCTGGTAGCAAAACTAATGATCTTGTCAAGAGGACAGAAAGCATAGTTGGGAGACCAAAGAGGATGGTGGCACAGTAGTCCAGTTAAAAGAAGACAAATGTGGTTAAGAGATGCTTGGCAGTGTTGAAAGAAAGGAAGTGCCTGATTTTCCCAATATTTAGGAAGTTGAGGCGAGCTGCTGTTTCAATATTGGAGATGAAAGTCGTGATGTGAGATGGATCATATATTACGGACAGGTTTCTAGCTGAAGAAGAGTGTTAGGTGGGAACTAGGCAGATGAAGAGATGAGAGAGAGCATTTGGCAGGGAAGAAGAGCACCTCTGTTTTGGTTTAACATCAGAAAGTACAAAGCCAGCCAATATTTAATGGCAGAGAGACAGTTTGAAATTTTGATAAAGAGATCAGAGGAGAGTTCAGGAAAGGAGAACAAGATTTTGGTGTTGTCCACAAAGAGTTGGTAGGGTTAGGCTGGGGTTTTGATTGAAAGGAGCAGGCAGGGATGGAGATGGGATGAGCTTTCTAGCAGATTTCAATACCAAAGTAAAGGACAGGTAGTGTGACCTGTTGGACGCTTTGAGATAACTCTGCCTGGTGTCTGTGGTAGAGGTGAATATGGATCAGAGAAATATAAACAGGTTGAATGAGGGCTTTTTAGTGGGGTGCAAGAAATACTAAGAATGGCCCCTTGAGGAGACAGATGTATCAGTTGGCTTTCAAGTGAGATAAAACTAAAAATTCATTTGTTGGTGAAACCCGACAGGCATGCAGTATGACACAAAGTATGATCAGGAGAACACAAAAATAAAACAACAAAATCAGGCTTAAAGCAGGGTCTTACCTTTCATTCTGGACAGTACCATATCCACAATTAGCTGCAGCAAGAGAAGTACTATGATGAAGACAGGCAGCAAGCTGTATACTCTCATAGTACTCAGTGCCAGAAACCTAGGATTTAAATAATGAAAGATTCACTGAAATGTTGTCAACCTTTTAAAAAAGATGTAAACTTCACTTTAAGAACAGTACAAGAAAGAGGAGAAAATAGAATAATGTCTCATATGTCCAGCTATATTGAACTTATGTCCTGGGATAGCATTGCATATTCAAATATTGTCATCATATTTCAGATGCAGCCAGTGACCTGACACTGCTATTATATCTCTGTTAAAGCCAAATATGTCCATCTGCAACCATGATATGCCAAGATCAGAGCCTTACTTAAGAAACATGTCTCACTACATGTTGAGGTCGCACACAGTACTGCTAAATGGTGTTAAAGAAAAGGACCAGGGGACACATGGTAAAATATGTACAGTAATACAAGATATCACCACGTTAACACAGGCCCATTGACATCATATACTTAACTGTAAAGAAGGAGAAGCATCCATATTCCCATTAGATCTTAGGTAGAAAATCCCAATAACTGCTTAGTCAAGTACTTTATAGGAAGGTCGAATACTATCTTTATGGTATTCGATCATGCGGTCGGGCATCCCTTCCCAAATGCACACACTAATTGGAATGTCTGTAGCCACCGTCTAGGTGTCAGTGATGCACCCGGCAAATCCCAATTAGCTGGAAGACAATTCTGGCAGTCTGCCTTTCAAGGCTGTGGAGAAGGCTAAAGGCAGTGGGCTCTGTAGCTTGGAGGCAGATGTGCACTGAAAACCAAGGAGTCGGCCTGTTTGGGAGTTGACCTGCTTCTGCTTTCTCTAAAAAGGGGCCCAGAGGAGTGCTCAGTGACACTTGGAAGTAGTTAGCACAACAAAGTATCAATGTGGCCTACAACTGAAATGCTAAAATTGGAGCCTGTTATGTGATGCATGTCAGGGTCATGACCCTGTAAGAAAATTAAGATCTTAAATTACACCAGTCTGCCCATTATGTGGCACAGCCAGGGTCATAACCCTCTAAGTGGGGGCTGAGCACAATCTCAGAGTACCTCAAGTGCCGTCTATGTTGATCATGGTGTCACCTTTTGTCGCAAAATTCCTCCCGGCCGTTTTCTGGCCAGTGTTCTTTTTCTTCTTTTTTAGATTCACGACTCCCAGAAGACATCTGGGAGCAGCCAAGAAACCCCAGACCGTAACCAAACGAGGAGGAAATCTGAAACACCACAACTCCAAGGATTTTGGAAACACAAACGACTCACTGCAACAACATGGAAATGGCTTCTAAGACAACCGCATGCCAAGAAGAGCATAGAACCACGATTACAGATGGTTTCCAAAACTGTGCTGGAAAAAAGGGAAGTGGTTTAGAGGGGGGTTTTGAAGCCTTTCCTGTGGATAAACTAGACTGTGGGGAAAAGACAGATAGAGATTGGTTCCCGAGTGAGGTGAGCACTGCAGCCAATAGAAGGGGGAGGGGAGCCAATGGAAGGGGGAACCTGCGGGACCACATAAAAAACAGAGACAGAAGGAGAGGTAGACTGTGGATTGCAGGGGTGAGGTCAGGAGGTATGAAGGTGAACTGAGTAACCAGTTGTAGGATGGCCAAAGCAGCGGTGTGCTGGAGAGGCAGTGCTAGAATTGTTGCAGATTGCAGATGCAGAATTTGTGAGAGAGTGGTAGCAGTTGTGTGTGCAGCGTGAGGAGTGGGGCTGTGTAATAGGTGAGTGAGAAAGAAATAGAGAGGGAGAGGTGTAGGCGGTATTAGAGAGAGAGGGAGAGAGAGAGAGAAAGAGAGCGTATGGAGTAGGCAGTGGTTGGAGAGAGTGCAAGATGATAATGGGATTAACGATGAGGGCAAAGTGAAGCAGGAGGGGTGAGGCTAGTGCCAAGAGATAGGCTGAGAGAGTGTGGTATGGCATGGATAGAGAAGAGGGGTGTAGTGAGGAGAGGGGTGGAGTGAGAGTTGAGAAGAGAGGTGCAGTTAGAGGTAAGGAGAGGGGTTTAGTGAGAGATGAGTAGTGGGTTTTAGTGAGGGATGAGAGGGGTGTGCAGTAGGAGGTTAGGAGAATTCTGTAGTGGCAGGTAAGAAGATGGCGGGAGAAGAAATGAGAGAAGCAGAGGGTGTGTGGAAGACCGGATGGAGTAAGAAGTGAGATGAGATGGTGGGTGAAAGGAAGGCGGTAGTAAGATCAGGGAGTGGAGTGAAATGGAGCAACTGGAGGCGAGACTGTACTAGAGCTTGGCACTTTTCACACCTATCCACTATCACAGATGTCCTAATGAACACAGTAGCTCCCAGAGATGGTTCAAGGGTTTTTATTCATTTTTTTGAAATATCGCTAATGGCTGTCCATCCCTGGCTCGACAAATGTACGCAGTTTCCACTTTAACGTAGGCGTTCCTGCTTGCTAGGTTAACATGTAGCACTTATTGACCCCAACTGTCTAAATACTACCTTGCTGTTAGTGAGGGTCTAAACGCAATTGCCTTATCTGACAGGGGCTCCCTAGGATATGCCTAACCTATCGTTCAGGTTAGTTCTGGGGAATTGTAGGGCTGTTCCTTACAGACACTCGAGCCCCTGTTGAACCTCTTCCTTTCAAGCCCTGGTGCTCCTCTCCCTATGTCCCTGTTCTCTTTACCCCTCATGCTCTTTTCCCTCCAACTCCTACCGCCTGCTCTGCTTTTCTCATCCTATGTCTTTCTCCTATGTCCCTGTTGTCTTTCTATCCCTTACACAAACTACCTCCACTCTCCCTCCAATGCTAATCCCTCCACTCTCTCCTAACACTCTCCCCTCTACTACTACTCTCCCCTTTACAAAATTACTACTCTCCCCTCTCCATTCCACTACTACTTTCAGCTTTCCATTCCACTACTACTCTCCCCACTCCACTTCACTATAATCTCACTCACCCACCTTGTGCACAAACTCACAGCACAGTACCACTTGCTCTCACCAACCAATACCTCACATTTTCTCTAAAGCATCTCCGTACTCCAGTCCACCGCCCTTCCTCCTGCTGGTTTCTTGCTCTGCCAAATCCTCTTCCTCTGACCTCACATGAATAACTCACACGCTCCAGCTTCCAGTCCCCATTCTTATACTCCCTTCTTCTAGTATTGAACTTCTAGCTCTAGACAATCTGTTCCTGACTTCCACACCTGGGGCCTACAATGTTCAGCGTTTACAAAAAGAGGGCTCAGACCTGCCCCCTTATTCCATGCGCGATTGCTGTTCTGCAAGAATGGTGGCCCGCATTGCTGAGTGTGCCAGTTCATGTTAGGGGGCCACTTTGCAGTGAAATCCAAGGTACTTGGGAATTGTTAGGTCTTGCAGAAAACCGCTCTGCAGCCCAACTCTACAAGTCTCTCTGAGGGGGCTCCATGACTGTTGAAGGAGTGTGGCATGTGCTGCTGTGGTTTAGTGCTGCACTGCATTCCTCGTAGTGGTGCAGCTCCTCCGGCTCTCTTCTTGGCGGGTCTGTGTCATTCTGTTATCTGGAGAACTCTAACTGCAATGGTCCCTTTGAAGGCTCTATTGGGTTATGCGCTTTTGGGCAGTCCGCCCCAACTTCTAGAGTCTGTGGTTGCCTGCAATTGCAGAAAAAGACCTGGGAAGCAGTTGTTTGCAGAGGTATGGGGTGATGCAAAGTGGTACCATTCATGTACATACAAGCACTCGGGGAGGGCAAAGGAATTGGGGCCCTCTCAACTGGCAGGGTCCTTCTCTGGGGTAGGACTGGTTCTGGCTTCCACCCTGGTAAGATTCGCACCCCAAGCTGGGAGGCGTTCCGATCCCCTCTTGACACGGTCAGATTGCAGACCTTGTTACAGCCACATTGAAAACCCTGGTGAGTGTTATAATAGGGCATCTCTAAAAAAATCCTTGAAGGGTGCCTAATAGATATGGCTGTTGCAATTAGATCCTCATTACTAGCTGGCATTTGATAGTATTTGTTAAAGATTGCTATAGGGGACACCTTGGATTCAGGGACACCTGGGCTAGGGAGGGAAAGCCCAGGGGAGATGAAATGGGGATGCCCATTAGTGTACCCCCCTTTTTCCAGAACTGTAAAATATATTTAACAATCCAAAAATTGAACAATATGCTCACATTCAGATTATAAGAGCAAGAAATCAGAGCAGGAACGTGTAAGATACTTCAACGATGGGAGGAGAAAAACAATCAACGCCTTGACTGGGCAGGTTGCTCCCAGGACATCCTCATCCGCAACCCAGGAAAAGTAAAGACCCGAGTGATGGAAAGAGACTGGATACAAACAATAGACGAAGTACAATTAATAAAATCCCTGAAGAATGGCCCGGACAACCCAGGAAAAGTCAACGGAATCAGAGCCTATCTACTGAAGTGCCCATCGAAGAAGCTTCGTGAAAATTTCATGCGCATCCGCCTGAATATCTTATATACAAATGAGATATTAGCCAGGCGGAAACAAGCAAACACCAGCCTCTGTCCATTTTGTCACCAACCAGACGCAATTGAAACACTGAAACCACCTGCTGCTCACTTGTAGAGGAGTGGATGAGGCCTGCACCCTCTACTTGGGACCCTGATTTGTCAAATTTGACTACCTTGACGAAGAGGAGAGATGGAATAATTTGATGAGTGGAGTAAACACCAAATGGACCATAGCAGTGGCAGGCTTTTACGAAAGCATTGGGCTACTGAAACGCCCAGAACCTGACAAAATAGACCTCACGATTTGAGATGACCAAACTCTCCCTCCTCTTCCTCCTTCTTCTCCTCAAATAGCAGAGGCTGGTACGATGGGGAATTTTCTCTTTCTCTTTTTCCTTTCTCGACTCTAGACTGAAAGACGGGTTCTCTTTTAAGGAGCAATCTTGTAAAAATGGTTTCTTTTTAAACAATTAAATCAAGTAATAAAAAAATAATAATAATTAGAAAATCTGCATATCTCAACTGGGTAAAGAAAAAGAAAAACCCTTGAGCTGTCTCCCATTTTCCATGCATTAAGACCATCTGCCAAATATGGTGTCAAAATTGGCCCATTCAGGCCCTGATACATAGACCACCCACAGGATAGATACCAGCTAAACTACTTGGAGAGAGAATTGAGAATATGGGGGCACAAAAGCATAAGCCAGTACTAGATGTTAGCCATAGCAAAGTACTATCAGAGAAGAAGAGAATCCCGGGTCAGAGCTTCCATGCACTGACTGATCAGGCATGCCCAGCCATTTGACGATCCCCATGGAAAAATTCTTCCGTTGTTCACAGTGCCTACAACTCCTGAGTCCACGCAAATTGGAAGATCATGGTTGAGATATAACTAAGGGTAGACCTGCCCATGAACAGGTTTGGATATTTCGCTCCAGACCGGAACATACCATCCTACCAGTTATTTACTGTGGTCAACCCAGCCAAGCACTACATTTACCTCATGGCTTTGCTGATGAACTCCAACTTGTTAAGACTGTATGGTGAAACTCTGACAACCATCTAATTTCAGGTGTCACCGAGTTTAGTGGTTAATGACTGAGTACCACCAGAGTGAGACTGACTGACACCCCTTTTAGGGATTATCGGAATTGGCAGAGATTGAATGGCAATTTGCTTTGTGTTAGGCTACAGTTCATGAGGATAGTGGTACAATAAATAATATATCTTCTGGCTATACATAGGAGGATGGAGAATAACCATTAGTGGCAGTTGTTACTAATTAGTCGGGATGCCCCAACTGCTGATGGTTATAAAGCTGTATGTATTGTCAGTAATGGTTAATCCCCCTCACTATCGTGAGAGGGGGTTTAGATTCTATTAAAGACAAGGAGGCAAGTGTTATGCATTACAATCTTTACTTCTGACACCACAGCAGCAAAGAAAAGTTACATTAAATTAACTGAAAAAACAGCATTTCAGTTGTAACAAATGGAGGAATCCCCAATCCAAGACGAAGGGCAGGTCATGCCCTGTTAACAACCAATAGGCAGAGACCCTCCCCCATATAAGTCCTTTCTTCTAGTGACATATCCTCTTCTGTAGCTGCACAACATCAGACGCATCCTTGAAGATTAGACACCGTAGCGCGGACAACCCAATCCATGACCAGCTCTGTGTCCTTCTCATGCCGCACCATCCTGGGGCACTCAAGAAACCTCCTTGACTGGATCACTTCACCCCGAAGCTGCATGTAAAACAAACATAATATTAGTCTCCTTGTCTTTAATAGAATCTAAACCCCCTCTCATGTTAGTGAGGGGTGATTAATCATTCTATGCCAAGGCAGGGGACTTCATATTATGCAAGTTTAAAGCCCTTGCATCACATTAAGTGCAACATGATCAATACGCTCATGATAAAATGTCTTGAATGTGGACTCTCTGGACCAATTAGCTGCTTTCAAAATCTGGTCCAGACCTCCCCCCAGGAAGGCGGCTTTAGAAGCCATAGCACCCCTTACCGAGTGTTCCCCAAAGGAAGAAATGTCAATAACTGCTTCCTTCATGACCCATCTGACCCCCTTGGCTAAAGTGGCCGGGGACACCGGTATATAGGGTTTTCTGTAAGAAATAAGCAGATGAAAGGTACCTGGGGCCCTAAGCCCTTGTGTCATTAACTCAAAACATTTTAAACATTGCCCCACATACAGTTTGAGGTCTTCCGGAAATGCTGGGTAAGAAATAAATAATGCATTTAATTCCCCTAGAAACAAAGAAGGGAAAACACTTTATTATCAACATCCAAAGCTCTGATATCTGAAACCCTTTTGATGGAGAAGGGACACAGTAGCATGGCCAACTTAGAGAAAAGTTGTTGCAAACATAAGTCGTCATTATGGGGCCAAGACCGAAACAAATCCAAGACCATATTGACATCCCAAAGGAAGTACTACCTAGCTTTAGGCGGCACCTTAATGCAAATAGACTTAAGGGCCTTATGCACCAAGATGTGCCTGCCCACTGGTTCTCCTTTGACGAGCACATGGCCAGTCGACATGGCTGACCTGAATCCATTGATAGTTCTATAAGCCTTTCCGTCTTTGAACAATTCAACAAAAAAATTCACCACCTCTATAGGAGGGGCATAAAGGGGATCAAGGTGCTGAGGTGCCGAGCCACACACCAGCCCATCCAGCGGCTCCATGCTGAGGAGTAGCCTGACTTAGTAGAAGCTGCCCAGGAATCCTTGATGATACAGATAGAGTCCTGCAAAAGACCCTAGAAGCACCAGGAAGAGCTGAACTCTCCCAAGCCATAAGGGAGAAATGCCCCCCGAAGGACCAGCTCGTGAGGGAGACCCGTTGTGTCCATTAGGATCCATGGGTGGAGAGGGAGAATACGAGGAATATCCACTGCCAGCCGTAAGAGGGCTGGAAACCACACCTGAGTGTCCTGATCCCTAGCAGAACACAGGCACATAGTGTGGGTCAGGCCTAGACTCTAAGGGTTGCTGGCTGGCGTATGTTGCAGATTGCAAATAGTGGCAGCCAAACAAAAGCAGCAGCCTCCACTAAGATGGCCCCCACAGCAGGATGCCATACAAAGACCAAGATGGCCCCAGCCAATCCATGCTACACAAATCCTTGGTGGTCTAGTGGTGCTGGGTGCAGCCCAGGGCTATATAAGCCCCGCCCTGGGCCACACCCAGTGCTTAGCATTTTCTCTGCCTGAAGCTGCAAGCAGCGTAACGATTGCTTTACAGAGCGGACTCCACGTGCCATGCGGCTCAACTCATGCAGTTACTCCTGCTTACCTGATTTGGATTCCGGATACTCACAGTGGTTGTTCCCTGAAGGGCCCTTGTCACCTCAGCGATCCAGCTCCTAGGAGACAAAAGCAACAGAAAGTAATCAACAGTGTTCGGAGCGTTTTCCAGCACGCCCCCTCAATCTTCACCCGATCGGCTTACCGCTGACTGTAGTCTGGCAGCATTCGACCTCAATCCAGGCGTTCTACACATTGTAGGGTTCTTTCAGTGCAGGAAGCAACCAGGAAACATTTTGCTGCCGAAACAAGGCAAAAGACACGTTAACAGAGCTCTGCAAAGGAGCGTTTACAAACAAGAGAGAGATAGACTTTGAAACTACAAGAGAACATATTTCACAACGTGCTTTGCGCAGCATCATCTCTTCAGGCTCAAGGATATTGTTGCAGCAGGAGAGGACATTGCTAATGCAGGAGCACTAAACAAACGCACGCTAATACCGCATCGTAGTGCGCAAAGAAGGAACACTTACCTACAGGCATCGGATGTGCTGCAGCAGGACGGGCCACCATTCACAGTGATGCAACTGGGAGACAGATGCCAGCTTGACGTCCTGAACACTGCTTTTGAGTACAAAGGTGAGCAGATTCCCTGCACTGCCAGCCAGCATACCATGGGGGGAGTTCGGTGGTGGGGGGCCAGGGGGAGAGCAGAAGACACGGTAGCTTACCCTCTCCTTATTTGTCTACCTATAGGCTCACCCTGAGGACCCAGCACCAAAACCATCACACTGAGAACCTCCAAACCACTCCCAACCGCTTCGTATGCTGGGCAATTAGCCTTTCAGCAGAGCACTGGGAAGGCAGTGGTTTGGGTTAAGCAGCATACCACCAAGGACCATACGTCTGGCGATCCGGACCAGGCACCCAAGGTAAGCGTTACAGAACACTAAGCCCACGTGCAAACGCCCTGCCCGAGTGTCATGGCGTCGCAGGTCGATCAGTTAGCAGCATTACTAGGTGAGTTGTGCGCAGAGGTACATGCTCCCCACTCAGAAAATAATGCTATGAGGAAGGAATAAGTAGTCAATAGAGAGAGAACAGAAGAACTAGCAAAATGCCTGACTAGAACCCAAGCAGATGAGGTCCCTTTACCTGGCCCACCCAATGGCGCTGCAGCAGTGCCACCTCAGATGCAAGTAACCGCCCCCGTCACTGTCCCCTAGCTTCCCCTGAAAGATTCCTGGGGGATCCACAAAAGTATGCTGTGTTTATGAACCAGTGCTGGCTTCATTTCCTGTGCCGACCAGGGGCATTCCCGACCGACCAAACCAAGGGGGCTTTTGTCCTGTCCTAACTGGGAGGGCACACATCCAGTTGGTCAGTGCCACTGGTGCACTGAAATTACCCCATTTTGTACAGCTTTGCGGGTTTTCAGAGTTAGATAAGCTATTCGCCCTCCGAAACCAGGGGCATGCTATAGATGGGGAGTTGCTGGCCCTTCGACAGGGATCCCAGGACCTGTTAGTTTACATCACCACTTTTAATATGCTGGTAGCCGAGACCAAATGGCCAGAAGATAAGAGAACCACTCCATTTTACCGGGGTCTTCATAGCGAATTGAAAGATGTTCTGGCACAGGTCATGAATCCACCTGAATGTTGTGCAGAATACATAGATATAGAGGTGCAGCTTGATCACCGGCTACATAAAAGGCGGACCAGACCAGTCTCGTATTGAGGGCCGTCCCTTGTATGTACGTCCTCAGGAGGTCCCATACCGAACCACAGAGAATACGCCTGAGCCCATGCAGCTGTGCAGTGTAAGGGGTCCTTAAACCAAAGAGGAGAGTGACGCAGGCGGCAACAACTCTGTTTGTACTGTGGCAAGGCAGGACATTTCTTAAAGGATTTCCTGAGTAAAACACCCCGGAATCCACTGGGAGCTATTGATATAGGCACAATAAAACCGAAGGAGCCATCGAAAAACTGTATGGCTCGACAAGAATAGAGATCGACTTGTCGGGGAAAGGAGAAGACGTCAACGGTCTCGCTTCTTACAACACCGGTAATCCTACTTTGCCCCGAACAGCCTCAATGAATGCATGCCCTGGAAGCATATATTGAATGTGGAGCAGTAGGAAACTACATGGACATCACTGTGGCCCTACGGATAGGAGTTCCCATTCAGAAGAGGGAAAAGTCTGACAACATCATTTCAGAAGATGGAACGCAGCTGTCATCCGGGCCAGTGACCCAGTGCACCAGGAAGGTTGTACCATTATGCCACGATGGTCATCGGGAACACATTGTTTTTGACCTAATTAATGCACTCCAGCTCCAGTTCATATTGGGAATGCCATGGTTGGAGTGTCATAAACCAGCTATAGACTGGCGGACCCATACGTTGACCTTCTCCGCCGAATGTGTTCAGACTTGTTACCCAGCCACAGCCGTCGACACTCAGGTGCCAAAATCTGGATCCCAAAACAAGAAACACAAGGTGATCGGTATCATGGGACAATTGCCTCCAGAGTACAAGGCAGACCAGGACATCTTTCAGAAGGACCAAGCCAACATCCTGCCACCCCACAGACCCTATGACTGCCAAATTGACAGGATCCCGGGAGCCAAAGCACCATGCAGTCACATAAATGCACTTACGGAAAAGGAGAACCAACATCTTCGCAGTTACTTAGATCAATACTTGGCATATGGGATTATTCGACCATCTATGTCACCTGCCTCCTCAGCTCTTTTCTTCGTCCCCAAGAAGAAGAGGGACCTCAGGACCTGTATAAATTAAAGAGGGCACAACAAGATTACCATCAAAAACCAGTACCCTGTGCCGCTGATTCCGGTACTACCAGACCAAATGAAAGATGCTTATAACTATACGAAGCTTGACCTTTGGGGGGCATACCATCTGGGTCGCGTAAAGGCTGGAGACGAGTGGAAGACGGCCTTCTGCACAAAGATTGGGTTGTTCGGGCTGTGCAACGCGCCAGCGGCCTTCCAATTTTTTATGAATGATGTCTTGGGGGAATTACTGGATGTATGTGCTATGGTATACATTGATGACATTCTGATTTACTGTGCGACACTGGAAGAGCACATACACCATGTGAAGGCAGTCTTGGAAAAATTACGCAAGCACCATTTGTATGCAAAACTCGAGAAGTGCACCTTCCATGTAACCAAGGTAGAGTTCTTAGGATTCATCCTGACTCCACAAGCGATCCAGATGGACAACCACAAGGTGGAAGCAATACTACAGTGGCCTTCACCTACCTCAGTTAAGGCAGTTCAGAGTTTCCTGTGGTTCGTGATTTTTTTGCGGTGGTTTATCGCAGACTTTTCGGACATAGTCCATCCCAACACTTCATTACTCCGAAAAAAAACAAACTTTCAACTAGACCGCCAGAGCTGAACAAGCCTTTGCGAAAACTTAAAACCAGTTTACCACTGCTCCAATACTCAAGCATCCAGATCCTGAACTCCCATATCTGGTCGAGACCGATGCATCTAGCGTTGCTATGGGGGCGGTCCTGTCTCAAGGAGATCCTGAAACCCACCAATTACATCCGGTAGCATTCTGGTCCATGAAATTCAATCCAGCTGAGTTAAATCATGCCGTGACTGATAAAGAGTTGCTCGCCATCAAGGACGCCTTCAAGGAGAGGCGTCACCATCTCCTTCGAGCAGGTCACACAGTAACGGTGCTCACCGATCACTGCAACTTGCAATTCTTACGGACAGTCAAGGCGCAATCTCCTCGCCATCTACGGTGGGCTCAGTTCTTTACGGAGTACGATTTCACTGTGACTTACCGCCCTGGTGTAAGAAGTGGAAAAGTGGATGCGCTTTCTCGAATAGGCTGGGATACCGAAGGGGAAGATGTATATGCAAAACCTGAGACCGTACCAATCATACCTGAAGAAATGTTATTGAGTTATTGGGAGCCGTTAGCATCAGTTCACCCTCTGTTGCTGTGTTACAGGGCGAAGTCAGAGGGACCATGAAACCAGACCAAGTATGAGCATTGGTTTCTCGGGGGACTCAACGAACGGAGGAGAACGATCTTCCATATTACCAGAACGCTTGTATCTACCAAGTCCCACAATGCATAACCAAATTCTCAATACCTACCACGACACACTTAAAGCAGGACACCCGGAGTATGGCAAACATCTGGCAGAATTTTTGATGGCCTACGTGGCGGAAATACGTTATACAATATATACAATACGCAAAGTTCTGTGATATCTGCACCAGAAACAAGATGACTAGAAGCAAGCTGCAGGGGTTCAATTCCACCAGCCACTTGGCACACAATCTCTTTGGACTTCATTACGGACTTGCTGCCCTGCAATGGTTACAATACGATATTGGTTGTCGTTGATCTTCTAACTAAAGTGTCACATTTCATCGCTTTAAAAGGGTTACCAAGTGCAGGGGTCCTGGAACAGACCTTTATAACAAATGTCTTCAAGCTACACGGTTTTCTATCAGTGGTCGTATCCGACCGGGGAAGTCAATTTGTTCCCAAGTTCTGGAGAAGCTGCTGTGCCAAAGCCCAGATTGAGGTCAGTTTATCCACCAGTCACCACCCACAGACAGACGGCCAGACCGAAAGGACAAATCAAACTCTTGAACAATACCTGCGATGCATGCTTACTCAAGTAGACTCAAGTTGGGTAGAACTCCTGTGGGCTGCAGAGTATGCGTACAATAATAGCATCCATAGCTCTACAGGGTTTTTGCCTTTTTTGTTCCTACATGGGAGAGAGTCAAGCACCACAGCACTTGACCCACCTGGACCCCTAGAAATGCCTGCTATCAGTACCTTACACACAAGCATTAAGGAAACCCTGAAAAAGGCCACCCAGACCCTCCATGAATCAAAAGCAGCTCACAAGCATTTCGGAGATAAAAAGAGAACTGAGGTACCAAATAGGGGATAAGGTGTGGCTTGCCACAAAACACATCTAACTGAAAGGTCCCAGGAAATTTCACCCAAGGTATACCGGCCCATACCCCATAGAGACCATCATTAACCCTGTGGCAGTAGAACTAGACTTGCCTTCCATGCACCGCATACACCCAGTCTTTCACGTATCACTGCTGAAACCTATGTATCCAGGTACTCGGAATTCCCTAAAGCAGCACCCTCCAGATGACATACAGGGAGAAGAGGCCGGATACAAGGTCAGGGACATTCTAGATTCCAAATTAGTACGACGAAAACTCTACTATCTTATTGACTGGAAGGGTTATAGCGTGTTAGATGGAACATGGGAACCAGCAGAGAACATGCATGCTCCACGCCTACCAGCTCGCTACCACCACAATCACACGGTGCGGCCAGGACCTGGTATAGCTCTCCTTGGGGGGGCTTTGGAGGGGAGTGCTGTCAAGATCCCTAGTAGAACACAGGCACATCGTGTGGGCCAGGTCTGGACTCTATGGGTTGTTGGCTGGTATAGGCTGCAGACTGCAAATAGTGGCAGCCAAACAATAGCAGCAGCCTCCACTAAGATGGCCCCCAGAGCAGGATGCCATACAAAACCCAAGATGGCCCCAGGCAATCCATGCTACAAGAATCCTTGGTGCTCTAGTGGTACTGGGAGCAGCCATGAGCTATATAAGCCCCGCCCTGGGCCACACCTAGTGCTTAGCATTTTCTCTGGCTGAAGCTGCAAACAGCGTAACGCTTGCCTAACAGTGCAGACTCCACGTGCCACGTGCCTCAACTCATGCAGTTACTCCCGCTTATCTGATTTGGATTCCAGAGCCGTCCAACATCAAGATACTCACTGTGGTTGGTCCCTGAAGGGCATGTGTCACCGCAGCGATCCGCAGCTCCTAGAAGACAAAAGCAACAGAAAGTAAGCAATCAACAGTGTTCGAAGCGATTTCCAGAACGCCCCCTCATTCTTCACCCGATCAGCTTACCGCTGACTGTAGTCTGGCAGCATGTGCCATCAATCCAGGTGTTCTACGCATTTGGAGGGTTCTTTCAGTGCAGGCATCAACCAGGAAACAATGTGCTGCAGAAACAAGGGAAAAGACACGTTAACAGCGCTCTGCAAAGGAGCGTTTACAAACAAGAGAGACACAGACACTTTAAAACTACAAGAGGACACATTTCACAACGCGCTTTGCGCAACATCATCTCTTCAGGCTCAAGGTCATTGTTGCAGCAGGAGGACATTGCTAGTGCAGGAGCACCAAACAAACGCATGCAAACACTCATCGTAGTGCGCAAAGAAGGAACACTTACCTACAGGCATCACGTGCGCCGCAGCAGGACTGGTCCACCATTCTCAGTGAAGCAACTGGGAGACAGATGCCAGCTTGATGTCCTGAACACTGCTTTTGAGTACAAAGGTGAGCAGATTCACTGCACTGCCAGCCAGCATACCGTTGGGGGAGTTGGGTGGCGGGTGGAGAGCAGAACACACGTTAGCTTACCCTTTCCTCATTTGTCTACCTATAAGTTCACCCTGAGGACCCAGCACCAAAACCATCACACTGAGAACCTCCAATCCACTCCCAACCGCACTGTACGCTGGGCAATTAGCCTTTCAGCAGAGCAGTGGGAAGGGAGTGGTTTGGGTTAAGCAGCATACTACCAAGGACTACACTTCTGGCAATCCAGACCAGGCACTCCCGCAGGGCACCAGAGGTAAGCGTTACACTGAGAGGATCAAAAGGGAGTTATTATTACCAAAGTTGCAGATTGTCTGCGCGCTTGTACCAGAACTCTGGCGATCATGGTGAACGGCATAGGACAGGTGACCCAACCAATCCTGGAGAAAGGCGTTAATCGTTAACACCAAGGGGTCGGGCCGCCAACTGAAAAAGAGAGGCACCTGACAGTTGAGTCTTGAGGCAAAGAGGTCTACTTGAATCGGACCACAGAGAGACAGTATCCTGGCAAAGAGGGTTTTGTCCAGCATCCAATCATTCCTGTCCTGAAGATGTCTGGAATTCCAATCTGCTAGAGTATTGCTGACCCCTGGGAGGTACTTTGCTAGATCCGCTAGGGCTTTGGAGCGGGTCAGCCACAGATAAATTATATAACTCACTGCCGAGATATTGTCCATCCGAAGAAGGACACATCAATTTCCCTAATCCTTGAGGAGGCTCTTGACTGCAAAGGAGCCTGCCCAACAGCTCCAGACAGTTTATATGCAGAGATTTCTCTTGAACTGATCATTTCCCTCCAGTAGAAACCTGCCCTATCCTGGCCCACCAACCTGCCCTGCTGGCAGCGAATTCTAGAACAACGTCTGGAGATGGACCAAAGATTGCCTTGCCATTCCATGCAGTCATATGATTGAGCCACCAGAAGAGCTCCAACATGGCGTCGGGAGACAAGAGCACCATCTGTGAATATGATAGATTCTTGAGGAGCTGTCTACCCATGAGGCGTTGTAGGGCTCTGTAACATAAGGGGGCTGGAAAGATAGCCTGAATGGAGCCGGAGAGCATCCCCACAACCCTGGCTAACTGCCTGAGAGAGACCATCCCCTTTCTTAGGAGAAGGAGAATTTCCTTCCGAATTCTGGAGAGGCTGCTGTTTGGCAGCAGAAGGATGCACTGCTTGGAATCTATATTGAAGCCAAGAAACTGGATGCATTGTGTAGGCAGGAAGATGGACTTTTATGACAAAGCCGAGGACTTGCAACAGGGAGATTGTTAGATGCAGGTGATCTTGGAGAATATGGAAATTCTGTGCCAAAAGGAGCATGTCGTCCAGATAAATGATTATTCAAATCCCCTTCAACCTGAGGAGAGCCATCGCCGGCTTCATTAGCTTGGTGAAGCACCACAGGGTTGAAGAGAGGCCGAATGGGAGAGAGACAAACGGCCAAATGCGAACCCGCCCCATTGGAATTGGAGAAACTCCTGATGAAGGGTGGAGACCAGGACTATCAGGTACGCATCCTTGAGGTCTATTTTGACCATCCATCTCATAGATTTATGACAGGGCAAAACCCCTCCTTGGGTTGTGAGACTAGAAAAATCGTGCTGACGAACTGGGAGGCTTTGCAGGTGGCCGGGACTACTCCACCCTTGAATATGTGATCCTTGACCTCTGCATCCACTAACTTCTGTTTGGCCTTGTAGAACAAGAGGGAAAGGAGAAGAGTGAGCTGACAGGGAGGGGAATAAAACTCTATTTGAAACCCCTCTACTGTTTCTAATACCCAAGGGTCTGAAGTGAGCCCCTCCCACTGATGAAATAACCTTGCCAACCTGCCCCCCAAATCTTTGCAGGAAGAAACATTTAAAATGCATGGTAATACCTGGAGCTGTCCTTGTGCTCTACCTGCACTGCTGCCGGCACGCCCTCTCCATTGAAACCACCTCTGGGGGTAGAATGCAGTCTGGGCTCCTCGAGCAGAGGAGGAATGATGTGCACCTCTGGAAGCCTATTGGTTAGGATGGGTAGAACCCCGGGAGAAATGGCCAGAAGAGCGGGGCAAAAACATCCCTAATGCTGGCTGGGCCTTATCCATGGCAGTGAAAGTGTGCATGTATGCAGATAGGTCTTTTATAAACCTATCACCGAACAGGTTGCCATGGGCTTTAGGGCCTGCTTCCCCTTCTGCCATATCTTGTAATTTGCAATCAATGTGCATAAGTAGGGACTTGTGCCTTTCCTTGGAAATAGCGGCGTTGGTATTGCCAAGCAGGCAGACCGTCCTTTGCACCCACCCTCGAAGAGCTTGAACATCAACTGGGGTATAAGAGGGGGCAGCTTCCTCCGCTAACTCAAAAATGTGTGTTAAGGGACCCAAAATATCTAGCAACTTATCCTGGCAACTGCACAGGGCTTTGTCAACACCCTTCTTGGGGTCCTTTCCTTTCTGGGATAAGGAAGACACCACAGGTTGGTGAATATCAGGGGTACCTGCCACCTTATCAGGTGTGACCGGCCTAGGGCATTCAGAACATAGCTTGTTCCTGTCTTCCTTGGGTAAAAGCCTCCTGACTCAATGATGTAAAAAACGTAGAGACAGCATTAGACGGGTGCCACTCTGCAGCCCTTGGGTGTTGGACAACCTTTCACTTTTCTTTGAAGGCCTAACCTGGGTACTGGTATCAGCTGAAGGAGGGCCCTTCAATCCCTTGGTTGCAACCAAAATTAAATAGAAATAAATGTGGCCACTTTATGTGAACAACAAACTCATGTAACTCAACTGCCCCTTAGTACAGCGTAACAGCTGTGAAACACTGAGGTAACATGTCACAGTGCCATAGAAAGGAAAACGCTGAGCAGGCGGTGCCCAAATGTACCTCCTGGTGCAGGCTATGGGCAGGAAACTTTGCGTGCACCTTTTCGTTTAAATAGGCAAAGGCCAAGCAAAGCCTGGAGGCCAAGCAGCTCGAAGAAAAGAAACAGCAGGAAACTTTGAGTACAGATTGTGCTTTTAAATAGACAATGGCCAGGTGTAGCTTGGAAGCTAAGCAGGCTGGGGAAAAAAACACACAGTGTTACAAATACCAGGCGGGCCTGGAAACCAAGCAGGCCACACTCAGACGAAGCACGTCTGATAATGAGAGGGGGCGGGCTGCCTCTCACACACACACACACGCATGCCGAACAGGCGAGCGTGAAGCTCTGAAGGTCTTGAACAAACACAGCGCTTGGGCCTTGAATAAACAGAACGCTCGTGTCAGGTGTCTGATAATAAGGGGAGCACGGCTGCCTCCCACACACACGTACGCTTGCCGAGCAGGCGAGCGTAAAACTATGAAGGCCCTGAGCAAAGAGAGCGCTCATACCTTGCATAAACAGGACACTGTAGTCGGGCATCTGTGCGAGTGCGACCGCTGCAGTGTGAATAAATTAACACAGCCGTCGCCTACGCACTTGCAAATGTAAATAAACGCTTGACAGGAATTGAGGGACAACGGGCCTGCAACCATTTAATGACACACGCTTGTGTGTATAGCAACAACGTTTATAACAGAAGAAACTAACGTTTCTCTTTCAAAGACACCATTAGCAACAAAGTACACGAGTGAATACAAATGTACTTAGCTTGTGACGTCAACAGCAAAGAAAGAGGATATTATACTAGAGGAAAGGACTTATATGGGGGAGGGTCTCTGCCTATTGGTTGCTAACAGGGCATGACCTGCCCTTCATCTTGGGTTGGAGATTCCTCCCTTTGTTACCACTGAAATGCTGTTTTCTCAGTTAATTTAATGAAACTTGTTTTGTTTTAAAAGTTTTATTTGCTGCTGTGGTGTCAGAAGTAAAGATAAGGCATAATATGAAGCCTCCTGTCTTGACACAGAATATGCAAGCACACATACTTTGTGTAATGGACGGTCTAGGGTACATGCATTGGATTAAGGTTACTGTAATGGGTAGTCTTGAGCACATGAATTGGAGCAAGTTGACTGTTAACGGATTGATGTTGGTGGCATTACATACAGTATTGTGTGTAAGGAAGTGAAATAATGATTAAACAAACCACCCCTACATGGCTTCTACATGTACGTGCTATTCTATATTCTACATATATTAGTCACACATGAATCTGTCAGGTCACATAGGTGCTCCTGCAGTTCCGTACAGTTATTTGCATATAAGCATCTACAAGCTTTACTCAGGGTCTCTGGCATATTGTGGTTTCTGTGTTGGTGCGTTTTAGCTAATGATAAAATAATAAAGGCAAAGGCAGTATGTATATGTATCCGTCCTCTAACTCATAGAACTGAAAGCTGTGTTCTTCATGTATTCGAGTGCGTGTTTGTCCCGATGTGCGGATGGCACGTTTGCTTCCTGTCTAACGCTGCTATGTCGTGGTGTCTCCAACAACGTCAGTAACGTGGCTTCTTGGCGCTTTAATCAATACTGTCAATTGAAATCTCTTTAGTAGCAGCCTGAGGCTCTTCGTCCCCTCTGGGTAGGGTGTGTACTGCTCCTAGTCTGTAGGGCTGGCTGAGTGGGTACCTTTCGACATAATGATAGATCATTGGAGCACTAGGAATCGGTCCGAAATAGTATGGGCGATCACATTATCTCCTGGTCTTCTTCCGTGTCATGTACCTAATAGGGGGAGGGGGTGGGAGTGAATTTGTCCATCCCTCTTCAGAATACTGACATATTCTTTGTCAACACTTTCTTCTTTTTTGTGAACATTATCCCATACTTCTTTTGTGTTTAGCGCAGGGATTGGCAATATGTTTTTCTTAGTATAGGCCTTTTTATTTGACAAGATGCCACTAGGACTGCCTTATTATTGTTTGATGGTCGAAGCTTGCTCCCATCTTAGATTTAGGTTTAGATTAGGTATTTTTACAACCTACATTTACAATTTAATAAACACCCTTGAACTGTGATCACTTGTGTCTGTCTTTACTGTTGCCACCATGAGTTCCTTACATCTGTGAAGAAAAAACACAATCCAATCTTATTTGAAGGTGCATGCTTTCTTGCATCCCATCCTGTATACTTCTGCTAGAGCTACATTCTCCCAGCCTTCTCTTAAGCCCTGGCCATATTATGTCCTGGTCGAGGACTCCCAGAACCTTGCTTTGAACTTTAAAACCATGCTAACCTCTCCAGCGCAGACTGACAACAAGGGGAAGGATGAGTTGAAAGAGGAATATGAATCTGGGGTAGGACACCATTGTGGAGGAAACATTTAAGAACTGGAATGTTTATGTACTCCCCTAGCATATTACCACTGCATGCTGTTGTGCACCCACTGTGTACTGCCATGTTTAAACCACTGCTTCTAGCTTGTGTGAAGCGAGGCAGTAGATTGTACTTCGCTTGTCTTTGCCATGAAAGCCCTTTGCCTAGTATGTAGAAATTCTCACCTTCACAGGTCTTGCTTCTGATGCATTTCCCTTTTGGCATATGCAAGCGCGTTTTATGTTCTCGCTTCCTTTTAACAAGTGGCATTAAAAGGCAGATGACATCACATTGCAAGTTCTCTCGCCTGCCGCAGAGCATGTGTGAATCTTACCGTGACTAAAAGTATTACGCTATGCTATACTCCCTGGTAACACTAACTAGCATGGCAGACTACAGCGGGCAGCAAAGGCATGTGTAATGAGGGTTTGTTCTCTGTCAGCAACAATGTTTCAAGGTGGGAGCTTGCGCGTTGGGACCACCCCTTCCATTGAAACACGTGTCCTTTTGGGTATTAGAGCGAGGTGCTCGGACGGAGGGGGGTTAACTTGCGAAGGAGTCTCGTGCTGCTGTGGGTCATGTTCTGATACTGCTTCATTAATAAACTGTTTTTTTTTATTTTTTTATTTTTATTGGTTTATACAAAACCTTTAAAAGAAAAAAAAAACAAAAAAAAACACAAGTCATCCATTTCCGCGTTCAGAAACATACATGAGATCACGTTTCAAGATACAGACATGAGAAAGCAGGAGTCCACAGCAAGGGCCAAGGGAACCTTGACATATGACACCGGTTGAGCTTTATTTGATAACAAGCCGTACGAGCCTGTACCGTCAAACTTCCTCTTCGGTATTCACCGAATCAATGATCTCTTCAATTTCCTGCAAAAACACGGTTAGCACCCTTGTCAGTTTTGTGTTGGAACCAGAAAACATCAGCTGCCACCATTCTTCTGCATTCCTTATTGCGTGCTCAGAAACTATTTGTCCCAGATGTTTAGTTCTTTGTGGTTTAAAGAATGGGCAGAATAAGACAAGGTGCTTGAGTGATTCGTCGCAGATTTTGCAATACCTACATACGGTGTTCGAATCAACTTTTCCTATCCAGTTCTTTGTCCGATCTTTAGTTCTGAATAGGTTTAGGCGAAATCTCATGTATGTGGCCCTTTTTGCGTTGTCCGGGAACAAGACTACGTAGTTTTGTAGTATGTTAAATGCTCGTGCCTCAGCTGGGGCATCCTTCATTGCTTTAGTCCTTCTTCTGTCTTCACTAGTTTGAATCCAGTCTGCTTCCCAGATCTTTTTCTTCACTAGGTCTGGATTGGCCTGAAGAGTTTTGATATTCGTTCCATAAGTGGTTAACAGTTCTTGGCATCTTTTGTACCACAAGGCTAGGAGACAGTCTGGCTTGGCATTGCCAGGATTGCTTAGTATTTTAAATTGAGGTGGTGTTGCAGGCATCACAGTTTTCCTGAATAGGGCCAAGGTGTTCCACAGGATCCGAGCTTCAAGCGAGATCATGCCTAACTCGTAGCGTATGCAGGATGTGGGGGTGCTGTTCGGAAGATGTAGAATTTTTACCCAAAAAATGTGTTCTAGGGTTGACCAGAATTCAGCCGAGCATCCAAAGGCATTCTCTGCACCGTATATCAAGGCTGGAACAACCTTCTGCTGATAGAAGGCTATCACTGGCTTGAGTGAAAACTTTCCATATTTTTTGTTTAGTATAGATGCTTGGGAAGCTAATTGTCGACATTTCGTCTTCGTGATCTCCATCCAGGGGCTATCATTTATGTTTGTGTTAATTTGCATCCCAAGATATCTGGTGCTTTCCACCGTAGTAAGTGTTTCCTTTCCCAGGTGCCATCTGAATTTGTTATTTTTCCGGTGGCATCCAGTTTGCAAATTCTGTAGTGTTAGTTTTTCGCTTTTTAAGTTGTTAATGAGCAATCCGTTGTTTTCCACATAACGTTCAACTGCATTTATTTTGCGCTGGAGGCCGATTGGGGTAGAATCCAACAAGATCAAATCATCGGCATACAACATCCAGCCTAATGCAGAGCCGTGTAACATGGGGGAGAAGGATCGTGGCTCATTAATTGCGAAGCCAATGACCGAGAGAAAAAGGTTGAAAATGATCGCTGCCAAAGGACAACCTTGCTTGACACCACAAAAAGTATTAATTTCTTCTGTGAGCAGTCCACCTTGGTCAAGGCGTACTCTGATGGTGGTGGCAGAGTGGATTTCTTTGATGGCGGCTAACAGACTCTCAGGACACCCCCAGTTAGACATTTTTGTCCAAAGTAGTTCTCGATCGATGGAGTCAAACGCATGGGAAAAGTCTATCAGAGCAAGATAGACCTTTCTCCCAGCTCTAATGGCTTCCATTTTCAACAAATTTATCAGCAGAAGGTTAAGACCACAGCCGACCCCCTTTACAAAGCCTGTTTGTCTTTCATCAAGGTGACCACTGTCAACAATCCATTGTGAAAGTTTTCGTTGCAGCATGGTTGCATACACTTTGCCCAATACATCTAAAAGAGCTATTGGTCGATAGTTTTTTGGCTCGAGCCGATTTCCTTTTTTAAAGATGGGCACAATTATTGCTTTCTTCCAAGACTTTGGAGATTCCCGTCTTCTACAGATTCGAGTGAAGAGTTCCTCACAAAAGTCCACCCATAGCTCTGGATTTTGTTTTAGGGTAAAGTTAGTCAGACCATCAGGGCCAGGAGCCCTTGAGGCACTGGCATTCTTAATTATCTGTAGTATGTCAGCTTTAGAGAAGGTCAGGTCCCATTTGATTAAAATTGGTGTTATAGGGGCCTGACAGGTACCTTTTTTGCTGTACAAGTTTTTGAAATGTGATGACCACCTTGCTGCTGTTACCATATTTGAC
Organism: Ambystoma mexicanum; assembly: GCF_040938575.1. Taxonomy (NCBI): domain Eukaryota; kingdom Metazoa; phylum Chordata; class Amphibia; order Caudata; family Ambystomatidae; genus Ambystoma; species Ambystoma mexicanum. The sequence continues at coordinate 50,567,195 of NC_090933.1, read as the reverse complement.
ATCAATGCGGATTGAGGAGCCCCTTCGTTGTTTAGAAGTCTCCAGAACTCTGCCGAATTTTTGTTGTTCATTTTTTGCATCATTAATTCTGCATCGTTTTGGAACATAAGGGCTTTGTGCGATCTTATCCAATTTTTGTATTTCTGTTTTGCGACACGTTTTTCTCGCGCTGAGTCTATAGAATCTCTGAATCTCAGGAGTCTGATAGAGGCGCGTAATTCTCTCTTTCTTCTCATGATCTCAACATCGAATTTATGTTTGTTAGCAAAGCCATGGTTTCTCAGTCCCTGTTTTTTTTCCACAAACAGATGTAATAAATGTGCGTATTCGACTCCACAATCCAGTTTGATGAAAGTTTCTGAAATTGTGGAGACTTCAGCAGAGAGCAGTGTTAGCCTCAGTCTGTTTGGCTCAGCCAATATCCGATGTTCCCATCGTTCTTGGGGCGGTTGATTTACGGCTGACAAGGTGAGAATTACCATGTCGTAATCGCTTTGAGTCATCGGTATTACCTCAAGCGACTTGATGTATTGTTGGATCTTTTCTGAGGCGAAGAAGTAGTCCAAGATGGAATTCTGATCTGCTCGTCGCCACGTAGGTTTAGCTGGTATATCGCCGACAGAATTTCCATTGAGCATTGCTAAATTTCTAGCTTCCATTTCCCCCATCCATTTTGAAGCCACGTTGTTAGATACGTACACGACTTCGTTGTTTTTCATTCTTGTTGCCAGACAGTTGATATTCAAGTCTCCACAAATTATTATGTTTGTTGACTCATTCTCAAGTAAGAGATCGTCGATTTTAGATGAGACTAGATCTATGAAGGAAGTTGACCCGGCCTGAGTGTGATTCCAGTATATATTAAATATATGGAAAAGAGTCGATTTGTCAGTTCGGGACCCATCCGAAGCTATCGTTGACAGTAGTATAAAGGGTGATAGGTTTAGAGAGTTTGTGATACGACAACCCGAGCTCTTTTTTACAATTGTCAACAGACCTGCCATTGGTCTTCCTCTAGTTTTTTTAAAGGCTGAGTTGAAGGCCACTTCATAGGCATCCACAGTTGGGCAACTCGTCATCCACGTCTCTTGAAGGCAGACCACATCTAGCGCGTCCGGCCAGGGTTCTACAAATAGGTGGGAGAAGCCCCTGGTGTTCCAGGATCCGATCTTAAATTCCCGTGGCTCCTCTAAAACTTGGCGTTATCGTTTTGAGGATCTGCCTAATGCTTCAGCCAGCCAGGACCAATCCTTTTGTGTTCCACTTTGGACTTGTGGGCTTTGCGAGTCACCAAGACTCGGATCCTTCGTGCCAGCTCCTTTAATGGTGATTTTGATGGTATCCTCTGTGGGGAGTTTCCCTGGTACAGTCTCAGGGGAGCTACTGGCCATTGTCTTTTTCATGCTTTCAGAACCAGGATGCAGATCACGTTCTAACAACGATTCCACGTTTCGGGGAAGCTCATTTTCCGCGGTTTTGTTAGAAAACAGTGGTTCCTGATAGAACGAGTCGCGTTTAGTTTTTTGAGAGTCTGCTCTGTGATCGAATTCAGCTTGCTCAGACACTTCTGAGATGTCGAAGCCCATAGACATAAGAGCGGAGCCCGCATCCAGTACAATGTTCAGAACAATTCTGGATCTAAAGTGGAGGATGATTTTATCATCTTGGTCCTCATTTTTGAATTCCACCGTCTTGATGTCCTCAGATCGTATCGTTCTGAGAGAAGGCACGTGTTGAAAGAGGCATAGAACGTTTGTGCGATTTAAGATGAGTTTCTCTCCATTTTCTATACGTTCTAGCCTCACCTTGTGGGAAGTTTGACTTTTGTCGCCAGCGTTTTTATCCGTCCTGTTCGTTTTGCGCCATTCCATTCTCTCACGGCCAGGCCGTGTGTCGAGGATCTCGTTTCTAGCCAGTCCTACTCTGTTTACGTCGTCTTTGTTGTAAACAAGGCCATCCGAGAATGTATCTTTTGATTTATAATGAGGCCACAGGCCCTCTTTCAGAGCATGCTTCCTTTCTAACGATGGTTTAGACAGCGTCTGAGATTGAGCAAGGGCTTTTCGCCTTTCTTCCAATGTTTTAAATATGGGACTTGAGGGAGTTATGTGAGGCTCATCTTGTTTAGGCTTCTTTTCGAAAAGAGTACATGTTCTTGCAGCGCCAGCTGGTATCCGGATAAGCACTGAGTCATTTCCGTCACTTGGAACTACCGGCTGTGCATCCGCAAGTGACGCATCCTCAGCACCCATCTCAGAAACCTTATCCTCTGATTCCAAGTCTTCATACACAGACAGGTTGATTAAGTCGATGGATTGATCCTCGGTAGGTTCAGGGAGAGGGACAGATTCTACAGGCTTTGCAGAAGTGTTTGCAATGGTAAGGTCTTTTTTCTTTGTTGGATCTCTGTCATCTGTCCGAGTGTTATTAACAGTTACATTGACAGTTTTTAGATTCCGAAGGAATTTTCTTGAGTTGTTGCCAATTCTTTGGTTTTTAGTTCTTTGATTTTTAGTTTTTTTCAGCGGTCCTGGTTTGGGCCCCTTGTGATCTGCTTTCTGGGGTACAGTTCCCTTGAATATATCAAATATTTGATTTTTGGGCTCCGTTGTTTCTGGAATTAGTATCACCTCAGGTATGCGAGGGGCGCCCGTGTCAATCAAGGTTGCCAAAGAGGAGGGTTTTTGAGGATCCAGTGTCGCCAGATTTTTAGGACCCTTACTGCTTTCCAGGACACTAGCAAAGCTCATTTGAAGAAATGCTTCGGTTCTTGTTCTTTCATGGCTGGGGCCCAAGCTCTCGTTCATAGGTTTTTCAGGCTCAGGTTTTGAGCCTTGAATACCCCGAGTATCAGGCACTGAGGGAGCCGGCGAACATTTTTCGCTACTCGGGTTGTTGGCCTCCCGACAATTCTGAGTTATTGGTGCAGTTTTTAGTGCTTCTGTGGTTTCTCTAGGATTGTTGATAGTGTCCAGTACCCCCATGGTAGAGTGGAGCACCAGCGAGCCAGTGTCTGTGTCGGAATTTCTCATTGAGGTGTAGGCGGGAGGTTCCATGGAAATTAGCCCCTTGTCGGTTTGTTGACCAGCTGGGTGCTCCCGGCTAGGTTGCCGATTTGAATCCTGTGTCGTCGTGTGACGATACCTTAGCACGCTTAGAGCTTCTTTCACAACCTCTGCAAGGAGCTTTTTATCCAATTTGTTGTTTTCTTTCTGTTCTGTGAGTGTTTGCAAGGCAGAGGTCAAGTTTGTTTTTATTGCTCCATTGTCCTTTCTTTCAGCGCGCAAATCTTTTTCCATATTGATTATCTTTGAATTCATAAGCGCCACTAAGGTTGTCAGGTCCTTCACATTATCATTTAGTTGCTCGTAGAGCTTTAGAAATGGAGCAAGCGAAATTCCAGTTGCTGACATTAAGACCGATTGTAGGTCTTTGGTGAAGTTCGCATCAAGCCTGACTTCTGAGTTGCGATCTTTTTTATGTGATTGAATTTTGGATCTCCTGACTTTTGGAAAGTCACGTTCTATGATTGAAGAGGCAGTTGAACAAATTTCAGAAGAGGATGAGGTGGAAGCGTGAGAGTCACACTCACAGGTGTTGTATGCAAGATTTTGTTTAGCACTTCCGAAGTCAATTGGGCGTGTTGTCGCATTTGCCTGTCTTTGAGGGGCACGAGCCTGAGGACAGGCTATACGGGGTGAAGCCGGACAAACAACATTTTCTTCATTTTGCAGAGCAATTTTCCAATTACGCAGAGCATCAGAATTTGTGATAGACCAGTCTGCCCCTGGCTGAGTCTCATGGTTGGTCGCCATAGGCGTCCGCTGGTTCTGCTGGTTAGTTATGCTACGGTCTCCTCTAGATGTAAAATTGCAGGCTTTGTTTATTTGGGAAAAATCTTGCAAAGTTTTGTTTACAACTTCTGTCGAGTCTCTTCTGTTTTTAGGGTGTGCTGGAGAAACGCGTCCCTTGTTTAGAACAGATAAGTGCTTGTCGAGGGGGCAAAATACTTCGTCTTCCAACACAGTGTTGGGCTTGACAGGGTCCAGTTCATCCATTCCGTGTATAGAGTGGCCGTATGGTTTCTTGGTGGGCGGGAGTGATGAGGTGCGCAGCTCTGACAGAAAGGCCTCTTTCCAGATTGGGTCCGGGCTGTCATCACAGCTACCGTTATTTGTGCATCCTCTCATAGTATGTGCCACGCCAAAACCATCAATTTAGGTAGTTTGTTTGAAGAAGAGTTTATGGAGTGGGCATCAGTAAGGAGCGCAGCGTTCAGAGAACTTGGGCACGGCCTTGCCGCAACCTCAGTCTCTGTGTTACAGGCGTCAACCTCGGTCGGCACAACAAGCGTGACGACGGGCACACGAAAATCCACTCCGCGTCTTACCTCTCTCTCAGAGCACACGGAGCTGGCAGTTGGATCGGGCGCCGTCAAGCTGGCAAGAGAGGCAATCGAAGGCTCGGGGTGGGAGGGTCCGCTCCGAGGATCGCCCGCAGGCGAAGAGGCCCCGACCCCCGCCAGAACTGACCCACCATTTCCCAGGTGGGAGGGGATCCCCAATCCCACGCGGTCATCCATGAAGCCACCACCCCCACGGCCGCCAGGCGCACACTCCCTCTCACCCCGCTCGGCTCTCCCATCACTCGCCGAGCATAGTGACGTCACACTCGGTGTGAACTTGCTCGCATCGATGGCAGTTTGTGTAACACGGGGGGAGACAGGTAAGGGGGATCGAGGGGTGAGACGGGCCCTGCTAGGTGATTGTCAGTATTATCAGTATTTGACGAGTCCACCTGCAGGGTAATGGAGGCTATTGGAAATATAGAGGATGTAGAAGGTATAGAGGCTATCATTGGAGTGGCGGCATATATTGCGTTTCTCCTTGCACTTTTATTCTTCAAACACATCAATGACGATCCCACATCTTCAGGTTCTCCCACAAAAGTTCTGGTACACTCACTTACGGTGTCGTTATGTCTAATCAGTTTTGTACTTACTCATTGGCCAATGCTCGCGTCAGTCAGATTAGATGCTGAGGCGGAGGCGGAGTTCCAACGTCGCAGTTGCAGCCTTGTATGGGGTGGGGAAGGCAAGCGGTCTCCGCAGGTGCCTGTTTTCCCGCGTTTGTGCGAGGATCCATCCATTACGGCAGGCCCGCAGGCCCTCGCCCTCGCCCGAACACCAAAACACACTGCGCACACCGCGCGCTCCGCGTGTGCTAGGGGTTTTATGCTACTTCCTCCTGGAAGCAGTAGTGGAAATAGAAAACAGACTTCCAAGTGTCCCAGAAGCAGCAGCAGCAGAAAGAGCCTGGGCAGTCTCAGACTCACCAAAACACACTGCGCACACCGCGCGCTCCGTGTGTGCTAGGGGTTTTACGCTACTTCCTCCTGGAAGCAGTAGTGGAAATAGAAAACAGACTTCCAAGTGTCCCAGAAGCAGCAGCAGCAGAAAGAGCCTGGGCAGTCTCAGGCTCACCAAAACACACTGCGCACACCGCGCGCTCCGCGTGTGCTAGGGGTTTTATGTTACTTCCTCCTGGAAGCAGTAGTGGAAATAGAAAACAGACTTCCAAGTGTCCCAGAAGCAGCAGCAGCAGAAAGAGCCTGGGCAGTCTCAGGCTCACCAAAACACACTGCGCACACCGCGCGCTCCGCGTGTGCTAGGGGTTTTATGCTACTTCCTCCTGGAAGCAGTAGTGGAAATAGAAAACAGACTTCCAAGTGTCCCAGAAGCAGCAGCAGCAGAAAGAGCCTGGGCAGTCTCAGGCTCACCAAAACACACTGCGCACACCGCGCGCTCCGCGTGTGCTAGGGGTTTTATGCTACTTCCTCCTGGAAGCAGTAGTGGAAATAGAAAACAGACTTCCAAGTGTCCCAGAAGCAGCAGCAGCGGAAAGAGCCTGGGCAGTCTCAGGCTCACCAAAACACACTGCGCACACCGCGCGCTCCGCGTGTGCTAGGGGTTTTATGCTACTTCCTCCTGGAAGCAGTAGTGGAAATAGAAAACAGACTTCCAAGTGTCCCAGAAGCAGCAGCAGCAGAAAGATCCTGGGCAGTCTCAGGCTCACCAAAACACACTGCGCACCTATTGATTTTGGCTGTTCACCAATCCACCGTAATCATGAGTGGTCATTTCTCCACCACACCATCAATACTTTCCCCAAGAGGATAATCATGATCAGACCACCATACCTAGATTGTGGACTGGCAGTCTGCTTCAAAAAGGGTCCCGGGATCATCTATGGTCCAGATGTTGCACTACTCTAGATCAAAAGACCAACGCCCACTAAAGCAATGACTGGACACTATAAGGGTATCATGAAGAAAGACACAGACAACAGATTTTAAAGTTCAAAGTACAATATTTTTATTAAATCAAATGTCAGGATGGTTGAAGGCCTAACTTTCCCTATACTAAGGTGGGATTTCCCTACCTGCATGAAACTAAGGAAAGTCTGCATCAAAGAGTTCAACTTAAACGTCTGTCTCTGTCCAAAACCTATTCTTGCCCTTACAACTAAAACTAACCAACGTGTAGGGATGTAAAAGACAACGTTTTCAACTCAGAGCTCTCAGCTTCTAGCTTGCAGCTTCCTTTCAGCTCCACTTCCCCAAGTATAAGAAAGACCAATGCATCTTAAGATTACCTTTCCCCAGTCCACAGTAATACAGTTCAATAAAGTTAAAAAACAATCCTCTGTGTTCCCTTCCCCAGGTTTCAAGAACCACAGTTCACCAAGAAACGAAAGGTCTTGAGGCTTTGTTCTCAAGACCACACAATGTAGCTCCTCAAGTCTCATGGTTCCCTTCCCAAAAACATTCACTTCTACAACACAATGTCTTTGGATTTTTAACCTTTAGGGCTCACTGGTCTAGGTGCAGTTGTCAGACCAAACGGTCCACCCATCACAGGTCATGCAACCAGGATCCTCGACTTTCGGCCTCTTGGCTTTGATATGTAACTTTACAATCTTTTGGCTTTTCCTTCTCAGCCTCTTGGTTCAGCTGTTAAAATGGATTTCTGAACTCTGACCTGGTGGGCAGAGGTTCAGAAGGCCAGCCTAGTTTCTTGGAACAGGGTAACCTTCTGGACAAGCCAGACCAATTAAGGTAGCATTAGCGGCGGTCAAGACTAGGTCTCAGGAGGGGTGAGGGTGACTGAAAGACCTCAATGAGCACACAGAGTAAAGGACACTTACAAATCACTCTCAGTCAGGTGTGTATATATTAAAAATACAAAGATTTATTCAAGGCCTTTGAGTTTCAACACAATAGTTATTAACAGTAACACTTTTAAACCAACACAATCCTACTCAAATACATATATACAAAACCAAGAGTCCTAAAGGGTTAATGCACGAAATGGGTCCTCAACCTAGAAAAGGGAAGGAAGCAGCTAGTGCGAAGAGTCTTTAGGCAGTTCTGCAGTAATCACAATCCTAACTGAAAGGCAGTCCAGTCCCTAAGTGGAGGGGAGCCTATTGCTCAAATGTACTTGCAATGCTGGCGCACGCGGTAGTGCAGATGGGTGAAAACGGGGTTTCTTGTGGGGTCTGTAGCAGCTCAGGGGGGTGGGTGAGGTGATGCAGAATAGGTTTCCACTATTCGTGGAGGGTCTCCCTGTGAGGGCAGAGTAGGTTCCAGGAGTTGTGAATAGTTCGATAGTTCAGGCTATCTATGTAAAGGCGAGGGGCCCTCGGGGGCCACTTGTGTGTAAAAATTGATGGCTGCGCCAGGGGCCACTGGTAAGGGTTGCAATTACTCACTGACCCCCAGCGCACTCCGGACCAACATTCAGCTGTCAAGTCCAATTCGGTTGCAGGTTCAAATGCGGCAATCTCGGAGCTCTGCGGCTTTCAGGGACAGAGTTACATTGTTGATTTCCAAACGGGACAGTGGCGATTTCTCCGCTCCTGGTGGATGGACCAGGCCAGTTTCACTGTAGCAGGCTTCAGGGCACAGAGGGGCACAGCTGCAATGCACTTGCAAGGTTTGTCACCACAGCTGGGCGACACGGTAACCGCGTGTACTCTGGTTCGGGTGCTCTCTCTTTACTCCAGACTTAAGAACGCCAAGTGTACGAAATTCAGTGTGAGAGTGCCATGAACACAGAGCCTACGATGTACCAAGTTTCAAGGGCCTCCTCTAAACGGCGGTGATATCAGAGCAAAGGTCCTGCGCAAGCTGGCTTGCCCACTGTTTGGCTCGAGACACTTCCGAGAAGGCTTACATGCAGGGTTTGATGAAGGTGCCGAGGATAGTTAGTCCCACTATTCCAATGGGTCGTTTCGCCTTCGCAGACCTTCTAGTTCGATCAGATGCAGAGGGGTCCAGCGGAATGAGAGTGGGCTCACCATGCCAAACCTTCCAGTGGGTCATCAGCAGTTCCTCGACTCTGCTTCTTAGTTTCTGTGTACTTGGATCCTATACTTCGTTCAGTGAGAACTCAAGAGAACAACATGGTATGGGTGTTTGGAGCCTTCTCTTATCCAGAATCTCCTTCGCGCCAAAACGAAGAGGACGCAATGGAAGATCTCCTCACATACAGGCATACCATACATGGACCAATCGTGGACGACGGTGGTCCCAGGCGTTCACAGCACACCAGACTCTCTGGCACCCAGGATGTGTATTGGAACCAGACAGTCCAACCCACACCCTGGAAGCACACACACAAGGCATGCAGAAGCCAGCGAAAGCTTGGCGTTTCACGGGAGAATGCATGCCCAAATAAGGACTGACCCGGGTCAGCTCGACCTGGGAAAGGTGAAGGGGCAAGATGGCCAAAAGACAGGACAAAGAACCTCGTGGCATGGCCATTTGGGAGCCAGGCCGCCTATTTGTGCCAAACGCGGTAAATGCGGTTTACCTGGCAGGGAAGGGTTCTCAATACATGAAAAGATAAGCTGCCACCAGCCCTGTCCAAGGCACATCTGCACTTCTCCTAAAAATTCCTTCGAGATTATCTAGGGACTTTAGACATGACAGGAAGATCCAAGGAAGGTACATTGTGCACTTGCAACATGTTGCAGAAAAGTTGAAATACTGACAAGGACTAAGGGAAACACAGTCTCCCAGTACTGACTTTCTCTAAGGGCATGTCAGTTTCCCCATAATAAAGTGAGCGAAAAGCCCCGGGGAGTGCAGCTGAACGCTGTGGTCCTCTGGCAAAGTCAGACTATGGTGTATAACAGCAGCAAAACGTTTGGGGGTACACAACTGGATGGGAAATTACACATGAAATGGAAATCTTTCCTAACATCGGCCATCACTTGTCACACATCCTTTCCAATCTTTCAGGCCTTGTCATTCGGCGTTCATTCATACATGTTCAGTTGAGGGTGTTTTACTCCACCCATCTTCTTAGGCTTCTCTGTCACCCTGAATCCGCCTTTTGTAACTGTTTTCACCTGGACATTTGGGTTATTCACTTTAATTGCTTGGTTTGATTCCATTACACATTCAGAATACTTAATTTCAGTGTTTCATTCAATTAAGGGTTTGATAAACATTTATGCTACTAAATTATAAAGTTCCCTTTTGTGCAGTATTTAATATGCATTGGTTTCAATTTAGTTCGAGATTCAATAAGCATTGTTTCGTGTAATTTTTAAAGTTCCATTTATGTAGGTATTCATAACCATTGAAGGAGCACCCCAGCGTTCATACTTCTACCCCTGACACTGACCGCCTTATGGTGTCACTTTCTGTCGTGCTCCGCTTGCCTGCCGTGTTTCATTCTTTGCATGCCGGCACCTTGTATGCTGCTTTCTGGACGCGGACATCATCCCTTCTTCTTGGAGCTCACCTGCAGCTCCTGCTTCTGAGCACGGTTCACAGAGGCTCCCAGACTGCAAATACTTACACGGTCCCCTGGCTACAGGCTGTGTAAGTCTTCTGGGATGTTTTCCGGCGTCCTGGCCCCTCGTACCGTCCTACCACTGATGCCTCTTCCAAAGCACGGTCCCCTGCTGGCTTCCTCCGCACAAGCCTCCTTCTTGCACTCTGCTTTGCGGCACTGGTCTCTTTTCATACCCCTGATGCCCCTTGACAGGTTAAAGGTGTGTATCTATAATGAGACCTGCCTGACCATAGTTAAAGGGACATGCCTAACCCTCATAGCTCCCTGCAGACATCTTCCTCGTACCAGTACTAAAGTGGTGAAAGGGTATGATCTTCATTACTCTTAGTTGCTTCTCCTTCGTCTCATTACAAAAAGGTTGAAAGGGTATAGTCTTCATTACTCTTAGTTGCTTCTTCTTTGTCCCAGTGCTGTCAGGTATCATATATGGGGAAATGAGGGGAACAGCTTTACAATAACCCATAAAGGTTGGGGAGGGTTTTGGTTGAGTCTCAATAGGATAAGGGTATATCATGTCTCTCCTAATGGTGCCCCACTCCCAGTCCCCAAGGACCCTCTACCCAGGTGATCCTACCTCGCTTTTCCACCCCCATAGTCGGGATCCAAGAGTGATGGCTTTTCCCTGGCCACCTGAGAAGTCGTTCCAGGGGTCTTTGGCGTGAGAAGACCCTCAGGATTCTCACAGCACCCTAGTAACATATTAGCTCACCAAGTGCTCCTGTGGCACAAATATCCACCTCACAAGGGATGTTGGGCAAAAAGCATGGACAACAGAAGGACAACAATATGGGGACATAAAGTGGTAGAACATCAGCCCAAAGAGATCTGCCTCCTTTATTCCACCCCCTAGTATATTGTGTTACCCAAGTGCACCCTTTAGTGTGAAGAGCGTGGTCCCTCATCTCCAACGTTCACCTGTGGAGTAGGTATTGGTTTACACAAAGCCATCGTGTTACACATATTGGCTGTTGGACCCTTTGGCACCGTAGCCGCTTATGCGGATTGATCAGATTGTGCACATCCAAGATGGAGGACCGCTGTACTACCTGGGCGGAGAGCAACAGTACAGTCTCTGCACGTCTGCCAGAGACGCCGGGGATCGCTCACGTGATTCCTTATATGGAACCGAGATTGGGTTTCCTTCTCGTCGCTACTGTTGTTGCAGGCGCTCCGTTCTATCTGCAGGTTCTCCCATTCGCCCATGCTCCTCGACTACTCACTCCAGATTACTGCGTTCCCTTTCTTTCCGCTAGTTCAGCTTCGTCCCTCCAGGGATCCTGTTTTCTATTGACTCCAGTTCAGGGAAGCTGGTAACAACCCCCTGATTCTTAAGTAATGCCGCGCTAGAAGGTGAGGGACTCCTTTCCTAATTGCACTATTATTTAGCCCTATTTTTCCTTTCTCTCTTAAGAAAGCTCTTTTAAACCCTTTGTTTCTCTGTTACTAGAGGAAGCCTTCCTGCATCCAGTACCATTCCAGGCTTTGGTGAGAATCATCGGCACGGCTATCCATTCACCAGTACTCAGATTCATCCAGGGTTTTCTTCCCCAGAGAGTTTCCCTGACAGTTGTGCCTTTCCCCCTGGGTTTTTTCCTCCTAGTAGGGAGGGACAGGTCAGTTGGGGGAGCTTTCACTTACGGCATTGGCTCTTCCATCGCATATTCAGCTGTCTACCAAGGTGAGATTGTGTTTGCTTCTACTACTGTATAGTTACAATCGTATTGAGAAGTGAACAGTAATAGTCTAACACTATCAGTTTAACAGTTAGCGACGCCATTTAAGTAATTGGCAGACAGTGATACCATGGAACAGCAAATGCAGCAGCTCATGGCTGCCATGCAACCGATGTCATTGGAAATGCAGTCCCTCAAACAGGATAATGCCCAATTGCGACAACAAGTTGCCCGGGCATTTTCAGATTCACCCCCATCTACATTACATACGGGCAAGGTTGACAGTGACCCACATAAACTCAAGGAATTTCTAGACAGTTGCACCGTTCAGTTTACATTTAAATCCCGCTTCTTTCCAACTGACAAGGATAAAGTGGGTTTTCTGATATCCCATTTTAATGGACCCGCTTTAGCCTGGGCTACCCCATTAGTGACATCAAACAATGCTATTCTAGATTGCTACCCAGCCTTTACAAATAGTTTAAAGTCAATGTTTAGCAGACAAGAGACTTCCGTAGCAACCCAAGAGAGGCTTCTCGACCTTAAACAAGGCAGTAAGGATCTTTTGGCATACATTACACAATTCAAACAGTTGTCCTCCGAGACGGGTTGGCTGGATGATGGACTTCTTACTTTTTTAAGTCTCTAAAGTCCCTCGTCCTGCTAATCTAGCAGACATGATTACCCTTACCATGCAAATAGAATATCGAATACAAGAACGATCTCATGAAAGAAGAAAACATAAAGGTATTCGAATGCATATCGAACATCCTCCAATCCCTAGTAAACAGGCCCTAGCCGAAGAATCTATGCAGATAGTTTCAGTGAGAGGACCTCTGTCCGCTAATGAGAGAGAGAGACGAAAATCACTGGGCCTGTGCATGTATTGTGGATCCTCTTCCCACATATTGCGGGATTACCCTATTGTTCCTCCCCGTCGTACTTAAGTTTCAAGTTCGGGAAACTCCAAAACCCTACCGTAGGGGGAACAGCCGTAGGAGTTTATCAATCAGGTTCCCCACATAAAATGAGCTTGACCCTAGAGACCTCTTCAACCACTCAGACCCTGGTTATCGTATCTTTGACTATAATGTTACCAGACCAAGTTCTACAAGGAATACCCGTGTTAATTGATTGCAAAGCCGCAGGAAATTTCCTAGATGATAAATGGGCCACAGAACGTGGGATAGCCTGTATACCTAAGAAAATTGTTACGTCAATCCAGGGAGTTGACTCAGGTCCCATACGAGAACAGAGTGAACCAGTCACTTGCATGATTGCTGCGCACAAGGAGATCATAGTTTTTGACCTCATAAAAGCCGCCCACTTTCCGGTAATTCTGGGTCTTACTTGGTTAAGGGTTCAAAGCCCCTTTATAAACTGGACAGCTGGGACTCCTTTTCTAGGGTCTGAATATTGTGTACACCATTGCCTATCCCATGAGTCAGTAGGCATCCATATTCCAACAGAAGTTTCCAACTCCCCAACTGTACCTACCATTAACCAGCTAGAAATCATTCCTGAATGCCATAGGAAATTTCAATCGGTATTCGCAACACCTGAATTTCCTACTCTACCTCCACACAGGAGAGACGACTGTCATATTGATCTACTTCCTGACCATCCTATTCCTTTCGGATTGATGTATGTTCTCTCCCAACGAGAAAAGGCTGCTCTAAAGGAATACCTCCAATCCAATCTCTGTAATGGACTCATTACAGAATCTGTTTCTCCAGCGGGTGCTTTTTTTTTTTTATTCCTAAGAAAGACTCTGATGAACTCCGACCATGCATTGATTATCGGGGCCTTAATAGGATCACTACAGCATACAAGTATCCTATGCCTTTAATACCTGACATCCTCGAAGCAGTTAGGGGGCTGCTTTCTATACTGAACTGGATCTCCGAGGGGCATATCATCTCATTTGTATCGCCCCAGTGGATGAGTGGAAAACAGCCTTTCGGACGCCTTTTGGACATTACGAATACCACGTAATGCCATTTGGATTGGTAAATGCACCAGCGGTTTTCCAACGATTTATGGACCATCTGTTTGCGGACATTCTGTTTCATTTCGTCATCATCTACCTAGACAATATTCTAGTTTATTCATCTAACAGAGAAGACCACATTAGACATGTGAACATCGTTCTTGAACGTCTCCAGTCCAACCATCTATACTGTAAGGCGTCTAAGTGTGAATTTCACCAAAATCAAGTGACTTATTTAGGGTTTGTCTTGTCGGCTCAGGGCATATCCATGGATCCAAAAAAAAGTATCAGCTGTATTAGTATGGCCTGCTCCATCTAGTGTAAAAGAAATCCAACGATTCTTGGGGTTCGCAAATTTTTATAGAAAATTCCTTCCCTGCTTCTCGGAGATCATTTTACCCCTAACCCGACTCCTGAAAAAAGGGGTTCCATATTCCTGGGATGAACCGGCACAAGAAACATTCCAGACCTTGAAGACAATGTTTACATCTGCATCCATCTTGACTACTCCAAACCAGTCCAGGCAATTCATTGTGGAGACTGATGCTTCCCAACACGCATTAGGCGCGGTGTTACTACAACTCTCGGGCCAGGCAGATGAAAGACCAGTGGCGTATCTTTCTAAAACCTTCAATGCTTCGGAACAGAACTATTCAGTTCTTGAGAAAGAACTGCTAGCTATAAAAAGAGCTTTAGAAGAATGGAGGGATTTGTTATTGGGATCACCGTTCCCGGGGGAAGTCCGCACAGACCACCAAAATCTTAGAGTACTGCAACATGCTCATACTAACAATAGTCGACAAGCCCGCTGGGCATATTTTTTCCTTCCGTTCCAGATAGCATTCACCTTCCTCCCCGGAAAACACAACTTAAGAGCGGATGCCCTTTCTCGCATAGACTCTCCTACTACTCCATTTTGTCCAGAAAAATTGTTTCCCAATGCAAGCTTTATCGCCGTTGTTACTGATTTCCTACAAGAGCTGAAATCCGCTACCTACCAAACTACTTTGCGAAAGAATCCCTTCTACCCATCATCTTACCCAGGAGAACGAATATTATTTTCACGGACTTCAGGTCTTTGTTCCAACATCTTTGTTATAGCAAGAAGTGTTGTGTATGTGCCACGACTCCCGAGCGGCAGGTCACGGGGCTTTCAATCTACTTTGCAGCTAATTCAAGAGCATTTCTGGTGGCCGGATATCAGATCAGACATTCAAGACTATGTAGCAGCATGTGCCGTGTGTTCACAATTCAAGATTCCAGGAGTACCACCCTTGGGATTATTAACACGGATGCCTATTCCAGAAAGACCTTGGCAAATTATCTCTACAGATTTTATAGTGGATCTTCCCCCTTCTGGTAACAAAACCACCATAATGGTCACTATAGACTACTTCACTAAATTGGCTCATTTTACTCCCTTACTCAAACTGCCTGGAGCTGCACAGATGGCCAAGATCTTTTCCTCTGAAATCTTTTCCCGACATGGCCACCCGGATACTAGTGTATCGGACAGGGGTTCTCAATACACTTCACTCTTCTGGCAAAAGGTCTGTCATACTTTAGGGATTAAACAAGCCCTCGGCTCGGGATACCATCCCCAGACTAACGGGCAAACTGAACGACTTTATCAAACCCTGGAGGGTTACTTGCGATGCTCTGTGTCGGCTGCTCAAGAGAATTGGGTGGAACTACTACCATTTGCAGAGTTTGCCTATAATAATGCCAAACGCTCTGCTCTGCAAACCAGTCCCTTTCATTGTTCATATGGTTATCACCCATCATTTGTTCCCTCAGTCACTACTTCTCCTTCTAACTGTCCGGGGGTGGACACCCTTATCTCAGACATACAAGAAGGTCATAAATTCGCCAAACTGTCACTGCAAACAGCTCAAGACCGGGCCAAGAAGTATGCAGATCGTCATCGCCAGGACGCTCCGGCCCTAACAGTGGGAGATTCAGTTTGGTTGGCATCCCGGTTCCTACCCCGTCATTTGGTTCCATCTAAACTGTCTCCTAGATTTTTCTGACCTTTTAAGGTGATATCCTTGGTGGGCTCAGCAGCCGTTAAACTCGCACTACCCTCTTCATGGTCACATATACATCCTGTGTTCCATCTATCACAGGTCAAATTGGCAGTCAAGACAGTTTTCATCGGTTGTGCAAAGTTCCACCACCTCCGGTCTCGACTGACACAGGTCCTGAATTTGAGGTAGCCAGCATCTATGATTCACGTTATCGCAGGGGTCGATTGCAATTCCTCGTGGATTGGAAAGGGTATTCTCCAGCTGAAAGGACCTGGGAACCTGCTTCTGGGGTTCACGCACCCCGGTTGGTACAATGTTTTTTGCGGCTACATCCGGGGAAGCCGGGATCGCCCCGCAGGAGCAGGGGGCATACTGTTTCACATATTGGCCGTTGGTCCCTTTGGCACCGTAGCCGCTTATGCGGACTGATCAGATTGTGCACATCCAAGATGGACGACCGCTATAATACCTGGGCGGAGAGCAACGGTTCAGTCTCTGCACGTCTGCCAGAGACGCCGAGGATCGCTCACGTGATTCCTGATACGGAACCGAGATCGGGTTTCCTTTGCGTTGCTACTGTTGTTGCAGAAGCTCTGTTCTATCTGCAGGTTCTCCCGTTCGCCCAAGCTCCTCGACTACTCACTCCAGATTACCGCGTTCCCTTTCTTTCAGCTAGTTCAGCTTCGTCCCTCCAGGGATCCTGTTTTCTATTGACTCCAGTTCAGGGACGCTGATTCTTAAGTAATGCCGCGGTAGAAGGTAAGGGACTCCTTTCCTAATTGCACTATTATTTAGCCCTATTTTTCCTTTCTCTCTTAAGAAAGCTCTTTCAAACCCTTTGTTTCTCTGTTACTAGAGGAAGCCTTCCCGCATCCAGTACCATTCCAGGCTTTGGTGAGAATCATCGGCACGGCTATCCATTCACCAGTACTCAGACTCGTCCAGGGTTTTCTTCCCCAGAGGGTTTCCCTGACGGTCGTGTCCTTTCCCCCTGGGTTTTTTCCTCCGAGTAGGGAGGGACAGGTCAGTCGGGGGAGCTTTCACTTACGGCATTGGCTCTTCCATCGCATATTCAGCTGTTTGCCAAGGTGAGATCGTATTTTCTTCTACTACTGTATAGTTACAGTTGTATTGAGAAGTGAACAGTAATAGTCTAACACTATCATTTTAACACATGGACAAGGGTGAAGCTCAAAGGCGAATGCCCTTGACTGCCTCTTAGTGGAAAGGTTGCAATGACTTCAGACTTGGAGTTCTGCATCATTAATTTCCTATCTACAAGACACAAAGGCCAGAGGGCGAGTATCAATAGGTTCTGGTGTACATGCCAGAACAAGCTTCTAGACTTGGTGGGTCCAAAATCAAAGTTTGTAGACATCTTTGAGAGTTCACTTGATACAGGTGAGCCAGTCGAGTCCAGAAGACCATTTGCCCATTGGGCAATGCAAACTGGACCATTTCCACTGAGCACCACCACTTGGTCCTAATGAAATTGGACCCCAAGCATGGGAGCTCGCCTTCCGAAATGCTATGGCAATTCTCTTCTGAACAAGAGTACCAAAAGAAACCTCATTGATGAGGCCCAACAAGGCTGAAGCACGTGTCTGGGGTTGCTGTTGGTACTCTTGTCCAAAAGAGAATTACCATAACATTTTGTGGCTGGACTGCCAATGTGGGCGGGAACAAGACGGATATCCAAAAGGATATTTCCCTTCTGTGAAAGGTACAGTGAGGTTGCGGACTCTCAAGTGGGCACCTTCCCAAAGAACAGGTCAATTGGCCTTGTTTGTTCTCGTAGAGTGGCACCTATGGCTATTTATTTAGTTCTATTTCAAGCCTGTCGGGGGAGGGAGGTGCTTCATTGGTACAAGCACAATAATCGCCTCTGTATCAAGACATAGAATATAAATTGCCTTTACTTGTTAGTACAAGGGAATTTTAATTAGATTAAGAATATTAAAGTGAGTATTATCCCTTCCATTACCGGCAAACTATGTTGTATGTTCTGTAATTAACATTGCAATGTTTCTATCAGGGGGGTGCTTAACAATTTTGGTCCCATCCGCAGTGCTCAAGATAAGATTTGGAAGTGTGAGTATTTCACTCCCTATTTTTTAAAGTTGGGAGTAAAATTATTTTTAGGGAGTAAAAATGTAAATCCAATTCCCAATGGGAGTATTTTATATGTGAATAAAAATGTTTTTAACTGGAAAAGTGAAATATTTTTGTAATCAGGATTTCTTTGCACCTAAGTATTCATACACATTAAAAGATAGATGTTTACTTCTTCTGAACAGACCGTAATAATACTAGTTTCTTCCTGTGGTACTACGTGCACTTCTGTCCAAGCAAATCCATTGAGCTGTGTGGGTGAAAGCAGGGGCATAAGTTTCTACATGTGTGTTTCCCATTTTTTGGTGGGAGTATTCTTAGTCCCTATTTATATTTTTTGAGAGTATTTGCCTATTCTTAGGCAGTAAAAGTGGCTGGTACACCCCTTACCTGTAGAGCTGCCTATCCGCTAGTAATACTGTATTGGTGTTTCAGGAACTAAAGTAAAATTGCAGAGCTGTAGACGCTCTGAGACCAATTAGATGTTCTGTACTATAAAAGCTGTTTCTTGAATGTCCTGGTATTTCCTTTTGTCTCTTTCATTTATGATGAATGATCATTGTCAACAGCTGTTCAAGTTCTAGTGTTGGACTGATCGTTGAATTTGCAACAAAGAAAGAGAAGGGAACAAGGACAGGAAGTGAGGTATAAGGGCTGATAAAGACTGGATTGTAAGAGTGGATCACACGGTTTTTAACTTTCAAAACATTTAAAACATGCAGAAAGTGCCCAGTGCTTCTACAAAATGGAGTTAATTACTTAAATATGTTCATGCTGCTGAAAGAATAATAAAAGATGAAGCACAATTACAGTCTCCATATCCTTAATACAATAAGAATTGTGCCTAACATTAGACCTGTACCAGCGGTAAAACATAAGATTCAAGTATGTATTTCCGCTCCCTTGTTCGTATTTCCTAAAAAGCATCTTTTTGTTAATTTTCCCTTTTTCTTTCTTGCCATCTGCCCCTTCCGATGGTATTTTCTCCCTTTCCACTGTTTCTTTCTTTATGCTTGCGCCCTTTCTTTATGTTTACATTTAATCGTTTGTCCACTTTGTTTCACTCTACAATCTTTTCATTTTTTATCATCTTTTGCCTTTCATTTTCATTACCACTAGTGCTACCTTTTTATTTCTCTCCTTCCTTTCTTTTCTTTATCAGAACCTTTATTATTTCTTCTTGTCCTGTTGTTTTAACATTCTCTCTCTCTTTTCTGCCATTCTCGTCTGTTGCCCACAGCCCTCTTCCACCACCACACTAAGGGCCTAATTCACAGAAGCGTTTTACAATGGCAAAACGCCATTGGAAAACTCTCTGTTAATAAGGGTCCTAATTGTGATAGGGAATTTTCTCTCCGTACCAGGTCAACTTCCCACATGTAACATTCGAGGTTCAATTATTCTGTGGAAGACACCTCACCTAATGTATTATGCAGCATTCACAATGTGCAGCAGGTCTAGTTGCAACAACTCACGAAACAGCAAAGATGCCACGAAAGAGGGGAACAAGAAGACAGAGGAAAAAACGGGGTCTGTGTCCCTCCCACTAGTGTTAACTAGACAAAATAAACATACAATATAAGAAACAAAACAGTTACAAAGGCATAAAATAAGCAGTGTCACATTGCAATTTGCTATGCAGTTCTGTAGGTTTGCTAATTAAATTGACACTTTTTTAGCAAAGTTAGCTATTTAAGTTATCGTGTTTAATGAGAGCACAGATCACCCTGCATTCCTCTCTTGCCCTCATGGCTCTTGCCACACTCTTTTCACAGCAGGTTTACAGGGGATAATGGAGAGAGAGTGCAGCTTTAGGTGTATTTGTCATTTATATAGCACCACTTCCCCATTTGTATGGCCTCAATGTGCTTTGTGGTTGGAACGCCCTCAGGGACCGAAATCCAGGTATGGGAAGATTCTAAGAGTTAACTTTAAGATGCGTGTGTGCATTCTGCAAGGTTAGGGCTTACGAGGTCTGGCTAGGCTCCAGTAAGCAGCCTGCAGGTCAGGCACGTGGGCACGTGGGCGGGTGGTGTTGGTGGTTTAGGATAGAGTGCTAGTGCAGGAGTCTCAATGTGTGCCCAGCTAGACCAACATGTTAGGGCTTACGAGGACTGGCTAGGCTCCAGTAAACAGCCTGCAGGTCAGGCACGTGGGCACGTGGGCGGGTGGTGTTGGTGGTTTAGGATAGAGTGCTAGTGCAGGAGTCTCAATGTGTGCCCAGCTAGACCAACATTTTTCGTAGGTTGTCGCTGTAGACTAATGGCAGAGATGTTGAGGCACAGCGGGTCTTTCACTGTGGATGGCTATGCGAACTGCTAGACCGGATGTGTATAGCCATAGCTGCATTCTATAGTGTCTGGATGGGCGGCCGTGTCTGTGGCAAGTGTCCGTAGATGTGGTGCAAGTTAAACATACCTTAAACTCAGAGGGAGTTCATCTTTGATGTTATTTTCGTAATTCCAACGTGATTGGCTGGTCTCGCCAGCTGAGGACTCCCTAGATTGAGAGCCTGGGCAGTGGTAGGGGGCCTGGAGGGACGGGGGAGTGATGCACGATCGTCTGGGGGTTGAAAGGGTACGGGGGCTGAGTTTATCACACTGTGCCTTTGGGAATCCTGCCGGAATCTGCGGTAGATTGCGGGCTAGATGTGTTGTCAGGAGTTTGGGCCAGTGCTTCAGTGCACGGTTTTGAGGACCTTTCTGAATGCCAGGTGATTGTCAATGTGGCAGATGTGGAGGGGCAGAGGGTTCCAGATGGTCGGAGCTTGGACAGAGAAGGAGGATCGGCCCAGTCTGGTGCAGTTGTAATGGGGGACAACTAGGAGAGATGCTGTGCTGGATAAGAGTGTCCTGGAGGGGTGGTAGCAAGTGAGTTTGTCTTGGAGGAATTCCAGGTTAGTGTTATAGATGGCACCGTGAGTGAATCAAATGGCTTTAAAGGTAGTTCGTCAACCAATAGGCATCCAGCGGAGGACTCTTAGTATAGGGCTGATGTGTTCTCTGGGAGGGAGGCCAATGTGCAGGTGTGCCGCAGTGTTTTGGATTCTTTGCAGTTTCCTTAGCTAGGATGCCAGTGTGCTTAGATAAAGGCAGTTTGCATAGTCTCCACGGAAGAGGATGATGGAGATGATGGCAGAGAATCGGTGAAGATAGGTGAGGTATGGGAATATACGCCTGAGGATGCGTAGGTTGAAGAAACAGGTTCTGGATACAGAGTTGATGTGTTGGGTGAGGGATAAATCAGTGTCCAGTGTGCATCTGAGTTTTTTCACCGTGGTGGAGGTTGCCAGTGGGGGGCCAAGAAAGTGAGGCCAGGGGAAAGCTTGGGGAAGGAGCACAGTTTTCCTGCAGAATAGGATTTCTGTTTTCCCAGGGTTGAGGATGAGGTGATTGGTCGTCATGCAGTGGTCAATACCCGAGAGGCATGATGACAGATCTGGGTGGCTGGAGCCCAGTGATTTGGGGATTTTAAGGATGATCTGGGTATCGTCTGCATAGTTGTAGCAAGTGAGATTGTGGGAGTGGATAAGTGTGGAGAGAGGGTTCAAATAGATATTGAAGAAAAGGGGACATAGGGATTCTCCCTGTCAGACCCCTTTAGGTACTGGCTAGATGCAGAGGTGAAAGGGTGGAGGAGCATAAAATGCGAGCTATTAGAGATAAAGGAGGAGATCCAAGTGAGGGCAGCATCTTTGATTCCTAAAGAGTGTAGTTTGTCTAGGAGAATGGTGTGGTAAATGGTATTGAATGCGGCAGAGAGGTCAAGGAGAATGAGTACAGCGCATCCTTCAGTGTCCGCTGTTCTTTTTAGGTCATCCCAAACGGACACCAGGGTGGACTGCGTTCCTCAAACAGGTCTGAAGCCAGATTGGGCAGGGTCAAGGAGGTTGTTGGCTTCAGTGAAGCATCTGAGTTTCTTGTATGCTGTGCGGTCCATGAGTTTGGCCATGAAAAGGGTGTTGGAAATGGGGCGGTAGTTCTGGGGAAAGAGAGGGTCGAGTGTAGGTTTTTTGAGGAGGGGTTTGATGCAGGATGTTTTTAAGGCTTCTGGGAAGATTCCCGGTGTTAGGGAGTGGTTGAGGATTGAGTGTGCGATACTGCCTGTGCAGGTTGAGGTTAGGATGTTTTTGAGGTGGGCAGGCAGGCAAGGATCCTCAGGGGATCCTAACGAGCGGCTTTGTGCTGAGAGCGAGAGGTACTCCTGGTGTGAGATTGAATAGAAAGAGGCAAAGACTTGCAGCAGGAGTGAGTTTGGACGGGGGAGCAAGGTGGGCGGGGAACGGGTGGGGGCATTGTTTCTACTTTAGAGAAGATGGCAGAATGTCTGTCGATAGCGATGTGAAAATGTTCTGATAAGTCATTGCGTAGGGATTGGGCATTGGGTGGAGGGGCGGTCGAGCAACCTGCCGATTTGAATTCGGGGATGATTGTATGCAGTTCCTTGCTTGGGTTGCAAGAGTTCAAGATTCTGTTCCCATAGCATGCTTTTTTTATTTTTAGGATTTCCGATCTGTAGGCCTTTGTTAGTCTTGTTAGGGCAATTTTGTTTTGAGCTGTAGGGTTGGTTCTCCAGGTCCATTGCAGATGGTGCTTGAGGGTTTTTAGAGCTTTAAGGTTGGTGGTGTACCACCTGGGTGTGCTGGCTGATCTCTGAGGGGTCTGTTTCATTGGGGTGAGGGTGCTGGAGAGCCAGTGTTTCAAGAGTTTGATGGTAGGGGGGGCCTCCCTGGAGGGAGAATGCCGGGAGTGAGTCGAGGAACGAGTTTGCTAGGTCAAGGGTGATAACTACTTTGTTCCAGAGTGGGGTGAGAGGTGTGGCAGTTGGTGGTGCCCAGTGGCGGCCTTGGGAAGGGGTCGCAGTTGAAAGTGGTACGGAGAAGAAGATTGCTGAGTTATCTGAACATGATAGGGGGCGTGGAGGCAGTATGAATATGATGTTTGTGGTGCTGAAGACTGTGTTGAGGGCGTGGCCTGCAGTGTGGGTGTGCAGAGAATGCGTTGTCAGGTTGAAGGCTACTAGGTTATCTGTCGGGGAGCGGGTCATAAGGTTTTAGGGAGAGTCAAACCAGATGTTGAAATCACCTAGGATGGTGAGTGCTGGATATAGGTTGAAGGTAGTAATCAGAGCGTCACTGGGTGTGTCTGCAAAGTTTCTCTTGTAGCCAGGCAGTCTGTAAATCAGTAGGAAACTGTGGGAAGTGGAGGATGAGAGTTGGAGTTTTATGAGATGGGATTCATGATCTGAGGTGCTGGCTGAGGTATCCTTGATAAGCAGAGTGAATTGGTGTTTTTGTAGGATTGCTAGTCCCCCACCTCTTCTTGATCTATTCCGAGCAGTCAGGTTGTAGCTGGGCAGAGGTGGGGGTGAGGGGAGTGGAGTACTTCTGTGCAATGGGTTCATAGTCATCAGCAAACCATGTCTCTGTGGTGAAAAGGATGTCTGGGTTTTCGTCCGAGATGAGGTCCAATATGTTAGCATTGTTTAGAGACTGACCTGGCATTGATGAGAATGCAAAAGATTTGGTGGTGTTTGGCGAGAAGTGCTGGAAGGTGTGAGCTTGCACGGGTCAAAGTGGGGATTGTTGAAGGAGAGGGAGTGGTGACGACGGGATGAGGGAGAAGTTCGCCAATGGGGGCATGTAGAAGGAGTGGAATAGTGCTAAAACCGGGTTGGGAACTGGAGGGGGGTTTAGGTGCTAAAATGAGGGGGCAAGGATTGGGATCTGGGGTTGAGCACGAGAGATGCTAAGTGGGGCCCAAGGTGGCTGAGGCGTGGGCCTTTTCTTGTCTTTTGGGCTGCCCATGGGGTGTAGATGAGAGTGGGGGGCTGTTAAGATCGTTTTTTTTGGCCAAGGCTGCCCTTGCTGCACTAAACGAAGGGAAGTGGGAGTTGGGGGCGGGGGCCATGTTGATGTTGTTCGGGAGAGGTGAGTCATACAGGCCTAGGTGAGGAAGTAGCGAGTACAGAGTAGGAGTTGGCTTGATTGATTAGGAGGGCGGTGCAGGATTCTCAGGGGGTCAATGTTTTCAACTCTCACACTCCAATTTGCCACTGCGTGGAGGTTGGAGCAGGGGGGGGGAGTGGGGGCTGTGCAAGAGTGGAGGTAGGGTGTTTACCTCTGTGTTTTGGAGGGTGAGAGAGGCACTGCATGACGAGGTAGGTGTTGGGCTGTGCGTGGGAGAGGATTGGGGTTGGGTGTGGTGGATATCGTTAGGCATATTGGCACACCAGCATGCAGCTCTGATTTAATATCTATTTTGTGGGTAGGATGCACCCTTAATTGAGAGATTACACACATATGGACGGTGCAGCTGGGATCGTGAGGGAGCATGGGGGTCTGAGCCCAAGACAGGGACACAACAGTAAATGTAGAAATACCCAGATGTGAGGTACCTGGGTAGAAGGAGAAGCCTAAAATGGGGACACACCAGCAAATGCAGAAACACCTAGATTTCTGATACTTTGTTAGGGGAAGAAACGCCTAAATTGGGGATACACCAGCAAATGCAGAAACACCTACATTGGTGATACCTGCATAGGGGAAGAAACGCCTAAATTGGGGACATGCTGTCACAACCCTCACCCAAAACCCCCTCTGGCAAACCCATTGGCCAGGTGGAGTCAGGACTCGGGCCTCTAGAGCCTGGCATCCTCTTCAAAAGCCCTCATGGGGCCAGTCCTGGCGCCTATGGCGCCAGGCTCAAACACCATGAAAAACAATGTGCTTGGGAACTACTTTATTGTATTGTCAGCCAACATGGAGGCATCCACATAGCTTGGTTCCTAAGAACCAAGCTATGCGGTCTAGTGTTTTGGGTGTGGTAGCCTAGGGTCTATTTTACCTGGACTATTTTGTTGGGGCTATTTAAACCACACCCGAGCAAGACAATGCGCTTCACGTTACTTTGCAGCTTGCAACGTGACGCTCCCCATGTCCAGCTATTCCCTCGAACCTCGGAGAAGCAGAACCTGCAAGGAGACAAAAGGAACATCATTAGCAGCAGCATCTTACCTGCAGTCTTCATCTTTAAATACTTGCAGCTACTGAGAACAGGTTCCTCGAATCTGCACGCCTCCCGGACAGAATGACCTAAAAGAGGAAGATAGAGGCAACATTAAAGAAAGCAGTAGAGACATTTACAAATTTCGAACTGCTCAAAAGGCTTACCTGGCTGGTCGTCTATCGGCTGGCACCACTCCAGACATTCCACTCGTGCTGAAGAACACCACGACCTACAAGGAAGGAAAACACAGGTTAGCAAAGGCAAGAATTCGCAGCGCTGCGCATAGTGCTTACCGCATCATAACGCTCTTAATGCTCCATCATTTACCAGCGGGGCACAACCAAGCCAGTTCGCCGCGCTGAAGCTCCGCATACTTAAGGGAGAAAAAAGAGACATTTTAAACAAAGAAAGGCATGCAGGATAGCAACAAAACTAAAGAACAGCAATAAAACCTACCTGAACAATATCAAACGGGCCAGCGTCAGTGAAGTAACTGGACCGCACTCGCCCAAGAAAGACAACGCGCCCCTGCAAAGAAGGCAGGACGGAGAGCACGCCTAATTCTACCACAAGGTGAGGAGAGGGCGCCAGAGGGACTGAAATCTTACGGGGGTGGAGGGAGGATACTTACCCCAGTCGGTCAGTCTTGAACACAGTCCTCCTGTATTTTCAGGCATAACCTTCCCCGCAGACCACATCAGGGCAAAGCTGAGAAGCATACCAGCGAGTAACCCGGCTGGGTGGCGTCCCTGTGAATACCGTTGAGCATAACAGAACGCGAAGCCTACCACAACAAATTCACCTGGGCGCCATGGAGACATCAGAAATTGACCAATTGGCCCAATTACTAGGAGAGCTTCGTGCTGAGGTTCATACTGCCAGACAAGAGACTAATGCCTCCGGAGGGACCTAATAGTGACCAAAGAACGCACTGAAGAGATTAGCAGGCAATACTTGCAATCACAGGCAGGACAGACGCCTCTACCTGGAAGCAATCCAACGATGCAAAACCCCGCCATACCACCCACTCCGGTACAGATCATGTTACCTGGAACAGTGCCCCTGGCACCACCAGAAAGGTTCTCAGGCGACCCACGGAAGTATGCGGCATTCATCAATCAGTGCCGCCTTCATTTTCTTTGTAGGCCTGGAGCATTTCCAAACGACCACGCTCGGGTAGCTTATGTCTTATCATACCTGAGTGGTAGTGCAGCAGATTGGTCGGTGTCGTTGGTAACCCATGACGATCCTCTATTACATGACTTTGGGGGGTTCCATAGAGAAATGGAAAAACTTTTTGCTCGCCATACCCAGGAACAAGTAGTAGACAATGAACTCTTGTCCCTCCAACAGGGGAATCAGGACTTGTTAATGTACATTGCCACCTTCAACAGACTGGTTGCCGAAGCTAGGTGGCCAGAAAACAAAAGAACCACGTTATTCCATCGAGGCTTACAAGGCGAATTAAAGGACATCTTAGCCCAGGTGGTTGATCCACCCAGACACTGTGCAGAATTCATAAATCTGGTTGTTCAGCTAGACCACCGGTTGCAGGACCGAAAGGCAGACCGGTCTAAGACGGACCCTCGGACCGTGTAAGAGAAAACACACCCCGCGTACCTGAAAATACTGTAGAACCCATGCAGATTGGAGGGATACGGCCTCCATTAACAAAACAAGAGCGGGACAAAAGAAGACAACAATAGCTTTGTTTGTATTGTGGGAAACCAGGACATTTCCTGAAGGACTGTCCAGTAAAACCCCCAAGAAGAACAGTCGGGCCACAGAGACGTCTGTATCCCCAGGACTCCCGGAGAGACAGTATCAACCCTGGGAGCAACTAATACCTTGCCAAGTGAATACCATGATTTCCAGGATGTATTCCAAAAGTACCAAGCCAATACATTGCCATCACACAGGCCCTATGACTGTCAGATCAACCTTGTTCCTGGTCCACAAATCCCTTGCTGCAGGATCTACGCCATTACAGAACCAGAAAACCTTCATTTGAAATCCTATTTAGACCAGTACCTTGCAAACGGATTTATCCATCCTTCGAAGTCCCCCGTAGCCAGTCCTTTGTTCTTCGTACCGAAAAAGGAAGGAGACTTGAGAACCTGTATTGACTACCGCGCATTGAACCAGGTCACCGTGAAGAACCGCTACACCTTGCCACTTATCCCTGAAATGCTAGACCAAGTTAAAGATGCCCAGATTTATACCAAATTGGACCTTCAAGGAGCGTACCACCTGGTCCGAGTCAGAAAAGGAGATGAATGGAAAACCGCCTTCTGTACTAAGTACGGTTTATTTGAATATCAAGTCATGCCCTTCGGGTTATGCAACGCTCCTGCGGCATTCCAGTATTTCATGAATGACGTTTTAAGGGAGTTAATTGATCTATGCGCCTTAGTGTACATAGACGACACCTTAGTATACTCAGCCTCAGAACAAGATCATGTCAGGCATGTTTGTTCAGTCCTCACCAAGCTCCGTCAACATTGCTTGTTTGCAAAGCTTGAAAAATGCTTTTTTACGTCACCGAAGTAGAATTTCTTGGTTTTATCCTTACTCCAGCAGGCATCAGAATGGACGTGCACAAGGTAGATGCCATTCTGAAATGGCCTTTACCGACGTCTCTGAAAGGGGTACAAAGCATGCTGGGCTTTGTGAACTTCTACCGCCGGTTCATCCCAGACTTCTCTCAGGTTGTGCACCCAATCACAGTACTATTACGAAAAAACAAAAAGTTTGCTTGGACCGAAGAAGCAGAAGAAGCCTTTCAGGAACTTAAACAAAGGTTTACCTCCGCTCCAATCCTGCGACATCCTCGTCCAGACCTCCCTTATGTCGTTGAAAATGATGCGTCCAGTCTCGTAATGGGGGCTGTCCTTTCACAGAGAGACCCGGAAACCGGCCAGCTACATCCTGTGGCCTTCTGGTCGAAAAGGTTCTCACCTCCAGAGATTAATTATGCCATCACGGACAAGGAACTCCTGGCTATCAAATCCGCCTTTAAAGCCTGGAGGCTCTACCTTCTGGGGGCCAGACACACCATTACAGTCATCACAGACCACCGGAACCTGCAATATCTCAAAACAGCCAAGGCCCAGTCCTCGCGCCAATTACGGTGGTCCCTTTTCTTCGCCGAATATGATTATGTAATCACATCTTGACCAGGAGACGGAAAGGCGGATGCCTTATCTCACATGGGCATAGATGAAATAGTATATACAACTCCAGACCCAGTACCTATTATACCTGAAGACAAACTCTTGGGTATCACGACAGCCTTAACACAAGCAGAACTACGAAAAGAAATCCAACGGACAATGAATACTGATGCCTACCTCGCATGGCAAACTCAAGGTGAACAATATACCATTAAGGACCATGTACCCTTTTTTAGGAATCGCCTATATGTACCCAAGAAGGAATTACAACAGCATATTATTTCAAACTATCACGATTCATTGATCGAAGGGCATCCTGGGATCGCCAAAACCCTAGCTAAGGTGAAAGAGAACTTTTGGTGGCCCACCTGGTGTAAGGACATCATTCAGTATATTCAGTCCTGCGGTGTCTGCGCACAAAATAAATCACAGAAACAAAAACCATCTGGTCTCCTACAACAATTGGACATTACTCCAATTCCATGGCACACTCTTTCCCTTGACTTCATCACTGATCTACTTCCAAGCCAAGGGTTCAACACCATACTTGTAGTTGTTGACTTATTCTCGAAGATGGCCCATTTTATTCCTCTCAAAGGTATCCCAGACGCAGCCACTTTAGCAAAAGTGTTCCTGGAGGGCGTGGTTAAGCTACATGGCTTCCCTTCGGTTCTTGTCTCTGATCGAGGTAGCCAGTTTGTTTCAAACTTCTGGAAAAAATGTTGTGCAATGGCGCAGATCGACGTTCGGCTATCTACCAGTCACCATCCCCAAACAGACGGCCAAACCGAGAGAACCAATCAGACACTCGAGCAATATTTACGGTGCATGCTGCACCACAAACAAAGGAATTGGAAAGACCTACTATGGATAGCCGAATATGCATATAACAATTCTTTGCATTCAAGCATGGGACAAACGGCCTTCTATACCCTTTATGGCAGAAATCCACGTACCTCTGAACTACACCTTCCAGCCAGCTTGGAAATGCCAGCGGTAAAGACTCTACACACAACCATTACTCAGGCTTTCAAAAGGGCAAAGGAACACCTTATTCATGCCAAAGAAAAACAAAAGACATTCGCCGACCAACACTGGAAAAAGGCCCCTGATTATCAAGTAGGAGACAAAGTTTGGTTAGCTGCTAAATTCGTACCCATCAAGGGAATCTGGACCTTTCATCCCAGATTCTTAGGACCCTATACCATTAAGGCAATTATCAACCCAGCAGCCATGAAACTGGATATACCTCCTAATCTACACATCCACCCGGTATTCCATGTGTCCCTCCTGAAACCAATGCAACCCGGCACATGGATTGGGACTCCACCTAAGCCTATTCTTGTTGACGGAGAACCAGAATTCGAAGACAAAGATATCTTGGACTTTAAATACTCTAGGACCAAGCTATATTATCTTGTTGATTGCAAAGGATTTGGACCACAAGATAGATCCTGGGAGCCCAGTGAGAATATCCATGCACCACGTCTAATAAGGAAATTCCATCGGAACTTCCCAACCAAAGCTGGGCCAGACAGAAGGAACAGCATGGGAGGGGCCTTAGGGGGGAGTGCTGTCACGATCCTCACCCAAAACCCCCTCTGGCAAACCCATTGGCCAGGTGGAGTCAGGACTCGGGCCTCTAGAGCCTGGCATCCTCTTCAAAAGCCCTCATGGGGCCAGTCCTGGCGCCTACGGCGCCAGGCTCATACCCCATGAAAAACAATGAGCTTGGAAACTACTTTATTGTATTGTCAGCCAACATGGAGGCATCCACATAGCTTGGTTCCTAAGAACCAAGCTATGCGATCTAGTGTTTTGGGTGTGGTAGCCTAAGGACTACTTTACCTGGACTATTTTGTTGGGGCTATTTAAACCACACCCGAGCAAGACAACACGCTTCGCGTTACTTTGCAGCTTGCAACGTGACGCTCACCGTGTCCAGCTATTCCCTCGAACCTCGGAGAAGCAGAACCTGCAAGGAGACAAAAGGAACATCATTAGCAGCAGCATCTTACCTGCAGTCTTCATCTTTAAACACTCGCAGCTACTGAGAACAGCTTCCTCGAATCTGCACGCCTCCTGGACAGAACGACCTAAAAGCGGAAGATAGAGGCAAGATTAAAGAAAGCAGTAGAGACATTTACAAATTACGAACTGCTCAAAAGGCTTACCTGGCTGGTCGCCTCTCGGCTGGTACCACTCCGGACTTTCCACTCACGCTAAAGAACACTGTGACCTACAAGGAAGGAAAACACAGGTTAGCAAAGGCAAGACTTTGCAGCGCTGCGCATAGCGCTTACCGCATCATAGCGCTCTTAATGCTCCATCATTTACCAGCGGGGCTCAACCAAGCCAGTTCGCCGCGCTGAAGCGCCGCATACCTAAGGGAGAAAAAAAGAGACATTTTAAACAAAGAAAGGCATGCAGGATTGCAACAAAACGAAAGAACAGCAATAAGACCTACCTGAAAAATATCAAACAGGCCGGCGTCAGTGAAGTAACTGGACCGCACTCGCCCAAGAAAGACAACGCGCTCCTGCAAAGAAGGCAGGACGGAGAGCATGCCTAATTCTACCACACGGTGAGGAGAGGGCGCCAGAGGGACTGAAATCACACGGGGGCAGAAGGAGGATACTTACCCCAGTCGGTCAGTCTTGAACACAGTCCTCCTGTATTTTCAGGCATAACCTTCCCCGCAGACCACAACAGGGCAAAGCTGAGAAGCATACCAGCGAGTAACCGGGCTAGGTGGCATCCCTGTGGATACCAGGTGAGCGTAACACACACCCGCAAATGCAGAAACCCCTAGATTTGAGATACCTGGATAGAGGAGGGAAACGCCTAAAATGGGGACACAACAGCAAATGCAGAAACACCTAGATTTGGGATACCTGGGTATGGGAAGAAACACCTAAATTGGGGACACACCAGCAAATGCAGAAACACCTAGATTTCAGATACCTGGATAGAGGAGGGAAACGCCTAAAATGGGGACACAACAGCAAATGCAGAAATACCACGATTTTTGATACCTGGATTGTGGATGAAAAAATATAAAGTGGGAACACAACAGGAAAAGCAGAGCAGAAGTGGGGAGTGAAGTAGTTCCTGGTGGTCTGGTCATATGAGTCTTTTTTCACCCTCTGTCCTGAGGAGCAGGAGCCCTTGTCTGCAAAGACCTATAAAATCACCATTGCTGCGCAGAACGCGGTGCAGAAGAGAAGTGGGGAGTGAATTGTTACCTGGTGGTCTGCTGGTCTGAGTCTTTTTTCACCCTCTGTCCTAAGGGGGTGGGAGCCTTTGTGAACTGTTTCCTGCAAAGACCTATAAAATCCCCATTGCTCCGTGAAGCGCTGCACGGCACAAAGGAGAAGTGGGGAGTGAAGTGGTTCCTGATGGTCTGGGTCTCTTTTCATCCTCTGTCCTGAGGAGGAGGAGCGCTTGTGAACTGTTTCCTGCAAAGACCTATAAAATCCCCATTGCCGCGCTGAGCACGGCGCGGAGGAGAAGTGGGGAGTGAAGTGGTTCCTGGTGGTCTGGTGGTCGGAGTCTTTTTTCACCCTGTGTCGTGAGAAGAAGGAGCCTCAGTTAACTGTTTCCTGAAAAGATCTTTAAAATCCCGATTGCTGTGTGGAGCGCAGTGTAGAGGAGTAGTGGGGAGTGAAGTGGTTCCTGCTGGTCTGAGTCTTTTTTCACCCTCTGTCCTAAGGAGGAGGAGCCCCTGTGAACTGTTTCCTGCAAAGACCTATACAATCTGCATAGTTACGTGGAGCGCAGTGCGGTGCAAAGGAGATGTGGGGAGTGAAGTGGTTCCTGCTGGTCTG
This sequence comes from Ambystoma mexicanum, assembly GCF_040938575.1. Taxonomy (NCBI): domain Eukaryota; kingdom Metazoa; phylum Chordata; class Amphibia; order Caudata; family Ambystomatidae; genus Ambystoma; species Ambystoma mexicanum. The sequence goes on along the minus strand of NC_090933.1, from coordinate 50,535,518 downwards.
AGTCTTTTTTCATCCTCTGTCCTGAGGAGGAGGAGCCCTTGTGAACTGGTTCCTGCAAAGACCTATAAAATCCCCAACTGCAGCACAGAGTGCCACTCGGAGAAGTGGGGAGTGAAGTGGTTCCTGGTGGGTCGCGGTGGGGCGGCAGTGGCAGAAAGGAAGTTTTAGCCTTATAGGCATAATTACTATCGGTTAGTCAACTTGGGATTCCCGCATCCCCACTCGCTCACCCCACTGTTTGTATTGGTATCCCGTGTTGCTACCTGCCTCTTCAAACAAGCAAAACATGTTGTACTTTGTTACCTTTCGAAAGGCTGTCACAGGACTGCGCCCACTTAGCCACAGTGCCTAATGCTTACTGTTCCTTTGGTGCTGCGTCTGTAGCCTGGCGTTTGCAGTCCTTCGCCGGGCTCGGGAGCTCCACTCAGCTGAGCTGAGCAATAAGCGAAAGGCTATCTCAAGGGGCGGTCCTTTGTCCTTTGCCCTTTGTCCGTACGGAGTCCTACAGCAATATCAGGAGTCAGGCTGGAAGAGATGGACTAAGACAGCTCCCTGAGCTGTCGGGCGTTCCTGAACTGATATGACAATGATATGACAATGCTTTAACATTGAACACAGAGTCCACAGGAATGCACAGGAACCCTGACAAGAGGAAACTGGCCATTCCTTTTTTGTTTCTCTATGTACTTTGGCTGCCAACATTTGCCCTTGCTCTGCACGACTCTGCACCTGGACTATTCCGCTTGGGAAAGGGGGAAACTCCCTTCTCCTCGCTTTTCTCTTTTAGGGAAAATCTCAGCTTTTATCTATCCAATCAGCAAAAGGCAAATGTCTAATGGACAGTTCTTACCCTTTTAAAAGTGTATCCATAGTGTCTTTGTGTCACTGTTCACTGTTCTTTTATTGCAGAGTTTTGAAGCTTTCATATATATATATATATATATATATATATATATATATACATATATATATATATATATATATATATATATATATATATAGAGAGAGAGAGAGAGAGAGATATATATATTGGATGAGACTGTTTTCCTACAGTCAGAATGGGAGGCATCCCCCGTTCAACAGAGAATCACCAGGAAACTTGTTTTACTGCAGACAAAATATCTTCTTTATTATGCAGACTATGACTGTAAATAACAACCACAAAATACGTGGTGCTTCATACTTAATGGCACAAAAATGACGGGTTTCGCGGTTACCTCACCGCTTGCTCACAAGTGATACACAAACACCATACTGTTGAAATACCTCATGTGACAGGAAGTTTGACATAAAAGATGGACTGAGCAGGTAACTGTAAACCTATCGGCCATTTTGGAACAGATGAAATAACATAGTAGTTTTAATACGTAACACTTTCAATTTCTTTAACACACCCCCACTAGAATGTAAAAATGTAGATAAAATATATACAAAATTGTATAAAAGGAAACATACATAGTTCAACATATTATCACATGCTTTGTAAAGTGCCTTGTGCATACATTTCGCTCAAAGTGTCTAGTGCAACTCGTGCAAAATACAGCAACATTACAGTGCAATGTGCCAGCATTAAAGTGCATAGTGCTCATTATTATTTAAAATGCTTAATGCATCTATGTTTTCTTTGTTGTCACATGTATGCTCCGTATGTCTCTTGTGGGTGCGTTGAATCTCCGTGGACTCACCCTAATCGTTATCTTTAAAATTCCTATGTTAGTGGCCCAATCTCTTCTATTTTAAACTTACCAGTCTCTTTTGGAATTATCAAAGGAAAATATCAGGTAGATATATGGCAACTGTCCAAACATAGTGTATACAATGGCTAAAGTCGCTATAACTCCCTGAACAGTGGCATTGGACAGTCCGTAATGCCTGTATGTTCATATGTCTATTTCACAGAGAAGACTATCAACTTAGACATTACCGGTTCAATATAGATTAGCAAACAATTTTGAAAACATATATATATATATCTATATGTCTGTATGGAAATAACACATTACTAGCCCCAAAGTTGGTGTGTTACTATCTCGCTATCACTAGAAGCTGATGTTCAAAACAGAATTGGTTCATATATGAAGGGCATACTATATCATACAAATCTATCTCTGACTTAGAAAATACAACTTTCCACTGTCAAAAGAAATTGCTGTAACAATGCCATAGTTTCTTATTTAAAAAAAAAAACATCACATGTCTCACCGTTAAAACAACAAGATCACCTTAAGTGCATAAAAGAGAAAAAAAATGGAGAACCCAATAACTGTCCCCACACCAGGGTACAACCTCATCCTTATAGATACCGGATAAAAGAGAGAAACAGAGAAAGAGAGAAATGAAAAGAAAAATTTGAATGAATAGAGAGGCAGAGACATAGGAAGAGAGGAAATAGGAACCGAGATAGTTACCAATCTCATAGTATATAGGCATGAACATTATCCATCTATGTTAAAGTTAGAAAATGAAAGATGGATTAATAGAAATTGTCTATGGCAAGTCATGTAGAGCAGGAAGGTAAAAAGTGAAAAAATTGAAAATAAGTGAACAAAAGTGAAGGAACCCAGAGATGAAAAGACAAAAAAACAGAATATGCATTCACAAAGTCTGAAATTACTGTCACAAGAAGGTATACAGTTCCTCGTCCACATTATGGCCTATTGGATGTTTTGTTTCAAAGTCCAAAATGCAGCAGGTCTCTTTTTGGCGGAGTCTTTTTTCTTGGTCGCCTCCTCTCGGTTCTTTATCAATTTTGTGAATGCCAAAAAAGTAAAAACTTTGCAGGTTGCTGTCATGATGTTCGCTGAAATGTTTGGCCATTGGGTAGTTCGGGTCTTGGTTTCGAATTACCCTTAAATGTTGCTGAATCCGTATTTTAAGCTTGCATTTAGTGCTGCCTATATACCATTTCTGGCAGGCGCATCCTAATGCATACACAACATATTCGGTTTCACATGTAATTGTGTCCAGGATTTTAATAGTGTTGCCTAAAATTGGATGTTCATAGGTTGCACAATTTTTGGCATATTTGCAAATATTGCATTTTGTGCATTTGAAAAAACCCAATCTCGGTGTTGTTAGCCACATTCCTTTGTTTGATGTTGCTTCATTTTTCATGAAACTTTGAACCAAGGTATCTTTCAAGGAACAGTTGCATCTTAAGCTTACTTCTGGGTACAGTTTCAGATTTTTTGCAAGGTCTTTGTCAGCCATTAGGATCTTCCAATGTCTTCTTAGTATCTGTTTTATCTTAGATGTTTCATTGTCAAAGGTTAGAATCAGTCTTGTTGTATCTTTTTCTTTTTCATTCTGTGTTCTGGCTAGGGTTCGGGATCCTGTGAGAAGGCTCGATCTTTCCTGTTTCCTTGCTTTAATGTAAAGTTTTGCAATAATCTTTTTCGGATAGCATTGTTCAGAAAACCCCTTTGCTGCGATTTTACTATCTTGGTCGTATGCCTTCAAAGTTGAGCTGTTGCACCGAATTCTTATAAATTCCTATAGGGTATGCTCCAGATTAAGGTTTTTGAATGGCCACTGGTCGCATGCAAAGGTGTATTGGTTCCAGTTGGTTTCCTGTGTAGTTCAGTTGTTAGTGTCTGATCTACAATTCTAATGTTCACATCCAGAAAAGTTAGGAAAGTACGGCTATGTGTCTCTGTGAACCTGAGATTGTATTCATTATCATTGAGTAGTTTCACAAAGTCGATCCATGCCTTCTCAGATCCCTTCCAGATTATAAAAAGATCATCAATATATTTTAGCCAGATTACAACATTTTCTGTTGACGTAAGATTCTGATCAGACCAGACATCGGAAGCTTCCCAGGCTCCCATTGTAAGATTGGCGTACGGTGGGGCAAAGGTTGTGCCCATTGCAGTGCCTTGCAGTTGTCTGAAGAATTCATTACTGAAGATAAAAACATTATTTGTCAGACACATGTCAATCATCTCCAAAACCATTTGTGTGTGTTCCAGATAGTTCAACGATCCTGTATTTAAAAACCTTTCGCATGCCTGCTTGCCATATTCATGCCCGATGGAAGTGTACAATGACACAACATCCATTGTTGCCATGATGTAATTCTGTTCCCATTGCATATTGTCAATATGTTTTAAAAAATCTGTAGTATCTTTAATGTATATATATTTATGATACATTACTCACCGTAATCGTATTTCTGATGCTTGTATCCGCTTAGATTCACATGCTGTGCATAGGCGGACATCTAGTGGAAACTACGGAGTATTACAGTTGGTTTTTCGAAACTCGAAAATGGGCATCGACATAGGGCGTGCCAGTAATACTATCCCTAGTGTGACGTCCACTGTACCCATGATACCTCATGCATGTAGGGCTCTCAGATTGTATTTTTTCTGACATGAGGTAGCATGAGGAGTAGCGTGAGTACAGATTATCCAAGCAGATAGATAGATAAGACTACAAGCATCCATGCGCCTTCTCTGAGAGGGGAAGAAGGGCGGGCGTATGTGAATCTAAGCAGGTACAAGCATCTGAAATATGATTACGGTGAGTAATGTATCCCTTCTGAGGCTTGTGGAATCTGCTTGGATCACATGTGTGCATAGATTAGTGAGCAGTGTTAGAAGAAGGAGGTGGGATGTGAGAAGGGTCATGAGCGAACAGATGTCTTAGAACCGCTTGTCCCACTTGAGTATCTGTCTTGGAGTGTCAATGCAGCAGTGCTGAGTAAAAGTGCGAATAGAGCTCCATGTAGCTGCTTTGCAAATGGTGTCAAGGGGTACATTTGCAATGAAAGCCAGATTGGCCCCAGTGCCTCTTGTGGAGTGGGCTCTTGGTGTAAAAGGCAGAGTCTTTTCAGAAAGGGAGTAACACAGCTGTATACATTTGACTATCCATTTTGAGATGGCACCTTTAGAGACGCGATCTCCCTCTCTGCCTGTAGCTACGGAAACAAACATTTGGTCTATCTTTCTTAGCGGTCTGGTCTTGCCTACATAGTAGAGAACCGCTCTTCGCTCATCTAGAGTGTGTAGTTTCACCTCAGCAGAGCTTTTGGGTTCTTGGAAGAAGGCCGGTAGCTCAATGGACTGGTTAACGTGGAATTTAAAAATGAACTTAGGTGAGAACCTAGGATGAGTTCGTAGAACCAGTTTATCCTTATGAACAGTAAAGAAAGGATCCTGCACTGACAGAGCCTGAATTTCACTGACCCTTCTTATGGATGTAATGGCTACTAAGAAGGCAGTCTTATAGGTCAGGTGTTTGAGACTAGCTTTATGCATGGGTTCAAATGGGGGCCCCATGAGTTTAGCAAGCACCACATTAAGGTCCCATCCTGGTGGTGGGTTAGAAATTGGAGGGTGTAGTCTCTTAACCCCTTCCATGAATGCTTTAACCACTAGCACTTTCCACCACAACACCTAGTTATGGGAGGTCGTGTAGGCTGATAGCGCCGCCAGGTGTACCTTGAGTGAATTAAATAACAACCCTGAGTCTAGCAGGTGGAGCATGTAGGTGACGATATTGGAAGGAGTACAATCAACTGGGTTGATGTGTTTATTCTGGCACCAAATAACAAATTGTTTCCATTTATCAAAGTAACAGTGTCTTGTGTTTGGTTTCCTAGATTCTCTCAGGATATCCATGCATCTCTGTAGTGGATTCAGATGGCCAAACTCTATGACTTCAGGTGCCATGCTGCCAAGTTCATTGAGCTGGATTGAGGATGCACTGTTTGTCCTCCCTGCTGGGATAGTAGGCTGTGCCAGCACGAAAGTTTGATGGGTTTGCACACTACCAGTCTGCGCAGGTGTGGGAACCACGGTTGTCTCGCCCATATGGGAGCAACTAGGATGAGCGTCATCGATTCCCTGTGCATCTTGTTGACCAACTTCCTCATCAGAGGAGTGGGTGGAAAAGCGTAGGCAAACATCCGTGACCAGTTCATCCACAGGACGTTCCCCTTGGAGCCTGGCTGGGGGAACCTGGATGCAAATACTTGGCATTGTCTGTTTTCGCTTGTGGAGAATAGGTCTATAGTGGGGAAACCCCGCTGTGAGAAGAGGTCTCCTATGACTTCTTCGTGTAGACACCACTCGTGTTCTTCTGGGATGGGATCTCTGCTCAAGGCGTCCACTAGTGAATTGAGATCCCATGGAACATGTTGAGATGACAGGTAAATGTTCCATCTGAGTGCCAATTTCCAAATTTTCTGGGCAAGCTTAGACAGATTTGGCGAACAAGTCCCTCCTTGTTTATGTAAAACATAGCTGTTGTGCTGTCTGTTAAGATCTGCACTGACAGGTTCAACAGGTGGGGTTTGAACGCTCAAAGCGCTCTGAAGACTGCCAGAAGCTCTAGCAGGTTTATGTGATTCTTGGCCACTGTGTGAGACCAGAGACCCTGAGCTGTGTGGTGAAGGAGGTGTGCTCCCCACCCCGACAGGGACGCGTCTGTAGTGACCACGGTCTGTATCTCTGGGTCGTAAAAGGGTTTCCCTTTTGACAGGTTCTCTCTTGTCCACCAGTGAAGACTTTGTATTAATGTTGACGAAACGACCACTAGATCGTCCCACTGACCACTTGCCCGAGACCACTGTTTCGCCAACCATTCCTGCATGGGTCGCATGCGCAGGCGCGGGGGGAACCAGGTAAATACATGACGCCATCATGCCTAGCAAACACATCGCTTTAGGCACCCTTATCTGGCGACCGGGCTGATATTGAGGAATTTACAGTAGTAGATTCCGAATTCTTTCCTCTGATGGAAAGGCCAACCCCTCTTGAGTGTTTAGGACAGCTCCTAGGAACTGTTTGGAGGTGGTTGGCACCAGGCTTGACTTTCGTTGATTGAGAAACCCAAATCGAAGAGGAGGTTGATCGTTCTTTGGATGTTGGAACTGCAAATTACTGGGGTCTCCCCTGTGATGAGCCAGTCGTCCAGGTAAGGGTACACTGGGATTGCCTCCCTGCGTAGGCGTGCTACCACCACCGCCAGTACCTTGGTGAATACCCTTGGAGCCGAGGCTATACCGAAGGGCAGCACCTTGAACTGGTGGTGCTGACTGTCCACCTTGAAGCGCAAGAATCTTCTGTGCACTGGGAACATGGAAATATGAAAATAGGCATGTTTCATGTCCAATGTCGCCATGTAATCTCCCTTTTTTAGGAGGGGGATTACCTCTAGGAGCGTACTCATGTGAAATTTTTGGGGCTTGACATACTTGTTTGCAGGGCAGGGCGTAAGTCTAATACTGGGCGCATTGTCAAATCTTTTTTTGGCACAAGGAAGTAAGTTGAATAAATACCCTTGTTTACCTGGATGCCCAGGACGAGTTCTATCGCGTCCTTTGCGAGAGAAGATTGACGATTTCCTCGGGGAGGATCTTTTGGTGGTCCAGGTAGTGTATTTTTTGTCTTGGAGGGTGTTTGTGGGGGCGCTCCAGCAGTTCAATTCAGTATCCTGCGGACACCGTGGACAGCACCCATTTGTCCGAGGTGATCCCTTCCCATGCTTGGGTGAAGTTGGAAATGCGCACCCCTACCGGGGATGCATGGGAAGGGACCCTGACAGAGCGTCACTGTTTGCTGGGATGCGTACCGCCTCTGCCTGGGCTGCCTCTCTCTCTACCGCGGCCCCTTTTGTTACCTCTACCGTAACTTTGGGTACTTTGTTGGTTGCCACCCCACGATGTATCCTGACCCTGTGAGTAATTGGAACCCCTCTGGGAATTTTGTCCGCGTGAGCGAAGAAAATTATTATTCCCTCTTTGGTTCATGGGTTTGTTTGTCAATTGTCCCAAGGACTTTAGGGTATCGTATTCATTCTTGGCAGTTTTGAGTGTCTCCTCTACCGCTTTGCCAAACAAGACATTCGGTTCCACCAGCATGTCGATAAGAGAAGCCTGTGTCTCGGGTTTAAACCCTGACTGTCTGAGCCCAGCGTGTCTCTTGATGACAGTGCTCTCTGCGATGAGCCGGCCTGCATTATCTGCGGTGTCAAAGGTCGCCTTTAGAATGCACCCGGACACCGATCTACCCTCCGACGCAATCTGGGCTAACTGGCCCTTTTAGCGGTTCAGGTGCGGAGGCAATGAGGGCAGCTACCTACTCCCACTGGTGGCAATTATAGCTTGCCAGAAGAGTGGTGGCATTGGCGATTCTTGCCTGGTAAGCGGAAGTGGAGGCCACTTTCCTTCCTAACCCATAAATCCTCTTGCTCTCCTTGTCTGGGGGAGCTTCAGATGATGATAGAGGTGTCCCCGCTCTTTTCCTGGTGTTAGTGACTACCAACGAGTCGGGCTTAAGTTGCCCCTTATATAAAGTGGATCTGACTGGGCGGCTCTGAACAATTTTTCAATTCTGGGGTTGACCGCCCTAGTGAGATTAGGGGTGAGGAGGGAAGGGTCAATTCTGCGCTGGATGGACTTCAGAATTGGTATGGCTTGTGCAATGGGTTTCTTATCCCCATGATCTCTTCTGCAAAGTCCCTCTCTTCTTGAGCCCCTTGAGTGTCTATGTGAAAGTGCTCTGCAGCTCTAACTAAGACCTCATTCAGTAGAGGCTTATTATCTACAGGCGAGTCAGTGACCGGTGGTTCTTTGTTAACAGGTGAGTCTAGATTATAGACCTCTGCCTCATCTTCCTCCTCCTCATCCTGGTCCTCGTTGTCTCTGTAATAATCGACTCCCGCTTGGTCGTCCAGCATTTGTATGTCTGGGTCTTCAGCATGGTGATAAGGTTGAACAGAGAATGGGTCTGAAATCAGTCCCTGAGCTGGAGTTTCATCACGAGGTCTTTTACTGAGAGGCTGAGGGTCTTTGGACCCCAAAGGAGTAGAGTTGTCACGGGTACTCTGATAGCTCAGAAAATAATCAGGGTTTTTTTCATAGAAATTAGCCAATTAAGACATTTTTCTCATCCCCCTGTCGATGTCATCAGAGCTCCATTCCCTGGAACTGGGGATGACCACCTCCTGCTGAGGTTCCTCTCCTATTCCCTACTGTAGAGTGGGAGGGATAACTTTAGGCTTGGTGACAGGGTCAGGGGTCCTAGATTTAACTTTATCTGAGGAGCCATGTTTGTCCTTGTGGACCTGGGGTGCAGAAGTTGTGTGTGACGACTTCTTCTGTTGTTTGTCCCCTTTACCATGAGTAGAGGAGTGTTTCCCTGATGGTCTGGCCTTCTCTGAATCTTTCGACGCCTGGCGCCGAGGTTCGGGGGTGTGTAGGCTAGCTTCTGTATCTTTAGAGTGTGAACATCGTTCCTCGGAGGCAGACGTGGAACGAGCTGCCGGAGTCGACCCTAAGCGTGCTGCTTGGGGGTGGAGGTCGGATTAGTCTTCTGACGACCATACCTCAGTGACTTTGGGGAGCGAGGCACTCTTGGCAACTGTGGACGGTTGCCGTGTGTCATGAGGCGATCTCGACCTGGAATGCCCAGAGGACACTGAGTCTATGGACTGCTCTCCATGTGCCTCCTTCTTCCGAGCACTCGACATGCATGTCGAATCTCGGCTGGGGTTAGTGTGTTTAGGTGTAGTAGTATGGGTAGCGCTCGTGTCGCTGGGTGTGTTCCCCATAACTGCCCCACCGGACAATCCTCTGAGGTCGTGGACTAGCGCTTGGGTGTCTTTCGACGCCCCTGTGCCCTCGCCGTCCAAAACAGTGGCGTTGCTGCCATCACTGAAGGATCCCAACGCCTCCATGGCCTCGAGCTGCCTGGCGTGATGAGCCCAACCTTTAGTGGAGCGGTCCTTTAGTGTTTTAGCCTTAAAGAGCTTACACGCTCTGTAGTTAGCCTCTGGGTGGTCCCTTGGCATACAGATTACAGGTGGTATGTTTGTCAACCCAAGGGAACTTGCGGTTGCACTTGGGGCAACATTGAAATGGAGTACTCTCCATATGTCACCTAATGGCAGCGGGCGAGTGTATGTAGGAATTAAAGCGAGTGTGATTATGTCCACCCCCCCACTCTTCCTACTTGCAGGGGCGAGGCCAGAGGCCTTCCGAGACCCAGATTCCGTCGTGCAGTCTCAACGGTTGTTCGTTCTTTGGACCGGCGTCGATCTTCGATCTCTCGACGTGGGATTGTAAGAACAAGGATTTTTAGATAAATTATGAATAAATGGCTGAAAGCCAGGGAACTCCGCAACAATGCTTCCAACAAGTATGGCGGAAAAAAACAATCTGAGGGTCCTACACGCGTGAGGGCTCATGGGTACAGTGGACGTCACACTAGGGATAGTATTACTGGCACGCCCTATGTCGACGCCCATTTTCGAGTTTTGAAAAACAAACTGTAATACTCTGCAGCATCCACTAGATGTCGGCCTATGCACAGCATGTGATCTAAGCAGATTCCACAAGCCTCAGAAATTATATATATATAGTTATGGTTAAGTTGGTGTTTCCATAGGGAGAGCACTTTTTGGGTGGCTTATAACTTCGCTCCCCCTGGACGAATCCTCACCAAAATTTGCAATGAAAGTATATGGCCCACTCAGAATTTATTTGCAGTTTGGAGAGGATTCGTCTAGGGGGGGCAAAGTTATAGGGGGAGTCCCAAAACGTTTTTTTGTCCCATAGACTGAATGGGGAAAAAACTTTGCTCGCGCCTACAGCCCAAACCGCTGGATGGATTTTCACCAAATTTGGACCAGGAGTAGCGGCTTAGTCCCGAAAGCGTGTTTTTGCAGATTTGGTGAAAATCCGTCCAGTAGTTTTTTTAAAATGACCAAAAAGTAGGTGATAAAAAATTAGTGATATCTGTGTTCGGTCCGCGGACAGTGTCCTAATTGGCCAATCAGTTTGGTGGTGTCCGCGGACAGGCGACGTGTTCGCTGATTGGACGGTGTGGAGCATGAAGCACGTCAGATTTTCGGTAGGGCCCGCCATCTTGGATTCGCGGACGTCCGCGGACAGCGCAGTGAAACTTGGTTCAAAATTTGTATTTAGTAGAGTGTTGGTGTATAGGAGTGTTTGGGGAGGGTGGGAGAGTATGACATGGTTGAGAGTTGTGTTTTTTTATGTGGTAGACGTTCTTGTTGTGTTCGATTTGTCTGCGGACATCACAGGTGTTCTCAAATGTTCTAAATAAACTGAAAGGGGGGTGTTCTTAGGACTCAATATGTGTCAGTTTTGTTTGCAAGCAAGCTGAAACTGTTCTAAGAACACTCGCAGTGTTCTGAAATGTCCGTAAATAAACAAAATGGGGGTGTCCTGAGGACGCTAACCGTATTGTTCGTTGTCAAGTTGAAAGTGTTCTAAGAACTCTTGCAGTGTCCTGAAATGTTCGTAGGGGGTGTCCTGAAGACGCTGTCCGTATTGTTCGTTGTCAAGTTGAAAGTGTTCTAAAAACTCTTGCGGTGTCCTGAAATGTTCGTAAATAAAGAAAATGGGGGTGTTCTGTGTTCTAAGAACACTTGCGGTGTCCTGAAATGTTCGTAAATAAACAAAATGGGGGTGTTCTGAGGATGGTGTCCGTATTGTTCGTTGTCAAGTTGAAAGTGTTCTAAGAACTCTTGCGGTGTCCTGAAATGTTCGTAGTGGGTGTCCTGAAGACGCTGTCCGTATTGTTCGTTGTCAAGTTGAAAATGTTCTAAGAACTCTTGCGGTGTCCTGAAATGTTCGTAAATAAACAAAATGGGGGTTTTCTGAGGACGCTGTCCGTATTATGTTCGTAAATAAACAAAATGGGGGTGTCCTGATGACGCTGTCCGTATTGTTCGATGGCAAGTTGAATGTGTTCTAAGAACACTCGCGGTGTCCTGAAATGTCCGTAAATTAACAAAATGGGGGTGTTCTGAGGACGCTGTCCGTATTGTTCGATGGCAAGTTGAAAGTGTTCTAAGAACTCTCGCGTTGTCCTGAAATGTTCGTAAATAAACAAAATGGGGGTGTCCTGAGGACGCTGACCCTATTGTTCTCTGGCAAGTTGAATGTGTTCTAAGAACACTCGCTGTGTCCTGAAATGTTCGTAAATAAACAAAATGGGGGTGTTCTGAGGAGGCTGTCCCTATTGTTCGTTGTCAAGTTGAATGTGTTCTAAGAACTCTCGCGGTGTCCTGAAATGTTGGTAAATAAAGAAAATGGGGGAGTTCTGTGTTCTAAGAACTCTCGCAGAGTCCTGAAATGTTCGTAAATAAAGAAAATGGGGGTGTTCAAAGGATGCTGTCCGTATTGTTCGTTGTCAAGTTGAAAGTGTTCTAAGAACTCTTGCGTTGTCCTGAAATGTTCGTAGGGTGTGTCCTGAAGACGCTGTCCGTATTGTTCGCTGGCAAGTTGAATGTGTTCTAAGAACACTTGCGGTGTCCTGAAATGTTCGCAAATAAACAAAATGGGGGTGTTCTGAGGACGCTGTCTGTATTGTTCGTTGTCAAGTTGAAAGTGTTCTTAGAACTCTCGCGTTGTCCTGAAATGTTCGTAGGGGGTGTCCTGAAGATGCTGTCCGTATTGTTCACTGGCAAGTTGAAAGTGTTCTAAGAACACTCATAATGTCAGCGGACATTAAGTTTCCATAGGCCATAGTTGATATATTTGACTCTATGGGTGTGATATGCTGCGGTGGTTGTGGCCAGGGCATAGAGTGTTGGGTGCATGACCATTTGGCCATGCACCCAACACTCTATGCCCTGGCCACAACCCCAGCAGCATATCACACTTATAGTTGCTTATAACTTCGGGTCAAAAACAAATTTATAAGGAACAAAGTTATAAGATACCATGGGTGTGATATGCTGCGATGGTTGTGGCCAGGGCATAGAGTGTATAATATAGTTACTGTTTGGTTTAGTAACTGGAGTACATGTATTTCTTGTTCATTTCTGTGATAAAAGAAAATAGCATGTTAGTATTAGTATTTTGTAATGACATTGTATAATCAACATTTTTTTTTACCCTCATATTTAGTAGATTACAAACCAGAGTACTGTGCAATTTGCTCAGTTTCTGTGTTCGTTGCTAAAATCACTGGGTCTGTGGGAGAAAAAAAAATCCATGTTAGATTAAAATAAAACCCTTTTTCTGTTATGCTACATTTTATTTGTTTGTTTGTTTTCAGTGTTCACTTGTTTCTGGCTAATGCTCTATACATTGGCTTGTTGCATTTTTTTGGAGCATTAATATATTATTTATTTGTTTGGATATTGTAAAATTTTGAGATACCAGTAGACGTATTCTAACTGTCTATTTTTTGATAGATTTTAGTGGTATTGATTTATCTGTTTGGATATTGTTAAATTTGGGGACAGTTAGATACTAATTGGCGTATTCTAACTGATTATTTTTTGCTCTAATTTGGTGGTATTCATTTATCTGATTAGTTGTTGTCAAATCTTTGGGCAGTTAGATAGCTTTTGGAATATTCTAACAGTTTATATTTTGTTACTAGAAGTTTACTTAAGGTTTAAGTACAGTTTAGTTATCACATTTTGGTTTTAAGAACATTAAATAAGCGTTTGTAAGATTTGCTGGTAATCCCTGCTTTAGAGTAATGGTATTATCATTACATTCAAACCATCCACTTTTTTTTATATATGCAGTGTAGTGCCCTGAATTAGTTGTGGCTCCTGCGTGGTAGATTATACCTATTGTTGTGAAGGTTTTCTTACCAAGTGATATTTGACCATGTGTGAATCCAGTCAGCTTGCAGTTGTTTTTGGTACCATCTGCATTGTAACGTAGAAGCATTAGTATTATGTATTTACTATGTGTTTGTATTACTAACGTGGAGCTATTATCTGAATTGCAGGTAGAACATAATCTACCATGGTTTGCATTTTGTACAAGTTGCTGAAATGGAATGGATTCACAATTAGGTATGGATATATATACAAAGCGTTCATTGGGGATTTGTTCTTGTGTCACATTGTTGCAGAGAGTGCATGTATGTTTCCACATGTATGAAATGTGGAAGATTTCATTTATAGGTATGTTTTTGTTTTCCAGTACTTGTAGTAAGTACATTAGACATTCTCGTGGATCTTCCTGTGAGTTTATAGTGAATTTCACCATTCCAGCACAGTAGTCCAATTGTTGTCTTATTCCATAAACACTATATGTGTTGTCAGGATTGTTTGTTGCGTTTCTATGAAGTACTAACATTTGCAAACACAATGGGTCTGTACTGTGTAAGTAAATGTTGTCAACAATTGGTGGTAATTGAAATAGAATATTAATTGCTACATTTGCGTAGCAACTTACACCAACTATATTTGAGAGTTTAAATGGACCAGGTAGTTCTGTATCTGACTGCTTTTTTTTGGAGTTTGTCTTCCTTCTTTGAAGAAGTACCTGGTTTACTTTCCCTAATTGATTCTTTTTTGCTTGTGGCACTTGAAGAAGTATTAGTTTCTTTTACTCTCTTTGGAGGATTTGCAGTGACATCCTGTTGCATTTCTGTTTGATTTATTTTTCTTTTATAACGTTTTACATTTTGTGGAACAGAATATGTGTTTAGATGGGGGTGTATAGTGAGCGAAGTCTATTGTATTCTAAAATGCAAGGAATATCAGTGTTTACTTTACTTGCATCAAAGTTGATTAGAAATAGACCATCAAGTGTACGAAAGCGTGATAGTGCTACGTAGCTCATGCCTTCTTTAAAGACTGTGTTGCCAATATCTATCATTGCTTTGTCTAGGATAAGACCTTGTGATTTATGAATCGTGACTGCGTATGCAAGAGTTAGAGAAAATTGTTCTCTGCGTACAAACATGTCTTTGAAGAGAAGGAATCGAGCTGTTGAGCGTCCTATCCTTTTTACTTCTGAAAGTTTGTCAAAGAGAACATTGACAAACTGAATTTTGTTGTCACGTGGGTATGTTTGAAAGCCAATAACTGTACCCAGTGCTCCATTAACTAGTCCTTGGTCCACGTCAAGGTTACGTTTAAGCATTACTCTGCAATTTAAGGATAATTTTAATATCTTTTCTAAGCCAGCTTGCAAGAGTTGGCATTAAGGCCATACAATTGACATTTTTGTGGGCTAATTGTTCCATAACATCTGTAGCACATGCATTACACCGGCCGATCGGATGTATGCGGCCACCCTGGATGTCTGTCAGAAATCAATCATTAAGAATCTTAGACCTTCATGGTCCCGACTAACCTGGCAACTGCGGTTGATACCATTGTATTAGAAGAGTTTTCTTCATAATACGATCGAGACTTTTGCATTGATTGAAAAGAGGTTGACCACTTTACTGAGACAGGTATCAAGTTGCCATTACTCTTGTACTGAACACAGGTTGAGACTGCTCCTTCTAATAAACTAATGAATGGACGCCGGTTGACTCCGCGGTGACGCAATGTTCCCATCGGTATGAAATTGTGAATCACCCTTGTTTGGGCACTCCCATTATAAAATTACAGAATACGGAATGTGTACTCTGTTGGTGTATTCTACAAAATTCCTTCTTTTCTATGTACAATTCATCTGACTCCGCTGGACCCTATTACCCCTGAAGAATTTCTGTCTACTGGATGATAAACAGAAAGAAACATGTCGGGTTGGGGATATACTGTTATTTATTAGCAAAATTAGAAATCTAATCCACCCGAGCCAAGAAAGTCCATAATAACATGGTATAGGCTCTTAGGTGTCATATTAATGGTTCGTACTAATAAGTGAATAGATGCGGTATAATGATGTTTTATACTTGAGATTTTATTGAGGACAAATTGTTTTATTATCATATGGATTATGATTGATTGGATTATGATTGAGTTTTTGTATGATTAGTGTATGTATGTATGTATGTGGTATGGTTGTAGTGTAGTTGGATGTGATTTATGTATGAGAACGGTGTATCAGATCAGTCCATTAATGAATTGTAGGGACTGGTCCACATGAAATATTGTCGATACTAATGTTGGTGTATGTTTTTATTAAAATGTGACTTTTTCTAGTGATTTATTCAATAAATGTCAATAAATAACAAATATTTAATTGATTGAGCGTCTACTGGGTTGAATTTAATTGTTTCACCTCATAAGAATTGTTAAATGATAGGCGTATGCACCTCATGGTTGTTGTATGTACTCAGAATTTAGTATGAGTCTTTAGGTTTTGTTGCTATACCAACATAGGCTACCAGAACACTTTACTACTGTGACCTTTTTTGTTAATTTTACGCTTGTTCTTTCCAGGCCAGGTCACAGTAATTGGATATTCCTGGTATCCCCTGTTACTCTAGTTTTTGGCACATGCATTATCGCCATAAAGTGCATGAATGTGCCAGGTTTTCAATATTGCTTCTGCTTCTTTAGAAAGTATACCAACTCTGATACTTTTTACGATGTTGGCATAAGTGAGATCGGCAGATTGCTGCATGTTTTCTGTTAATTCTCTGTATTGGAAATGTTGCCAAAGGTTGACATTTCCAAAGCTGCCAACAGTTTTACGGCAGAGTTTGTGTCCTAATGTTTTAAAAATAGGCTCACCTTTTACTGGTGTCAATTGAAGATCACCGAAAACAATAATGTGTTTTCCTGCAAAGAGCACTTCATAGTTTGTTTTGAGTACTTCTTGTAATATGAGGTGAATCAAAGCCAACATTAGGTTGGAGACCAGGATCACTTCATTTATTAGTAGCATTTTCATTTGTTTCAATACTCTGCGTAGTTCCATTGCAGCTTCTGCAGAAAGTTTGTAATAGTCTAATTTGTTTTGGTGTTCTACTGTCAATAGTAGTAATCGGTGTAACATGACACCACCTATGTTGTAGGCAGCTAAACCAGTGGGGGCAGTGACAACAGCTGACAGTTTGTTGTTTGTCAATTGTTGAAGGAACTTACTGATGATTTTGATTAGGAATGTTTTGCCAGAACCAGCTTCACCACTGACGTACAGTAGTGTAGGTTTATAATTATGGCAGGAACATTCTTTATTTTCATGTTGTACACCATGTGCAATTTGTTTTGTTACTTCTTGAAAAATGCTACGTTGCTCATTGTTTAGTTTTGATTGTAGTATAGTTACGTCTTCTTTATCTTCATACTGACACATGGTGTTTTCTACTTCTATCATAGCTAATTCTGCCTCATGTATTTTTAGTGGTTCCCCCAGTGGTTCTTGGCTTCCTGTTACAGAAGGTTGACTACTGTCAGGAGTTTCTTTATCTAGTTGGGCCTGGAGTTCTTCGTGTTGCTGTTCATTGTGCAACATTGTTTTGTACTGTGTAAAGTTTACATCAGTTATAGTGCTTTCATTTGCTTTGAAAGCATCTTCATATGAGTCATAGTTATCTAGTATTTCCTCTTCTTTTCTCCATGGTTTAAAGAGTTGTAGCAGGGACATGTAATATACTTCTTTATGTTGAGGAGTCTTTAATGACAATTTGATATGATTAATTAAATTTGCTTTGGTGAGTTTAACTAAGCTGCCTTCAGTTTGTCACTCTGTATTTACCTTTTTTTCATCAGGTTTTATATTATTTTTGTATGTGTAGTTTTGGGCTATGTGGTATAGACACATGGTTTCCAAAGTATTACTTCTGTTTGGGTAGTATGTGTCCAATAAATTGTTTTTTAAAATGTCTTGGCTGTTGGGATCACGTTTGGCTATTGTTTCTATATCTCTGTATGATTTTAGAACTCTTTTTCTAGATTTAGCTGGACCAAGACTTAGCCATACTATATTTTCAGATTTACCATACAATGCAGTACCAGTTAAATGATCAGCTGCTTCATATGATCCACATTCTCTATGGGAGAGCATTTTTATGCCCAAGCTGTATAATTTCTGAGACACTGTTTTATCTGATGACAGGTCATTCCAGAGGTCTTGGAGCTCTGTCTTTTCTGCTTTGGTTAAGTATGCTGTGACATATCATGCAACTGCAGTAGAATTGTCTGCAATGTACTGCACATCTATGTTTGCATTCCATAAGTGAGCAATGATTGCATTATAATCATTGATATATTTTTCTTCTTCTTTTCTTTTTATGTAATATGTATTTTAGGTGACTTACCTTTAACACTATGTCTAACTGAAGACATGAGATTGTTCACTTGACCTGTATTTGTAACTGGTCTAGGGAAACCAAATTGGCATTTGGTGTAGTATTTCCCTTTGTTTTAGTATTTGCGACGACAATATTTTCCACATTTGTGTCTTTGAAATTGTAACATTTGTGCATGAAGATCACTATTTGTTGCTTCCAATGGAATTTCACAAATGACATATTTTTCAATAAACTGTAAAACAGTTACATCACTGTCTTGAGCATATTTAGGAGCCTCTTTAATCCATAAAAGCATGTGGCTATGTGGTGCTCCTCTGGCTTGGTATTCTTTTCTCCAAAAGAAGTGTTGCACTTCTCCAAGGGGAGGAACAGTTTTATTACAAATAAAATGTAGCATAGCAATGAAGCGATGGTGAAAATATCTTGAAACATTAACAGGATCCAAAGAACAAAGTTCTCCAGTTGTTAGTATATCTATGTTTGATATGCGTAGGAAATCATGTAAATCTTCCCATGTATATTCTGCACAACTTAATGTAACAAACCAAGTGGGTGGGCCAAGGTTTCTGATCATACAACGTACATCTCCATGACGTCGAAACCAGTACTCTTTAGTACCACGCATATTTGCTAATAGATTTGTAATATTTGATTGTAAAACCTCATCCTTTTGTTGCACTTTTTGTAATAATTGTGTAGCTATCATATTTTGAAAGTGTGATCCTGATTTTAATATGTGTGCAACTCCGTAACATAAAGTTGCTAGTTCACTTTCAAAGAGTAGGTGGAATATGTATTCCACATTTTGTCTAAATCTGGGATCTTCAGAATACATCCGTAATGAGCGGTATTCTGATGCTGAAATTTGAATAGGTCTATTATCGTACCTTCCTCCTTTGCCAGTAGGCAAGAGTAGAGGAAAAGCACCTGCTTCTATACTTTTTTCCCATATGCTGATTGGTGATCCTTTTGTTTGACGCATTTGGTATGTTTCCAGTGCATCTTCTATGGTGTCATTAGAGTGCAAAGGATGGATTGTATAATGGTCTAAAGTATTTGATATTGTAGAAGGATCTAGGAGCTCAAATTGACCAGTTTCTTGTGTTTCTTGAATTATTTCAGTTGTATCCTTCAAGTAGTTTTCTTCAATATTAATTTCATTGTAATATTCATATTCATTATTCTCTTTAAGATATTGCAAGGCGTGTCTAACTTTATGTAAATCTACCAGCTGTTGCCATATTTTTTTGTCTTTTGTAGGTACTCCATTTACTAAGATAATTAAAGATTGCTGCATTGGACGTTGCACTCCTAGAGTAGGCACATTTTCTTTTAGATCTAATGGTAAATAAACTACTTTTCCACGAATGCCTTTTACCAATTCGGAGGGAGGTAATTTTGCTGTTTTTGGTTGAAGGTGTATTATTGCTTGAAATGGGTGCACTGTTTGAATTATGATGCTCTCATATAAATTAAGTTGTTGTAGGGGTTTTGGTAGTGGGTATAATTCCAAATTATTTGTGATAGCACGTGCAGGAGTTTGGTTGTTGTCAAGTTTTGTAGTGCAGTAACTGCAAAGTATTAAGGGGTCAGTTATTTCGTATTTGTTTTCTGCTACAAGGTAGAGAGCTAATTCGAACCATTTAGAATCTTCATTGTCTTCTATTTTGTATGATAGGTCTACAGTTTTCGTGTTACTTTTATAAAAAGTTCTACGGCAACATACACACACATGGTTTGGTACTTCAGCTGATGTACTTTTAAATTGTATTATTTCTTTTTTGTATGTGTTTAGTAAAAGGTTGCCATGTGTAGAATTGCTGCTAATTTGGTTTAAAGCTATTTCATTCTGTAAGTGGCTTTAACTTCCAAAATATTTTTTCTGGATATAGTCAATTTCTTCAAGTAGGTCTTTTGCTGTACCATTTAGAAGAAAGTTATTTAAATTTGCTAGTGCTAAAGCAGGACTTTTAGCATAGTACAGTTTATAGACTAGATTTCTTATAGTTGAATGATGTATTGATATCCTTTTGCTATCATGGAAGGTGGTTTTACAAGTAGGTCCTGTAATGCAGGCCAATGAATGTCCTTGTAGTCCTGTGTACTTGCGCACTGGACAGGTATCCATATTTTGCAGTAGTTTAATTTTGATTTTGTCTTTGCTTTTTACATATTGATTGAGGAATTGGCGTAAAGACTTGAACATTTTTTGGGGAATGTTACACATTGACGTGCATGGCCATTTGTACACTAGATGTTCTGATTCAGTTGAATGCAGGGGTAATTCTAAGTTTTCAGGGCATATTTTTGTAAGGAGTACTTCTTGTTCCATTATGGTATTATTCACTTTTTCATAACCTCGACCACTGCTATGTATGGCAATTGTATTTGTTTGCTTTTGTTTGTACGCTTCTTCATTAAAGTATGGTTCTATGCTCGTAGTGTGATTCCATTCACCTCCGCAGATACTTAAGAAGTTCTTTCTGTTGACATTTCATTTATTGAGAAGTCTTTTTTGTAATTTAGTTATTAGTTTTGTTAGTGGTTTCATTTTGTTTAACACTAAAATAAATAACTTTCTTTTGAGAAGAATTGCACTGTCTATCAACGCTTCTAAGATTAATTTCCTACGATAGGTTTTAAGCATTGAACCTGATTTCTCTCCTGTTTTTATAAGATTTTGATGGACTTTGTGATGGTACATTTTGGCTAAAATACTTTTCTTGGTATGCTTACTTTGCACTATATCAAAATTTAAAGAAGCAGTTTTATCTGTAGTGATAGCTGATTTTCTGTTAATTGTTTTTTGGTTTGTTTTACATTTTGATAGAGGAGGCAAAGTTTCTGTACTTGAAACTGCTTGTGTTTCACTAAATGACTATTAGCTGTTTTGTTTCAAATCTTTTTACAAATTCTGCTAGAGATGGATGCTTATGTTGGACACTTATTTTCATTTGCTCTACTTCTGCGTTGCTTTCTACGGATTTGACTTTTGGTAGGCATTCTTTAAGGGCTGTTGAAAAATAAAGAAGGTATGGGTTGGGGTGTTCTGCAATGTATGTGTGCTGTGTGCATGAGTGTTTGAGTAAGATGATAAAGATGTATGTAATGGTGTGTGATTGTGCATTGGGAACTACAACTAGTAGGGATGGGTATTCTTGAATTTATGTGCTACTAAACTGGGGTTCAGATTACAGAAAAAAGTAAGCTAGTGGTGTGGAGAAGTACAAATAGTAAATCTGATGTATACAATTAAAACAGTTGTTTGTTCTATAATATCAAAATTCTAGCGGTTGAGTTAGTTGTGTCCAAAAATAGGAATTTGTGGGCCATTCTGGCTGTAAATCGCTGTTTAAGACATGGGGATTTTTGGACAGAATGGTGCACAATCTCTATTTTTAGGCACAGAAATAGCATGAATTAACTTTACAGTGTGTTTGAGTAATAATACAAATATTATGGTGATATTCTACTTACTTTTTTTCTAAAATGAACAGGTTACTTCTTAGTTCTTCTTTGTTCTTCAAATTTGGCAGCTTCTTTTCAGGAGAATGGTCTTCACTGCAATTGTAAAAGAAACAAATTAGTAATTTTGTTTGTATATAACACTGTTTTTAATTTAGACATTGATTTTTTTAATTTAAATCCTCAGCGCCTTCCTCAAAACCATCTTGTTTACATAAGATACGTCGCACCAGTTCAATACATATGATATTTTCTTAATGACCAAATTGTATTGCAATGACTAACTGTAGCAAAAAAAATATCTTTACTATGTCTTGTGAAATTCATAATGTACCACTGAATATCACTATTTCTGTAACTAAGCTCTTCCAGGTAATAGTGCCTCAATGTCATGCTTAAATTAAAGTAATTAAAAAATAAAGAAATTTAAAAAATTATGTAATTGTATAAGTATTATTTTTTGAGATTTGAACATAGAGTGTGCATACATGCAATTTTGTTTGAATATATGTAGTCTATATATTTCATTTAAAAAATGTTAGTTTAACATGATTTGAGTGTTTGTGTGTATAAAGAAAGTAAATAGTATAAAGGTTTATAAGTGACAGTTGATTTTAGGAGATTGAAAAAAAGACAGTAGATTCATTTTACAGATTACACAAGCTAAAAGTCAGTTTGAAAATGTGTTCATGTACTGTACAGAAAATATGCATACCTGTAGTTTGTCTTCATGTATATGGATATGCATGGAGCTGCAAGTAGAAATCTTGGAGACTTATACAGTATTTCTTGTAGATGCTGCTTGCCAATGATATGACACTTGTACTCAGAGAGATTCACAGTGCATTTGCAGTGCTGATCTATGATGATGCAGTTAGATGTAGAGGTCTTGAATGTGATTGGTGGATAGTCATGTGACTTCTTAGCTACATCCAATGAGGGAATGGCGCAGACAGTGACGTGGAAATGGTAGAAGGGCTGTTCATGTTACGATATGTCCGCGGACATGGCGGTAGTTCGCGGACATCGGGTGTTACATCCGGGGATTTTTGGGTTCAGAAGTCATGCAAATGAGAATGAGCACTGAAAGGGATTGGTCAGGAAAGTTTAGTGGGTGTGTTGTGCCAGGAGAGAGTTTCTCAGATACTCTTTTTGCTGAGAGAACAACAGATAGCTATGGATGTGTGTTTCAGAAAACATATTGATACATTGGTTGAAGGTGCATGCAGAAAGCTGTGGAGTAGCTGTAGATCTTGGGTTTCCACATGTGGAAGTACACTGGCATGGAGTACGTGGAATGAAGTGGTTGGACTTGCTACCTCTCTGTGCTACTTTGGAGACAGAGCAACATCCAGACATAATTGTGATTCATTGTGGAGGGAACAGTTTAGGACATGTGTCTGGAATTTCTTTGCAATTTGCTATGAAAGAAGGACTTGGGAAGGTCATGGACATGTTTCCTAATTCTCAAGTAATATTTTCACGTATTGCGCAGAGACAAATGTGGCTTTGTTCTTCTTCATTTGGTCCACAAATGGAAAAAGCATGGTGCAATGTTAATAAGGCTGTTTGTGCCTTTCTAAGAGATTTTGGCATGTCCTCTTTTCACAATGAAAATATTATGTTTCGTAGTACATACATTTTTCGCAGAGATGGAGTCTATCTTACTTATGCTGGCAATCAGATTTTTCTGAGAAATGTACAAAATGCATTGCGGCCTTTTTGAGAATTACAGCATCCATTATGAAGTAGGTGTTGAGTATTTATAATTTTTGACATACAAACACCTCCCAAAGGCTCTTTTCACAGCCACCACTTCCTCCCAGAGCAAATTGCAATGGTTATGATAGGGTAGCACCCCAGATTTTTAGATGTCCGCGGACTTCTAAAAAATACAAAGGGCCCTGCTTCATTTATTTTCACTTCTATTTTTTAACTGTGAAAGGCGGCTCTGAAAAGAGCCTTATTTTTTGTTATTTTTGTTCTTTTGTATTTTTTTGGGTTTTTTATACACGACACAATAGGAGAGGAGGGGAAAGGAGGGTAAAAGGGGAACACCAACCACAGGGATAAGAAAGGGCGAGCTGAGAGAGGAAGATGTAGAGTGGGTTTTATTTGGGTAGTGAGCAGGTCTTCTCATGCTCTGAGACGATAGTCTCAAAAGCACTGCAAAGTCGCTCCCCCCTGCAGAGTACTGTGTCGCAGTACATGCATACAACTGTGACCCTCGAAAGGTAAGGGTCATCAGAATTCTGTATGGCCTGTGAGGCAGCTTGAGGAAGACGCTGTCCCACAGAGGTGGTCCTTGTGTTGACAGGATCAGAAACCGGGGATGAAGTAGAGGAAATCAACCTACTACGCTCCTCGCAAGGTACAACCATGCGAATGGCCCCAGAGTGAAATGACCTTAGGTGTTGCTTCATGGTAGTGATCCCAAAGCTGTACGAACCATGCCTCCCGCGACTGAGTACCATTTTGCACTCATTGCAGGTGACACGGTTCGCACGAGCCTTAGGACCATTCCCATGAATGGTAAACAACCGCCACACCCAAGACTCACGCCTAGTGCGGGAAGTAGGGATTTCCTCTACCTCATTCTCGTCATCCTCTTCTTTCTCCTCTGCATCTTCACTCCTGTTCCCCTCTTCAGGCCCTTGGGAAGGTGGTGGTGGTGGAGGGGGTGGGGGTGGTGCTGAAGCAGGTGAAGAACCAGGTGGCAGTAGTGCAGCCATGGATGCCATCTCGATGATGGTGTAATCTGCAAGTTGCAGGAAAAATAGCTGTGCTCTGAAGAATAGCCAGAAACACAATGATAATAAGCTCTAGGGCGTGGTCTTTTATAGGGGTGCTTGTACGCAGTTCACGGACATGCACGCTGTCCGCAGACAGATCGAACACAAAAAAAGGTTCAAAAACTTTCAAAAGTATGTAGAAACTCAGGATTAGTATGTGGGACTTGTGCTATGGTGAGTTTTTATTGAGAAATATTGTGTATTACTTGAAAATGTACTTTTAAATTGTTCGGGGACACGAACAGTGTCCGCATTCAGAACACGCGATCAGCATGGGCGCGGTCACATGATCGATTCTCAAACATGTTCGCGAAGGAAGCGGCTGTCAGCAGGACACCAAATGCACGGACATTGGTTTGCGCATGCGCGTTGATGTTCAACGGACACTGTTCGGGTCCTGAAGTAATTAAAAGTGCGTCACACGTCAAATGAACATTTCTGGACACCGCATGTGTTCTAGAACAGTTTGAAGTTGATAGCGAACAGTACGGACAGGTAGAGTGTTCTTCAGGACACCTCCATTTTCGTTTATTTAAGAACATTTCAGGACACTACTTGTGTTCTTAGAACAGTTTCAACTTGCCAGCGAACAGTACGGACAGGTATAGTGTTCTTCAGGACACCTCCATTTTTGTTTATTTACGAACATTTCAGGACACCCGCGCTGTCCGCGGACACCTACATTGTTTTTTTTTTTAAATGGAAACTAATTACAACACAATATAAAAATGTAACTTTATTTAACATATATTAATAATTTATGATAGAGAAGGTGAGGCAGAAACGGAAACCAAAACAGGAGAATTAAGGGTTTCAACATGATTGGTATCAGGTGAAGAAGGGATGAAAGTCTCATCAAAACGTGTTGGGTTATGGAGAGGGTTTGGGGATAATTGACTGGGATATGGTGAGGGGGGACAAGTACATGTGGGACAATGGTATGTGGTTTTTGTTTTTAAATGATCTTCAACAAAAGTTTTATGCCGTCAAGAGGGTTATCCATAACAGTTTCTTCAGAGGTATTTTCTATTTTGGTATGCTTTGTACAAAAAAATCTATATATGTTAAATGTATATAAAATAATAATAATTAAATGGTTTATATTGTAAAGTGTTTACCATTAGTTTCACTATCTTCTGACATTTCCTCATGTGGGAAATGCTCCTCTAGCCATTCCAGAGTACTAGACATTTCTGTGAGAAAAAAAAAGATAATATATTTTTTTTATCTAATACAGAAAGTTTATAAATACATGAGTAAAATGAAGTACACTTACTATTTCATGTAAAATATGTTCTAAGTACTCTGTAGGTCTGGTCTTGCTCTTGGTTCTGTAGTGTCTGTGAGGTACTTATGTTGGAAGCCAATTTATCTTCTTTTGGTATATTCCATTTTAGAACATATTGTATTTAAATGAATGGTTAGTGTGTTACATATATGGGTTACATTTCTTATGTATTACTACATATAATGTGTATGTGTGCTGCTTTTTGAATTTGTTAAATGTTCCTATGTTATGATATAACAATCAAACATACCCCCCCGCCCAGAGTTTTTAGGTAGTGGTACAGTTCTCCGAACATGTCCGCGGACATTAAAAGAGTTTGCGGACATCAGGTTCAGTAGAAGGGGTTCAGCATGTTCCATATTACATGTGCATAAAGTCAAAGTTAATATTGTTAAGTTGCGCTACTAAAAACCTATGAAATTAAGTGAAAAAACTTTGTTAAAGGGACGTTATGGTTAAGTTGCACTATTAAAAACCTATGAAATTCAGTAAAAAAACTTTGTTAAAGGGATGTTATGGTTAAGTTGCGCTACTAAAAACCTATGAAATTCAGTGAAAAAACGTTGTTAAAGGGACGTTATGGTTCCAAGTAAAACCAAAAAACCCTTGACCTTGAAATTCGCCAGTTATGGTAAGCTAAGTGACCATAACTCGCGCCACCACCGTGCACTGCTAGGCCTAACACCCAGGACATCAAAGATGACATCACAAATGTCATTGATGACATCACTGATGACATCACATGTTCATTTACCTTTCATGAAAAGTCTGTACAAGGGATTCTTAGTGTAATGTTAATAAAAACAGTGTCAAGGATTATTGGAATAAATATCAAGTGCTAATCAGTGCATTAAGCTATGCATTGATATAAATAGCATTCTATTATTAATTTCAATCCAGTATACTAAGATACTCATGTAGAAACATAGGCATTGTGTGCAGCCTACATGATGGAGAAGCAATATTCATAAACTTGCCATGTTGAAAAGTGAAATGATAACTATTTTCATGTTAGAGTTTTGCGTACAGTGAAACTTGTGATAAGTAGGTAATAAAACCCACTTAATACATAATTGCATTATTATAGACAAATCACAAAGAGACAACACCACATACAAATATGAATATATACAAGGGCATTGAAGTAAGAAAAAAAAACAATAGTAGCAGAAAGTGTTCATAACCTAACTGATTACCTTTATGCAGAGAAATGATTGCTCTGTTTCAAAGCTGTTACTTGCCCTATCTATATATATCACATGATGTGTTTGGACCCTAAGGAAAATAGTGTGAGTACAACATATAAAAATATGAGCATATACAGGGAAAGTAAAGTAATAAAAAAACATCAAAACTATCAGAAAGTGCTGGGAAATCTACTGATAATTTTAATGCACAAAAAGGATTGCTGTCTTTCAACGTTGTGTCTTCCCCTATGTATATGTTTCATATGATATGACTGGACCATAAGGGAATTATTGTAAGAACATACTTGAAGGATAAGGCTACAAATATAGTACATTTACAATTTTTAGTTCCTCACTGTTACTGAAGAAAATCATGTGGCCTAGATATGTCAGGAAAGGAAAAAAGGGAGAGTCAGACGTGATGTCATCAGTGATGTCATCAATGACATTTGTGATGTCATCTTTGATGTCCTGGGTGTTAGGCTTAGCAGTGCACGGTGGTGGCGTGAGTTATGGCTGCTTAGCTTACCATAACTGGCGAATTTCAAGGGTTTTTCGGTTTTACTTGGAACCATATCGTCCCTTTAACAAAGTTTTTTCACTGAATATATATATATATATATATATATATATATATATATATATATATATATATATATTTATATATTACATGGCCACAGTAGCACACGCTGTAATATATGTAAATTTGCAATTGACAGCGACACTTTTAAACATCCAGTGACAGGACACAAAACAGAGATCAAACAACGGATCACCTGTGAAACAGACTATGTAGTCTATGCCCTCACCTGTGCATGCCACAAATACTATATTGGCAGCACAAAATGCAAGTTAAAAATTCGAATACAACAGCATGTGCGAGCCATCACACATAATGATGTGAACTACCCTATGGCTAAACATTTTTATGAATGTCATAACAAAGAAATAGACAGTTTCAAATTCTTTGGTGTGTATAAAATAGAGTTGGGCCCCCGGGGAGGTGACAAGGAGAAGCAGCTGAGACAAAAAGAAACAAGGTGTATACTAGATTTTGAGAGTAAACAGCCCAACGGGCATAACATTGATGAAGAGTTATACACCTTTCTAGGCAGCTAAAGGAATGCTTTTGTCCCTTATTTGCACATCCCCATAGAAACAGTAACTATATGTTTAC
This sequence comes from Ambystoma mexicanum, assembly GCF_040938575.1. Lineage (NCBI taxonomy): Eukaryota > Metazoa > Chordata > Amphibia > Caudata > Ambystomatidae > Ambystoma > Ambystoma mexicanum. The sequence continues at coordinate 50,507,667 of NC_090933.1, read as the reverse complement.
TTTGCTTACTTTATGTTATGCAAAATTAGTATTCATATTCCCTTCACGGTTTCTAAAGAATGAATAGGTACTCAGAAATGATATACGATATCAAATAGTTGGTTTTAAAGTTTTTGTATTTTGAAAACAGTTTTTGTATTTTAAATAATCTCCAATGGTGTTGGTAATTTTTTGTGTCTGCTTTTGAGCACATTTGTTGCTCTGCACTATTTTCTCTATATATGGGAATGGGGGAGGAGAGAGGGGGAGAAGGAGAGCAAGTAGAGGCTAATTGGGAAGTAAACTTAACCAGAAAAATATAGTCTGCAAACCGGATATCAACCCACTAATGTTGTGTTGTATTTGGGGACAATTTTCCATTCATGGCCAGATATATTGAGTACGTTATCTCGATTTCAATTATTATGTTGGAATTGGGATCTCTCTTGCACTAAGTATTTTATTAAATAAATAGACAAACAGGGGCCCGAGCAGAGATCTAATATTATAAACGATTGGATCCCGGACACTATTATTATAATGAAATAAGACCTAACAGATTAGGGGTGAGCCATAGAGACCCATAATTCGGGGTTTTAGATATTCGTTTATATCCTATTAAGGGAGTTAAAGATGGTTTTAACTATGCATTAGTCATTTTAAAATTTAAAATTGAAAAACAATTTAGGCTGTGAATGTTCCATGCTTTTTTAAATCTTTCTCTCTTTTTGCCCAGTACGATCGATATATGTTTGAAGTAAAAGACAAAGAGGCAATCAGAGTCAATGGGTTGAAGGAATGCCATTTAGGACATAGATATTTCGTTTCAGCTGCTAATGCACAATGCACTTTAAATTTACCTCTAGTAATAAAATGCTCATTCGAATGAATGTATGCCTGTTAGGCAAATACACTAGGCAAAGATGTCTGCCATGGATTTGGTACGTAATGCAGATCACTAAATGTGGCCTTTTTTGATCTCTGTGTTGGCTGCTTGCCCACCCCCTCCCTTCCCTCTCTCCTCCTCCTAGTCTCATGTTTTAAAATGGTGTATGGTGGAGAGGGTTTTTGTTGTGAAAAAGCGGCGAGTTAGCCGCGAAACGCGTCACGCCTCGAGTGTTGCACTTGGGAGGACCCACCCTGGGGTCACACTTTCTATTTTTGGAAATGGATTTCCATGGTTTTTAAATGCTTTTTTTCCCGTGTGGATCAATAAAAGAAGAAAATCAGCAAAACGAAAAACGGGTGGTGTGGAGTTTCATTCCCCCCCCCCCCCCCGACCTTCGTTTGCTGTTTGGTGGAAACTGGGCAAGCATGGTTTTGTGGAGAGTGCAGCTCGACTTGGCTACTTGAAGGTAGATTTGACAATATATATATATATATATATATATATATATATATATATATATATATATATATATATATATATATATATATATATTACATGGCCACAGTAGTGGTGGCCATGTAGTTATGGTTAAGTTGCTGTTTCCATAGGAAGAGCACTTTTTGGGCGGCTTATAACTTATATATATATATATATTCATAGATAAGGAATCTTTGCAGCATAGCAGTATTGAAACATGCTTATATGTGGTTATATGTATATACATATAATTTATTTGACCCCAAAAATATTTTTCTTATATAGGTTTTATTAGACACTTACCACATTTTTAAAGTGTTGAAGACATTTAATAGATTATTTTTATAAAACTTTTGTAGGTTTTATCTAACGGGTTTTAACTTATGTTTACTTAAGTTTTATACTCCGCTTTCTTTTTTAAACTAGGTACATTGGGTATATAGTGGCCTTGTAACCTTTTTATTGATATACTCTGGCACTGTTTTCCGGACCCCAGTCACCATGGTAAAAAGAAAATCCAGGGAAGAAGGTGGTTTGGGGAAAATGGCCACTAGTGCAAAAAAATCAAAACAATCCAGAGCACCGACACCTACAGTTAGGATAGTAAGGGCTAAATGGCCAACTTTCCAGCTCTCCCTGGATTTGTATCTAAAGAATATTGCAGGAAACCTGGAAGACAGGATCCAGGTCACTGAAAAAGCAATATGGGAAGCAGCCTCCTGTATTGGGGGGGGGGGGTTAAATGAGAGGGGCCTAGGTGGTGGTCTGCCTGTAGCCCGAAATGTCAGTGATGCAAGTAATAAGGATATCTGTCCGGATGGAGAAGTTTGTCCCGAGATGATATCCCTTAGTATGGGGATACCATTGCCAGGCCCCAATGTGGATCCAGCAGAATCTATCTTTCCTCGGGTTGGTGCATTTGGCACGGGTGTAGCAGTGGTTGATGGGGTAGGAGAGGAGGATGTTGAGGGGGTGGAGTTGGGAAAGGGAGAGCCAAGGGATAAATCCACATTAATTAATGCTTTGTTGGAGTCTACCTTGATGGAGTATGATAAGGCATGGATGGAGTCCCTTTTGGATGGGAAACTTAAGCCATTATACCAGCTTCTGGCCTCCAAGCAGGGTACAGCTAAAGAGAAAGAGAGGGACATAGCCCATGAGGTGAAATGGGAGAAAGAAATAGAGGCCATTTTGCCCTACTCCAATCCTTTAAGAGAGGGGTCATGAATACACTGGCTATCCTTGATGACTCAGTTAAAGCAAAACGTGGAGGAACTCAGCCAGGAAAGAGAAAATGGGCCGACTAGGGAAGCACCGGGGTGTACCTCTGCATTGATCCCTAGTAGGGAGGGAGTGGGGTGCAGGGAAGAACAGGAAATAGGGGGTATTACTGGCAATGATGGATGGAACATTCAGAGTGAAAGGGTGAGCAGCTCATGGACACTGGTTGGAGGCAGGACTAGGACTACGCCGGGAACGTATGGGACAGTTAGGCCACGTGAAGTTAATATGGCCCAAGGGGAGAGCAGTGGTGTGCTAAAACTTCCCCCGGAGGTTGCCCTGCTGGTGGGGGTAATAACAGGAGTAACGGGATTGTCCAAGGGTGTGTATGAATCAACGTGTTCCCTGATGAATAAGGCAACACACTGGATCAACACCAGCCTGATGGGTCCGAGCATAGATCCCAACCATGTTCTGATGGCCAGAAGAGTGGGGTGGGTGGCACCCGAAGGTGACTGCACTGTTGTCTCATTTTCAAATCCACAAATTGTTAGGCATATGGTCACCTCTAACCTGACAAGAGGGTTAAGGGCTAATGGATCTAGATTGGACAAGAGGATGGTCGGGTTGGACTTGGATGTGGCCCTCAGATATGGCCAAAGGGAGATGGTTGGAACTGGGGTTAAGAGTACGGTGCAGGGGGGTGCCAGTTTTGCGCATGCCTCCATGCGAGCACCCTTGGATCCAAAATGGAAAAAGTGGAATATTGAGGCAAAGAAGGGACGATGCCACCTTGGGTCTGCTGTCCCAAAACAGATTCGACCCTATTTCATCCATAGATGAGTAGGACTGACATAAGGCTATCCTGTCACAGAGAGTAGAGGCGGTAATAGAGAGTGGTGCCCTGTTTGGTCCGGAGATTGAGGGAGGGAGGTCTGGACAGGAGAAGGTCCGTCCAGTGGTGAGGGTGGCTTCATGGAACATAGCGTGAACCAGGGGGAAATTGGAATGGACTGATACTCTGGATCTCCTGAGGAATCATGAAATAATCCTTCTACAGGAAACCTGGGCCCTAGAGATCCTGTTACTGGATGGCTATGTCTCTTACGGCATGCCTGCCAAAACAAATCAGAGGGGCAGGTGTTACAGGGGAATGGTCTTCATGGTAAAGGTGTCTATAAACTGTGGAGTCAAGGTTGTGGAGACGCAGATGGATTTCCTACAGTTTTTGATGTTCAAAACGCCTGGACGGGACAAAGTTGCCTTCTTAAACTTCTACAATAGCCCCCTCTGAAGTGAACAGACTGGAGAAGGTTGAGGAGTTTGTAGATAAGTACCAGGTGACCAGAAGGGGTACTCATATTAGGTTTGTTTGGGAAGGCGATTTCAACCTCAGAATGGGTAGTGGAATCTCTAAAGACCACTATGACCCGCTGGAGGACTTACTTATGAATGTTAAGGAACCAGAACTGGAGGATACCATGGTGTGTGTGAGGTGCTTACAGTTGAGTGCATGGATGATCGAATGGGGAATGAGATCGGTCAATGGTCGCATTGAGCCTGATAACCAGGGGAAACAAACCTTTCATAACCATCTTGACTATTTTTGTTTTCCCTAGATTTGTGGAGAGACATAGTGAGCTTTGAAGTGGCGGCAGATGGCAACAGTGACCATAATCCTTTGGTTCTTCAACTAAGAGGGCTGTTCGAAATGGGTGGGGGGATTTCCACAAGATAGTATAATCTGCCAAGTGGAAACTGAAGCTGTCTCAAAAAGAGTAAATTGGGGGAGAATCCGGGATTCAGCCTTGCATTTGAATATAGTGGCAGGGTTGACCCAGGAAATCCATGAAATTCTGGAGAACCTGCCTAAATCAGTGGTGGTGGTGGAGCTTTTCGGGGGCATCCTGGGGGCCTTTACGGGGGTTTTTGTGGTACAGCACAAATCCAAAGGGAACATTGAGGGGCGGGGATGGTTTGACCAGGACTGCGGGACTGCAAAACAAGCCCTACTGAATGCACTGAAATCTCCAGCAATTGCTAGAGGTAAGATAATTCAAGCAAGAGCCCAATACCGCAAGGCGATTGAGAAGAGAAAAATAGAGCTTGAGGAACGGGCATACACAAACCAAGGTGGTCACCTTGCAAAGAGCCCCTTTGTGGGTGCACACAAAGGCCATAGAACTCCGGGGAAAAGAAAATAAGTTCCTTAAACTGCTTTTGGGACTCCCGGGCTCAGCCCCCTGTGCGTCTGTTCACAGGGAATTAGTGATGCGGTACTAGGAGGACGAATTGGCAGCCGCCCTGGTTGTTTTTGGCTACAACCTTGGGCTAATTAGCATGCAAACTTATGCCACTTTATTATTAGATGCACCATGAGTAGGGATAATGGGTGCAAAATCCAATGGTTGGCATAATTATTTATTTATTTGTATACAGTACTTAAACTTTTACAAATTCATTTTTCACAGTAAATCATAATAAAACACACTAAATACCTACTTTCAACATACATTTACAGTGTACTGTATCAAATACACCTTTAAAATCAAGAGAAATGTTTTAAAATTGGACTGCAATACAATTAAAAAAGTGTCAGCTTTCCGGTTTATACAATTGACATTAATCTCAAATTCAAAAATTCCCAATATCCATATAATATAGTTCCAACTGGAAAAGCAACTGAACAACCAACCAGACTTAAAATCCAGTGCCATTGGGGGTAATGAAGAGCTCACACCCTACATCCATGTCAGAGGGGTTATCAAAGGTGGTATGCCCCTGTCATTCCCATTCCAATAACAGATAAGTATTACCTGTTCCAATAGACATAACACAATTTAATAATTTTATTTAATATAATAAACAATAAAACAGCAGACAAGTCTGCATATTAAGATCAAGCCTAAACATTCACTTGGATGGAACGGATTAACAAGGGCAGACTTCCCCACAGACACATTCAGCCCTTATTTACCCCAATTCCTATCACCCGAGGACTGTCGCGCATTAGAATATTTTTAATCTAACACCACACTCTAAACGGGGCAAAATAGACCTATTGCCAATCCTTACCTCTAAATACAAATATTGTGGGAAACAATGTTATGCAAAAGAAAAGTGTTCAAGAAATCATATGTCAGGATATTCAAGCCGTAGGCTTCCCTTACCCACGTTTTCAGCATGGGCAAGGCGGCACACTCGAGCTTAGCACAGTCTCTGGCTTCTCTAGCAAGAGAGTGCAGTTCAAAACTTCAACATCATGGCCTTCTATGCCAAAGTCTCTTTGCCATTCAAAGTCTTTTCTTTTAGAGGGCCTGAAGCAACAAACAAACAATAAAGTTCCTTTCCTTTGAGTATTTGGCATGTAGATAAGTTTCTTAGAATGTTCACCATTCACCTCGTATCCCCCTCTGCTGGGCTGAGATCCACGTTAACATACACGTGTTCTAACACAAAGCTTTCAATTGATCTCCCTCTGTTGGATTCGGACCAACTTTATCTACTTTGCCATACATTTTCTTTACTGTATCAACATTGAAGACTTTCGATTGTGCACAGGATTTTGCTTGACCTGTCGCAGGACCACTTCGATTCACAATTCTTTGCCTCTCTTTCACTTTTGCCACCTCCAGCATGAATACCTTACAGTTTCAGATGTGCCTTCGTCTGAGCCAGTAGACTCAGTCTCAAAGTCCCCCTCGTTCTCCTCACCTGAAGAACTGGGCTACAGAGATGGTATCTTCTTCTTTCTCCTGATTGGTATTGCCTTTTTTTTAAAGAAGATATGGTCTGCCATGGAAGGAAGCCACTGGGGGCGCGAGGTATCAGCAGGCCAGTGACCACGCTTCCGGGACATCCTCGCGGTAGGGGAAAAAGCCTCCTGGCATAAGAAAACCTAGTAGATTCCAAGATATGAGGATCCCAGGTACACGGAAGTAAGCCAGACAGACTGTAGACAGAGCCAGTAAACATCCAGTAAGAATATCCCAATAGGGAAAAGAGCCTCCTAAGAGTGAGGTTGGAGAAAACAATATACAGGCTAGTATAGAGTACAGAAGCCACAGTAAACAGTCCAGTAGGAAACCAGCAAGGAGGCAAACCGGGGATAGGAACCCAGCGAACGCACCGGAGCGATGCAGGAGAAAACCAGCAGAGGAGCCAGGTAGGCGACTGGATAAACAGGCAGGGGAAAGACGGAGCAGCCTACGTGGCGGCCGAAGAGGAAACAGGGGAGAGAGAGTGAAAAAGACCATGAGGAACTCGGGCACAGAGAGATTTGTCGCAGAAGCAAAAAGCAGAGCAAGAGAGAGAGTAAGGTCAGAGGACCAAATGGATAGAATGCTAAGCGCCTGCAAAGAGAAAACACGAAGCGTGAACAACTCACAGAGGAATCCTAGAAAGTTGCAATGTGCCAGCCGCCGGGAGAGAATGGATAATGAACCTCACGGCGACGGCCATGTTGCAAAACAACTAGACAGCGTGGAAAGGTGCGGCTAGTAACATGAAGGGACAATCAATGGAGTTGCTGACTCCAATGATTCCAAAGTCGCAATCCCCTGGATTCGTGACATACAAGACCTTCAAATGAGCACACACGCGGTGCCAGACCACTCTGTCAAATGTATCGTATCTTGGTTTCAAAGTTCAATCACTCATCTGCAGCTCAGTTTTACCCGCGCTTCTTACCACATGCGTTTTTAACAATGTTCGCTCCAGCGCTCGCCATACAATGTTGCCACTTGCAACCTTCGCTTCAACACAGAGCGGTCTTGTATTGGTCTCCCCAACTCACTGGTTGTGTTGATTTCGCTGTGGTGTTGCTTTGTTCTTGGAGCCAAGGACAGTACCACAGCAGCTGTGAATTCTCCCCGTCTTGATTACCTATGCGGGAGCGCCCCGGGTACCTCTGTGACAATGCAGGATTCTTCAGCCTGGTTTCTTGGTCTTATGCTTTCTATTCTTGAAGTTTCACAAAAGTGACGGTTCCTTGTCGAAAAGGTCAAGGGGACTCCCCATCGTGCGACCCCCTTCTGTCATGCCGTCTTCTCTCATTAAACTGCCATCTTGGAACTGCTGTTTCCTTGTGTGCTTTGCCTCTCTCAGAGTGTGCTCTCGTGCTCCGCCTTTTATCTGTGTGGGGAAGTGTAATGGAAGTCAGGTGTGTGTGATGATCAGTAATTGCCGGACCATTGTATAGGGACACGTCAGGTTTACTGCTCGGGTGTTAGTCCGTTTTCCCTCAGAGCGGGCTGTCTGCAAGAAAGTGTTTGTGTTGTAAAAGGGGCAGAGGGTAAGTTCCTAAGAATCCTAACTGGTAAGATAGGGTAAAGGTGTTGTACGTAAGGGGATACTGTGTCTCACCATCCGGTGTCCCACTCCCCGAAGACCCCACCCCCAGGTAATCCTCCCGCACTGGTCCACCCCCAAGAACTGAACCCAAAAGCGATGGCCATGTCCTGGCCACCTGGATGACAGATCGCCGGGGACTAGCGAGTGAGGCACCTTCTGGTTTCTCACAGGACACAACAGCAAATGCCGAAGCACCTCGATTTCAGATACCTGGATAGAGGTAGAAATGCCTAAAATGGGGACACCAGCAAATTCGGAAACACCTAGATTTGAGATATCTGGATAGATGGAGAAATGCCTAAATTGGGGACACACAGCAAATGCAGAAAGACCTAGATTTGAGATACCTGAATAGGGGAGAAACACCTAAAATGGGGACAGGCCATTAATCAAACGTTACTTAAAGGTTGGTGAACAACAGTAATAGAACTACTACTTACTAGCTGGCAAACATTGGTATGCTATGTAACATAGGCGAGAGGCGTGGTAGGGCTTCCCGGAATGCAGTAATTGCTGTGCTCCCCAACCAGACCTAAATCTCAGTGTCAATATATTTAATTTTGTTGGTAAAGATGCATCATTTTCATGAGTGAACACATTTGAAAATGTACAGGATCTCACTGCCAAATGCTTTTCATGGCAAACCTAGTTCTGTAAACTGCTGGTTGCATACATTTATGCAACTGGTGCTCAACCCATGAGTTGATGCCAAACTCTTTCCCATTCTATCTGATCACCCTGTTGTTTTATACAAGCTACCCTGAAAGTAAGAGGGCCGCAAACTACAATATTGTCCCTAGTTTGCACAGTTCTCTGCTTGCTAAGCCTCTACTCTGCTTTTTCTCTTACTTTGTTTCCTCTTACATAATGAATACACAAAGCTAACTAGATTACCCAAAGTAGTTATCAATAGTTTAATCCAGTCTGTACATCTACAGATCTACTGCACTACCATACACTGCAGTTAGCCTCCAGAGGTTGCGTTGCCCTATGATTATGATTGCATTATATATATGCATCTGCAGGAGAGACCTGTATTCAGAGCCGAGACGAGTAGATTTCATGAATGGCAAGTACCATTCGCAGGGGATGTTTGAAACTTTCACTGTGCATGGCTGGCCTCTGGATGGCAGCAGTGTGCCAAACAAAGTGGGTTTGTTGGTTACATGAGCCATTTTACAGAAAGCACATTTGAATTTGTCATCACCCATTGCGATGGGTCGAGTGCAGTGCTCCAGAGACGATTTTGAAGTAGATATATTTTACTCCCTATTTTTGAAAGTTGGGAGTAAAATGATGTTTTAGGTAGTAAAAACATAAGTCCTGTTCCCAATGGGAATATTTTATAAACGAGTAAAAATATGTTAAACTGCTAAGCAGAAATGTTTTTGTGAGAAATACTTTATTGCAATACGTTATTCATGCACATTAAAAGATATATTTGACCTCTTCTGTAATGATAGTACTTTATTCCTTTGGAACTACATGCACTACTGGCCAAAACACATCCATAGAGCGGTTTGCATGAAAGCAGGAGCACAAGCTCTTATGTGTCAATTTCCCAATTTTTTATTGAGATCATTTTGACTCCCTATTTTCATTTATGGGGAGTATTTGCCTATTTTTAGGGAGTAAAAGTGGCCAGTACACCCCTTATCTGTAGGGCTGGTCAAGTGCATTTCTCTTAGGTCGAGTAAGTAAACTTAGTTACAGTAAAGTTCAGGTCTAGCACAATTTTTTTAAATTGGTAAGTCCCAATGTCTTACTTCAGCGGTACACAAATCTGCTGTATTTTTGCTCATTTTATGTCTCGGGTATGTCTTGGGTACAAATAACTTCTGATGACTACAAATATTAGTACAAAATTGCTAACCAAATGGGTTTGTTTGCTAATCAAGAACATTTTAATTAGCAAACTCTGCTAATCAATATTTGAAAACTAATTTATGCCTTCAGTTACTTCCCGGTGGATTCCCATGCAGAAAAGAAATCCCTTCCTGGCCATGTAGGGATATCAGCAAGTGGCACGCATCCAACAACCCCCCCAACAACAGAACCGGCGTACTCGCTGTTCTCATCCTGTTCCAGCGTTGTCCTTGTTGTGGGGGCGTGTTGGTCGGTCTCTCTCCTTCATTCCTGCTCCATGTCATGGTGGGAGCGCTAGCCTCTCACAGAGGTTACGTTGTTGGCGGTTTCAGCCGTGGCTTCGCTGGTGGTTGCCTTGGTGACTGAGCAATATTCAAAGAAGGCTTACCTCCGATCACGTGACACACAAGACATCATGTGATCGATTACCATGGCAACAAGCATAAATGAACGCTCAGCGCAGTGCTCAGTGCTTCTCAGCTGTGTTCCCGTCCGGCATTTAGCATTCCTCGTTGCATTTTTCTACGTTTGTCTTCCTGGTATCTGACCTTGGCTACACTCATTTGGATTGCTTTTTGGACTTCCTTGAACTTGCTTATGCTGTTATTTACTCCTTGGATTGCTTCAAGTGTTTTTGACCTTGGACCACATATTGGACTGTCTTGGATTTTCCCTTTTGTGCCTCGAATTGAACTGCTTTCTGGTTTGCTCCTGAATCCTTCTGAATACTTACGTGGATCCTTTGGTGGGGCTTCTCCTGGCGTTCTTCCCACTGGACATACAGTACTGGTGGCTGGACCTGACCTGTAGGTAACACGGCACCACACCGAGTAGGGGGAATTGTCTCCTGTGAACCAGGAGTTCTGCTCCCTCCCCTACTGCTATGCCTTTCTACAGCTCCCCAACTGGTAGGTGAACTTCCTAGCATTGCATGCCTGTGCTTACCCACCATATTGTCCCTAATCTGTGCTGTTTCCTTTGCAGCTACCTGGGGACCCAGTGCTGTTGTTCCTGCCACCTGTGGCCCCAATAACCGGTCAGTGAGTATCAACTCCTATCTCCCTGACTGGTGCTTGGGGACGGAGGTACTTTAGTCCACGCGGAAGCCTATGTCTTGACAGAAAGCCTGTATCTCTGCTGTTGGTGTCAGGGGTCACAGACAAAGAAATAAGGCTTCCATGCTTCAATGAGACATGGGGTAGCTTAAATCTGGGAGTGCTTCAGCTACACTAAAGGTCTGCAACCTTTGGCTCTACAGATGTTTTGCAGTACAGCTCCCATCAGCCCATATAAGTATAGTCAGTGGTGCAGTGTTATGTGAGCTATAGTCCAAAACATCTAGCGAGCCAAGGATTGCATAGCCCGGAGCTACTCCATGGGACTAGCGTCTCATCAACCTTTTCTTAAAAAGGAATTACTTTTGCATCCAATCCTGCATTCACTAACACCTTCGACTGCACAGATATAGGTAGGGGGGCACGCCAACCACAACTGCAGCCCAATTATCGGAATCTGCCTTTGCCTCCAATATTCCACAAACTTCCATGTATGTTACACAAGGTATTTTATCGAAATGGGTCAACTATTCCCTGGCTTCTCTTAAGTGTTCTGTTCTTGCCCAAATTGGCTAGCTTGTTCCCTACATCCATGTAATCACAAGATCCCTCAGAATCAAACTTTGAAGAACGGATGCATGTGATTTCAAGGCATAAAATAAGCAGTGTCGCTGAGCAATTTGCTATGCAATACCAGTTCTTTTCCATCCAGGTACCAATTCCTTCTAAACACTTACCAAGGCAAGGGCTTCCTCCACATCGTCAAGCCTGATATAGAGCTGGTCGTCATCAGCATACAAGTGAAATCTCGAGGATATTCATAAGGGCACGGAGATAAATGTTAAAAAGGAGTGATGAAAGTGATGAAAGTGCTGATCCCTGTGGTACTGCACAGCACTGGAGAAGAATATCAGAAATAAAGCCACCAACCTTGACACGTTGTTGCCGGCCAGTAAGAAAGGATGTGAACCATTGTAGCGCACAAGGGTCCACCTTCACCAGGTGCTTTACAGTGAAGTTTATCTAAATCTCAGTGCCAACTAGATTTCATTTTGTTGTGGAAGATATATCATATTAACGAGTGGACCCTTTTGAAAATGTACATAATCACGCGGCCAAATGCTTTGACGGCAAACCCAGTCCTGTGGCCTGCTGGTTACATACAGCTTGCAACTGGTGCTCAACCCATGAGCTTATATTGTACTTCTTGACATTCTATCTTGCCATGTTGGTTTACACCCGCTACTCTGAAAGTGAGATGGCTACAAACTACAATATTCTGCCTAGTTTGCCCAGTTCTCTGCCTGCTATGCCATCCACTCTGCTTAGTCTTTTACATAATTAATACACAAAGCGAACTTGATATTTACTTAAAGTAGCGATCAATAGTTTCATCCAGTCTGGACATCTACAGACCTACTGCAAAACTGTACAATGTAGTTGGCCTCCAGTGCTCACTTTGCTCTATGATTATGATTGCAATATATATATGCACCTGTAGTAGTAGAGAGAGCTGCCCAAACTGTTTTAAGAGCCTTTTCATCAAATCTATTTATTTGTGTCCATTCATGCAGCTAACCTTTTTACAGACACTTATCCAGGGCTCGCAAAGTATTTTCGCCTACTCGCATAGTCGAGTAGATTTTAAGAAGGCGCAGTACCATTTGCAGGGGATGTTGGAAACTTTTATCTAAACTTTACTTTGTTTGCAGTAAATGTCAGATAAAAGTTTCACTGTGCATGGCTGGCCTCTGGGTGGCAGCAGTGTGCCAAACTAAAGTGGGTCTGTGGTGTCATGCACCATTTTACAGAAGGAATTTGCAAGACCTGACTTCTCTCACTAATGTCTTACTTCATTTTACATCTTCGGTACAATTATCTTCTGGTGGCATTAAAAACATTAGTACAAAATTGCTAATCAAGTGGGATTATTGCTAATCAAGAAAAATTTAATTAGCAGACTCTGCTAATCAATTTTGAAAACTAATTTATGCCTTGGATTTGGCCGTGGCAGAATTCTTTGCGGCGGAATTGACTGTGGTCAATTTTGCTGCAAAATGCAATTTTGCAGCAAAGGCAATTTTGCTGCGGCCGAATCCAGCAAAACTTTAACCCCCGACGCACCCCAATATATCCCCCCCATTTACCTTTTGGACATCCAATTTTCTTCTGACCCTGCGGAGTCAGTGCCGCCCCTCCTACGCAGGTGTGATCCGACACCGCAGGATCTGCTTTTCTTCCTTTTTTATCCCCCGTCCCCTGCCTCCAATCTTCCGGAACACCCCCGCAAACCCTGCTCCCCATGTTTGGTAGTGATTAACCAATTTGATTGATTGTCCCCTCCAAAACCTTGAGTTCAAACTCTTCAAGGTTGTATCCCTAGCCTGTCTCGCTGACTGCTCAGCTGTGCCCTCCATTTTGGAATCACCAAGATCCATAACTGGCACTATGATATATTTAAAGAAATCCTTGGGTCATTCCTTCCAAAAATAAAAACGGAGCTCATTGCCGAAACTCACAAACTCCAAAGTTCACTGTCAACTTGATTCTCCCAGACACCATTTTGTCTGAAAATATTGCAAGCCGTTTACAGCAGAGAATTGGTACACGCCATTCTCCCCAAAAAATACCCTGATATACAAAATAGAATATGTTAAGACATTACCAAATCCCTACATTTACTACAACGCTCAAGTGACGCTGCTGCCCGCTGCATTCTTCCTAGCAATGCGTGAGCCGAGGCGCATACACAAAATGGGTCACTGCAGCCCTTAGCAACCCCACTGCTTTTGTCCCTCGCCCCTCAATCGCCAAAACTAAAATCTCAACAATATCATCCAAATGGCAAATACCCACACAGCTTTAAAACATTTAAACATAATACCTAAAAACAAAAATTCAAAGGCTGCAACCAACATGGCTGGCTGGGCAAGACCAAAGACACGCCAGTGCTGCATTCAAACACAGTTAAAACCCTTCATCTCTCCTTCAAAAACTCACCACATCCTTTAAAAAGCTGCGCATCTCACTCAGGGCAAAGCTCACACCCTTCCTTCCTCTCACTTTCTCACAGAACAAAGAAAGGTGCTTTCCTAGAAGAGACTTTGGGGCCTTGCTGAATGTAAGGTGCAAATTCGCTAAATAGCGCTGTGTTTTGGAGATAAACATGGCAAACAAAGGAGCATAATCTGTACAGTGTCCCCTACGTGTCTTGCCACAAAGGTAGGGGATTGAAAGTCCCCTTGAAGTATAGTGAATGCTTAGTGCTACATAAAGACAAAAACAAACGCACTGTACAAATATGTCCACAATTACCGCGTCCTAGCGTAATTTCCACAGTGCGCTAGCACTCCGCCAAAGACAGTCTCCAGACAGTCTCCAACATTTCTCCCATTCCTAGCGACAGCTCAGTGACCGCGAATGCTGAGGCGGTCTAACTCCAAAATAAAACAAAGACACTCCGCATAGCAACATACCTACTCGATAACTTGCAAAGTCCTGGGTATGGAGGGCTGGCAGTACCTTTATCCAAAATATTAATTTCATGCTCATAAAGTGCATTGCTCAATAGAGATTATTGTTTAACTCCTAGCACGTAATTAGACTTAGAAACAAAGGGATACAAATAATGTCGTATTCTGAGTATAGTGACTGCGTATATAAAAATAAGTTAGCATTTATAGAGGACTACAAACCCTCAAGCATCTGAGCACTGCTTATTATTACCCACAGTGTGTGGTGCTCATTTATCGACCTCAGAGGCGCATGTTGTATCCCCACCCCCTGCACATCTGCTGCAGATAGCATAAGCTGAGGAGCAGCTATGCTCCCTAGGGGCCTATTGTTGTTCTCCTTCCTTAGCCCAGGCTTGCTGGGTTGTTCCCTAAGAACTACGGAGACAACAGGGGTTAGTGTTGGCAATAAAAGGCAGTGGTTTTTATTGCACATTTACACATTTCACAATAAAGAAATGTTATTCATTACATTTGTATAAGAACAAATAAAAAGTCCTTTTGGGCACGTGGGCCAGAGCATGTGCCCCTGGCCCGTGTCGCCTTCTTATCCCATGACGTTCTCCTTTTTGTGTTGGTCTCTTGTGGGTTGGGTGAAAAAAAGGAGTCTTCTGCATTCACAGAAAGGCTCCTTTGCGCTCCATGAGGAGAGCTGTGTGAACTGGGGACCGTTGTGTTGCGGGAGGAAAAGGGACGCAGGCTCTTTAAGACAAAGAGAGAGTGGAAAGGGGGAGGGGCGTGGCGGGAAGGAGGGGAGACGGGAAACGAAAGGAAGTTAGTTACTAAAGAATAAAGTTGGAGTTAAGACGTACCCTGGGCTCCGTGCGTTATTTCATGGCCCCACACCCCACAACAACTGGCAACAAACACAGAGGGATCCCATGCCTGAGGGAGCAGCCGGAGTCGCAGAGGGACCCGGCGCCGACGGCAGAGCAGGGGATTGATGCCGGTGAGGAGGATCCGGCGACACAAGCAGGAAGCAGTGAAGGGAAGACTGAGACGTGTGCGGAGCTGCAGAGTCGCGGAGGGACTCAGCAGTGCCACCCGAAGGCTGGAGAGGAGATCCAGCAGACAGAGGTGAGCGGCAAGGCTGGAGAGGAGATCCAGCAGAAGGAGGTGAATGGCAGAGTTGGAGGGAGGCCCAGTGCCGCCCGTGACACGCCAGCGCCGGAGTGAAGGCCCAGTGCGCCGGCCGCGGAGAAAACAGCAGAGGACACGCGCCAAGACGCCGGAGGCGAGGAGGAGCCCCAGCGAGACACCGCGCAACGCCATCCCAGGAGACCCGGAGGTGCCGCGCGCACACGCAGGTACAGAACGAAAGAAGGGAAAATAACCGCCCGCACATCATACGCTCCAGGGAAGGGAGGCAAAGGCACGCCAGAGAATGATATAAGCTACTTGAAAGCGAGGACTCATAGGCACACGCCAGTGCCAGTCATAAGCCACTTGAAAGTGAGGAATCGTAGGCACACGCCAGTGCCAGCCATAAGCCACTTGAAAGCGAGGAGTCACAGGCACTCACCAGTGCCAAGCCACTTGAAAGCGAGGAGTCATAGGCACACACCAGTGTCAGGCCACTTGAAAGCGAGGAGTCATAGGCACACACCAGTGCCAGGCCACTTGAAAGCGAGGAGTCATAGGCACACACCAGTGCCAGGCCACTTGAAAGCGAGGAGTCATACGCACACACCAGTGCCAGGCCACTTGAAAGCGAGGAATCACACGTGCACACCAGTGCCAGGCCACTTGAAAGCGAGGAGTCATACGCACACACCAGTGCCAAGCCACTTGAAAGCGAGGAATCACACGTGCACACCAGTGCCATCCCACACGCAAACGAGGTATCATAGGCACAAGTTGACACCACACACAAGCAACATGGAAACGAGCATCAGTGACCATGTGACAGTCTGGGAGTGCAGCAGTAGACACCACAGCGCCCGCCACACCTGGTGTGACGCCCACCAACCCAGTCTCTTTCCTACGCTGCCCAAATTCGTTCTCACTAGAACTTCAAGAGAACAAGGGACAAAGATGGCAAGAATGGATAGACGAGTTCGAAGAATTCATGAGGGCAGTAGGCAACCAAGACACCCGAACAAGCTAGACATATTCACAAATCTAGTCGGAAAAGACATAAAGAGTGTCATCAAGACCATTCCGGCAGCCGAAAGGACAACATACCAAAAACTCATCAAAGCCATCAACAGTTGCCTAGTAGTCGTCCCAAATAGAGACTATGAGCGCTACATTTTCAATCATTGCAACCAGTCCCCCAAGGAGACGATCAGACAGTTCATACTACGCCTACAGAGGAAGATCACGTATTGCGACTTCGCCAACTTTAACAAAGATGAGGCCATTCGACTGAGGGTCATAGAAGGATGCCTGTCATCAATATTTCGCAAACACTTACTGAAGAAACCGCTACCTCTTAAAGAGATAGCTGAACTGGCCAGAGTATATGAAAGAGTAGACATCCAGGCTGCTCACATAGAGAACCCGAAAAAGGTAGACTCCATCGCGGCCATCACCACAAGTCAATCAAGCTGCCAATACAACAACACATACAGACAAGATCAGTGGAACAATGCGAGACGCCCACCACCAGAAAGGCAATGCTACCGGTGCGGGTTTGAATTTCCACACAAGGGCCAATGCCCAGCAATAGGACAAATGTGTATGAGACGGTGCCAAGAAAACCACTTTCAGAGCATGTGCCGAGAGAAAACCCCCCCACTACCAGCATACCGGCCACCCAACCAACAGACAACTCAAGGAGATTTGAGGCGCCAAGACCCTTCAACCCGCGATCATACCCGGAACGAGAGTATTCCAAGCCTGCCACCAACCCCAGGTCCGCAACCAATGCCGGATTCATCAGAGCGGTAGAGAACCTGCAGGTGGACCAGGCAGACGAGACATACGCCAACCAAGAACAAATTTACCACATGCAGGCATATCCCGAAGAAGAACGCCAGAGGGACAGTGTCACCAGAGACCCCTACGAAACCCCACCCATTGAAGAACTCCCAACAGAACAGGTACAATATGCAGAATATGACCGCTACAGCAGGGAGTACGTCCACCTCATCTCAGAAGCCTCTGACAACAGCACGGCACCCAGAGTGACAGTACGCCTAGGAGGGATAGACACACCATTCCTGGTAGATACAGGCGCAACAGCCAATGGGCCTCATCATGAGTTGGGCTGTATTCCCGTCTGTTATGCCGCTGACTGTAATAGCCCTAGCATCGACCGGTCCGGCTGTATTACCGCCGGATCACGAGTTGGGTGTTAACGGTAAATCCCCATTCCCAATCGGGTCCATTGGATTCAATGGGGTATTTTCAGAGCTAATTATGTGGGCTAATACAGCCGGCGGTAATACAGCCGAAAACAGGGGATTTTCACCTCCAGAGAAAGGCTGAAGGTAAAACAGCCCATTTAGCGCCCAACTCGTGATAGGGCCAGCCCTTAAATGCGGCTGTAATACCATTTCCGCCGCATTTAAGGGCTACAGCCCAACTCGTGATGAGGCCCAATGTCATGAGCCACCTCACATATGAACACTTAGCAGACAAGTTCCCACTGCAACCATCGCATGCCCACATATTCCAATGGGGCGCAACACAGCCGCTGACTTCAAAAGGACAATTCGCTTGTGACCTCATCCACAGAGGTAAAAGGGCTCAGACGAGGATACACGTCATCCACAGTCCTGCGACAGGAAGATGCCTTCTCAGCCACAAAACCGCTGTCGCCTTATGCCTCATCGACATCCACTACGACGAATCGGAAGCAATTCAAAGGACACTGCATGACTTTCAACTCATAGAGGCCATCCACCACAAAGCCCTGGACATTGCAGACCGGAATTCCATCTATCCAGCCCTGTTCGAAGGGGTGGGCATGCTAAAGAATACTGTCATCAAGCTACACATCGACCCGAAGGTACAGCCAGTACCACAACACCCCAGGTGGGTAGGGTTTCATCTACAAGCAAAAGTCACCCACGAGCTGCAGACACTATTGAACAATGACATCATAGAAAGAGCGACAGGGCCCACACCATGGGTGTCCCCACTTGTAGTCGTCCCCAAAGCAGACGGACGCCTCCGCCTCTGCGTGGACATGAGGATCCCCAATACGGCCATCAACGGGAGAGACACCCAGGCCCAAACATCGAGGACATGTTGATAAGGCTCAACCAAGCCACTAAATTCTCAAAATTGGATCTCAACCAGGGGTACCACCAGCTTGTCATTGACCCTGCATCAAGACCCATCACCACATTCACCACCCATGAGGGCCTATTTCGCTACAAAAGGCTTAATTTCGGAATCTCATCCGCTGCTGAACTCTTTCAGGAAACAATTCACAGACTAATCAGCCCAGTCACCAACGCATTCAATTACAGTGATGATATCCTCATATTTGGAGTCACCCAAGGCCAGCATGACACAGCCTTACACCAGGTCTGCCATATCCTCCAAGACACTGGACTCACACTCAATAGCCAGAAATGCGAAGTCAACACACACATCCTATGCTTCTTTGGCCAAATTTTTTCGGACCAAGGCATCAAGACCGACCCAGACAAGATCTGCACTGTAACGAACTTACCCAGCCCAAAGGACATCTCTGAACTACGCTCATTCCTGGCCATGGCAGGGTACTGCGCTTGCTACCTACCACAATATGCCTCACTCACATGCCCGATACGACAGCTACTAAAAAAGTATCAACCCTTCCAGTGGACGGATCAATGCCAACAAGCATTCTCCACCATCAAACGAGAGCTGGCTGCCAACCGTCAGCTAGCATACTTTAACCCAAATTGGCAGACTGAAATAACCGTTGACGCCTGTCCTGTAGGACTAGGCGCAATCCTGGCCCAAACCGATCCACAGAACAACGCCAAAACCCACATTGTGCATACGCCAGCCGCGCGCTCAATACCACCGAACAAGCATACTCACAGACAGAGCGCAAGAGCCTGGCAGCCGTATGGGCATGTGAGAAGTTCCACCATTTCGTCATCGGACAAACATTCACGCTCATAACAGATCACTAGGCCCTGCTGGCCCTCTTTTCGGCAACCCAAAAATCAAGAAGCCTCCGCGCATCGAACGATGGGGCATCCGCCTCCAGGAAAATGACTATACCATCATTCACAAACCTGGGGGCGATGCGAACCCAGCGGACTATCTGCCACGACACCCGGGAGAGGCGTCCGACACCACAATGCAGGGAGAAGCCGATGGATACATCGCATATCTGTCACAGAACGCCCTTCCCCCAGCCATCACGGCACAACTATTTGCGGAAAGGAGCAGGGCTGACCCCACCATCAAGGCAGCGGTACACCTCACCAACACGAACAAGTGGCGACAGGCAGCCAACGAACACTTTGAGCCAGGCGAGGGGGGGAAGTCGACAGAAGAGACTTAGCCAGAATGGAGAGAATACACAAAGAACTAGCCACAACAAGCCATGGCACGCTACTCAGAGGGAACCGCCTGGTAGCACCCAAAAGCCTAAGGAAGCCACTGGTCATGATCGCACACAAGGGACATCGAGGCGTGACCAATACAAAAAAGATTTTGCGAAACCAGGTGTGGTTTCCCCATATGGACACCATTGTGGACGACATACTAAAACACTGCAACTCGTGCCAAGTAAATGCAGCCAGCTCACCACCCTGCCCCCTGCAGATAGTTCCACTTCCAGATGAACCTTGGCAGCGCTTAGCGCTCGACTTCTACGGCCCACTGGAAGAGGGAGGCCACCTTCTAGTGGCCATAGACGAATACTCCCGATTCCCACTGGTGAAGGACGTACAGTCCACGGCCTTCCACCACGTGGTAGGTACAATAGATGAACTGTTCAGCGAGTGGGGCATCCCCAACACAGTGAAAACGGACAATGGATCCACATTCCAAGGACAGGAATTTAAGAAATTCGCGGCACACCTTGGATTTCACCACCAAAAGATCACACCACTATGGCCCCAGGCCAACGGGATGGTGGAACGCTTCATGGCGAATATCAAGCGCACATGCCAGAAAGTGGCGACAGACCAAGCCTCAATGCCACAAGCCATCTCACAGATGTTACAGAGTTATCGGCACACCCCACATGAGGCGACCGGGCATGCTCCTGTCGAACTCATGATCAAGTACAAACCACAGTCCCGACTTCCCCAACTCGAGGACGATACTCCAGAGGAGGACGATGAGATACGGCAGCGAGAAGCAGAGAAAAGACAAAAGGCCAAAGAATGGACCGACAGGAAAAGTAAAGCCAGAGAACCCCTGATCCCAATAGGCGAGACTGTGCTCGTCAGGCAAGCCCAATGCCGAAAGCCAGACTCGAGGCATCGGCCCAGGCCTATGATAGTGACTGAAGTAAAAGGACCCATGGTCACTGCTGTAGGAGACCAAGGCGAAATAACCCGAAACGCATCATACTTCAGGCGAATGTTCCAGGAAGATGAAACCGAGAACATGCCTCTAGAGGAGGAAGATCCCATGGACCCTGATCCTCCCCCAGACCCGCCTGAGGCGCCCTTGCAAACAGGTCAGGAAGATGACCAGATTGAGCAAGCCGAACAACCTCACAGGTCAGCCCAGAGGCCCACCCGGCTCATTGAAGAAATGTAATCACGGACTCAGTTGATAAGTAAGGGGGGGTGTTGCGGGAGGAAAAGGGACACGGGCTCTTTAAGACAAAGAGAGAGTGGAAAGGGGAGAGGGCAGGGCGGGAAAGAGGGGAGGCGGGAAACGAAAGGAAGTTAGTTACTAAAGAATAAAGTTGGAGTTAAGACGTACCCTAGGCTCTGTGTGTTATTTCAGGGCCCCACAACACGTTGCTCGCAGGGACTCCTCATATTCGCTTTCTGTGGCCTCATGCCATTCATTTGGTGGCAGGCTTGCAGCCCTGCTGGCCGGCTGGTGCCGACAAAATCTACATAGGGTGTGTGTGCCCTGTCTTCCCTTGGAATCCCCCAATTCCTTTCCTTTCTGGTTTCTTGCAGGCTCACACGACATCCGTTTGGCACCTAGGTGCTCCATCCTACATTGCCCCTTTGGGTCACCAACTGGTTCTCCCGTTGTAGCCTGGCTGCAGGGGAGGAGGAAGGAGAGGAGAAGGAGCTGGTGGGTGAGGGGTGACAGGCGCATTTTGCATTGCACACCTGTTTGCTGTCGCTATTATTATTGTACAGCTTCTGTAAAGCTGTGTGTACCTTTCGCGATCCCGCTGCCCCTGCTTATTCCCCCACGCCCTTTAGCTCCACATTGTGCCCTATTACGTGGGCGGTGATGGCGCATTTCCACAGAGGAGTTATTTACGAGTGCTACGAAAATGCAAAAATACGGTGGCAGTACGCACTGTACAAAAAACACAAGATATATACGGTGTGAGGCAGTGTCTCTGGTGTCCCTGCTTATCTGCAGTTTGTTTTGCCAGAACGCTGTACTGTGGAGAAGTCTACTTACTATGTAGACGCTGCGGGCCCGATTCATGGAATATTTGCCCGGTTCAAAGTGAATTTGCACTGCTGAAAAGTGACTTTGCACTGCCGACATGTATGTTTTTGTACTACATTGCGCTACAAAACAAAACGCTTTAGAGAGCTAACGGCAAAACATGAGATTAAAGCTGAGCAACCAAGGACAAGCTCATACAGTCACAAACTGAGACAACAGAAAGGTTTCTAGCTGCTTTTTAAAACAAATAATGGCTAACAATGATTAGGCTCTTAGAGGTTCCAAAGGGCTTTTGTAAATCAGGGATCCCTGCAGGGAGGAACTTTTCCCGCCCTTGGGTAGCAGGTTAAATCTAGGAGGAATGGTGTCACTTTGGAGGAGCAGAGATATAGGGCTGGAATGCAAGAAGATAGCCTGGCTGCCAAGTGTTTAGGAGTAGTCTTGTACACACATATTTGAGTCAATACCACATCATCAAACCTTACTCTGGCTTCCAAAGCCAGCCAGTGAAGATAGCACAAAATCGGGTTGGCCTAATACCTGTAGGGTGAATAAGTAATGATTCTAGCAACATCATTTTAAGGGGTGTGAAGCCTCCAAGTTCATCTCTATGGGGGCCCATATAAAATGCATTGCGACAATTAAGCTTAACACCTACTGTGGCCCTAGCAATGGTTCCCGGATGGAATTCACTGGAAAAAGGGTGAATTGGCTTCAAAAGAGGTGTATGTAATTTCAGGTGCTGCGTACAACCGAGGGAACCTTGGATATCATGTGCAACACTACGAATCAAAAAATGGCACCCTGTGTTGTCACCTTTGAAAGTACTGGTAGGGGCAAAGTGTTGAGTGGCAGAGATAGAGGGAGATGGAGCACATTCCGGAAATAACTAGCAGGATTGATGCATTCACGCTCCTGTTACAAGACTCTGTCCCTTTAAGGGAGACAGAGACCACGTGAGGGATGACATGGTAGCGGGGAGGAGTAAATGGGAAAAGTTTCAGTTTGTAATTAATGTTTGAATAAAGAAGACGTTCCAATTGCCTACGGTGTTGCGTCCTCATTCCTTTAGGCCATCCGGCCCAACAACTGGCGACGAGGCGATTTTCCCACGGCCCAGAGTCCTCCATCCAAGCTGACAGGTGATTTTACCACGCCAGCTGCTCTTCCAGCGTCCCGTTACACTGCGATGCACGGGGGCATTCCATTCCGTGTGCCTTCGAACCCGAGGTGCACAAACGGATGAAGACACTCAACCCCAGGATATGCTGAGAGGGGCAGTCCAGACACTCCCCACAGTGTGTTATGCGCACACTAATTTCAACACCATGCCGCACAGCAGTCCGCCAGTGGCCATCCTCCTGTGCACGTGCTGGGACACAAGTACTCGTGTGGAGCCTCCAGGTGGGTGTTTCCTACTTCCTCCGTTACTGGGTTCTTCCCGCCAAGATCAGTGATACGTCCGCACAGGCCACTGCGGCCCACATTCCACCACTCCATCCTCCACGAGCACTTCCCCCTTCAAAGGACGTTGGTGCACGTCAAGAACCCACGTGTCACCCTGCGGCACACCACCTACCCAAGACCCCAGGGACAGCTACAGAGCGCTATGAGCCACACTCCCCAGGCTGTGTGCCACACTCCTCAGGGCCCACAGCACACCAGTAGCAACGCCCACACAAGATCCGGCGCACAGGCGGCATGTGCGTCAGACGTCCAGCTACCACTGAGAAGCCCAAAACAGCAGGCATATATATACCTCAACGGCCACACCCGTCACAATGAGTGACCCGGCGCCACCACCCACCCCTACCTGGTCTACATCGACCGCATGGCACATGCCGTCCCCGTTCTCCATGACCCCACAAACGGCCAAAAGGCCCGAGGTCGGCCGAATGGATGGATGACTTCAACAACTTCATAAAAGCAGCCGGCGAAGAACAGTCACCAAACCTACAAAACATGTTCATTAACATCGTCGGCACTGAAATCAAGATGCTCGTCAAGACAATTCCCCAGGAAGAACAAGCAGATTTCGCCTCACTGATAACCGCCTTAAATAAGAAACCCGTTATTGAACCCAATCGCAACTACGAGCTATATATGTTCAATCATTGGACACAAAGGGGTGAGGAGACAGTGGATGAATTCATCACTCGCCTGAGAGTCAAAGGCGCACACTGTCAATTCCATGCCTTTTCACTGGATATAGCAATACTGCTACAGGTGATAGAGGGGTGCCTATCGCAAACCTCAAAGAAGCAACTATTGAAAAAGCCTCTCAATAGACGAAGTAAGCGAGCTGGCAAGGATTTTCGAAAGGGTGGACGCACAAGTGGCGTCGATGTCTGGGAACCCCAGCACCAAACAAGACAAGAACAAGCTCATAGCAGCAGTCCACCCGGCCAACCATCTCCCCGAAGACAGGAACCGCACCGTATGGAGGGGGCAACCAAAAAGGGGCTAGAAACCACAAAGACAGTGCTATCACTGCGGGATGGCATTCCCTCACTCGGGGACATGCCCCGCGCCCCCTCAAAGATGCAGCAACTGTGGCAGAGAAGGACATTTTCACTGCGTCTGCAGAAAGGGCAGACCATTTCCCACCCTGCAAATGCTGCCACAACCACAGAACAGAATGTACGGTCGGGCTCCTCCAAACCCAGCATACCAGACAAGACCCTACCAACAAGGAACAAGGCGCTACATAACAGCTGTGGAAGAGCACCAACCCAAGGACTACTCCCAAGACTTTGAATAATATGATCAAGGCCCACATCTCGTTGACGAATACGATGGACCGCCACAACCATATCACGGTCACAACCCGCAACTACAATATGGACTCCCGTATGGAGGTGAAGACTATGACCAATACTCTCAGGACGAGTACGTAAATCTCATCCCAAATGACAGAGAAGTGAGGGAGGCACCCAGGATAGACGTCAACATTGGCGAGAGACAGTTCTGCTTCCTGGTCGATTCTGGCACCAACGTCAACATTATGGGGGAACAAGAGTTCCTGCAAATCCCAGAAAGACCGACACTCGGCAAGACAAAGTCGAAGATCTTCCAGTGGGGCGCAAACCATCCCCTTCACTCCATTGGACACTTCAAGCGACAGCTCATACATAAAGGACTTACCACAGCCAAAGTTATTCACGTAATCCGGAGCCCCACAAAAGGGCAATGCCTTTTGAGGTACCACACCGCATCCTGCTTAGGACTCATCGATATCCATTTCCACAAAGTGGACATGATACAAACAGTTGCACCATCACGTGGCATGAGAGAGAACATTAGCATGATGACAGAAGAACTCGCGCCAAAAACCCTCATCACAAAGGAGACGATCCTGAAGAAAGTAAAGGGTTGGGGAAACTGAAAGGACCCCCTATCAAACTACATATCTACAACATGGTCCGATCCGTCCCTCAACATCCTAGGAGGGTAGGGTTCCACCTGCAAGAAGCAGTCTCAAATGAGCTTAGTCAGCTACTCAACAATGGTATAACCGGCAACAGGACCGGCCCCGTGGGTTTCGCCTCTGGTCATTGTGTCTAAAGAAGGAGGTTGTTTGAGACTATGTGTAGACATGAGGCTATCCAACACCGCCATCCAGAGGGAACGACACCCAGGACCCCAAAGAGAAGGCATGATTGTCCATCTGAATAAGTCCATACTATTCTCCAAACTGGACCTCAACCAGGGGTACCACCAGATAGAGCTACACCCGAGTCACGGGGCATCACCACCTTTGCCACCCACGATGGCCTATTTCAATACAGACGCTTCAACTTTGGCATTTCATCAGCTGCTGAAATCTTCCAAGAGGCCATCTGGCAAGTCATCAGATCAGTACGAGAGGCCCTGAACTACAGTGATGACATCCTTGTCTTTGGCAAAACCCGAGAAGAGCATGACACCGCACTGCTGGCGCCTGTACTGCCGTCCAAGAAGGGGGTCTGACTCTTAACACCGAAAAAAGTGCTGTTTCAGTAAGACCTACTTAAAATTCTTCAGACACATTTTTTCTGCGGACGGCATGACGCCAGACCCCGACATGGTCAACACCATTGCCAACCTACGTGAACCGACACAAGTAGCTGACATTCGTTCATTTCTAGGGATGGCAGGTTACTGCACTCGTTATATCACCCCACTATGCATCCATCACAGAACCACTACGACGTCTGTTCCAGAAAGACACCGTGTTCACCTAGTCGTCTGAGTATCAAGAGGCATTCAACACCATAAAAACAGCTCTGGTGAAAGCCCGCCGTCTGGCGTACTTCGACCCCGACTGGCACACAGAAATCGTCGTGGATGCAAGCCCTGTAGGGTTAGATGCAATACTCGCCCAAATGAATGGGGTTGATACCCAGCCTAGGCACACCGTTTCTTATACAAGCAGAGCTCTAGCTCCACCTGAATCCGCTTATTCACAAGCAGAAAAAGAGAGCCTAGCGGCAGTATGGGCATGTACACATTTTCACAACTTTATCATAGGAAAAATGTTCACACTCATCATTGACCATCAGGTCCTGTTGTCCCTATTCGGAAATCCCCATAACAAGATGACCCCCAGAATAGAACGATGGGGCATCAGACTTCAAGAATATGATTTTGACATCATCCACAGGTCCGGGGGTGAAAACAACCCAGCAGACTACCTGTCACGCCACCCAGCTTGGCAGGCCTATCTCCAGAGCTCGCGACATCGAATATATAAATTACGTGGCCTTCAACGCACTCCCACCAGCAATTTCTCTAGAGATGGTCGCAGCTGCATCCCCCGCGGACCCGTCCATGGCTTTAGCGATCAGCCTAACAGAGAACAACAACTGGAAGGACTACCGACGTGCCGTTCGAAACCACCCGGGGATGTGCAGGGACGAGATGGAAAGGCTTGCAAGGATACACACGGAACTGGCCGTGAAGGACCATGCAATGCCGCTGAGAGGGTGCCGGCTGGTCATTCCTGCGACACTCAGAGCAGAAGTAATCAAGACGGCCCACAAGGGACACAGAGGGGCCAACAACACGAAGCAGCAGCTCCGGTGTCATGTGTGGTTCCCTTTCCTAGACTCGATGGTTAACAGATGGGTGAAGAACTGCCTAGCATGCCAATGCACAGCCAGGGCGGAGGCCCCAGTCCCACTCCAAGCTACGCACATCCCGGAGAAACAATGGGAGAGAGTAGCAGTTGACTTTTATGGACCATGGAATCAGGAGAATATCTCCTGCTATTCATAGACTAACACTCAAGGTTCCCAATCGTCAAGAAGGTAGCGACCACTGCATTTGCACACATAGCAGCGACGTTTGATTAAGTTTTGAGTGAATGGGGAATCCCCGGCACGATCGAATCCGACAACGGGCCGCCATTCAGTGGTCACGAGTTCACATCCTTTGCGAAGCAAATGGGGTTCACTCACCAGAAGATTACCCCCAGATGGCCTCAATCCAATGGAATGGCTGAACGGTTCATGGCCTCCATAAAGAAAACGATGCAGAGAGCGTACATCGAATGCGCTGAACCCCATCAGGCGCTGTATCGGTTACTCCGCAACTACCGAAACACTCCCCACGAAGCTATCAACAAAGCCCCTTGCAGAACTTATGATGCGATACGAAGTCCGCACCCGCATCGTCAGACATCCAATGACCCCACAGGATGGAGATCCCGAAGTCATAAGAAGGGATGCCGAGCGGAAAGACAAAATTCGGACAGACATAGACATGAGGAGAAGGGCAGCGCCCAAGGAGTTCCAAGTGGGCGATGAAGTCCTGGTGCAGCAAGCAACCTCCATGAAGACCGATGCTTGGTTTGCAAAAAAGCTGCTCAGTGTCACAGCCATCAAGGGCACCATGGTGACGGCTGAGAACGCCGACAAAGAAGTTCCAAGAAACAGTTCCCAATTTAAACACTTTGTTAAGAGAGAAGGTGAAAGACTTCCACCGCCTGATCCTTACCCTGAGCCTTCAGAACCTAGAGACGACCCGTGGATTCACCAGGTGACGGAACCACCGAAAGTGACAGGGCCACTCCTGGGCAATGAGGGGGAGTGAAAGACCCCATCCGATCATCAGAAGACCACCTCGTCTAGTTGAAAAGTCCTAGGCGGATATCAGGACATTCGTCCGGGTGTGATGTTACACGACTCTGTCCCTTTAAGGGAGACAGAGACCATGTGAGGGATGACATGGGAGCGGGGGGGTGTAAGAAGGAAAGGTTTCAGTTCGTAATTAATGCTTGAATAAAGAAGATGTTCCAATTGCCTCTGGTGTCACAACCTCATTCCTTTAGGCCATCCGCCCTAACAGCTCCCTTTTATAACTATTTAGACTCAGACATTCTTAATAGTTTTGGATGGTAATCTCCCACCCCAAAAACAATTGTGAAAATCCAGAGGCAAAAACACCAAACTGTAAAAATCGAGTGAATGCAGGATTGTTTCACTTTAAAAATAAATAAATAGATGGTTGTTTTGCGTTAGGGTATGTAAAAAGGTAGGCGGGTGTTTCGGGGCCTACACGGGGGACCCCCTCAATTAACAAAAATTCAAAAAAGACTAATTCTTTTTCGAAATTCGATTGTTTTAAATTTGGTGTTTTGGCCCTTGTTTTTTTTATTTGTTATTTCAACGTAGAACCTTCTGGTTAACAGCAACGTTATGGCTGAGACATTTACTCTTGAGAACCAAGTCACCAGAGAGTTTACAAAGTAACCGTCAATCATCAGTTTAGCAGTGGAATAGTACACCCACAGTGCACAAGAAACCATGGAGCGGTTTAATGCATACATTCAACAAGAAGGGAGCTAATGCTGATGCTGATCCTTGAGGCATCCCAAATGGTGAGGTTGTTGCCTCAGTAATTCTTCTCCCTAGACTCAGATCTCTAGTTTGATGTCCCAAAAAAAACAAATAATTTCAGAGCTGTGTTCGATAACCTGCCGCAGAACACAACATATGTAGGATGGTTCCATTGCTGAGGGTGTCAAAAGCTGCAAAAAGTTCCAGCATCACAATGAGGGAAACCTGATGGTCGTCCAAGTTCCACAGTAGTTGCTCTCTAAAGTCAACAAGGACCGTTTTAATGCCAGAGCCAGCCTGGATCTTGTTGGACGTTCACCCAGGAGCCTGTGAGAGTTACTGAACATCTGCAGTTGTGAGGCCACAAACCTTTCAAGAATCTCGGTAGGAATGATGAGCTATCTCACTGAATTATAAGACTTACCCTGTTCCTTGGAGTGCTGCTCAAGAATAGAGAACTAAGATTAAGGGTAACCGGAATCATACCTATGGGTAGTGATTTATTCACAAAGGTCTTCATAGAAGGCAGTATGTCACTGATAACCACGGGTTTCTGGGGCATGAGGTTGGTTTCATATTGGCAACTAGTGAGCCATGACTTCCTGGAAATCAAAAGATGGTGCTAAAGGATTGATTTGAACTCAGCTTGGGATGAGGGATGACAGACTTACATGAGTTCATTTTCTGTATACCGAATATGAGCTTGTTTTCTTTTTCTGCAAAACAGAGTGGACAACTGTATTTGTTTCCTGCCTTGTTCAAAATAAACATTTTTTTAAAAAAACAGTGGACTTCTTGTAGACAGGCTTGCTTATGCTTTTTTAAACCTACCTTTACACTGACAGTGTGTCCTGTACAACCCAGAATGGGTCCTTTCAGCTAAAACCCGGCACCGCTCCTCCCAGTAGCCATCCCTTGAAGTTCACTCCCAGTTCAGTCCGTGAGCAATTCATTGTAGGTATGCAAATTAGCTCAAAAGAATGCTTATTGCTCCAGAAAACTGCCTTTGCCTTTCAGAGCAACTGTATTTTATACATAGCTTTTTTATCAACCCAAGAAATACATATCGCAAGGATGCAGAGAACCACATCCGCATTTCACTCATTATAGATCATCAGTGCGGTATATTATGACAACCTTGTGGTTGTAGCATTGGGGCATGTTTATCAAACAATATTAGTGGCTCTGAAATGGAGGTGAACTATCCGAGATGGCTTGTGTTGCCTTATAAGACAAATACAATTTTCAGGAGCAAAAAGCACACTTTTTAGATAATTTGCATACCCACAATGCATTATTGTTTAGTAGCTCTGAACTGGAAGTGAACATTCAGGGATGGCTACTGCAAGGTGTGATGGCTTTTGTGGCTTAGCTGAAATGACCTATTTCACTCTCCTATTCAATTTAAGCCCATCAAAATATTGATGGTGTTCGCAATGTATGAACTTTTGTGCAGTTTGACGAATCTGCACAAGACTTTCCAAAATAAATATAGACCGTGCTCTGATTTTTTGGGAAAATTGAATGTGGTTTAATGAAGATCAGGCTGATGTTAGAGGGCGCCTAACCTTAGTGAAATTCTGAATGGCTTGTGTTAAAAAAAAAATGAGTGTTTTACTTGCAGCTCAAATCTATGGATAGATTATCATCAAAATTACGCAAGGCGCAGCAGCCTAATCAAGACAGGTAGCTTTCACAAATTTGGTGTTAAACCAGCCAGTGTTTTTTTTCAAAATTGCAAAAAAGTAGGTACACAATAACAGTGATATCACTTTGATGTATGAGGCACAGCGAAAGGTACCACTGGACCCAGCTGCAGGTGGGCTCAGTGTCTACTGTGGGTTGCTTGGCAGGGCTTGAAACATGGCAGAAGCCAATGCGCTAGGGATTGTGGCCACTGGCCATGGCAGCAAGCCATGGCCAGTGGCCCACGGTCCCACTATAGGGGTATAATGGACACAGGGTCAGGAGGCAGGCCAGGTCCAGTGGTGATTGTGGGTGGCTCGGTGAAGCCTGCGGCATAGCCAACACTAATGACCTGGACATTCAGCCATAACTTGCATCCTAGCATACGCTGCTCAAAGTGACACAGATCAATGTGTGCGGCAAAAAAATATATGTCGGTTAAGGAAACCTTATACTTCTTTTATATATGTTAAAAGAGTTTTTTCTGATAACTTACATACAATGCTGGAACAGCATGAAATATCTTCAGTTATAAAACCCGTTGAAATTCACAGAAAAAACGTTGCTAAAAGGGGCATTATGGTTATGTTGCTCTGCCCATTGTCTACTGTGGGTTGCTTGGCAGGGCCTACATACAACATGGCTGAAGACCATGACGCACGAATTGTATTCATAAGTCATGACAACAAACCATGGACCCACTGTCCTATTATAGGGGTATAGTGAACACTGGGGCCAGACCATAGCCCAGGTCCAGGGGGTGGCTTGGTAGGGACTGGGTCATGGCCGAACCTCATGCCTCAGGCAATTTGGCCATAACTTGCATCTCCAGAAAGCACTGTTCATAATTACATCAATATGTGCTGAAAACAATATGTTTAAGGAAAGTTAAAGTTATTTCATATATGTTAAAAGAGGAATTTTTAATAACTTACTCACAGTGTAGGAACATCTTCAATTATAAAACCATTGAAATCCAGTGGAAAAGACGTTGTTAAAGGGACGTTATGGCTATGCTTAGTAACAAGGTTTGTTAAAGTGATGTTATGGTTAAATTGCCCTAATAAAAACCTCTTAAATTCAGTGAAGAAAAAGTTATTGAAGCGATGTTATGGCTGCAGTGACAGAGCTAGATAAATGTTATGTTAAGTTATGTTATGTTACTTTGCATTTATATAGCGCCTTATATACCATTGGTATGATCTGAAGGCACTGGTAGGTTGAACGCCCTTGGGAACCAAAGTTGAAGTCAGTAGAGAGAGTAGAGAGAGTCAAAGGTGCGTGTGAGCACCGGATATGTGTGCAGCTGGTGTGGCATTCGTGTAATAGCTTCTTCTTAGAGGTAGGTGTGGTGATTGAGAGATCAAGAGTATGTGTTCGTTCTGGCTGGATTTATCCAGACCGATTGTGGCTGCGTGAGGCCTGAGGAGAACACCTGGCTGGGGTGTGTGTAACCAGCAGTGTTTAGTTAGAGTGATGGGGAGTATGTGGCAGATGTTGGTATGAGAACAGCTATACCGAATGTTGTCATAGTATCTCTGTGCTCTAGTTGAATGGTGGTGTAAAGAAGAGAGTAAGCGTGCTGATGTGATTTGATGGGTTACATGCTCTTTCAAACATTCCATGCACTCCAAACCATTCCATGTAAGTCGCGCAATTCTATGCGCTCCAATCCGTTCCATGCGCTCCAGTCCGCTCCATGCGCTCCAGTCCAGTCCGCTCCACGCACTCCAGTCTGCTCCATGCACTTGAATCCGTTCCATGTACTCCGATCCGTTCCGTGTATTCTAAGTTGTTTTATGCACTCCATACACGTATTTCACCCGTGCCATCCACATACTTCCCGGTACCTTTCACATATTACACCAATACCTTCCACATACTTCATCCATTCCATCCACATATTTCACCCGTTCCATCCACATATTTCACCCGTTCCATCCACATACGTCACCCGTTTCATCCACATATGTCACCTGTTCTATTCACATACATCACTCGTTCTATCCATATACGTCACCCATTCCATCCACATACTTCACACGTTCCGTCCGCTCTAGGCACTCATCCGCTCTAGGCACTCATCCGCTCTACATGCCCTACGCACTCATCCGCCCTAGGCGCTCATCCGCCCTAGGCGCTCGTCCGCCCTAGGCACTCGTCCGCCCTAGGCACTCGTCTGCTCCAGGCACTCGTCCGCTCCAGGCACACATTTGCTTTATGCCCATGCACGCTCTATGCATTCACCCGCTCTACTCACTCACCCGCTCTACGCACTCACCCGCTCTACGCACTCACCCGCTCTACGCACTCACCCGCTCTACACACTCACCCGCTCTTACGCACTCACCTGCTCTTACGCACCCCCCACTCTTACGCACCCCTCCGCTCTTACGCACCCCTCTGCTCTTACGCACTCATCCTCTCAACATACTCATCCGTTCTAGACACTCATCTGATCAACGCATTCATCCGCTCAGCGCACTCATCCGTTCCACGTGCTTCATCCATTCTAATGATTTCATCCGCTCTATTCACTTCGTTCATTCATCATGCATTATCGATTCAGGCCATGTCACTTGTCATACGTACTGGATCCGTTCCGTGCTCTCTATCTGTTTCATGCACTACACCCGTCTCATGTACTTGAATCGTATATTCTGTACTTTTCATTTATGCCATGCACTCATACAGTCGGTGTCATCTGTCTGTGTACTCATCAGTCTCTTGTATTCATCTTTCCATCCTCTTCTCTTTATTCATTTCACCCATTTTGTTCATTTTGTCCATTGCACTCATTACATCCATATCATTAATTTAAACCTCATTACTGTTTTTGTACGATTTTTTTTTCTCCACTTCAGTGCTTTGATCTACTTTACTTGTTCTATTCCGTTTGTCCTTTTAGTTTACATTAGCAGTTTTTAGTTGTCAATTTCTCACATAGGTCTTGATGTTGTATTGTTATTTGTCTTATTGCTATTCAAGATCTAGTAGTTTGTTGGGTTGGTGTCATTGAGATGCTGTTATTCAGTTTGGGTTAGTTTGCATACGGGGTTGGTTTTAGGGGAAGAGCCAAGTTTTCAGTAGTTTGCGGAAAGACATTAGATCTTCAGTTAGGCAGATGTGGGGTGGGAGTGTGTTCCACAGCGTGGGGGCCAAGGCTGAGAATGATGATCTGCCTAACCTGACTGAGTTTGTTTTAGGTATGACAAGGAGGCTGGCTGAGCTTGATCTTAGAGTACGTGGAGGGTGATAGGGTTTTAGCTTGTCTTGAAGATATTGAGGTCCGGTTTTATGCGATGCTCGATGAGAAATGCATAAGGTTTTGAAAGTCACCCTTTGAGCCACTGGAAGCCAGTGCAGAGTTTTAAGGGCTGGGGAGATGTGGTCTCTCGGGCCGAGCGCTAATAGCAGTTTGGCTGCAGGGTTTTGTGCTCTTTGAAGTTTATTCAGTTGGTAAGCGTGGACTCCGAGGTAGAGGGGGTTAGCGTAGTCCAATCTTGATATAACAACTGATTGGGCAGCGGTGAGTCTGTTGGGAAAGGAGAGATATGGAAAGATGTGCCTAAGAGTTTTGAGTTGGTAGTGGCAGGACTTTGAGACATTGTTGACTTGGCGCAAGAGTGTTAGGTCAGAGTCAAGGATGCATCCAAGGTTTTTTACTGAGTTAGAGGGAGTCGGTGAGTTGCCCATGGCAGATGGCCAGGGTAGTGGTTGTGGAAGAAGTTTGGAGTTGCCACATACCATGATTTCAGTTTTGGAGGGGGTTAACAAGAGGTAGCTTTGGGTCATCCAGAGCTCTATGTCGAGAAGGCAGGAAGCGAGGTCAGGTCGGCAGTTGGGTTTTGAGTTCAGGAGTTTTAGAATTAGTTGAGTGTCATCAGCGTAGTTGTAACACAGGATGTTGTGTGAACGAATTATTGGTGGGAGGGTGATCAAGTAGAGATTGAACAGGAGGGCAGATAGGCATGCTCCTTGTGGAACTCCCGTGTCGACCGGTTGGGCTTGGGAGGAATAGTTGGAGAGCAGCGTTATTTGGTACCTATCTTTGAGGAATGAAGCTATCCATTTGAGAGCGGTTCCACGAATTCCTAGGGAGTGGAGGCAGTCAAGGAGGATGGAGTGATTGATTGTGACGAAGGTGGCGGATAGGTCAAGAAGGATTAATGCGGCGCATCCCGTGGAGTCTGCCGTGATTTTAAGGTCATCCCATATTGAGGTTAGGGGGGTTTCAGTTCCGTGTTGGGCTCTGAAACCCAATTGTGCGGGGTTTAGGAGATTGTTGGCTTCGACAAAGGCATTTAGTTGGGAGTAGGCGGTTCGGTCAATGAGTTTGGCAAGGAACCTGGTGTTTGAAATGGGGCAGTAGTTTTTGGGCTCGAGAGGGTTGAGGGAAGGTTTTTTTATTAGAGGTTTGACATGAACCATTTTGAATGCGTTGGGAAAAATACCTGAGGAAAGGGAGTCATTTATGATGAATCTTGCGTGTTCACCTGCACAGGTAGAAGCGAAAATTTCTTTGAGGGTTGTGGCCGGGCAAGGGTCTAGCGGAGAGCCGGATGGTTTGCGGGCAGAGAGAAGTTTGAGAAATTGGTCGGGTGATATTGGACTAAAGGAGTCGAACGTTGGTTGTGTAGTGGTCGCAGGCGGTGGGTTGACCGGTACGGGGAGAGGGTTACCTGGTGGATGTAAGAGAGCCAGTTTGGTGGTTAGAGCATTTGTTCTTTCGAGAGCCGAGGTGTAAAAGTGGACAGAGAGTGAGTCGCACAGTGATTGTGAGGGGGTCGGGACGGTGGTAGTGCATGCTGGTTTGGTGAATTCAGTGATGTTTTCGTGAAGTTCTTTGCTGGGGTTTTTGCAGTTTAGGATTCGGGAGTTGTAATGGGCTTTTTTTGCTTTCCGGATTTGGGCCTTGTACTGACAGAGGTGTCGGGCCAATGTAGCTCTGCTCTCTTGGGTTTTGTCTTTCTGCCATTTGCGTTCTAGGTATTTATATACTTGTTTAATGGTCTTCAAATCAGGTGTGAACCATCTAGGGAACAGGCCACGGCGGGCTGATGGTTTGCAAGAGGGTATGAGCCGCATTAGTGAGGTGTTGAGCCATGAGTCAATGGCATCGGGGGTTCGTTGTTTATTGAGTTGGCAGGTAGGTGGAAGAGACTGGAGGAGTGCGTCGGCTAGGTCAGGAACGATTATTAGTTTTTTCCAGCATTTGCGTAGATTCGGAGGTTCAGGTTTGAGTACGGGAAGTGGGTCGGGTCAGGGAATGGCGAAAGAAACAATGAAGTGATTGGACCAGATGATAGGGGTGGGGGGATTTAGCTGTATCCAGTTGTGGGAGCTAAAGATGGCATCAAGAGTGTGTCCTTTATAGTGAGTCGGGCCGTTTATGTGCGGTTGGAGGTTAATCGCGTCTAGACCGTCAACCAGAGAGTGTGTCATAGGGTTGGTGGGTATGTCGAGCCATATGTTGAAATCTCCAAGAAGGGTGAGGTTGGGATGGTTTAGTTGAAGGGTGGCAATAGAGTCGCACAGGTTGTTTGAGAATTGTCTATCGTGGCCAGGGGGTCTGTAGATTATTAGGAAGCTGTATGAGAACGACAGGGAGAGGGATAGTTTAACGAGCAGAGATTTGCAGGAAGGAATGGAAGGTTGATTGTCGATGATTGAGGCGTGGAAGAGAGACTTGAAGACGAATGCTATTCCCCCTCCTCTAGAGGGACGGTTCAGTGGGATGAGGGAGTAGTCAGGGGGGAAGGCTTCATTGGCGATTGGGGCGAAGTCGTCAGACAACCAAGTTTCGGTGATGAAAACCAGGTCTGGTTTGTCAGAGGTGAGGAGGTCAAAGATGCTGTGTCTGTTTTTTGCGACGAATCGGGCATTAAATAGGATGCAATTCACTTCGGTAGGTGAGGTTGGTGTCAGAGCTGCAGCCGAGGGGGGTGGGAGGGGAGGGTGGAAACTGGAGAGGGAGCTAGGAGGGGTGGTTGATGTTCAATGGTAAAAGTGGGCGAGTAGAAAAGTTGGCGGGTTTCAGGTGGGAGTGGTTGGATGCGTGTGTTAGGGTGATTGGGTTTGGCACGGAGGATTTGAAGGTGGGGTGTGGGCGGTTAGGAGTTTCAGCTGCGGTCGGTGAGAAATCGAGGGAGAGGGGTTTCAGGAAGGGTGAAGCAAGGGGGGATGGTGGTGATTGGGGGAATGAGATGGTGGGTCGAGACAGGGGAGGCGATGAGTGCTGAGAGATTGAGGGGGACAGGTCCGTTTCCCCTTTAGTGTCTTTGTTGCGATTGGTGTGTGCAAGAGGGTAGGGGGGTTAGAGGGGGAGAGGGATGAGGCTTCTGTTCTTGCTAGGGCTAAGCGTGTGGTTTTTGGGGAGGGGAAGGGGTGTGGTCGGGGGAGATGATGGTGGGGGTTAGTGGGAAAAGCGGGGGGTGGATGATTGCAGGGCAGGGTGTGCCCGGTATGATAGTGAGGGGAGCGGGCATGATCAAGGTAGGCTGGTCGGTGGTGGGGCTCGGGGGAGCAGTGGTCTTAGGGTGGTTGGCTCCCCGTTGTGCCCCACTGGATTGGTGTTTGGAAAGGGGATGGGTAGGGGATGTGAAGGAGGATGGGATGATTTGGGAAGGGGGGGACAAGGCTGACCGGAGAGTGGAGGCGGTCCACGGTGGTTGTTTCCGGGCGACCCTAGTTGTTTGGGTGCCCTCATGGTTAGTATGTGCTATTAGGTGTAGTTTCCGGTGCAACTTACACTTTATATTGGACATTATAAATTCAGTAATATCACTGGGTGAGATTGGTCTTGGTTTCTGGGATCCACTAAGCAGGGTGATATTATTCACTTAATCTAGATTTTAGTGTACTAATTGTAACTAGGCTGCAGATATTAGGCCGTTTTGAAGTGTAGATGGATCTTAGGATATGCTGTTAGGCGGCCTATTTAGTTGCAACTACAGCACAGATACGCTGTTGAATAGACTTTCTTCTAGCAAGCTGGAATACAGGTAAGCTATTAGGGAGAAATTTGAATGAAACAACGCCACAGAAATGCTTTTAGGTGGACTTTTAAGTGCAATTTAGGAGGACTTTCTAATTGTAGTTCTAAATTCAATCGGGGCACGCTATTAGGCACACTTCTAGATTCAAGCAAGGGGCGCTATTAGGCCCACTTATAAATTTGAGTTTTGTACCGATAGGGTATTAGGGATGCTTCTTTATTCAACTAATAACTCAAAGCTAATGGGCACACTTTTGCACAGAGAGGGATATTATGTACACATAACTCATACAATCCATGTGTGTGGGTATAGATTACCCTTACAGAATGGATGCAGGCACATCTGATGCACAGACAGTTAACATCTGGTAATGAGAAAACAAATATTATGACCAGAGCATGAAACTAAGATTAGAGTCAGTCATCATAGATATAAAAGTATACAAATGGCATTATCTGTCTGGGGCTTGCTATTGTTCCATGTCTATGCACCATGAGCTACCTTGCACACATTCCACAAGTATAAGGCCTGCATCTATTGCACCTTTGAGTACCTTTGTCATGCTTTCAATGCAATACCACTGGGTAAAGTCTGCTGCTTACCGTCACTTAACAAAAAGATAATTCCAGGATAAGACTTGTCATCCGTGATGGCATTGATGATGTAATTTGTAATGTCACCTGTGATGCCAAGTGTGTACGTATGAGCAGTGGATGGCAGGGGGGATCGAATTATGGTTGCGTAGCTTACTGTAACTGGAGAATTTCTTTGGCTTTTAGATTTTGCGCTGGAAGAACATCATCCCTTTGGCAAGGTTATTTCACTAAATATATTACAGGGCCTGCGGTAGCAGCCATGTAGTTATTGGTTAAGTTGCTGAACTCATAGAAAGAGCACTTTTTGGGCAGCTTATAACTTTGCTTCCCCTGGACGAATCCTCACCAAACTTTGCAAAAAGGTATATGGCCCCCTCAGAATGATTCTGAAAAGGTTGCTGTGGTTTCATCCAGGGGGGCAAAGTTATGAGGGGTCCCAAAATGTGTGGAAATCCCCATAGACGCAAAGGAAAACATTATCTGCTCACACCTACAGCCCAAACCGCTGGACGGATTTTTACCAGATTTGCACCAGCAATGCCGGCTTGGTCCTGGTAGCGTGCTTTTGTAAATTTGGTGTAAATCTGTCCTGTATTTCTTTTTAAAACAGACAAAAAGTAGGTAATACAAATGACTGATATCTTGGTCCGGTCCGCAGACCCACTACCTGATTCGGGGTCAGCGGACACATCTAGGCCAATCAGGGGGTGGCGTGATGTCTGCGGATATCGAATGCGCCCGCTGATTGGATGCTCAAAAGCATGAGTTGTGTCATTTTTTTTTTAAACGGTTGCCATGTTGGATCCACGGACAGTGGCCCGTGCCGAAGATAGTGCGGCGTGGGAAAAAGTCTGGAAAACATATTTGGGGTTATTTGGTGGTTGAAAGAGGAGCTGGAAAGGGTCAGGTGGAATATAGTTGAATATGGAGTTGTGTTTATAGGTGAAAAAAGTGGGTGCCCGTGATGCCCAGTCCGCGGAGACCGCGGTAGTCTGCGGACAACGCAGTGAACAAACATTTTGGAAAATACATTTGGGGTTATTTGATGGCCGAAAGAGGGCCAGGAAAGGGTGGGAGAGTGGAATAAAGATGCTATGGAGCTGTTTTTATAGGTGCAAAGGGGGTTTGCAGGTGCCGCCGAGTTCGTGGTCAATTCTTACTGTCCGCTGACATTATATGGATGGCAGGGGGGTTCTGGGTGAGTTTTGTTATTTGAAGGTGTATTGTACATACTTTTTATATGGTTTAATTCAATTTTGGTAATTGTGGCCAGTGGCCATATTCTTGGGGTCATGGTCATAGGCCATGCCCCCAAAGATCTGGCCACTGGCAACACATAGTATAGTTATATGAGTATAGTAATTATAAGTACTGTATTGGGAGTATACAGTATTTATAATATGGTGGA
The DNA here is from genome assembly GCF_040938575.1 of Ambystoma mexicanum. Taxonomy (NCBI): domain Eukaryota; kingdom Metazoa; phylum Chordata; class Amphibia; order Caudata; family Ambystomatidae; genus Ambystoma; species Ambystoma mexicanum. Next base: position 50,468,316 of record NC_090933.1, on the reverse strand, counting down.
ATTATATAATTAAAGTGTATATGGTATTAATGATTGTAGTACAATTGAGGATAGTGATTCTTGACGTGTCCTCCGCCTTTCACACGGTCAACCATTGCATCCTCATTATAGGGTTACACAATACCTTTAGCATTATGGACTGGGCATTGGACTGGCTGATCTGTTTTCCTCACTAAAGGCCCTTACCAGCTGCAACTGGGCTGTTTGTACTCCACCACTTCACTGTGTACCTGCAAAGTATCCCAGGGTTTTAGCCTATTATTGTGGCTCTGCCATATCTATTTTGTTCCTCTGGCTGACTTGATGTTCTTCTTCTTTTCTCATTTATAGTGCAGACCCAATGGGGGTTTCCCTTTAAGAACTTAGCGCATTGACATTAGTATGTTATGTTAAGGAAAATGTCACAGCCTCCAGCCGTACACATGGAAACTCTTTGTTGCACTAACATTGGTATGCTACATTAATAAAAATACCACGGCCTCCAGCCGCACACAAGGACATTCACCGTTTTTCAAGCTGTCTTCACCTTCAGAAGACAGGCAATCGGTCTAAGATATTGTACTTTGAAATGGAAATTGTACCTTACAAAATGTCCACATTGTGACTCTGATGTTATAACCGCTGAATTGTTTTGCTTTGATTTAATCGCAAACAACTGTTTTGATTAAGCAGGGCTCTTGCAACCTGTCCTTTCCTGTTCTTGTACTTTATGAGACCATCTTTTAGGTCACTCACACTGTCTCTACACTAGGTTTTGTCTATCCACTCATTATATATTTTTTTGCTTAAGTGTGAGACTATTTCTTTGCTCAAGTGTGGTCTATTTACATTGTTTATATATATCAACATTTCCAAAGTATGACATAAGGTTTTGTTTTTCTTCCCTTCTACCCTTTGACTTTGGACCGATTAAGAATTTGTGTTTTTTAGTATGGATCACGTTATGTTCTATATTTACTACTATATATTATTTTGATGTGGAATAATAATATATTTTTGATATCAATGCAGGGTTTGTCTGTGTTCATTTGGCATATAATACATGTTTAGTTTGGGATTTGGTGTTGCTCAAACCCAGAGGTTGATACCTTGCAACTTTGCAGTTAAACAATAGTTGAGGTATCCTTTAATCCTATCTCTGAAACCATCAAATTGTCGAGGTGATAACTGCCCTGCTCAGATAATAAAAGACGCTGCCAGAGACCTATCCCCATTCATTACTAAACTTATCAACTCTTCATTCTCTTTAGGCACTATACCAAGTAACCTTAAGGAATCTTGGTTCCTGCCGCTCCTTAAGAAGCAAACACTAGACCCAGCGATACCAACAAATTACAGCCCCATCAATACGGTTGCCTTTCTACTAAAGATTCTAGATAGAGTGTCCTATTTACAGATCCAAAAATTCTTGGGGATGCACCATCTCCTAGGTACTAGGCAATCTGGATTCAGACCACAACACAGTACTGAAACAGCACTTATCGATCTCAAAGCCCAAGTTGAGGAGCTGAGAGACCAAGGAAAAACTGCCTTACTCCTCATCTTGGATCTCTCAGCAGCATTCGACCTGGTGGATCACAAAGTGCTCTGCAACCATCTAAAATCAGCAGCTCACTTCTCGCCACAAGCCACAGCTTGGATTAAATCATTCTTAAGTGAAAGAACAATGAGGGTCTTCTCCACTTCAGCAGCTGCCGACCCTGTGCCCATCACATGCGGTGTGCACCAGGGATCTTGTGTCTCCCCCTCTATGTATAACATTTTTACTAAGCCCCTGTTTGATGATTTAGACCATCTGGGCCTCACCTACACTAACTATGCAGATGACACCCAGATTCTCATCCCACTTTCTGGGGATTAAAAACAGGATTTGGCCTTGGTGAACAAGATGTACCTCATCATCCAGGCATGGATGGCCCGTCATGGCCTATACCTGAATGATGACAAAACGGAACTCATCATACTGCGGTCTACACACAACATCAAGAAACTCAGTCAAGACTACACAACCTTCGTCATAGACGGCCACATAATCAAAGTTGCCAAGGAGGTAAAAACACTAGGTTTTTACCTCGATGCCAGTTTAACTTTAGCAAAACAAGTGAACGCTATGGCCTCATCCACAGCCTACAATTGTAAGTTAATCCGGTCAGCTAAACCCTACCTCTCTACAACTAGTTGCACCACACTGGCACGAGCACTTGTGCTGTCCAAACTGGATTATTGCAACGCTCTCTATCTAGGTGCGAATAAATACATCACGCAGAAAATCCAAATTCTGCAAAACAACGCCCTTAGAGCGGCACTAGGAATCTCCAAAAGAGAACATATCTCAATAATCAGCAGGGAATCTAATTGGCTATACATGACAAACAAAATTAAACTTAAAACGGCATCCCTAACATTCAAATGTCTCAATAATTTAGCACCCAGCTACCTCTCAGAGAGGTTCAAAAGAAGAATCACATCTAGACCCATGAGAACTGCCTATACGAACTGCCTCGCAGTTCCCCCTTTCAAAATGACCACAATTGGAGGGAACAGCTTCCCGGTCAAAGCTGCTCAATTGTGGAACTCCCTCCCGCCGACCTTAAGACTTGACCAAACATACCCACACTTCAGATCAAACTGCATCAAGTGGCTCAAGGAAAACAAGCTATAGGTGAGCTCACCAACCAACTGACCAATAGCCAAACCGACCTTTCCACTGAATCTATCTGCTATGTAAATGTATTACCTGCTATATTGTCAATGATCTGCACATTTTTGTCATTGATCTACACGGTTTGTCAATGATCTGTACATTTTTTGTGATTGTGTAACCTTGTAACTTGTAAGCCTAAAGTATTCTTATCTTCGTGCCCTGATACCTTTGGGTCCAGCGCGCGTTACAAATATAGAAACAAACAAACAAAAAAACAAACAGCAGCATTGTTTCTCCTTCTGACACATGTTAATGACACACAGCTTTCCTTAAACTTCCCTGAACGTATTTCTTCTCCTCGTTTTATATCCCTGATTGTCTGACTGCTATCAAGGTATTGTGTGCGGGTAACAATCTCTGTCTCAATGCCAGTAAGACAGAGATATTTCTTATTGTAACACCTGTGCACTGTTGTTCTCCTTCCCTCTGGCTGCTGTCGTTGGGCCCTCTACTATCACAAACCTGTGAGGCAAAAAACCTTGGGGTAATTTTTAAGTCCTCTCTCTGTATTACTCCTTACATTTTCGAGCTTGTAAAGAAAGCGCATGCTTTTACCTTGACCTCCTTACAGGCATTGTATCGTTTCTCACCTTCACCCAGATGTTAAGTCTGTAGAGCCCTGGTCCTGTATAGTCTGGACTACTGCGACAGCCTCTTCCTTAACCTCCCCCTTTGTTGCTTATGCTCCTTTTGGCTAATCTAGAATTGGGATGCAAGACTTATCCTTGGCGTTAAGCCCAGGGATCGTATCACTGCAGCCCTACAATGTGTACATTGACTTCTGCTAATTGCAAGGATGAAATTTGAGATCCTTTTTTATAATTAACAAGGTTTTCTGGGACCTGGGACAACCTGTCGAAATTTGTTTCCCTAAATACTGCCCTGCTAGAGCTCTCTGCGGCTGTAACTCCAATACTCTGCTTGTCAAATGCTTTTTGAAACAGAGAGCGGGAGGCATGTTTCTCTTTGGCCGGTGCCTCTGTTTGGGACCGCCTTCCTGCTCCTCTTATACTTGAGCTGGACTTAAGTTCCTGAAACTTCTGAAAACTCTGCTTTTGTGTTCCTGTTTGACTTAGTCCCTTCCCTGCTAACTTATACCACTGCCACTAATACTTGTGGCCTGGTCCCTCATGACCTTCACAGGTTCCAGGCCCTATATATAGTCGACACTAGTACAAACCCTCTCCCCTTTCAGCACTGCCCTTGCGGTTCTACCGCCTGGCTGCTGTGTACCACAACTTTGGGACTCCTCTGCCACAGCAGGTAGCTAGTGGTGTCCCACCTTGGCATGTGTTGGCACTTTACTTCTTGGCTATCAGCACGTGGTAATCTGTACTCCTTTTTCTATTCATGCACTTGTTTTATTGCACAATACATATGGTTATTTATAGCAACAGTGTGTAAAATATTTTGGGATAAGCAAGGGAAATGCATATGCAAAGGATTTGTAGAACATTTCTAAGTGGCTGTTGGTGTGTGGAAGTTTAATATATTGGTAGGGTATATGTAGAGTTTTTTTTTTAACTGATTGGTGAATTTATGTGTGACTGTAAGCAGGCAATGAGGGAGCTTTACAAACATAACAGTAAAAAGGGTAGAAGGGCTGTCTTCTGTGATGGTGTATATGTGCAATCCATGTTTTTTGATAATGCATGGCGTGGAGTGGGAAGTGCTGAAACCGTTGATAGTCCTAAAAGTCCATGGATTATGGTCCTTATTGTATGCTAGAGAAAAGTGTTTGGGACAGAATATTGCTTCTGTGCTCTTTTCTTTTTCTCTAGTATATAATTGTCCATTATTTCCATTATCACAGTATAAAATGCTAATTGAAATGTTGAGTATAACTACTTTACTCAAAAATTGAGTCTATAAGCTTATTATTTTACTTCTATTTTTCAAAACCCTTTTTTTGACATATTTCACCCTATCCTCACCACCCCACACGTACTCAGAGTTTCGCTCATATGTAAGACAAGCGCAACATTGAGTTTTTGAATATTTTCTTACATGTTGGTCGTGGACTATGGAGCTAGTTTGTGAATCCATCATTGCATTCGTTTCAACTTTTTTTGACATTTTCAAGTGTTTTCGTTGAATTTCAAATGTTTTGTTATGCTATATCTTATCCTTGGCCCACTGGTCAAGGCCTTTGGCTGTGCCCACTGTACGATATGACACGAGGATAAAAGACTGTGGCCCACTGGCCATGGCCCAATATTCACATCACTAGTAAATAACCAGATACTACCAGCCATGGCCTTTGCCCTTGGCCACAGTCAATGGTGCCACCATTAGGCTAAAAGTCCATGGCAACCTGCCCCACCCTTCCCCCCCTCTTCTATTTGCACGATAGATTTCCAAAAACAATCTCCCCAGAAGAACAAATTACTTACCCCTGGTAATGTTCTTTCGAATTGGATGTTCCTCCAACATATTCCTCATCTTTGATAATCTCCTTCTAGCATCAGCTGCTTCGGAACAAGGTTTCTCGCTAGAGGACGCAGTTCGTCATCGGCTCAATGTCCCACAACAGCCTATGTCCGCTCTCGAGCATGGCGTCACTGACAGTATATATAACACACACCGCGCCCATTACTTCAGTTCTCGTTTTTTTCCCTCCGGTTTCAGAGCACAGGCATGTCGCAAGGTCAAAAGACCAGGAACTTAAGAGAGAAGGGTGAAATACACAGAAATTCTACTGTGGGTTAGAATGGGAGGGGCGATGAAGAGTACGTGGGAGGCACATCCAATCGATAGAACATTACCAAGGGTAAGTAATTTGTTCTTCGAATGGATTGTGTCTTCCCACGTGTTCCCCATCCTTTGATACACTCCCAAAGCAGTATTGTGTTGGAGGTGGGAGTAAGAAATGTACTTGTCATTAATGCTGTGAAGCACAGCCTTCCCGAATCTTGCTTCTTGTCCAGACAGTCATATTTTGTGAAAGTATGTAAGAATGACCAAGTGGCTGCCGCACAAATATCAGGTACTGGCACCCCTCTCTGCAAAGCCGATGAAGTGGACACACCCCTTGTAGAATGTGCCCGCAAACTTACAGGAACGTCCTTTCCTGCTAAATTATAGTATTCAGTGATGCAAAGAATAATCCAGCTGGATAATGTTTGTTTAGCCACCGCCAGCCCTAGTTTGTGTCCAGTATAACCAATAAACAACTGGTCGTCTAGTCTCAGATTTGCCATTCGAGAGATTTAAAAACTGGAAGCCCTATTGGGTTCAAGACGATGAAGCCTTTCCTCCTGTTTACTAGGATTAGGTGGAGGCTAAAAAGTAGGTAGGACTATTTTCTGAGAAAGGTGACATTCTAATACTGCCTTTGGGAGAAAGTTGAGATGGACCCTCAAGACGACTGCCTCCTTGAAGAAGGTGGTTAATGGCTGCTTGCATGAAAGAGCCTGCAATTCGCTGACTTTGCGTGCCAATGTAATGGCAGTGAGGAAAACCGTCTTCAAAATTAACATCCTTAAATGACATGCATGAAGCAGCTGAAAAGGAGCGCACATGAGATATTTCAGTAGCAGGTTCAAGTCACAAACAGGGACAACAAAGGGGACTGGAGAGAACACATTAGTGAGCCCATTAAGGAATTGTACAACAATAGCAATTTTGAAATATGATAAAGGCTCTGACATGCGCTTAAAAAATGGATAGTGCTGCCAAGTATTCTTTCACAGTACCAAACTGGAGTACCTGGTTGACTGGATGCAGCAAAAAGGATAACAACTTAAATAGGAAGGAAACCCGGTATACGGTTGACTGAAATAGGTTAGCAACGTATACTCTGTCTAAGTCCGGGAGGACAAAGATCCGTATTTAAAGAGGAGACAGAGCTATAATGTAGATGCCACACATATAAAGGACTCCCATATTAGGGGAACCACAAAGGGACCAGTCGTGGTTAAAATGATAAACATCAGATTTAATAGAATTAAGACCCAAAAAGTGATTAAATAGTGCGGTCCACAATACATACAATTCATAAACATTTTAACACAAAACAAACAGTCGTTACGTGATAAGCTAGGATTAGCTGATTGACAGTGTATCAAAACAGGGACACACTCAACATAAAGAGGTACGCGTTACAAATAGTGCAACGTACCCTACAGTAATTAGAATTAGTATGTCAACAAATTGGTAACTCTGGTGACAGTACAGAGTATTAGCTCGACATGTTTCAGTTCCTACAGTTATTATGGAACATTCATCAGGAGGTATACAGGTGACCACGTAACCAAGACAACATTCAAAAGAAAAATAATGACATTTGAGGTATTCGTAGCATCTGCAAAGTAAAAGACAAAAAAAGCGCAAAACATAAGCTTAAAATTAGCCATTATTGTTGCATGTTCAAAATACATGAACCAAGGTATCTAAATAGAGGGGAATAAATACCTCCACTGATACCTGTGGGTGCTCTCTACTCGAAAGGTAGTAGGCGGTAAGGGACCGAAGGTCGTCCCTACCTAGGATATAGAAAAAACATCCAAATGAGCGCTGAGTAGTAGCTCACTACAAAAGCAGGATCTGTGCTTGGGCTTAGTAACTAGTGAGACTAGTGTAGCATGAAAAACCATATGAAGAGGAGTCAGGGTGAAGGAAGCCCAGTGCTGAGAGACGAAACGAAATATCCACAGTGTGCCCCATATATTGCCAGAAGCTAAGATAAAGTCGGTGACTAAAACCTAAAGAGGTTATTCGTGGCATAGTCTCTAGTCTCGTGCGTCCCCAGAAACAAGATACCCCAGTGTAGAGGGATCTCAAAAACCGAGAGACGAGGTGACCAAAGTATGTAGCTACACGGAACAAAGCGTACCGTCCATAGACGCCGGCCAGTGACACTCAACAGTAAACAACTGATCATCAGGCAATACCTTCGATTTGGTAGTAAGAGCGTCGGTCGTGACCGAATCCAACGGATAGCCCCAGGATATGATCCTGTCACCAGCGCTAATGCTGTGTAGTCCGTACGGAGAGCGCCGTCTGCTATGGAGGCAGCAATGCAGCAGGACTGGACGACCGATGCGCGAATGGTAGTCAAGGAAATCCAGTAGTCCTACAACTATGTCGGGTGAGAAAAGAGATGTAGAACAATATGGTTCGACACGGCAGCCATCATGGAATGGCTCAAACCGAACAAGAAATTGATAATAAACCACTGGGAAAAGATAAGTTCTGAAACAAGCTAACAGAGGAGACACAAAAGCTGTGACAGTAGGATCGGTACTCCTCGTGTAGATCAGGAACCATATAAAACGTAAAAAAATATTTTAAATTGAAACGTAAAAAGATATACGTAAAAAAATACAAACTAAGTAGCACACAGAATACACAAACCGATGGTAAGGAATCAGGTGAGTGTGGGCGATTAGATGTTGTACCATTCAATAGAGTCATTAAGACCCCTGATGTCACTCTGCAGAGTATGTATCATCTTTTGTTCCATATAAAGCAATTTTTTCTCCCGGGTGGCATAATTAGATCCTTTAAGTGATAACAGTATTGTCCATTTGAAATCTTCGTGATGATGCTTCTGAAGATTGAAATGTTTCACCATGGGGGCATTTTCAGTTCTGTTCTTGAGACAGCTCCGGTGTTCCATGATACGAGTTTTGGCTTTGCGGGTTGTTTTCCCTACATAGTGCAGTCCACATTTACAAGTGATCAGGTACACCACAAATTCGGTGTTACAATTAGTCAGATTTTTCTGTGTCCAGAGCTTTGAAAGACCAACATCTACATTTTTAGTTATAGAGGTCAATTTACAGACCCCGCACGAGCCACAAGGATAGTGACCGGTAGGTTCAGGTAGACCCCATAAGGTGGTTAATCTGGGTTCCTGGGTAGAAATAGGTTTAAGTTTGCTGTTGCTAACCCTATTGCCTATCGTCGTGCTCCTTTTATAAGCAAAAATCGGCACATTCATAGTAGGAGAGGTAGTTTGAAAGATTTTCCAATTCTTCTTGATGATGTTGGTGATATCAAAGCTCTGGTTAGAAAAGGTATTCACACACACAATACGTTCATCTTTAGGTTTAACCGGTTTTGGTTCCAATAGTGCTTCTCGATTGTTGTTGAAAGCCCCTTTGGCTGATTTTTTCACCAATTTTTTAGGGTACCCTCTCTGTCTCAGTTTTTTCACGAGAATGTTAGCCTCAGCCTCGTATATTTCTTTCGTAGAACTATTCCTTTTAAGGCGTAGAAACTGGCCAAAGGGAAGGTTATCACGAAGATGTTTATTGTGATGGCTGGAGTAATCCAGAAGGGAATTTTTATCGGTGGGTTTATAAGGCTTAATTTTCAGGACTCCATTGGTTGCAAAAATGGTTAGGTCAAGAAAATTAATGAACTCATTGCTAGACGTCATTGTGAACTGAAGGTGAGGATTAAGATTGTTAAGCCAGTTGAAAAAATTGTTAGCTTCAGTCAAAGTGCCTCTCCATATGACCAAGATGTCGTCAATGTAACGACTCCACTTCACGATGTTATTACTGTAGGGATTGCGGTTGCTATAGATGTTACTTTTCTCAAAGGTCTCTACGTACAAGTTAGCAACACTCGGAGCCATAGTGGCGCCCATAGCGGTCCCTTCAATTTGTTGGAAAATCTTGCCGTTGAACTCAAAGTAGTTGCGTTTTAATGCCAGTTCAGCGCACCACAGGATAAACGAGGTGGGGACCGGATCATTATCAACGCGGCCCAGAAGTATTTCTTCAATCGCATCAAGGGATGCTTGTTGGGGAATATTGGTGTAGAGGGATACAATGTCAAAACCCAGTAGCAACTGGGTATTTGTATCGAAGGCCAAGTTTTCGTGACTGTTAATAACATCTCGAGAGTCTTTTAAATAGGATAGCATTTTTTGCACAAATCCTTTCAAGTAATGGTCCGCAAAAGTAGAGAGGGGTTCAAGAACAGAATTAATCCCTGCCACAATGGGTCGTCCTGGAGGGTTAACCAAGGTTTTATGCACCTTGGGTAAGGTGTAGAACGTAGGGATGCTAGGTTTTTTTATTGATGAGGAAATCAGCCTCTTGTTTCGAGATCCACTCTCGGTCTTTAGCTTTGGAAACTTTATCTGTAACGATTGCCATAAGTTTGGGTGTCGGGTCCAGAGTGAGAGGACGATAATAGTGGTTATCACTAAGTTGTCTTTCGCATTCCGTAATATAATCGGTGCGATTAAGAACCACAATACCTCCACCTTTATCCGCTTTCTTGATGACAATTTGAGAGTTTTTGGACAGGGAGTCGAGTGCTTGAAGTTCTAAGTTAGAGAGATTATGGAAAGGTCTCGAAGGTTTATTTTCCAGGGCTTTTACTTCCGCGATCACTTTCTTTTCAAAGACCAGCGATTCAGGAGAGAAACTCTGAGAGGGAGGGTAGAAAGTGGAAGGTTTACAGAGTCCCGTGCAGTTAGAAGGTCCTTCCGAGGTATTAACGGTGTCAGCAGAGAAGAATTCTTTCAGGTGGATTTTCCTCATTAGTTTTTTTAAATCAATTAAAAATTCAAAAGGATCATGTAGTTTAGTCATCACGAATCCCAAACCTTTATTAAGGACTTGTTGTTCTATATCTGTGAGAGTATAATCAGATAGATTAATCAAAAGCGATTCCCGCTTCTGGTTTGTTTTGTTCCGTCGTCCCAACTGCTTCTGTTTGGGGCCTGGTATAAAAAACGGCCCTGATTGCCTCTTCTTCCTCCATTATTTTGTCGTTGAGATGGTTGACCTCTTACTCTTCGGTTGGGAGTCTTGTTCCCAGAGGAGGTTCCTTCACCTGCATCGTCAGGGTCACTACTATCATGACTGGTACTGTATGAGGTGTTACGAAACCGGTCTCGTCTATTATATCTAGTTGGACCATTAGTTTGTAAGGTTTTGTTGATGTAATCTTCTTTAACATAAGGAAAAGCTCTCTCATGTGAGAAACGGGCCAAATCTTTTTTTATACGTTGGATTCTTTCGTTGGTGTTTATGCTTTTAAATTCCTTCATCTCTTTCTCAATTTCTTCAAGGCGTCTCTTATAATTGTCCAGGGGTAATAGTTTCTTTATATTTTCTTCAATTTTCAGAAGTTCGATTTCAATTTTAGTAGATGTTTCTTTAGCTGTGTCTATGATCAAAATTAACCAATCACGGCCACACCGATTAGCTATATAGCTCCATTGTACTCGAAACTTCTCGTTATCAAGAAAGAGTCTAGGTTCATTCTGGACTGTCAGTCCTTGTGGTAGTGCTTTGTTCTTGAGGTATTCGAGCATAATTGCTCCATGGAGTTCTGTCCTCGTGAGTCTTTTCTTTAGCTGTATGAGTTCATTCCATTCATCTTTCTCTTTCATCACATCCACCGTGTCTTCGTGGTTCAGAATAGAAATAGCGTTCATAAGGGCTGCAGCATAATCATCGCTGTAAGCTAATGTCCTGTTATCTGCCATCATAAAGGTAGATGGAAGTACAGGGTTAAAAAGAAAAGTTTTTTTAAATAGTGAGATGGTAGAAGAGAAGTTCTCAGAAGGGTGCTAAGCAAAGGCACAATCTCCAACCCACTTATAGGTAGTTTCCTGTGACTAATCAGCCACTATGAACAACTTAAATAGGAAGGAAACCCGGTATACGGTTGACTGAAATAGGTTAGCAAAGTATACTCTGTCTAAGTCCGGGAGGACAAAGATCCGTATTTAAAGAGGAGACAGAGCTATAATGTAGATGCCACACATATAAAGGACTCCCATAGTAGGGGAACCACAAAGGATACGTTGCTAACCTATTTCAGTCAACCGTATACCGGGTTTCCTTCCTATTTAAGTTGTTCATAGTGGCTGATTAGTCAGGAAACTACCTATAAGTGGGTTGGAGATTGTGCCTTTGCTTAGCACCCTTCTGAGAACTTCTCTTCTACCATCTCACTATTTAAAAAAACTTTTCTTTTTAACCCTGTACTTCCATCTACCTTTATGATGGCAGATAACAGGACATTAGCTTACAGCTATGATTATGCTGCAGCCCTTATGAACGCTATTTCTATTCTGAACCACGAAGACACGGTGGATGTGATGAAAGATAAAGATGAATGGAATGAACTCATACAGCTAAAGAAAAGACTCACGAGGACAGAACTCCATGGAGCAATTATGCTCGAATACCTCAAGAACAAAGCACTACCACAAGGACTGACAGTCCAGAATGAACCTAGACTCTTTCTTGAAAACGAGAAGTTTCGAGTACAATGGAGCTATATAGCTAATCGGTGTGGCCGTGATTGGTTAATTTTGATCATAGACACAGCTAAAGAAACATCTACTAAAATTGAAATCGAACTTCTGAAAATTGAAGAAAATATAAAGAAACTATTACCCCTGGACAATTATAAGAGACGGCTTGAAGAAATTGAGAAAGAGATGAAGGAATTTAAAAGCATAAACACCAACGAAAGAATCCAACGTATGAAAAAAGATTTGGCCCGTTTCTCACATGAGAGAGCTTTTCCTTATGTTAAAGAAGATTACATCAACAAAACCTTACAAACTAATGGTCCAACTAGATATAATAGACGAGTCCGGTTTCATAACACCTCATACAGTACCAGTCATGATAGTAGTGACCCTGACGATGCAGGTTAAGGAACCTCCTCTGGGAACAAGACTCCCAACCGAAGAGTAAGAGGTCAACCATCTCGACGACAAAATAATGGAGGAAGAAGAGGCAATCAGGGCCGTTTTTTATACCAGGCCCCAAACAGAAGCAGTTGGGACGACGGAACAAAACAAACCAGAAGCGGGAATCGCTTTTGATTAATCTATCTGATTATACTCTCACAGATATAGAACAACAAGTCCTCAATAAAGGTTTGGGATTCGTGATGACTAAACTACATGATCCTTTTGAATTTTTAATTGATTTCAAAAAACTAATGAGGAAATTCCACCTGAAAGAATTCTTCTCTGCTGACACCGTTAATACCTCGGAAGGACCTTCTAACTGCACGGGACTCCGTAAACCTTCCACTTTCTACCCTCCCTCTCAGAGTTTCTCTCCTGAATCGCTGGTCTTTGAAAAGAAAGTGATCGCGGAAGTAAAAGCCCTGGAAAATAAACCTTCGAGACCTTTCCATAATCTCTCTAACTTAGAACTTCAAGCACTCGACTCCCTGTCCAAAAACTCTCAAATTGTCATCAAGAAAGCGGATAAAGGTGGAGGTATTGTGGTTCTTAATCGCACCGATTATATTACGGAATGCGAAAGACAACTTAGTGATAACCACTATTATCGTCCTCTCACTCTGGACCCGACACCTGAACTTATGGCACTCGTTACAGATAAAGTTTCCAAAGCTAAAGACCGAGAGTGGATCGCGAAACAAGAGGCTGATTTCCTCATCAATAAAAAACCTAGCATCCCCACTTTCTACACCTTACCCAAGGTGCATAAAACCTTGGATAACCCTCCAGGACGACCCATTGTGGCAGGGATTAATTATGTTCTTGAACCCCTCTCTACTTTTGCGGACCATTACTTGAAAGGATTTGTGCAAAAAATGCTATCCTATTTAAAAGACTCTTGAGATGTTATTAACAGTCACGAAAACTTGGCCTTCGATACAAATACCCAGTTGCTACTGGGTTTTGACATCGTATCCCTCTACACCAATATTCCCCAACAAGCATCCCTTGATGCGATTGAAGAAATACTTCTGGGCCGCGTTGATGATGATCCGGTCCCCACCTCGTTTATCCTGTGGTGCGCTGAACTGGCATTAAAACGCAACTACTTTGAGTTCAACGGCAAGATTTTCCAACAAATTGAAGGGACCGCTATGGGCGCCACTATGGCTCTGAGTGTTGCTAACTTGTACGTAGAGACCTTTGAGAAAAGTAACATCTATAGCAACCGCAATCCCTACAGTAATAACATCGTGAAGTGGAGTCGTTACATTGACGACATCTTGGTCATATGGAGAGGCACTTTGACTGAAGCTAACAATTTTTTCAACTGGCTTAACAATCTTAATCCTCACCTTCAGTTCACAATGACGTCTAGCAATGAGTTCATTAATTTTCTTGACCTAACCATTTTTGCAACCAATGGAGTCCTGAAAATTAAGCCTTATCATAAACCCACCGATAAAAATTCCCTTCTGGATTACTCCAGCCATCACATTAAACATCTTCGTGATAACCTTCCCTTTGGCCAGTTTCTACGCCTTAAAAGGAATAGTTCTACGAAAGAAATATACGAGGCTGAGGCTAACATTCTCGTGAAAAAACTGAGACAGAGAGGGTACCCTAAAAAATTGGTGAAAAAATCAGCCAAAAGGGCTTTCAACAACAATCGAGAAGCACTATTGGAACCAAAACCGGTTAAACCTAAAGATGAACGTATTGTGTGTGTGAATACCTTTTCTAACCAGAGCTTTGATATCACCAACATCATCAAGAAGAATTGGAAAATCTTTCAAACTACCTCTCCTACTATGAATGTGCCGATTTTTGCTTATAAAAGGAGCACGACAATAGGCAATAGGGTTAGCAACAGCAAACTTAAACCTATTTCTACCCAGGAACCCAGATTAACCACCTTATGGGGTCTACCTGAACCTACCGGTCACTATCCTTGTGGCTCGTGCGGGGTCTGTAAATTGACCTCTATAACTAAAAATGTAGATGTTGGCCTTTCAAAGCTCTGGACACAGAAAAATCTGACTAATTGTAACACCGAATTTGTGGTGTACCTGATCACTTGTAAATGTGGACTGCACTATGTAGGGAAAACAACCCGCAAAGCCAAAACTCGTATCATGGAACACCGGAGCTGTCTCAAGAACAGAACTGAAAATGCCCCCATGGTGAAACATTTCAATCTTCAGAAGCATCATCACGAAGATTTCAAATGGACAATACTGTTATCACTTAAAGGATCTAATTATGCCACCCGGGAGAAAAAATTGCTTTATATGGAACAAAAGATGATACATACTCTGCAGAGTGACATCAGGGGTCTTAATGACTCTATTGAATGGTACAACATCTAATCGCCCACACTCACCTGATTCCTTACCATCGGTTTGTGTATTCTGTGTGCTACTTAGTTTGTATTTTTTTACGTATATCTTTTTACGTTTCAATTTAAAATATTTTTTTACGTTTTATATGGTTCCTGATCTACACGAGGAGTACCGATCCTACTGTCACAGCTTTTGTGTCTCCTCTGTTAGCTTGTTTCAGAACTTATCTTTTCCCAGTGGTTTATTATCAATTTCTTGTTCGGTTTGAGCCATTCCATGATGGCTGCCGTGTCGAACCATTTTGTTCTACATCTCTTTTCTCACCCGACATAGTTGTAGGACTACTGGATTTCCTTGACTACCATTCGCGCATCGGTCGTCCAGTCCTGCTGCATTGCTGCCTCCGTAGCAGACGGCGCTCTCCGTACGGACTACACAGCATTAGCGCTGGTGACAGGATCATATCCTGGGGCTATCCGTTGGATTCGGTCACGACCGACGCTCTTACTACCAAATCGAAGGTATTGCCTGATGATCAGTTGTTTACTGTTGAGTGTCACTGGCCGGCGTCTATGGACGGTACGCTTTGTTCCGTGTAGCTACATACATTGGTCACCTCGTCTCTCGGTTTTTGAGATCCCTCTACACTGGGGTATCTTGTTTCTGGGGACGCACGAGACTAGAGACTATGCCACGAATAACCTCTTTAGGTTTTAGTCACCGACTTTATCTTAGCTTCTGGAAATATATGGGGCACACTGTGGATATTTCGTTTCGTCTCTCAGCACTGGGCTTCCTTCACCCTGACTCCTCTTCATATGGTTTTTCATGCTACACTAGTCTCACTAGTTACTAAGCCCAAGCACAGATCCTGCTTTTGTAGTGAGCTACTACTCAGCGCTCATTTGGATGTTTTTTCTATATCCTAGGTAGGGACGACCTTCGGTCCCTTACCGCCTACTACCTTTCGAGTAGAGAGCACCCACAGGCATCAGTGGAGGTATTTATTCCCCTCTATTTAGATACCTTGGTTCATGTATTTTGAACATGCAACAATAATGGCTAATTTTAAGCTTATGTTTTGCGCTTTTTTTGTCTTTTACTTTGCAGATGCTACGAATACCTCAAATGTCATTATTTTTCTTTTGAATGTTGTCTTGGTTACGTAGTCACCTGTATACCTCCTGATGAATGTTCCATAATAACTGTAGGAACTGAAACATGTCGAGCTAATACTCTGTACTGTCACCAGAGTTACCAATTTGTTGACATACTAATTCTAATTACTGTAGGGTACGTTGCACTATTTGTAAAGCGTACCTCTTTATGTTGAGTGTGTCCCTGTTTTGATACACTGTCAATCAGCTAATCCTAGCTTATCACGTAACGACTGTTTGTTTTGTGTTAAAATGTTTATGAATTGTATGTATTGTGGACCGCACTATTTAATCACTTTTTAGGTCTTAATTCTATTAAATCTGATGTTTATCATTTTAACCACGACTGGTCCCTTTGTGGTTCCCCTACTAGGGGAGTCCTTTATATGTGTGGCATCTACATTATAGCTCTGTCTCCTCTTTAAATACGCAAAAAGGATAACACCATAGGTGTGTCACACAGAAAATGATCTACATTCTTATCTCTGCACCAGCTGCATAACCTCTTCCAACGGCAGCAGTACAGAGACTTTGTTGCTGGTCTTCTGGCTGAAAGCAACACCTTCATTACATCCTCCAGGTGGTCCCAATCCTTATATCTCCACCTCTCAGAAACCATGCGTGAAGGTTGAGAGTCTTGGCTTCTGGATGAGGAACCCAACCCCCTCTTGCAAGAGACAGTCCTCTCTTTGCGGAAGATGAATTGGTGGGCAGATGGACATGTCCAAAAGGTCCGGGTACCACATCCTCCTGGAACAATCAGTATCATGGATTTGCCGAACTTCCTCAACCTCATGATGACGTGAGAAATGACAGGGACTGGAGGAAATGCATACAGGAGTGGAAACTCCCAGTCCACTATGAACGCATCCCCTAGAGCTCCTCTCAGAGGAAATTCCCTGGAGCAGAACAGTTTGCGCTTTCTGTTGACACTGAATGTGAACAGGTCTAACTGAGGGGTTCCCAAAAGAGTAAAGATATCTTAAAGGACTTCCTGAGCTAGTTCCCACTCGTGGCGACTGTGCTCTGTCTGCTCAGAGCATCTGCCGCCGTATTCTAGTCTCTGGATAGGTGAACTGCAGATAGGGAGATTCCTTCTTGTAGTGCCCAGACCCAGAGCTGCATTGCATCTCTGCAGAGTGGAAGTGACCCTACCCTACAGCCCCTCTCTTGTTGAGGTAGTACATGGACACTGTGTTGTCCGTCATTATCAAGACATTCTTTTCCCATACAGAGGGTAGAAAGGCCATCAGCGCTAATCTGATTGCCTCAGCTCCAAAAGGCTGATGTCTAGTTTGGACTCATATGGAGACCAACAACCGCTGATGGTCAGATCGTTGGCGTGGGCTCCCCAACCCATGAGGGAGTGGTCCGTAAGTACAGTTATCTCTAACCCTGGTTGCCAGAAAGGTTCCCCTTTTAGCCCATTCTCCTCGCAGGCCCACCACAGGAGATCCTGTGCGACATTTCTCAAGACCTGAAGCAGGTCCGTCATTCTGCCAGAGAACTGAGACCACTGGGACCTGAGGGCTCATTGAAGAGACCTCTTCCTCAGACGGGCCTCAGGCACCAGTAAAATGCAGGATGCTATAAAGCCGAGCAACCTCAAAAAATCAAAGGCAGGCAATTGGGCATTCTGGAACTTGATGACCATCTGCTGAATGTGTTGAGCCCTCACTTCGGTTGGTGAGGCTTTCCTCGTAGAAGCATCAAGGACAGCTCTGAGTAATTGGAGCTTCTGAGATGGTATCATGTGGGACTTCTTGAAATTGAGAGAGAAGCCCAGTTTGTGGAGTAAGTGGCAGGTGACGGTGTGATGTTGCAAGACCTTGGGAGAACGGGCCCTGGTCAGCCAATTGTACAGGTGGGGGTAGATTTGAATCCCTCCCCTCCTGAGACTTGCTTCCACTACCGCCATCAACTTGGTGAAAACCATCAGGCGGAAGTGAGCCCGAAAGACAGAACCTGTTACTGATAGTGAGAACTGCCAATGGCAAACCTGAGATACTTCCTGTGCTTGCAATGAATAAGCACATGAAAGTAAGCATCCTGAAGGTCCAATGATACCATCCAATCCGGGAGCTGGAGGATCTGAAGGATCTGAGAAAGAGTGACCATTTTGAACTTTCCTTCTTGGGGATCAAAAAGTAAAGGAAGCACCACACCCGGTTCCTATCTGTCCCAGGTCCGTCTATGGCACCTTTCTTCAGCAGGATGGACACCTCCTGCAGAATAAACAGATCTGGAACTTTGAGGGAGTGGCTCTGTGGTGGATGATCCGGAGGCTTTTTTAAGAAAGGGAGACAGTAACCCTGGGCTATTGTTTGCAAGGCCCAAGCTTCGGTAGTAATGCCCTGTCATTCTTCCAAATGCTGCCTGAGCCTGCCTCCCACCACAGTCCTGTGGACTAAGGCCTCAGAGAGGTTTTGTGGCAACTGTGGTAGCAGCCGAAGGCACGGTAGATGCTAATTTGACATACTTCGCACCTCAACCTCGTCCACCTCAAGGAAACTTCCTTTGGCCTCTGATTGCCATGACCCCTCACCCCTCCAAAGGAAGTGTAGTAGTGAAAGGGCCGACCCCTCCATCTCTGAGACATCGGATGGGAAGATTGCGGCTGTCTTATTGCGGCACTCAATGACTTGGCTGCCGCTTTGGAAATCTGAGGTTTTTCTAGACTTTCATCAGCCTTATTCCCAAAGAGGTGTGCACCATCAAAAGGCATGCTGAGAAGCCTGGATTGAGCGTCCAGTGCAAAACCACATTTTTGTAACCACGCAAACGTGCATGTTACCGCACTAGCCTCCATGGCTCTACTGACGCTATCACAGAATCAAGTCCTGACTGTGGGGACCCATACATTGCGTCCTTGCCATGCTTAATTATATTAAGGAAGCCATCTCTTTCCTCACCCTCTGGAATATGGTCAGCTGCCATATCTATACAATCCCACGATGTAGTTGTGAATTTGACCAAAGCGCATGTAGTATTTATCGACTTAAGGGCCATGCTGCTGGCCGAAAAGACTCTTTTCGCCAGGGTATCAAAATGCTTCTCATACCTATCAAGAGGGATAGTAGGATAAGCCGCTGCTCTGGATGTGGACGTGGCAGCTTGTACAACCAAACTCTCAGGAGTCGGGTGTGTTGACAGAAAGTCTGGATCCTAACTAGAAGGCATATATTTCCTTGTAAACGTTTTTTTGACAGCTGGGTTAGTATCTGGATACTCACAGTTTGACATAACCCTCCTGTGCTAGGCAGAATGGAAAGGCAAGATTGGATCCTTTTGTGGACCTTTCTCTTATATATCAGTGAAGACGTCCTGCAGGTAAACCGGAGCAGGTTTCCCCCATCCTAGAATGTTTTTACTAACCTGCTTCGACTCCCGCTGCGCCTGTAACTATGCAGCCCAGTCACTCGTATGTTGTATATACCTGTACCATGTTAAGAATCCTCCTTGGGCGGCATTCATGTAACCCAGAATCAAGCCTTCATTAGTTATTTTAGCGCCTCGATGCCCGTGGGATACAGTGCGCTTTACAAATCTTAATAAATAAATAAATAGGTATTCTGTGACTCTATTCATCAGTTGTCTATATGATGCCTCAGCATGCTCAGCTGGGTCAGGTGTAGCAAAATCTACCTCAGGAGAGGTGTCAAGATCACTTGCCCTTTTCAAGTTGTCAGAGGTTTTCCATTCTGGATTCTTCAGACACCAGAGCCTCTGGAAAATTTGGTGTCCGATATTCAAGGCCAAATGGTGGTGTGTCGTGATCAGAAGTCTCTGCTTCCTCAAAAATAGATGCTTGAGACTTTGAAAAGTCTTTTTTAAGCAAGCGTTTAAAGCTCTTCAATTTCCTTTGAAAGTGTCAACCTTCAACGGACACGACCCATGAGTCGACGGAGTCGCTGAGGGAAGAGGTGCAGGTCTCTCCTCGACTCGAGGCTTCGAAGGCTCTCGAGGGGTCGCCGGTTTTCGGCTCGGACTCTTTAGCGCAGAGGCGGCTGGTTAATTATTTAACTGGAGGGGTGTAAATATATGTCCCAGATATGCCACAGCAATCAAGCATAGTGTGGGAGCCTACACCAATAAAAGGTGATTCGGGGGGGATGTCCCCCTGAGGATTTTTGACAATAATGGGTTCAAATGGTGCATTTTAGAGCACACCTTTTTAGAAAAATTGGGTAAAAAGCCAAACAGTTTGCAATTGGTTTTGTAGAGTAACTCATGAAAAAATCCAACAAATGCAAGTCACCAAAAGTGCACAGAAGCATGCCTTTTCGCACAATATATGTGCCAGTATAAAACATGTTCACACTGGCAGTGCCCATACATTTCCATGCTGACTGCAACATTATACCCTAGTTTTCCCATGTTAGAACATACTCATGTTTGCTTTGCGCATAATGCCAGTAATGATACTATAAGAAAGCATGTCCATGTATGTTCTTCCAATATATGGCAGTATCCCCACGCAAGAAAATACTCCAGTTGGCTTTACCATTAAAAATGCATGCCAAAGTATGAAAACATGTCCAAACTGGCTGTACTAAAATGCGCCTCCTTGCACATACAGACATGCAGTTCCCCAGCCAGCATTTCCAATGAGCCATGCAAGGCCGGGGAAGCAAAACGCCCACAGCTTTGCATGACTCATTGAGCTTGCATGGCTAGGGAACTGTAACTGTCAAATAGAAGCAGTGTTTCCCTTTGATGGTTAAGAGTGCTCCCTCAGCTGAAAAAACTGCTGAGTGTGCTTATATTTCACTGGGCCTGCTCCTCCATAATGGGTGAGAGGGGGGCCAAGACCCGGTGGGTCGATGCCTCCTTCCCCATTATGGACAAGCCGCACATGTTTAGATACCTTATCGGCCTTGGTAGACTCAGGGTTGTGGCCTCTCATCGGTTCTCTAGAAGGGGCTGGACCTGCCTTTTCAAATATTTTCAACATCTGAAGATGAAACTTCTCCCACTCAGCCTTAGAGGCTGGCCTACCAAGGAAGGACACCTTGTGGTCGGGAGAGGAATCAGAGGAGGAACTGCACCTGTGGTGCTTCTTCTTAGATCTTTTTCGGGACGCTGAAGAAGATGAGCGATGGGAGCTGCTATCAGAATAAGAGCACTTTTTTAAATGCTTTTACTCGGAGGTGACTCTCCTCTCAAGCTCTGCTCATCAGAAGATATTCTCTTTGTGTCATGACCCACAGGACGCGCCCCTTTTGGTCTTCCTGGTCCTTATTGCAACAGGCCTTGCATTCCCACGCACTCCCAACATGGCCGTCCAGCGTGACACGCCTTCCGCTGTCTATACGTTGGATGTAACGTATTCTACTAATAGACTGCACCCCAGCGGCTCCGCGCGTCTCAATGCTATTGCCAAGTAGCGATCAGACGTGTGCTCCGTACTTCGCTGTATTGCTTTCCTGGTTCCTAGCTTTTCTACTTCCATTCCTTGCCCCTTTCCCTTTCCTCTTGCTTCCTGGACTCGTGCGCCATCAGCACGTCTTCTTCGTTTCCCGGATCCCCGGATTGCTGCATCCCGGAATCTTAAACGCACGCTGGAGTCGGAAGAGACTCGCTCAGCCTTATTCAAGTCCAGGTCTGTCCGCAAGAAGACACCGCCCACTGAGTCCAGAAGGATCGGTCTCAGGTAAGAAGGGGGGAACTCTGTGACACTTTGATGGAGTCGAAGTGGACTTATGGGGCGGCCTACCCACAGCGAGTTTCCCCTTCCTCTCCTTCAGTGCCTTAACTGTCATTGACTGACAAGAACCGCAATCTGCCGTCTTGTGGTCGAGCCCGAGACACCAAAGGCAAATGTGGTGTGGGTCTTTGATCGACATCTTGGCCCCACAATCCACATATTTTTTAAATCCTGTCTTAGGGGTTGACATTTTATTGAAAGAACAGTAACGGGCGTGGGGCGTGCTGTATATACTATTGGTGACGTCATGCTCGAGAGCGGATGGAGGACATTGAGGGACATCAAGTCGACGACGCATGGTGCCCTCTACTGAGAATTTATTTTTCGGAATTAGCTGACACTGGAAGGAGATTATCAAAAGATGAGAAATACATGGGACGACACAATCCATTCGAAACATATCTGTGATTACCATGTTACCACCTTGTATTGCCACCATAATCATTCTGCAGCAATGCAAAGTTTTCTGATTACTTCGGTAATGGGCAAACGCCACTTTTTTTCCTTAAAGTCTACCCGCCACGCCCTGGCCACTGCCATTCTTTATGTGCACCTCTACTCCTTTTTAGGTACCCCCTACTACGTCACTTTGTATACTCCTATTATCCTCTTCCCCCGCTCTTTCGCATGATGATTTTTTTGCCTGTGTTGGGACACGTTCAGATCGCAACCCCTCCCAAACGATTTAGACTGCGGAAAATATACAAATACACAGGAAACTAACATGAGCGGGTACAGGGGTTTGGGGGAGTCCTGTGGGCATAGGTGAGTAGTCCGAGGTGCATTGATTCTAGAAACCTATATAGGTTTAAGGTAAACTTAATATAGCCCTACAGAGTGTTAGTTAGACATACTTTGTGCATATATCACGTAGGGTACAAGTTCCCCACCCAATGACGAGAAACATAGAAGAGTCACCATATACGAAGTTAGGCCTGGGTCCTCGCAGGCTGTGTTGAGAACACAGAACAAGGCCTTATGTTAGAATATTTCATCACGACCCCAGGCGAGGTAGGGTACATGTAAACACACGCGCGCAAAAGTATCCTGTTAGGGCCTTGCAAAATTAGAAAGGAATGTGAGTGGCCTAATACGAGTAGAGCGGCAACCGGTTGTGAAGGACAAACCCATGGGAGCCAGGGCAGAGGTCTTGAGCTGCCAAAAGACCCAATGAGATTTAGGGCACCAGTGCCCTCCAGGATAATGGCCATTCCATTTGAACTACCAGATGTCTGTAAGCAAACAACCTAAATCCTTCACAAATTAGACTGATTAGTGGGACCTGCAGGAAAACCAGGCCTGACCCCCTCCTCCCCAAGTGGAGTGGCTGATGAGGGAGGAGCAGAGGACAACTTGGCCTGTGTGTCTGGGAGAGCAAAGGGTGAGGCCAACGCATACAAGACTGCGAAAGGGAATGAATGGTTGGGCGCCTGTGTGTCTGGGATGAGAAAAGAGTTGCTTTATTCGCAAGGACCAGACTGACCTCAAAGTTATCCACTGAGCTCATGTTGACGGCCACGTGCACATCACGTGATTAGGCCTTAGGGCAGGGCAGTGATTTCAGTGAAATCACCAATCACCTAACAGCAACCCAAGGTGAAGAGATCGAAACCCACGTGTGGAGAATTTGGAGGCGAAGAAGATGTGGCCAATGAATTGGGGGTTCATATTTAATCAGTAGTATATACATAGGTGGTAGCCAATGAGGGTGGGTGTTGAACACTGTATATCATGTGCATCACAGATGACGATTTTTGCAGTTATAACGTGCTGTGTGCTTTGAGGAAGAGAGAGAGCTCTGCGGCAGAGGACTTATAATAGCCTGACACCATTTCCTTTTTGTATACAAATAAAGCTCCTGTTCTTCTTACAAAAGGGTGCACTGAGCTTTTTTCCTTAGAGCATTGTCATTATCTGTCTGGTTGTTGGAGGTTGACCCTAAACCTGTTCACTTCTTGAGATCTTTTCCCGGGAATCTCACTGGATTCCTGCGATAAGACGTAAATTGTTCAAATCGGGCTCTCAAACCTTCCCAGAGTGCCCATCTAACTATATGGTCTTCTATCACCTACTCCTACCCTAATGTAAAATCGCCCCTTTAACTACTCCAAATATAATTTTGAAACTTTTTTTTCACAGACTTTGGTGGCATTACCACAGAAATCACTTGCATTGAACAAACAAGCATTGGCAATACCAAAAGTTTGGGCTTTTGTGTAGGGTATGGGAAAGGCACTTGCCAGGCACTGCTATAATGGTGTTACATTTTTATTACACCAGAAGCGCGTTAGCAGCCTCAATTAAGGGTACTATGTGAAAATGTCCACATGAAAATGGAGTCATGTAAAAACGTAGTCCGCAAAAAGTAATTTAAAAACATGTAGTAATATAAGCAATGCAAAGTGTGAAAATGTTTCCAGTTATAAAGTCGCCAGAAAAGATATTTTTAAATACACAAAAGTACAAGGCTGCAACCATAATATGACCCAGGCCTCTAACGAAACCTTCACAATCACCCTAACTGCATTCCTAAAGCTTGCCCTAACACTTATTACAACCCTTATCCTACCCTGAACTTTCACAGAACACAAAACCCTTCTGTGCCCTAAATGTATTTTTTTTGCATATTACTGAATGCAAAATAAATAGGAAATTAACAGTGAATCTTTCTACAACCCTGTCACCAGCTCGACACAAATTACATAGCCCTTGGCCTACCCCAAGCCCTTGCTGTAATAATAACCTTACCCTAACTGCAACTCTAATACTTACCCTAACCAATGGGTTTATCATAACCACTGTCCTGCGACAACATCACCCGCCCTTTCCAACCTCTGTATCCCTTTCTTTAACACCTACCCAAACAAGTACCCTAACACGTACCCTAACACTTACCCTGACACTTAATCTACCCTAGCCACTAACCAAACCCCAACATATTTACCTTATACCCTATCCTTATCCAAAACTCTGTCCTAACTCTAAAGCAGGCAATTATAAGCCCAATAAACCCTCCTTAGCCCTAACAATTACCCTATCAGCACTACATTTTTGGCTAATTTTCTGCTGCATTTTTGACTACTTTTTGCTTGGCAACTTTTATCACTGCAGAGGTATTTCCACCACGACTTTTTTCTTATTTATTTATTGTAATGTGATACAGATTAAAAAAATTAAAACTTTATACATTTAACACAAATTCTCAAGAAAGAACAAGATATTAATTACAATACTTACTTAGTAATCATTACATCAATTGATCAAATGACAAATAATCAGTTCATCAACCTTTCTCGTATAAATACAAATACTTCATGTATACATTGACATATAAATAAAAACATTAATAGAACATTGATAAACAAATCACCCAAACGGGGGGAGGAGGGGTATGCAAGAATGAAGGAATGTCCCAAGTTTACCTGATCTTAGGTCAGATTGTTAGGATCAGAACGAAGAATAATACCTCCTACTGGCCACAACTACTCATTTGTTTTTCAGCAATACACCAAATGTTAAATAGTGCAATATGGAGCCTAGAGTTAAGTGTGTTAATGCAATAGTGCCGAAACTCATTAGTTCCCAAATGGTCCATTTTGTGTACATAGGTTCTCAGATACTTGGAATAATGATGAATCATCGATGGGCACTGTGTTAACACATGCTTTTCAGTTTCAGGATTAGACAGAGTACCACATATTCTGCAATTTCTTATTGATTCTCGAGACGCATCATCCCAGGGTCTATTCACTAATGTGGGTAGATAGTTAATGCGCATCAGCAGAATAAAATGTCTCAGCGCAGGGGAGGGACAGAGATTGAGATACGGTTGACTCTTCTTAAAAGTATAGAGGACATAAGTCACAAAACTATAACTTCTTAAAGTAGCCAAATGCCTGTAATTCTCCTGCCAGTCCCAAAGCACAATAGACTTCTGAAGAAAATAAAACATCTTTTGGTTATCTTGGCCCCAACACGGGGACCAGCCGCTTGCCTCACTCAACATCAACATATCTTGCTCCAATTTAGCCTGTTTACTACCTCCCATGGCATCTTTTACACACTTCAATAAGGGGTTAGTTGGGTTGTTCTTAATCTTAATGTATAGCTCGGCTCTCTTGCGTAATACTACGGATTTAAGGGAAAGAAGCCCCAATTCTAGTCGCAATATTTGCTACAGGGAATGCATTGGGGGAGACCTAATATACGTCTCCAGAATTTCCCCCCAAGAGCTGAAGCCAGTCTAAATTCATGTTAATCAATGATTCTAGGCCATAGGTGACCATGGGTATAAAGCACTGGACATAAAGTTGTCTTGCATCCCAAATTGAATAACCACTCTGATCATGGACAAACCTACATATTAGAGCTGTAGGTTGGGCTGCTTTTACCTTTCTTGCCTGGATACAGAGTGTATAGTTCCCTCTATTGTCAAACTCTACTCCTAGATATTTGTAGGAGTGCGTGTAATTAATTTCAAGAGTACCAACACACATAGAAGGGCGTGCTACTTTACCCGCTGTATACTGGACTCCTTTGGTTTTATTTTGATTGATGGTCAATTCATTCGCCTCTGCGTATTGCCACAACCTTACCGCTGATCTCTGAAGTCCGCTGAAAGTGTGATCAAGTATCAAAACATCGTCGGCGAATGCCAGGATCATACACTGAGTCTTACCAATTTTAGGGGGGCAGTTCCATATGCCCCGAAGGTATTCGGGTATGTCTGAGACAAAGAGGTTATAGAGCAGGGGAGCAGTAACGCAGCCCTGCTTAACACCCCTTAGCTGTATAACTGGGCATGTTAGATTGCCCGCGTTATCTAGACGTAGCTGTACCAAGGTGTTTGTGTGTAATAACTCTAAATAGTAGATAAGAGCAGGAGGGCAGGACCAACTTTTGAGTTTGTGCCAGAGTAAAGCTCTGTTAACTGTGTTGAAGGCTGCCCTAACGTCGACATAAAGAGCATATAGAGGTGGATTATTGGGCAGCAATGCCTTGTTCCTAAATGAGTCCATGACCAGCAAGTTATGTGACGTTGAATAACCTGCCTAAAGCGACTCTGGAAGTGGTCTGAAATCCGTTTTTTCCACCCATGCTTGCAGAATTTTTAATAGGAAGGAAGCAAATAGTTTTCCAGTACTATCTAACATTGAAAGGAGTCGGTAGTTAGAAGGGTCCAGTCTGTTACCCTTTTTGAAAACTGGTATCAGAATGGCCCTTAGCCATGTGGTCGGAACTCTACCGTCTGCTATTACTTTCTCAAACAGTATCTTCATTAAATTTGCCCAGAATAAAGGATTACTATTTAAGACTGCGTTGGAAAGCCCGTTAGGGCCCGGTGCACAAGATGCTTTTAGGTTCTTGATATTACTTAATAGATCATGAATAGTGACTGTAAAGTGGGGGGTAGGAGGGAGATATAACCAGTTGACTCTTCAATACCAAGACCACTACCATTGCGATTTTCAAGGAAGGAAATCCATTCCTGGCCACCTATCGGGTTCAACATTGGGATTCTCCCTTTGCTCTATGCTCCCATTAGGATTGCCCAAATATTACAGGAATTCCTGGAGCAAAGTACACTCACTGTTTTACACCAGTTGCCCAATTTAAGATTTTTTTAATAGTATTTTAACTACGTGTAGTATTTGTTTTTTAATTTTCTGGTGGTGAGGGCAATTAAATTAAGAGAATGGTTAGTAATTCTGAGTTTACGTATATCTCCCCTACGTTTGCATTTCGCATTGCGGATTAACTTATCAAATGGTGGACTAGAGGACATTTCCTTCAACGCCAGGGGGTGTCTGCACATAGCATGCTCCCCCTCGAAACAGGCCATCCAGTTTTCGATTTCATCGAGCGACATGACACCTAACTTTGTTTCAAAATCTAAGTTCCACTGGCCAGTTACCCTAGAAGCCTTAAGAATATTATTATCAGACCAGATGATTCGGTTTGCTGGATAATTTACAGTTAATTTTCCCCTATGGCTATTCTCAGGGGTGGGGAGAGTAGCGTGTATGGTCAAAATAAGTGGGTTATGATCACTCCATGGGCTCTGGGTAACTGCCATAACGAGGACCATAGATGCCACTTCAGCCTGGTATAGATATAATCGATTGTACTCTGGAACAGTCCCTGATGCCAGGTGCTCTTTCCTGGTCTGTCACTCTGGGTTCGACCATTCATTATTTCTAAGTCCCAGCATTTAAAGAATAGACGCCAGCATTTGCCTTCAACATCCTCTAATACGGTCTCCATTCTGCTGTATTGGTGTAGACAATTATTATTAGCTGTTCCCCCTTCCCCAACTATATGGCAGTTCAAGTCACCGGCAAGGATAATGAAGTTAGACCCAGTGGCCATTCTCCATTTGCAATTAAATTGTGTAGTGCTTCTTGTATTAGTTCTCGATGTTTAGCACCAGGGGGGTTGTAAACATTGATTATAAGCACTTTTACCGCTGAGGCATCCATCCCTACTACAGCTTCTATTGCACAGATGTAATCCTCATAGGTTGTGTTTATCCTGGTACTAGGGATGGTATTCTTCACTCCAATCAATAGTCCACCATAAGGGCGACCCCTGGGTCCTTTCTTGGCTGGACAGTAGTATATAGAATAACCATCCATAAGAAGTGGTGACATGAGCCAAGTCTCCTGGAGTAGAAAAAAGTCTTGAGTATCAATAAGCGGAAGAGAACCCTGTGAGGTAAGAAGATGAGTGAAGCCTCGAGTATTCCAAGACAAAAGAGAACAAGTTCATTGCTTCTGAAGGACCATAGGGAGTGAGTCAGCCAGCCATTTCAGGGTGTTCTGAATATCGCTCAGTTGTACCTTCTTACCAGTGGGGAGATTAGGTATTATGGTCTGGCTGATCTTCCTGGTCTTATCTGTGCTTGGGATTAATGGATCCTCTTCTTCTTTATTTACATCGACCCCCAGTCCCACTTGTGATAGACTGGATTTATGAGCACGAATTAGCTCAATCGTATCCTGTACCTCACAGTGTAATGCAGTAACATTGGGATTGGGTACTTTCAGAGGCTGCACAAAGGAAAAATCTTCAGACTGTATAACCCGCAATTGTGGGATTAAATGAAGTTTAGCCAGCACTTGAGGTCTAGTCAACCATTTATCTGCATTCCTTTGATTCAGATTTTTGATGAAACATATTTTCGGTTGGGTACAGTTAAGTTTGTCGTTTTCATTCAAGGCTGATGAAGATTTCTGTGGATGTTTATCTTTCCTTCGTGGGGTGGATTATGCATTGGATTCTTCCTCTGAATAGATTGGTGATCCTGGATCTTGATCATTGCTGCTGACATACGAAATCTCATTAGGTTTGTCAGGTAGTATCCAACTAGTTCGTTTACCTGCTTGTGTACTCAGGCGCTTCTTTGATCTGCGCGCTCTTTTCCATGCTTTCCTAGATTTTATTGGCACGGGTGCTGTTGCTGGGAGTGGGGAGGCTATAATCACAGGGTGTAATACGTAAAGTTTCCGTAAATGATGTAAACAACTGAATGGTTACCTCAAGGGATCACCGATCGCTCTTCGTCCTTATCTCTTCAATTCCTTGTCCCGAAAAAGGGTCCGACAGGGGGTGAATGCGAATGCCTCCCCGAGACCCTTTCTCCGCCTTCTGGTCAAGAATAGAGGAGGGGAAAGGCCTCAGGGAAACCCTCTGGGGAAGAAAACCCTGCGTCGACAGCCTCTGGATTTATGTCGTCTGGGCGGAGAAGATTCAGGAAACCGCAGGTCGAGAGCCGTCTAATGGGAAAGGAAGAAGAGTATGGTGAGTATGAGATGGGTAAGTAGAAGGTAGAGTATCAACAGCGGATGGCAAGGAATTACCTGAAAAAGGGGGTGTCGGCCTAACCAGCTGGATAGGAAGTTCCCCGGTAAGAACCTGATGGAATCAGACTCGAGGATGTATAAGGAAGTAAGATGTTATCAAACCCCAATAGAGCGGGCTGGACATCGGGACTCGCGGATCCTAAAGATTGTGATAAATTGGAAATGTCAATTTTAATTCTCTCTCTCTCTCTGGGGACTTTATGGAATGTCTGACTATTCTATCTAACGTACCGAACGTTAGGGGGGAGTATCTCTTTAGCGGACTGTTCCGCGAGATCCGACTCGTAGCGGGTGAGTGTAAGAGCACCGGCTCGAGTCCCCTGTATCTGGAAGGAGTTGGGAAAGAAGGTCGAGCCTGAATGAGGGAAATGGGAGGACAGGGTTAGACAGAAGGAATACAAGGAGCCGACAGAATTAGCAACAAGAATCCTAGAAACAAACTCACGTAGCGTTGTTGTAGAAGAGTAGCAACGCGTGTGCGTTTTTCTTGCAGGAACAGATGTACTGAATCCCGAGCAGGAGGGCGGTCCTTCTTCGGCGCTGGGTTGTTCAATGTCTAGACCCACACCTTCCATAGCGGCGGCCATCTTGGTAGTAAAAATGGCCGAAATCCATCTATGGGACCACCGATGCCACAATGAGCACGGTCTCCGGAGAGGCGTGACAGTATGCCCCCTCCGAAGGGCAGGGGCTCCCGGCTTACCCGGATGGTTCCGGAAGAACCGGCGAATCAGAGCCGGGGCATGCACGGCCGAGGCAGGTTCCCAGGAACGGTCAGCTGGTGAATAACCTCGCCAATCAATCAAAAACTGAAGGCGACCTCGAAAAATACGAGAGTCACAAATGTCCGCTACTTCATATTCTGGTCCCGACGAAGTGGAAATAGGAGGAGGGTGAGTATTTCGAAACCTAGAAAACTGATCCATCACATCCTTCTTTAGTTGGGACACATGAAACACCGGATGCATCCTGGAACATGAAGGGGGAAGCTTGAGTTTGAAGGCAGATGAACCCAGCTTCGGCAGAATGGGAAAGGGACCGAAATATCTAGGAGACAATTGGATGGGACCAAGTGCCGGGGTAAAAACCGGGAGGCCAGCCACACCGAATCACCCGGCATCAAGGGTGGCGCCGGAGAGCGGCATTTGTCTGCAAACCGTTTGACGCTACTTTGAGCCTCTAGAAGTGAAGTCTTGGCCGCCAAATGTCCCGTCTGAATACTTCTGAGCAGATTGTCCACATCTGGAAACCGGGATGAAGAAGGGGTAGGAAAACAGGAAGGGTGAAATCCATATGAACAAAAGAAAGGACTGGAACCCAGAGCGGAGTGATGAGAGTTATTGTAAGCAAGTTCTGCCAATGGCAATAGAGAACACCAGTTATCCTGTGAAGCGGAGATGTAACAGCGCAAGTAGCCCTCCAACGTCTGGTTCAGCCGTTCTGTCTGGTCGTTAGTTTGTGGATGAAAGCCAGAACTTAATGCTCTGGAGATGTTAAGGCTCTTGCATACTTGTTGCCAATAACGTGACGTATACTGGGAACCACGGTCTGAGATGATTGTTTCCGGGAGCCCATGGAGCGTAAATATCCGTGAAAGGAAGATTTTCACCATCTGTGCTGCTGTGGGAATACGGGGTAGAGGAACAAAGTGTGCCATTTTAGTGAAGTAGTCTACTGTTACCATGATCACCGTACAACCATCAGAGATAGGAAGTTCTACTATGGAATCTGTCGAAATCATTTGCCAGGGACGATCAGGAACAGGCATCACAGATAGAAGACCCAATGGGGCCGACCGAGGGGATTTGGTTTGTAAACATGTGGCACATGCTGAAACATAATCTTGAATATCGCGGCCTATCTTTGGCCACCAGAAATGGCGTTGGATCAATTCGTTGGTATTAGATATTCCTCGATGACCAGCCATTTGAGAATCATGACAGAGTTGGAGTACAGTTCTTCTTAAATCTTCGGAGGGAATAAACAATTGTTTGTTCCTATAGAAGCATCCTTGAGAGGAGACCAGCTTCCAGATTGCCACAAACCGGGGATTGATTCATAGAAATTGAGAGGTTGCAATAGCCACCAACTGAAGAAAGGTTGTGATTTCCTGCAAAACTTTCGCTCTGGGAAACAAGGGTTCGGAGCGGAAAGGGGTTGTAGAGTTATAATCCTTTCTGGACAGTGCATCTGCCTTAAGGTTCACTCTTCCTGGTATAAAGGAGAAGACGATCTCATAGTGTGAAAAGAAATGTGCCCAGCGGGCCTGGCGGCTATTCCGAGTTTGTGAGTATTGCAGGGCTCGAAGATTGCTGTGATCGGTTCGTACTTCGATCGCATGTTTGGCTCCTAGTAGCAGGTGCCGCCACTCCTCAAAGGCTCTCTTCATCGCCAGTAGTTCTTTTTCGAGAACCGAATAATTGATTTCTGAAGGTGTGAGTGTCTTGGAGAGATAGGCCACGGGACATTCTTCTCCTTGTCCATTTTCTTGAAGTAGAACGGCCCCCACAGCATGGTGCGAAGCATCAGATTCTACAATGAATCTTTTGGTTTGGTCAGGGGTAAGGAGTATGGGTTCTGTGGTGAAGCGTTTCTTGAGTCTCTCAAAGGCTTGTTGAGCCTCTTCTGACCAATGGAATCTTGCATTCTTCTTAAGGAGTACCATCATAGGAAGGATTTTCTCGGAATAGTGGGAGATGAAGCGCCTATAAAAATTGGCAAATCCTAAGAATCTCTGCAGATCCTTTACACACAATGGAACTGGCCATTCCATGATAGCCGAGATCTTTTTGGGATCCATGGCGATTCCCTCGGCTGATAGGATGTATCCTAAATAAGCCACTTTATCCTTATGTTATTCACATTTTTCCAGCTTGCAAAAGAGATGGTTTTCCCCCAGTCTCTGCAGGACTTCTTTCACGTGCTGGATATGGTCCGTTATGGACCCTGAGAAGACCAATATGTCGTCTAAATAGACGATGACTGTATGCAGAAGAATATCCGAGAATATGTGGTCCATAAAACGCTGGAAAACAGCTGGGGCATTGGAAAGCCGAATGGCATCACCCTGTATTCGTAATGGCCCAGGGGGGTACGAAAGGCTGTTTTCCACTCGTCCCCCACGCGGATTCGGATAAGATGGTAAGCTCCGTGGAGGTCCAGTTTTGTAAAGATCTTAGCCCCCTTTACTGCCTCAAGAATTTCAGGTATCAAGGGCATCGGGTAACGATCAGGGGTCGTGATCTTGTTCAACCCCCGATAGTCAATACACGGTCGAAGTTCCGTTTAATCCTTCTTGGGGATGAAGAACGACGCCCCGGCTGGAGATGTGGATTCCTGAATAAGCCCATTGCGTAAGTTCTTTTGGAGATATTCTTTTAGGACTTCTCGTTCACGTGTAGACAATATATACATGCGTCCAAAAGGAATTGGAGCATCAGGATCAAGTTCTAAGGCGCAATTGTCTCTTCGATGAGGAGGTAATTCTGCGAATTCGGAATCGGAAAAACTGCTTGGAAATCTCGGTAGTCAGTGGGGATTTCCTGGATGTTATTTAACACCGAAGTGGTGCACTTGTTTTCTTGCACGGAGATTGTAGAACGGAAACCCAGTGCTCCATCAGAAAGGCAATGAGTCAAACAATGTTCTGACCTTAGAAAAATCGTGCCGGCCTTCCAATTGATATATGGATTATGGGCTCGAAGCCAGGGTAGCCCTAATATCAAGGGATAATGTGCTGTACGGATGACATCGAATACGATAGTCTCTTGATGGGAAGCGAACTTCATCTGAATAGGTCTTGCTGTTCTTTGATGGGACCGGAAACCAGTGGACTACTGTCCACTGATTCTACCGGGATCGCTATAGACTTGGTGGAGCATGGTAATCTTTCATCATCCTTCCAGTGGGTGTCTACAAAATTTCCGGCAGCTCCGCAATCAATCAAAGCAGGAACTAAGATGGAGTCTGAGACACCCCACTCTAGCATAACCTGTATTACTATCATAGGGAGATTGCGTATATCTGTGACTTGCGAAGGTAAAGGCATGGTTGAGGAACCTGTTATTGACTCCCTAGCCGCGGTTCCCCGTGCGGTTGGGAAGAAGTGTTTCCCTGCCTCGTGGTAGGGGTGATTGGGCAGTCTTGGACTACATGGTCCTTGGATCCGCAATACATACACAAGCCCTTTACTCTACGTCGGTTGCATTCTTCCGAGGTGAGTCTACCTCTGGTGATTCCTACCTGCATAGGTTTGTCCGTCTGGGCTTTCATTGGACTGGGAGGATGCGTAGTCAAGGGTTTCATAGAACGATTCCTGCGTCGTTCTCTGAGTCTTTCTTGTAGACGGTAATCCATCTGCATTACTATCATAATCATTTCTGTGAGGTTTGGAGGTCGAGAAACTCTGGACACCTCATCTTTCAGTTCCTCATTTAATCCTCTACGGAATAGTGTTATCAGCGCATCATCAGCCCAAGAGGTTCCAGCTGCTAACTGTTTAAAAGTGGTGATGTATGATAATAGATCTTGCGATCCTTGTTTAAAGTCCAACAATTGCTCTTGGGCAGAAACTGTGATCTCCTGTCTACTAAACATAGATCTAAGACTGTTCAAGAAGGCGGGATAAGAATCTAGTAGAGCGTTGTTTGTGACAACCAGTGGCGTCGCCCAGGCCAATGCTGGTCTAGTTAAGTGAGCTATCATGTGTCCCACCTTGTCTCGGTCACTCTGAAAGAATGCCGTTTTGAATGAAAACTGGACTGTGCATGCCTCAATAAAGGCCTTAATTTGTGGGGATTCCCATCATATAAAACCCCCGGAATCGGACCTGGAGGGAATTCGGAACAGCTAGGAACTCTTCCGACCTGTTCCCTCAAAAAGGCATGTTCATGTTTTAATGCCTGCACTTCCGCAGTCAAGGATTGGACTGCCGTAAATAACTGTTGTTGTTGGGCTGGGTCCATGGTACCCCAAAGAAGCTACCGTGGCCTTGAGGTGACCGTTCAGCGCCTGGGTATACCTAGTTTCCAAATGGTGTTGCTAACTGTAATACGTAAAGTTTCCGTAAATGATGTAAACAACTGAATGGTTACCTCAAGGGATCACCGATCACGCTTCTTCCTTATCTCTTCACTTCCTTGTCCCGAAAAAGGGTCCGACAGGGGGTGAATGCGAATGCCTCCCCGAGACCCTTCCTCCGCCTTCTGGTCAAGAATAGAGGAGGGGAAAGGCCTCAGGGAAACCCTCTGGGGAAGAAAACCCTGCGTCGACAGCCTCTGGATTGATGTCGTCTGGGCGGAGAAGATTCAGGTAACCGCAGGTCGAGAGCCGTCTAATGGGAAAGGAAGAAGAGTATGGTGAGTATGAGATGGGTAAGTAGAAGTTAGAGTATCAACAGCGGATGGCAAGGAATTACGTGAAAAAGGGGGTGTTGGCCTATCAAGCTGGATAGGAAGTTCCCTGGTAAGAACCTGATGGAATCAGACTTGAGGATGTATAAGGAAGTAAGATGTTATCAAACCCCAATAGAGCGGGCTGGACCGTGGGACTTGCGGCTCCTAAAGATTGTGATAACTTGGAAATGTAAATTTTAATTCTCTCTCTCTCTGGGGACTTTATGGAATGTCTGACTATTGTATCTAACGTACCGAACGTTAGGGGGAGTATCTCTTTAGCGGACTGTTCCCCGAGATCTGGCTCGTAGCGGGTGAGTGTAAGAGCGCCAGCTCGAGTCCCCTGAATCGGGAAGGAGTTGGGAAAGAAGGTCGAGCCTGAATGAGGGAAATGGGAGGACAGGGTTAGACAGAAGGAATACAAGGAGCGGACAGAATTAGCAACAAGAATCCTAGAAACGAACTCACGTAGCGTTGTTGTAGAAGAGTAGCAACGCGTCCGCGCGTTTCTGGCAGGAACAGATGTACTGAATCCTGAGCAGGAGGGCGGTCCTTCCTCGGCGCTGGGTTGTTCAATGTCTAGACCCACACCTTCCATAGCGGCGGCCACCTTGGTAGTGAAAATGGCCGAAATCCGTCTATGGGACCACCGATGCTACAATGACCAGGGTCTCCGGAGCGGCGTGACACAGGGACTTTTTGGTTCTCTAACCGTCTGGTCAGTCTCTGTTGCTTCCTGGATATAGGGGCCACCTCATCTTCCATTAATGCAGATTCAATTTCTTCGTTGGTAGAAAGAGCTTCAGTTACAGGAATTTCTCCAGAGCCTGCAAGCTCCGGATGGGGGATATCTTGCAGTATTCTGGGGTCTGGTAGACCCAAGTGGAGGACCGTGTTGACATGGATTCTGCCACAAAGTTTGAGTAGAATTTTTAAAGAGAATTGCATGGTGCCCATCGAAGCCTGGAGTTCAGCAATTGATGCTGCTTGGGTATGAGAGATATAATTTCCCCTAGTATCATCTACCGCAGCTGACCCTTCCAGGTCCATATACAGATTGGGTGAAGCCGAGAGGCATTCCCTTTCCGAGGTAGCTGGTGAAATATCGGGGAGGGGTGGTTGTGAGTCTCCAGATCTGGTGGGAAGAGTGCATCCAGTTGTTACTTGGTCTTGAGGCTCAGCAAATGATGCTGCCAAAGTATCAGCAGCACGTAAGACCTGAGCTTCAACTATCTGACCACCATTGATAGCTGAATTACCACCCCCTGGAAGAGGGGTCATGGATTTTTGGATGGACAGACAGAGATTAAGCAGCGAGTTATTGTCAATATCTTCGTAGAAACATCCAATGCCTGACTCCCATTGGGATTGGAATCATGGGGATCTCCTAGAGGTTCAGTAGCCAGTTTATTAATTTTAGGAATTACTTTTTGGAATAACGCAGGTATGGTGCCTTTATCAGGCTTCTCCCCCTCATGAACAGTCTTACTGTCTTTTGCAATGGTTGCGGGGTCTTCCTTTGTACTGTTACCCCTCCTTAAGCTATAGCGAGTTTTGGAGGTTTTGGGTTTCACCATTTTAAGAAAATTAAACGTTTAAAACTGACCAGGATCAAAGAAGGTATTATCACCTCCGCAGTCTCCTGATTGCAGTAAAATAAACACATACGTGTATTGGCTTACCCTTCAATGTTTCGTGATAAACGTTCAGCTCTGCAGCCAAACGCCAGGTTTGCATCAGTAGAGTGGGTCTTAAACAGCCCTTAGTTCCTCTAGGTTTATAATGGCTCACTCGCTATGAAACAGCTCTCAGGTCTCTTGGGGTTTTGCACGTTTCTCCTCTGCTGTATAGGACCAGATGTAGATTAGTTAAGTTGCCGTGCACCCCAGCACCAAACAGTCACAAAACAGTCTGCGTCCTTGACACCGTCGGGCTTAACGCTGCAAGTTAATGCCGGAGGAAGGTCACGTGATCTGTCACGTGGCCGCAACAAAGCCCGCCTCCTCCAGGAAGCGTGCGCAATTCAGCAAGAGCCCACACAGCTCGCAGTGCTGCAGCGATATGAAGCAGGCAAACAAACGTTCCACAGGCCACGCGGTCCTTCTGAGCTTAGCAAAACACCTTTTCCACGACTTTTTCACTGGCTACATTTTTGTTGGATACATTTTTACTGGATACCCAATGACGTAATTAACCCCCAGAAGATTGCTTAGAAAAAACATTGGCAGGCACTTTACATGCAAAGTTTGATGGTAAGGCGTGTATAAAAGCGAGCTCAAAGAGTTCCCATGACAAGGTGTTTTGGGCAGTGAGGGGCAGTGACTGAATGGGAATGGCAATAGGGATTAGCATGGGCAGTCAATGGGTGGGTAAATAACCAAACAACACCTACAAGCTTTGTGTCCCTCCTCAAATGCCATTTCTCCATAAAGACATGTGTAGAGGCCACGACCATAGGCCGTGGCCACTTAGTGGGTCCAAAACAAAGTAGGGGAATATGTACAGTTGACACAGCAAAAGGCTGTGGCAACTGGCCATAGCTAGTGCCCCAGTAGTGTTTTAAAATATACAGTGGGCAAGGCCGAATACCGTTCTCACTGGCCAGGACCGAAGGCCCTGGCTAGCGGGCCCAAAAGTGATGTGGCCACGGCCAAAGACTGCGGCCTCCTAGTGGGTCCAAAAGAAACATACTGGGAGAACATGTATAGTGGACAGGGCCGAAGGCCATGGCTAGTGGGCCTGAAAGACATGTATAGTGTCCACGGCCAAAGGCTGTGGCCACCTACTGGGTCCAAAAGAAACATATGGGGGGAACATGTACAGTGGACATGGCCGAAGGCCACGGCCACCGGTCATGGCTGAAGGCCAGGGCTAGTGTGGCCTGTAAAAAAAACTATAGTATAACAAAAAATGTGAAAGTCACTGCAACAAATGTAGTTACGATACAGTTAATTTGCACAGATTTTACACAACAAAACCCTTGAAATTCAATGCATGTGGTAAGTCATGACTAGCTTAACTCGGCCTGTTCCTGTTGCAAAGCCCATGAGCACATACATATTCTAAGAGAAGGGTTTCACGATGACATACAAAATGGCATTATGTGGGACATAGCATTTTGGGGGACATCAACAGGGGCATGCCGATTTAAGCTGGTCATGACTTCCCACATCAGCTGAATTTCAAGGGGTTTTGTTGCATTAAATCTCCACAGCTTAACTGCACCTTAACTAAGGTTTTTTCAGTGAAAAAAGAAATATATACACAAACACATACAATTAAATTGGGACATCAAACAGGCTGCGCACAGGAAAGAAGGTGTGCATGAACTACAAAGGGATGCAGGGTTAAAGCAAACAGGCTTGTCATGGGAGGGAGGGCTGCCAGCCAGCAGCCACCTGTTGTGTTGTTATGCTCTCTCATTTCCTCATTACTGGGACGAGCCCGAGCCCCTGGGGTTCGAATGAAGGCGTCTTGAGAAATCACAAAGGGCCCGGTGGGACCAGCAGCCTGGAAGTGATACTAAACGCCATTTAAGCTGGCCTTGAGCACTGCTTCTTGTGGGTGGAAATTACCTGTTGTTTATTATGTAGTGCTTGGTTTGGGATCGGTGTCCATTCTGTTTCTAAATGCTTCCAATTTCAGACGATAGGTGACACCCAGGACCCCGGGATTTTTTGTACCTGAGGTCCCCGCATTATGGGGGGCGGAGGGAGGGGGCCCAGACAGAAGTTAGCAGCTCTGGTTTAACCTTAAGGAACAACTCTGCCGCTGGACCATATGTTCTCTGCAGACACAGATTCATTCCGACATGTGAACTCCGATCAGAGGGACAAGTGGCAGTGATGTAATTTGGGGACTAACGTGCAATATTAAAACAGATCTCAGATTAGCACAACGATGAGGTTAATAAGGGGATTCAAAGTACAAATGAGGGCAAGTGTGTGAATATTTAAGAAAGCGTCGAAAACAACCACTAAAGCGTAATGGCTGGGAGTGAACAGACGTTTTCAAAGAGACATATTCCAAATGTGTCGAAAGCGCAGAATGCATCTTTGTAAACAGGGCAGATGGTCAAAGCACACAGCCACACACTGCAGGGCGCTCTGGGGAACGCTCTTCGCACAGGTGCGTCTTCTCTTTGAAGGCATGCCAAGGAGGAGCAGCTCCCTTGCCGTCGCCCGTCTGAAAGCAGACTCATGGGCGCTTCAGTGATGCCACCTGCCGTTGTTTTTCCTGGACATACCCTGCAAGGCCCCTAGGTTGCTAACCACGGGTGGACGTCAACCAAACACCCGGCGCTAAAAGTGGTCACCTGGTTTTTACCAGTCCAGAGTTTCAGAAATGTCACCCATTCCACCTCATTGCAGGCGACATTTTTCACAATATGTTTTGGCGGATGTATTTGGAATGAAAAAGACACAAGGTCTAAGACACATAGGCTAAATGTACAGGCAGAGTGAAGAACATTATTTTATCTGGACGGTATTATTTCTCTGTATGTATGACGTATATACCGCGCAATGGGCCTACATACTCGCGAATTTTATGTGTGTATAAATAGCTATATGTATATATAACCATGTAAAGTACAAATGAACGTGCGTGCGTGTTTTGGATGAATGCATGAGGTGAATGTAGGTAGTTGTGTGCAATATACATGTCAAACTTCTGTGCTATGAGTGTAGTTGAGGATGTGTCTGTAGCATGTTGCAGGTGGGTGTGTGCGTTTAGGAGTATATATGTGAAGATGTATGTACACCTATGTCCGTGTGCATGTGCAGCGTGTTCGTAGGTGCATGCATTGCATGTGTGTGTGTGTATTCACAGAGGCTCATCTACAATTACGGGCGAGTTATTTTGTGCGCATCTATGTACCCCCGCAGTATTTCGGTGTAGCCGCGACGCCCACATTTGCATGCACATGACATAATGCAGGTGTGCATTGGTGTGTTTACAAAATTCACATTGCTGCTGCACTCACCAGAAAATCGCGTTGGCACACAGGAAGGTGGCCAGGGTGCACAGGGGCCTGTGCCAGCCGGAGCTTGAGAGCCAGACGCTGCGCGTCCAGCGTTCACAAGCTGGTCCATCCTCCGCTTTCTGGTCCTCGGCCGTGCCCCCGCCAGGCTCCCCACCCCGGCCTGTGGCCGGCCCCTGCGCCTCCCCGTCGTCCTGCATAGCCGCCCGCTGCTGCCCCCAGGGCGTTCCCGCCCAGCTCAGCCCGCAGCCACGGCCTTTTCCACGGGCCCGTGACTCGCGCCCGCCGCTTGTCCGTCCCTGCGTCAGAGCCCGCCCTCGGGCTACCCCGCGCAGCTGAGATGCAAGGGAGGTGGCGGAGGTGGCGGCGGCGGGCGGGAGGGGCGCGCCTTGCTGACTCGCTGCCGGGAGTCACCGGGGCCCTGCTGCAGCTAGTGTCACAAAGGGAGGTCCAGGTACAGCGTCTAAGCAGTGCTCTCGGGAGCACCAGCTGTCAACAGCCCGAAAACGAACATAAGCTCATCGCAGTTGCAGTTTCGATTCGGAATTTTGTATTTCGTTTTTCCTTGAAATCAAATATTCATGCCCATAATTACTTCAATAAATCAAAAGCTATACAAAATACAAACAATTCACTTCAGAAAAGAAAGTAAATACAGTCGTCATGTTACAAGGATTGTATACCGCCCTCCGCTGCCATTTGCATAGTCTGCTTAAATGAATCCTGTTTATTCATGCCGAGTATTCATTGAGAAGAAAAAAAACAAGCATTGGCTAAGCCAACGTTGTTGGCTTTTGTGTAGGCATGGGGAAGTACTACACAACCATATGACTACAACAGCTGGAAAAGTGTGTGAGTACCGGAGCATATGGTAGCTGTGCATGGCAAATGCCTATAACCAAGGCAAAACTGGTTGTGTAGCCAATGCTTGCTTTTAACAGGACTTCAGATGTAAGGATACACATACTGCTCATAAATCAAGTGGCTGACGGCGCTCTTGGTTAAGAAATTTCTATTATACTAGTAGCATATTGATAGAGGGAATATAGCCATTAACTCTCAGAAGACTTTTTTGAAACAACACCATCTATAAAAGCAACACAAAAAAGTTCTTACTGCAATGTCATACGATGTGGCAGCAGAACAATCGACTCATGCACAGCACCACTTAGAGGCCATCACTCGAACCTCACATACAGATCAGAGCCACACAGCAATACATATGGGAATTTAAATGATCTGGAAAGCTTGCTTTTTGTTCCATGTGTAAGATATTATTGTCTTATAGGGCAGTGCTATTTGAAAAATAGCTTTGTCAACCCAACACTGGCAGCTCGCAAAGGACGCAGCAACCCACCACATAACCTTGGCAAGCCCTTAGAAGAACAAACTGCCCGATTTATGGAATAATCTGCCCATAAAAAGCATACATTTACCGATTCATGGAACACAATGCGTGTGGCTTACCTGAGACGTGCGCGGAATCGGCACAGGCTCAACACGTCACAGTGACACTGCGAACGCCTTGCGCAAGACACCCAGCAAAGGTGCATACCACCTAGCGCAGTTTAAACAACAAGCGTAAATGTGGGCGTTACGTGAGAAGTACCACAGTAAAATACTCGCAACGCCGACATGCGCGCTTACAACATGTATTCATGGAATCAAACAGGGCTCACTAGCGCGTGGGAAAAGACACGCTAATCCGGAAACACGTCTGCCAAGCGAAAGGTGGCGTAAGCATCATCACACACTAATTAAATGCATAAATAGACACGCAACACAAACGCGTGTATACAGCTACAATGAATGTGCCATTTCTCGCAGCAGTGATCGTGGGACACTGCAGGAGGAGGAGGATAGCCAGGGCACACATTTCTTTACCCAGGACCAGCCTTGTTGGGATCCCGGATGACCAGGTCAATGGCAGACATAGGTTTCCACCCCATATCATCCTAGACCTGGTCAGGGAGTGGGAAGATGACCTCACATCACCCACCCTGTGCTCTCAAGCACTGAGCCCCTCGGAAAAGGTGCTCAATGTACTGCATTTTTTTGCCGCTGGGTCATTTCAGCTGACAACTGCCATTGTGGGGGGCATTTCATAGGCCACACAGTCACGCTGCCAACACCGTGTTGGCAATCATGGCTGCATGCCCCTCAGTCCGCAGGCACATATACACGCCCAGAACACCTGCAGAAAGGCAGGCCATGGTCCGGGACTTTTACGGGGTGGCACACTTCCCTAAAGTGCTTGGTGCCATTGATTGCACACATGTGGCACTACGTCCACCTAAGGCCACTGAGCACATCTATCGGAATAGCAAGCACTGGCATTCCATCAACGTGCAAGTTGTATGTGATGGCAAGGGAATCATCACCTCTGTATATGCTAACTATCCAGGGTCGACCCACAATAGTTACATATACAAAATGCCACCCCTACACCGGGCCCTAGAAGCGGGGAGGCTTGGCAACACATGGCTGATTGTTGAGTACAAATGGCCCTGCAAATGAATGCATGTCTCACACACCTACATGATGACGCCAATACAGAACCCCACCACACCACCCTAGGTAAGATACGATGCAGCACATTCGGAGTGCTAAAGTCACGCTTCCACTCCCTTGACCACTCTGGTGGAGAGCTACTATATTCACCACCAGTAGTGTGCA
The DNA here is from genome assembly GCF_040938575.1 of Ambystoma mexicanum. Classification (NCBI taxonomy): domain Eukaryota; kingdom Metazoa; phylum Chordata; class Amphibia; order Caudata; family Ambystomatidae; genus Ambystoma; species Ambystoma mexicanum. The sequence goes on along the minus strand of NC_090933.1, from coordinate 50,425,815 downwards.
GGATCATTGTGGCAGCATGTGTTCTGCACAACGTTGCAACACGGCAGGGCATACCGGTGGACATGGTGGTGCCCCCACATCCCCAACCACATGCACGGCCACTGCGCATGGGAGGGGAGAAGGCATGTGGCGAGGCTGCCCGTATCCAGCTTGTGGCACAATTTTTCACCTAAAATACAACCCCTGCGGAGCGCACTGGCCTGGCACATTCCAGGTGGCAATCGATGATGACAAAGGGACAATCATCTGTCACAACCTTACCACCCTGAGAACCTGTCCTTGAAAGTACTACATCGTGTGCATCCTTTACAACTAAAACAAAACCAAACTTGTGTGCACAAAAGGCACACATGGAAGATGCAGTATGCCACCAACTTCATGGAAAAATACACATCCAAATGATGGTATGTCGCCTAAAGCCTCCCAAACCTCATGTCACCTGGTTGGCACGCCATGCCATGCAACGTCAATAGTGGCACATAAATGGCCAACGCGTAACAGTACTTTCAAAAAGCGCTGAACGCTAAACTGAACCAGTACTGAAATAATTCAATCTCACACATCAAAACAATCATGTACACAGGAACATCAATTGGCCATTATGACATGCCACAAACACAGGACAAAACAGTGAATACGACTGACAGTAAACAATCAGAATACCACAAGTGCCTCAATGTGCCCTAACTAACACATGGCACCCTTCAATTAGTAGTGTTGGCCTGCCAAATGTAAGGTGGTATGGAAGCGCACACATCAGGACGTGCAACAACAATGGAGAGGGGCAAGCAAATACATGAAGAAGCAACATGAACAAAGGATGTATCTCAATGTCAAAACAAAAACATGAATGCCAACCATGCACTGGACAAACAATCATGAATCCCACTATGGGTGTATACACAGGTCGGACTTGAGACTGCCCACAGATGAAACAGAACCCCAATGCCTCTGTGTAACTTTCACACGCTGCACTCCTTGCAAGCCCATGGAAAGGGGAAGCAGGAGTCGCATGTGTCTGGACCCTAATGCACAAACAAGGAGTGTACCAACACGAGACAAACCTGTATGGGCCCAGCCGGAACCTACAGTGGATGCCCTTGGATGCCACACAAAGCAACACACTGTCACATAAATGCACAATAGACAAAAAAAAAAAATGCCCATGGTGGACCGGGGGGAGGGGAGTACCACCTAGGAGGGTGGAGGTGCAAGGTGCACCTCAACACCCACATTTGTTGATGTTTTTAAAAAAAAAAACATCAGTTCGTGGCCCGCACGACCATCATGGATTGGGAGAGCTGGCGCTGCTGTCACCATCCTCTGGTGTAGCAATAGAAGGTGGCTCTGGTAAGGGAGGCAAACCACATGTAGCCTGGCCTGCTCCTGCATGGCAGCATCCATGCAGGACTGGGATGTGCTCATCTGTAACATGATGGCACGGAGGTCTGCATGCAACACCTCACGGGATACATGCAGCCCTGCTTGCAACAGCTGACGAGTTGCTCGCATTTCCTCAGAGATGGTACGTGTCAACTGTTGCATGTGCTCTTCTGCACGTCTACTGCGTGCTGCCTCGAGTGCAGTCATTGTAAGTCACAGTGACCTAGCCTCATCCAACAGGGCAGCCCTGCGGGCCTCATCCTCTGCCACCATGGCTGAACACAGAGACCACATTTCTGCCCTTCGGCACCTGTTGCTGGCCTCCATGTGGAGCCTATGTGAGCGCCATTGGGACCGCAATGCCTGCAGCCAGAGATCAATCTGTCTCTCAGGGAGGAAAATGGAATTGGCCACCCGATCTGTACACTGAGCCAACATCTCATATGCAGCCCCCTGCTGTTGTGCAACAGAATACATGGACTGCTCCCACACATTATCGCCTGTTGGCACACGGCCACCACATTGGCGGGCACCACGCATGCTTGGCCGAGGAAACCTGGACCTTGATGTGCTAGTGCTGTCTGTGGTAGCAGGACTGCATCCCTCCCTTGAGAAGCTGTCCCAGGAGCCAATACTGTGGAGTGTGGCCTTGCACCAGGAACCACCACAGACCGATGTTCCAGCACTGACTGGCCTTGTGAGAGCTCTTCCCCACTACAGCTGTTTGAGATAGGATAGCACCCACAGTTGAATCACTCACCTGCGACAGTTCCAAGGAATCCATGTCTGATTCGCCACCAGAGCCATACGCTTCCGCAGAGGCAGAGTAAGTAATGCCCAGGATGGACTGTAGCACCAGTGGATCTTCCTGGGCGACTGTCATGCATGGCAGATCTGGACCTGTTACTCACTCTTCGAAAAGGATCTGGTTATGCCCATAGAACTGCAAAACCCTTCTATTCGAGATGGAGGCTGTTTGATACCTTGCCAGGAAAACGATATTTGCATTATACACATCGTTAGGATCACGTGATTAGGAATTGTCACGTCTTTTCCACCGTATGTTCATAAGTAGCGTTGGGACGTTGCTCGCTGTTTCTGATTGAACAAACATGGAGTCTTGTAGCTGAAACTTTGTTCTGCGTCCCAGCAACTCTTCAGCAACTTCCTCTCTGCGTGTTTATTCCACGCGCAAACTCTTGTAGCCGCTTTCAAGAAGAAACGGGCGGCTTTCCTTGTCCGTGTGTATTATTCTACACGCTACTTTCTGTTGCAGTTTCCAAGAAGACCAACGTCTGGCTTGCAAACTCTGGCAGTCCCGGCCGCGTGTACCTTGGCGGCGTGTAAATACACATGCGGTTTCCTGAACTCTTAACGTGTGGCTTTCCCAGCTGCATGTACGTTTGTCACGTGTAATTTCACACGCGGGTTCCTGAACTCTGAAGGTGCGGCTTTCCCGGCTGCGTGCAAGTTTGTTGCGTGTAAAACCACACGCAGTTGTCGGAACTCTTAACGTTCGGCTTTCCTGGCTGCGTGTAAGTTTGTTGCATGTATAATCAGGCAAGGCAAGCTTGTACTGGTCTTCCCTTCTCACTGGTACTGTCCAGTAACCATTGGTCAGGTCATTGGCGGTATACACCCTTGACCCTTGAATCTGGGCTAGTCATTGATCGATGTAGGGAAGGGGCCATCTTGACATGTGGACCCGTTTATTTAACTCCCTAAGGTCTGTGCAAAGTCTCCATTGGCCATTGTGTTTGAGTATCCCCAGTACCGGGTTATTAAAGGTACTGTGGACTGGATGAATTATCCCACGGGATTCTAGGTTTTTTATAATCTACGTTGAGTGACTCCATAGACGCGAGAGGCAACCAATATTGCTTCACAAATATGGGAGCCATCTCAGGGTCCATTGGTATGGAGGTTCAATGTATCTCTGTGTGACCACAGTCGTACGAGTCCACGGCAAAGATCTCCTGAAAATCAGATTTCAGCTTCTGCTTTTGCTCCTCGGTCTCACGGGCATCAGCGAGGTTGATTCTTTCCTCAACCATCTGCTTAAAGCCTGGAAATACCTCGAGTTTTGCAATGTCAGCTGTATCCTCCAGTTGAGTGGAGAGATCTCTTGTTATGGTGTTGGTCTGGTCATGAGGTTTCAAGGAGGGGAGGAAGTCACTGTTGACTTGAAATACCACCTCATCCTTCCTGATGTTGCAGGTTACCTCTTCCCCACCGTAAGGGCAGGAGGAGTACACCAAGAAATTCCCCCCTTGCCAGGTGAAAATCTTTTCCAGAGAGATATTGCGTCACAATTGTAACAGTCATTTGGAATTGGTCCCATGATCTCATTACCTAAGTCAAAAGAATAATGTTGGGCATTAACCGCCATTCCAATAAAGGTGTCCACACCCAGAGTGATACATCTAGGGTCGCTGTTATCCACCAATATTCAAATGGTGTCATGTTCTAGGTCAACTAGTGGTGTCGGATGTAAATACAAACCTTGCTGTTGGAGGTGATAATTCAAATTAATATAAGCGTCCTTTTGAGGTTCTGTCCTCGCTTAATTTTTAGGGGAATTGTGAATTGTCGTACCTCTCCTGGGATGGTGACCTCTTCTCCCGTTTGAACTTCAACTGCATACGGCAGCAATTGAGCTGACCGAAATGGTTTCTCAGTTTTGCCAAACCCATAGGGATACCCCCAGGTCGGGACCAGGCTTTGTAACGAATTAGGTCCAACTTAATTGCAAATCAATTGAGAATGTCACTGCCTAAGTAAAAGGCGGAGGGGACATCTTTCACAACCCAACAATTATGTCCTATGCTTTTGCCGCCAATGGAAATTTTTAGCATGCACCTGCTAAGCGGGTGATGTTTGGAACTTGAGTTTCCAGGCCCATTTCCCACTTACCAAGCAACTTAAATGTGGGAATGGTCTGATCTTTTGGAGGTTTCCTGAATAATGTTTCACTGTTTACGCTTTTTCCATTATTCAGGCATACTCTGGCGAGGACAGGCTCCCCCCTCATTTAGCTGAATGTGGAAAAACAGCTGCTCAGCCTTTTTATGGATGTCGGTCAAGCTTCGAGCTGGTTTTTCATCATCTTTTGTCATGGGATTTGGATTTTCCTCAGATTGTGGATCGGTATAACATTTCAGAGTATTCCCTTCCAGTGTGGAATGCCACTTTAAACTCGGAGGAAGTGTAATTTTCAAAAATGTAGGTAGTTTTCCATCATCAGTTTGATCTCCTACCGAGATGACAGTGATGTCTGGGACTTGATTGTTCCTAAAGTGAAACTCTATTTGGCCAGAACTTTGTTCAATAATGTGGCATGTGCCATTTAAACTCAAATAATTGGTACTTTGTTTTCATTTGATTGGCTGATTAGTCTGAGTCCAGAGGACCTTGTTCATGCAGTCAATCAGGGGTGATAACCTCTTGAGGAGGTCATTCCCCAGTAGACAAGGTGTGCCTTCTGGAGTGACGACTATCACCGAGCGTTTCACCCTATGTCACCCAATTTTGATCTCCAGATTTGCAGTCCCTTTGTGTCATGCCTGCTGGTTCACGGGGTCTCCCACAAGCAGAGCGTTTACCATCTGCTTTCAGAACAGCTGCCAGACCATTCTATATGCAGTGGCAAATGTCAAGCAGGTTGCCTTGGCTACGTTGTGGTTCTTGAAGATGCCAGTCAACTATGGTTTCCACACTTCCACAGCGTCACGTGACAATGTAGCGTCTCGCTCTAGTGCCATGACCTGCTTCAACTCTATTTAAGTCATTTCAGTATAAGAGTCGAGTGCATCTGATTGTGGTTTATAACTACTGAACTCCGGTTGTTGTTAACCGCTTCTTAGTGATTCCTGGAGTTCTTCTTTCATAACGACCAGGCAACGTTCTACATTGGCCTGTATTCGTGTTTGCTACCGGCTACTAACGACTCGGCTTACGACACAGACTTCTTCTGGCTCCATCCATGTTCCAGGTCTGCTACAGGCTCCTGACGACTCAGCTTTGTATAATGGATTGGCACGGTATTACCCGCATAATGCGGTTCCTTTGATATAACGGAGTCAAGGCTACGCCTCTTTTTCATACCTGGTTTCCGACCCGGGGTTCCTTTTTGATCATTCCTTTGCTTCAGAACCCCTGGGGCTCTCATGTTACTCTGAATACACAAACCATTTGCTTTCGCTTCAAATAAGGCACATTCTACATTGTGCACAGATTCAAAGCAAGGCATTTTTCACACATAATAAGACTAAGATCCAAATTGTACTTTCACACCCAATCATCCTCTTCTGCTCCATTTACTTACTCAGTGCACTGGACTGTGTGGATGCTCTGCTGTTTATGTGCACCACCCCGGCTCTAGAAGCGGCCCTCGTGCCGTCTGGGTTAGAAACCCATACTAACCTTGCCTTCCTTTCTTGCTACGTTTTTCTACTACTACCTTACCCGGAACAAGTATATTGAATTATCAGCTGATTCTCTCTACGGTAAGAGATATCAACAGGGGGGTAATTCATGGAGAAGAGAAAGGGGGTAGGGAATTGTTTTCAAGCTTTTGTTTACTCCTCTTCTTGCTTTCCTAGGGGAAGTCAAGGAGGAGACATATTGCACCTCGGAAGGTCTCATCCCTACTAGCAAGCCGGTGTGCTTCCTGTCCTGTGGAACCTCGCCCTTTCAAGTGATTTACTCCTCTAACTTTATTTGCTTAACAGCTGGTGCGGTACATCATTGGGAAGGTCTCTTGACATGTGAGTTGCAGATATTTCCAAATTTTCCGATCTGAGTCACCACAGCCCAACAGGACGATTTCCCAGATGGTTTTGTCCTTGGCTTTGGTAAGTCATTCTTGTTCCAATTGGGTTACTGCAAAGTTAGTGACAAATTGTGACAGAATCAGGAGCCAAAAGATTTAACAGAAATGGAAATCACAGAGACCTTAGCACAGTTAATGCAGTTGGTCACCGACTTGAGGAATGACATGACTATGGCACATGACTCAATGCATCACAGCATAGATGTCTTGCAGGATGCAGTGCAAACGTCATCTCAGAGTGACACCTTTTCCAGTGCTACTGCAACTGTTTCTGGGTTCCCGCTTCCCAGAAAAGACCCCGTACCCGTACTCATGTCTTTCCAGTTCCCTTTGGCACCTCCTGAGCAGGTTAATGGTGACCCTAAGGCATATACAACCTTTGTAAATCAGTGTAGGCTCCATTTTCTCTATCGTCCTGTGTATTTCCCTGATTCAACTACTAATGCAGCTTTTGTGTTGTCTTTTCTTGGGGGAATGGCGGCTGCTTGGGCCAATCCACTGCTCGAGACTAACAGCTACCTTCTTTATGATTGTGACGCTCTCCTTACAGCCATGAGTAAGGTTTTCGACATGAGCTACAAGACGCAAGCAACAGACATGCAGCTACTCAACCTGCAGCAGGGTAACCTTTCCCTATTGTCATATGTGGCCAGATTCAATCAGCTGGCAGCTGAAACGGACTGGCCTGAAGACAAGAAGGCAGCCATGTTCTATAAAGAGCTGTCTGAGGAATTAAAAGAAACCCTTGCCACTGTACCTATTGTCCCCACTGTGTTCGCAGAGCTTGTAGATTTAATCCTTCTAATCGATGCTCACAGGACAGAAAGAAAGGTAGAAAAGAAAGGACAATCGCTGCCTCTTTTGCATATTGACAATCCTGTTTCTACGCCTTCTGACCCAGAATCGATGCAGATCAGGGCGGTTCGTGGGCAACTGTTTACCGCCGAGAGGGAAAATCACAGAAAAAAATGATCTATATGTGTACTGTGGCTCCGCCAACCATCTCTTGAATACCTGTCCAAAAAAACCTCCAAGAAACCTGGGAAACACCAGGGCCCAGTAATAGTAGGGGTCCCTTTGCTGGGCTTGAGTTCAGACTCCAGTTTATCATTATCACATGCACCTGTTGTGCTTCCGGTGTCCCTGGTATTGGATACCAGAACAATCCGAGCCAATGCTGTTATTGATTCAGGAGCAACCAATAACTACATGGATGTCCAATATGCCAAGGCTTCCGGTATTCCTGTAACAATTAAGGTAATTATGGAATCTGTGAACGCAGTTGACGGCACAGCTTTGTCTTCAGGTATGGTAACTGAACAAACTATTCCTATGCAAATGTGTACTGAAGAGGGACATATTGAAGAGGTGACTTTTGATATCATTGCCCCTCCTCAGTTCAAAGTCATACTCGGACGACTTGGTTGTCATTACATTGTCATTAGTTTCCTTCATCATATTGCAATGATCACTGTTTTCAGTCCTGTGGGGCTGTACGGGGTTCTCCTTGTCTAGCGTTCATTGATCTAGCCCCATCCATTGGGTCTGTTTCAACAGAACCAAATCCTGTACCTTCAGAATATGCTGCTTTCTCTGATGTGTTTGACAAGGGCATGGTCGAACAGTTACCACCTCACAGGCCATATGACTGGCCCATTGAGCTCATTCCAGGGTCTAAGGTCGCTACTGGTTGGGTTTATTCTTTGAACCATCAGGAGGACCTAGTCCTCAAGAACTACATTGACAAGGCTCTACAGCTGGGATTCATATGCCTGTCACATTCACAGCAGTTTCGCCAGTGTTCTTTGTCTGAAAAAAAGAAAGGGGACTTGAGACCATGTATTGATTACAGGGCTCTCAATGCAATCATCATTAAAAACCAGTATCCTCAGCCTTTGATATCGATGCTCCTTGACCAGTTTGGTTTGTCTGTGGTATTTACCAAATTAAACTTACGGGGAGCATAAATCTTGTCCGTATCAGAGAGGGCGACGAATGGAAGACTGCCTTCAAGACGCAATATGGGCTCTTTGAGTATCTTCTAATGCCATTTGGCTTATGTAACGCCCCTGCAACTTTCCAGTTCTTCATGAACGATATCTTAAGCAACATTTTGGATCAATATATAGTCATTTATCTGGGTGACATTTTGATTTACTCACCATCATACCAGGAACACGTAAAACACGTGTCTTCAGTCCTGCAGCAATTGCGTGAACATCATTTATACGTGTCTTTAACACCACTGAGGTCGAGTTCCTGGGTTATGTTATTACCAATCACGGGGTTCGGATGAATCGCTCGAATGTAAAAGCTATATTGAATTGGCCGACACCGGTTTCGACTAAAGCACTCCAGTCATTTCTCGGTTTCGCCAATTTCTACCGCGGATTCATTCGTTCTTTCTCTTCTGTGGGTTCACCTCTCACTTCTTTGACCAGCTCTAAGGTTCCTTTTGCTTGGAATGCAGCCGCACAGTCGGCTTTTGAGTTCCTCAAGAAGGCTTTCACAACAGCACCGGTTTTACAACACCCGGACCCTGAGCTCCCATTCATTGTAGAGGCAGACGCCTCTAGTATCGCTGTGGGTGCCATCCTTTCCCAGGAATGTCCCGAAAATGGTGTGGTTCACCCGGTGGCGTTTTTCTCACAGAAATTGGCACCTTACGAGTAAAACTATACTGTCACGGAGAGGGATTTGGCAGTAAAAGATGCCTTTATGGAAAGGTGATACCACCTCCTGGGGCCTAAACATCCCATTACTGTGTTTTCTGATAATCGCAACCTGCAGGTGTTTAAGACGATGAAGTGTTTAACAGCACTACCGGTGGCATGCCTTTTTCACACAATTTGACTTCCATATCACTTATCGACCTGCCCATCAGATCGCCATGGCTGATGTACTGTCTCGCCTTGACGATGGTGCAGTTTCTTTTCATTCTGAACAACTCAAGCTGCTTGCAGATCATGTGATTTGCAGTTGTACAGTGCAACCACAGTTGAAAAGATTACTGCAGTACTGGGTGGCGCAGAAACCCAGGGAAGTACATGAATTTAACCTAAACATTCATAACGTTATTCCATTCATCCAGGGGAGGATGTACCTGCCCACTGAAGAAACCCGCATCAAAGTATTGCAGTGGGGCCATGACTCATTGGTAGCGGCTCACCCGAGCACGAAGACGACTTTGGAACTCCTCTGCATATGGTGCTGGTGGCCATCCATGCGACGAGATGTGCTGGATTACGTTTCAATCGTGCTCTGTGTGTGCACAATGTAAGTCGACGCCTGGTAAATCTGTGGGTCCGTTACGTCCTCTCCCTGTGCCTCACAAACCGTGGCGCATGGTGTCCATGGATTTTATTGTCGAACTTCCTACGGTTCAGGGTTTCAACACCATTTGGGTTATTGTAGACTACTTTACCAAGGTTGCTTGGTTTGTTCCATGCACCGGAGTACCGACAGCTCCTGTACTTGCAGATCTTTTCATGTGACAGGTCTTTCGCTTCTTTGGTCTGCCGTCCATCATCATCGCTGACAGGGGCTCCCAATTCACCTCTCACTTCTGGAAGGCGTTAAGTGCTGCATTTCTTATCAATTATAGGTTTTCCAGTTCTTATAATCCACATACCGATGACCAGACTGAGCATACTAATAGCACGTTAGAACAATATCTCTGGTGCTTGTGTTTGCAATACCAGTCATCGTGGTTATCTGTGTTGCTTTCTGCTGAATTTGCGTACAACAATTCATTACATTCTTTCATTGGTGTCAGTATTTTGCCTTGTACGGCCAGCATCCTAGGTCCGTTCCTTTGGATCCATCATTGTTCCTGAACAATCTGACTTCTTTCTGTGTGGGCCCGTGATCTTACTGGTAACATGGTTACTTTTATGTAACGGAGTCAAGGCTACGCCTCTTTTTCATACCTCGTTTCCAACCCGGGGTTCCTTTTTGATCATTCCTTTGCCTCGGAACTCCCGGGACTCTTGTAGTACTTTGAATACACAAACCATTTGCTTTCGCTTCAAGTAAGGGACATTCTACATTGTGCACAGATTCAAAGCAAGGCATTTTTCACACATAATAAGACTAGGATATTTTATTTATTTATTTGCATTTATAAAGCACAGCAGCGGCCCTGGGGCATCGTGGCGCTGTTACAGAGAATTCAACTTGACGAAACAAACATGTGTAACAATGAGCAGGCAGGCAGTACTACCTGTACTTGTACATGAGGTTACAGTTGAACAGACGTAGTTACACATATTGGTTTGGATCTAACAGAATAGTGAGGTTTTAAGCATTTTGCAGAATACATTGTAGGATCTCCCATTTCTTACATTGTACTTTCACACCCAATCAACCTCTTCTGCTTCATTTACTTACTCAGTGCACTGGTTTGTGTGGACGCTCTACTGTTTACGTGCACCACCCCGGCTCTAGAAGTGACCCTCGTGCCCTCCGGGTTAGAATCCTGTCATGACCCTTGCCCCTGGCCCTCACTGGCTAGTCAGCCTTCCAGTTAGGGCCAGGTCAAAGGCCTTAAAACCTCATCCAAGACTCTCTTGAAGTCAGTCCTGGCGCCTTTGGCGCCAGGCTCATAAACATCATGAAGACCAACATTAGAATGGGACTATTTACTTGGGACTATTTAACTTGGGGGGGTTCAGGCAACATGGAGGCACACACATAGCTCAGTTACAAGGAACTGAGCTATGCGGTCTAGTCTTTTGGGTGTGGCAGGCCTGGGACTATTTTATCTGGACTACTATACCTGAGACTATTTAAACCACACCCAAACAGCAGAACATGCTTTGCGTTATTCTGCTGTGGGCAGCGCCACGCTCACCGTGTCCAGTTCTTTGTTACCAGTTTACCTGAAACCAAGGACCTGCAGAGAGAGAAAGAACACTACGAAACTTACCTGGAACAGTATCCTGTCTTCAATCCATCGCTGACTTCAGTTCCACTCACCTGAAGGTACGAACTCCATCATCCGGCACCGTATGCATCCTGGAATACCATAACCTGGAAAGAGGAGAAAGAAAGCATTAGTAAGCGTTTACTCACGTTTCCTCCCGAATGAAGAAATCCACACAATTCTTACCTGGGTAGTCATCTCCTGGTCAGTATCATTGCTGGAAACTTACGGCACTCAGCGAGGAACATCGCAACCTGCAAGGAGTGTCATGAACCGTCGTCTACGTTCTTTCTGGACCTCCTGGTACCTGACTCGCAGGGGATTGCATGCAGTTATCCTTCCAACATGGCTGCCCGGAACAGAATACTCAAGATCGGTCTATGCGTTCCACGCTGCTCATCCTACAAAAGGGACACGCCCCGCGGCTCTGCACGTCTCAACGCTACCGCTACCTGTAGTCAGACGTGCTTAGCCGGAGTTCGATCGGGGCTCTCGCTTGATTCCTTGTTCCCAGTCCCTTGAATTCCATCCTGTTCCCTTTCCTCCCCAATCTCCTGGAAAACCTTCCGCGCTCGATTCACAGTCTTCCGTGCCTCCGAGCGTACCTTAATTACTTCCTGGAATTACCCTGGACTTGTAGAACGCTCCTGGAAACTGAACCGCTACTCTCACGCCGGAAGCCGAAGACCGGCGTTCGGGACTATACAAATCCCAGACCGTAAAGAAGAAGAAATCCAGAAGGTCGCAATTACACAACAGAAACAGGTGAGAAGGGGAGAGACTTGTGACAAGGAGAGAAAAGACACAGGTTAGCAATATAAAAGGCGAAACAGAGCCGCGCATCGCGCATTACTCAGCGGACAGCATCGCGCACACCGCGCTTTCGCCTACCGGCCCATGCTCATCTTCAAACTGCATGACGACACCAAAATACCTTTCCATACATAAAAGGAAAGAAGAAAGACATTATTATTCGAACTAAACGGAACATAAGAAATGCATATAAAGGCTGTAAAGTAGCAAACCTATGGAGCCGCAGCAGGCCTGCATTCCCACAGGGGGGCTTGCACTAGTGAAGTAACTTGCTCACTGCTCACCCACACATCTACGCGCCCCTGCCACGAGGAGCAAGATGGAGAATCCACCTTTTACAATATTAAGGTGAGGAGAAGGCCCAAGGGGGAGGAAGGAGTTGAGGCCAAGGGAGGTGGGAAAACAAAGACAATTTGGTATTGAATCCAGTTATCCTATATTGCAGACCCATCTTTAACCAGAGGCATTACCAAGGGACCGGGAGAGGGTTTGAGAGTGCAAATCATCCAACCAGGGCTGGGTGGCGTCCCCATGGATACCAGGTGAGCGTAACAGAACGCAAAGCCTCAATAATATTATCCACCTGGGCGCCATGGAGACTTCCGAGACTGACCAGTTAGTTCAGTTGTTGGGACAATTACGCGCTCAAGTACATTCAGCCAGGCAAGAAACCAACGCTGTTAGGAGGGATTTGATTGTTACTAAGGATCGTACGGATGAAATAAGTAGACAATTGCTCCAATCACAGGCAGGACAGACCCCATTGCCTGGTAACATTCCGCCAGCACCTGTACCAACTTCTTCCACCAATCCAGTACAAATAACCCTTCCTGGGGCAGTTCCTTTAGCTCCACCTGAACGATTTACAGCAGACCCCAAGAAGTACGCAACATTCATGAACCTGTGTCGTCTTCATTTCCTTTTCAGACCTGGGGCTTTTCCTAATGACCAAGCGTGGGTTGCTTTTGTCTTGTCATATTTGGGTGGCAGTGCTGCGGATTGGTCGGTACCATTGGTAAGTCAGGATAACCCGTTGTTACATGACTTTGGGGGTTTCCAGATAGAAATGGAAAAACTCTTTCTCGTCATACCCAAGGCCAAGCATTAGACAACAAACTTTTGTCACTCCATCAAGGAAGTCAAGACTTGCTTACATATATAGCAACATTTAACAGACTAGTCGATGAAGCTGGGTGGCCTGAGGAAAAAAGGGCCACACTATTTCATCAGGGTCTACGAGGGGAACTAAAGGATGTCCTTGCTCAAGTGGTTAACCCACCTAAAGACTGTGGAGAATTCATCAACCTTGTGGAGCAATTAGTTCACAGATTACAAGACCGAAAATCAGACCGGATAAGGTTAGACACTTGAGCTGTGTATGTCCGGTCAAAGGATAATGCTCCATGTACATTGGAAAACACGGTAGAACCCATGCAAATCGGAGGTGCACGGCCCCCTTTAACTAAAACTGAAAGAGACAAGAGAAGGCAACAGCAATTATGCTTATATTGCGGAAGATCAGGCCACTTCCTCAAAGAATGTCCAGTGAAACCACCAAGGAGAACTGTTGGAGCCACAGAGAAGGAAGATAATAACAAGGAGTCAGAAAACTACCAAGCCCAGCAAGTGTAGAGGTCCACTTGTCGAGCGAGAAGGATGAGCCACAGACCTCACACTTTGCATTACCAGTAATTTTGATCAATCACCAACAACCGTCTCGGATGCATGCTGTCGAAGCATACATAGACAGTGGAGCAGTTGGGAATTATGTAGACCAAGATCTGGCAGCAGAGATGGGGCTTCCCTTATGCTCCAAGTCGACTACTGAAAAAGTTACTACTGTTGATGGGACAGAAATAGCTTCCGGACCAGTAACCCAATGTACAGCAGCACTAACCCTACTGTTCCTGGATGGACACCGAGAATCTATTGCATTCGATCTCATCAAAGCTCCTCAGTTTCGACTAATCTTAGGGATGCCATGGTTGGTAGCTCACAACCCTCTAATAGATTGGCGTCCCAAGAAGTTTGTCTTTTCCGATGATTGTGTTTGCACCTGTTATTACCAAGAAAAGGGGAAAACAGACTTATGTACATCTGCTACTCCCAGTACGGCGGCAATTGTACTAGGTGTGACTAGTACTCTACCAAATGAATACCAAGATTTTCAAGACGTGTTCCTGAAAGAACAAGCCAATGCTCTACCACCGCACAGGCCCTACGATTGTCAGATCGACCTCATCCCTGGTGCGCAAATTCCTTGTGGTCAAATCTATGCACTTACTGAACCAGAAAACCTCCATTTGAAATCTTATCTTGATCAGTACCTGGCAAATGGATTTATCTGCCCATTTAAATCACCGCAGCCAGTCCCTTATTCTTCGTATCAAAGAAGGAAGGAGATTTGAGGACTTGCATCAACTATCATGCATTATACCATATCACAGATAAAAAAAACGTTATCCACTGCCCCTTATTCCCGAATTATTGGATCGAATCAAAGTCACCCAAATCTATACCAAACTGGACCTTAGAGGGGCGTACCATCTTGTTCGAGTTAAGAAAGGAGACGAATGGAAAACCACCTTTCGTACCAAATACGACTTATATGAATACCAGGTAATGCCTTTTGGACTTTGCAACGCTCCTGCTGCATTCCAGTACTTTATGAATGATGTTTTGCAGGAGTTAATCGACGTTTGCGCCCTTATTTACATTGATGACATCTTAGTGTATTCTGCTACAAAAGAAGACCATGTCAGGCATGTCGGCTCCATCCTTACTAAACTCTGCCAACATAAACTGTATACTAAACTTGAAAACTGCTCTTTTCATGTCACCGAAGTGGAGTTCCTCAGTTTTATCCTCACACCAAAAGGTATCAGAATGGATTGGCACAAGGTAGATGCCATTCTTAACTGGCCATCACCAACTTCATTTAAAGGAATCCAGAGTATGTTGGGCTTTGCAAACTTTTACCGCAGATTCATCCCAGATTTTTCCCAAATAGTGCATCCAATTACATCACTATTGAGAAAAAACAATAAAAAGTTCCATTGGACCGAAGAAGCAGAGAAGGCCTTTGAAGAACTTAAGAAAAAATTCACTTCTGCTCCAGTTCTATGGCATCCTCGCCCAGACCTCCCTTATATAGTTGAAACAGATGCCTCTAACATGGCTATGGGAGCTGTTCTCTCACAAAGGGACCCAGGAACTGGCCAGTTACATCCCGTAGCCTTCTGGTCACGAAAATTCTCACCTCCCGAACTCAACTATGCTATCACAGACAAAGAACTCTTGGCTATAAAATCAGCTTTCAATGCATGGTGACACTATCTCCTTGGTGCTAGACATACTGTCATGGTCATAACTGATCATCGAAACCTGCAATACCTAAAAACAGCAAAGGTTCAATCCTCCCGTCAACTGCGGTGGGCTCTTTTCTTCGCTGAATATGACTATGTGATCACCTACCGGCCAGGAGTCTGAAGCAGAAAGGCTGACGCCTTGTCCCTCGTGGGTGTTGATGAAAAGGTATACATAACTCCAGATCCAGTAGCTATCATTCCAGAAGAAAAACTCCTGTGTCTTATAACAATGTTGACACAGGGTGAACTCCAAAACAAGATCCAACTCTTAATGGATCCCACTTTCTCACAAGAGTGGTGTGCTCAAGGAGAACATTACACCATTAAAGACCAGTTAGCATATTTTAGGAACCGTCTATACTTGCCAAGTAAAGATTTACAAGAGCAGGTTATTTCGGGTTATCACGACTCCCTGATTGAAGGTCATCCTGGAATTGCCAAAACTCTAGCTAAAGTAAAACAAAACTATTGGTGGCCCACATGGCGTAAAGACATCATGCAATTTATTCAATCTTGCGGTGTGTGTGCATAAAACAAGTCCCAAAAGAAGAAACCAGCTAGTCTTCTCCAACAGTTGGAAATTCCTCCCGCACCATGGCACACACTGTCCCTTGATTTCATTGCATCTCTACCTCCCAGTCAAGAATTCAACACCATCTTAGTAGTCGTAGACTTGTTCTCTAAAATGGCACACACTATTCCTTTTAAGGGTCTTCCAAATACATCCACTTTCGCAAAGGTATTCTTAGAGGAAATCGTACGGCTACATGGCTTTCCATCGGTCTTGATCTCAGATCGAGGTAGTCAGTTCGTATCCAACTTCTAGAGGAAATGCTGTTCAATGGCACAAATTGACATTCGACTGTCCACAAGTCACCATCCTCAAACAGATGGCCAAACAGAAAGAACAAACCAAACCCTCGAGCAATACTTACGTTGCATGTTACATCAAGTGGAAAGAAATTGGAAGGACTTGTTATGGATAGCTGAATATGCCTATAATAATTGATTACACACCAGCACTGGACAAACCCCTTTCTACACTATATATGGTAGACATCCACGTACTTCAGAATTGGATCTCCCAACCCCTTTGGAAATGCCATTGGTTAAAACCCTACATACGACTATTTCCCAGGCCTTCAAAGAAGCAGCAGAACATTTACTCCAAGCCAAGAACAGACAAAAGAAATTTGCTGACCAACATCGTAGTAAAGCCCCCGACTATCAAATTGGAGACAAGGTCTGGTTAGCATCAAAATATGTGCCCATAAAAGGGACTCGGACCTTTTGTCACCAATATCTGGGACCTCATTCTATTGAATCCATAACAAATCCAGTGGCAGTTAAATTAGCCCTACCTGTCACGCCCCTTGGGAAGCGCTGGTGCCTGTGGTGCCATTGGGTCCATAGGTATGCAGCGTCCATTTTTACACCTAAGATGGCAGCCACTGCTGTCTGTTGCAGTCTAGCTGCTCTGTTCCCAAACGGCAACTCGACTCCGCCCTCTCGGCCAAGCACGGCATATCTGTCTCTTTCTACAACAAGCAGGCGCGTTGCTATTCCTTCAAACAAATGCTATGTACGTTCGGACCTAGGCTTTGTCTATCTGTCCCTATTACGACATTGTGTGTATTTACCTTCTACTTTCTGTTTCCAGTATCAGCGCTCATTACTCCCCAGCCATAAAACCGCAACCGGAGTATTCCCACAAACAGTACGAACTCTCACGTTCTCAAGGGAAACTTCCGGGTTGCCTCGGTACTTCAAACTAATTCATCCCTCGGTCACATCCGAGGTACGAAGGCAGGGCCGGCTCTTTCTTTTTTCCCTCATACGGTGAGAATTGTCCTAACATTGTTCCCTTCCCTCTCTCACCCAATCTTATATTTCTGCCACTCTCGACAAACAGCGCACTACCTATTTGAACCACTGTTCAGCGGCCAGTCCGTTCCTTATCACAGGTACTCCTTCTCATCAGATGTACAAATACTTTTTCTCTCTCTCTCAGCCCGATTTAACTCCTTCCTTCTATCATAGCGAAGTCTCCCGAAAGTAGTCTCCTGATTCCTGTACCATCTCTTTCCAGTCCGCTACAAGGTGTTAAACCCGTCCTGTTTCCTTTTCTCGATTTAACACTGTCCGAATCTAAACCTAGTAATATTTACTGTGTCTTATCCATTTTCTGATATGAGACAGTACGATGTAAACCGGCGTTGAAGTGCAACTGCTAGAAGACACCGGAAGCAGACGAATCGACAGACCCGCAGGGTTTTCTTCCCCCTTGAGGGTTTCCCTGGGATCTCTCTCCTTCTCTGGGGCTTTTGCCACGGGGGAGGAAGGAGAGTTCAGGGGAATTCATATCAGCTTCAGCTTACCTGAAATCCGGTCACAAGTGGGTCCAAGAATTCTTCTCTGTTGGTGAGTTGTTACGTTTTCCACGACACGCCCTGTCCCTGCCAGACAACCCAGAGGTACACGTACTAACCCCTCTACACTTCAAAACAAGGGTATCCCACGCACACATTCCGGCATACGGAGGCAGCGGCCTCTCACCCGTTATGCCAGAACATTGTTTTTTGGATCAGGTGTTTACCGGCCTTCGCATCGCTGGCGTCTACAATGGAAACATCTGCTGGCCCGCAACGTTCCATATTGTCCACGAAGATCTACACGTCACGTGATCGGGCCAAACGTCACGTGACGACAACACCTCACGTGACTGCATCACCTGACGCACGTCATATGACCATTCCAGCATCATGTGACCTTCCTTATTGGCTCAAAAGGCGTCCTGAAATCGATAGCGTTGCTTCACAGCTGTTTACCTTCAGGACTTTACGGCGCTTGTTTGCATGCTTGAATCTCATTACTACGACCTTGGATATTGTCTACTGGATTGCCTTGTCTACTCCTTGCTTCTTACACGTTACTAGACCTCGGACTCTGTTTACTGGATTGTTCTGTCAACCCCTGGCATTTGTTACCCAACCTTGGTTTTTGGAATTGGACTGTCTTATGGATTTCGTTTTTTGGATTCAGTGACTTTGGCCATTGGCCTTCTGCTAGGCGTTTGCCTGACCTACATTACCACAAGCCTCTTGTGTGCCGCTATACAGGGTTTGGATACCAGACACCCACCTTCCACACCGAGAAGCTCACCAAGCCCTCTGTCCCGGGTTTCACTGCCTTTTCCATCAGGGTGTCACTTCCCGTATTTCTAGGTAAGAGGTGCTTTGTTTCCTTGCTGGGTATACCTTGTAATAATCGCACATTATCTGATAACCACTCATTGCCTTACAGCGCTCAAGGGGTCCTTCTGGCAGTTCCCGTTTCCAGACCTGACGGCTCACAAAAAACCCGTGGCCTCAAAGACTGCACAGGCATTATATACCAATTGTCTGTGTGGTACTTGGGGACGGAGGCATTATTAATCTGCACGACCATCAAGATCTTAACATGAGTCCACTCTAACGTTATGAAGAGTGTTTCAACCAATTTGATGTTACAGTGATTACAGTTAGCAACGCCTATTAAACAAGAGAAAAGCAGTGGTTGTGACGGGAGGTGAGACTTTGAGTAGCTCCCCAATTAAGCTTAACTTCAAGATGGATCCGGCCCAACAGCAACAATTGCTGACAACGGTTCAGTCTCTGACCGCCGAGGTACAATCATTAAAACAGGAAAATGCTATCTTTCGCCAATATATGGGGAGAGCTCCTAGTTGCTCTGAGCTACCCCCTGGCCTAAATTCCCGGAGGTTTATATGACGGTGATCCTCATAAGATGAAAGCTTTCATTGAAGCTTGCACCATTCAATTTTCATTTAAGGCTGCTTTCTTTCACAGCGATAGGGATAAAGTTGGCCATATAATCTCTTACTTAACTGGTCCATCCTTAGCTTGGGCCACACCATTAGTCACTACTAATAATCCCGTATTGGATTCAAATCCGGCTTTTCTGAATAGCCTTAGGACTATGTTTAGTAGACAAGAAATCACTATCTCAGCTCAGGAACAACTCTTGGACTTTAGGCAAGGATCACAGGACCTACTGTCTTATATCACTAGGTTTAAACAGTTGGTATCGGGCACTTCCTGGGCTGATGACGGTCTCATTACTCTTTTTAGAAGAGGCCTAAATGAGGAGTTAAAAGGATGAGGTGTCTCAAGTACCTCGCCCCCCTAATCTCACGGAATTAATCTCTATGGTAATGCAAATGGATAACCGAATACAGGAAAGACAGAATGTCGTAGACCCAGAAATCCACGATCTACTACTGATTTCGCCACCATTCCTGCAAAGGCTCCAACAGATGAACCAATGCAGACTGGTACAAGACGAGATTGTCTAACTCCGGAAGAACATAACAGAAGTCAACAACATAATCTTTGGATGTACTGTGGGGCTAAGGATCATGCCGTTCAGAACTGTCCCGTTACTGCAGTGAGGAGATCGGGAAACGCTCGTTCTCTACTGTCGGGGGAACCACGGATAGGAAATTGAGAAACGGTTGCTCACCTTTTCATGCACCTTCTCAAGTCACTGAAATTCCAGATCTTCCAATGATCGTTCTGCGCATTACTCTCCGATGGGATACCGTTGAACCCGTGGATGTACCCGCCTTGATAGACAGTGGAGCTGCCAGTAATTTTATAGATCTTCAGTGGGCTCAACGAGTAGGAATACCATCCTCATTAAAAACGCTAGCTATTCCAGTCGAATCAGTTGACCGCAGTCCATTGGTATCTGGTCCTATAACCAAACAAACTCAACCTTTACATATGAGAATAGCTTCCCATACCGAAACCATCACGTTGGACATCATCCGGACCGCCCATTATCCGATCATACTTGAACTACCTTGGCTCAGGGTTCATAATCCATATATAAACTTGACAGCAGGAACCCTCTTTATGGGGTCTGAACATTGTATCAAACACTCCCTTTAGAGCGGAGCTTTAGGGTTTCATTCTGGACCTTCTTTGCAAGAACGTAGGCCAAATTCTGCTATACTTAACCATATTCAGGGCATTCCAGACGTTTATCAACCCTTTAACACGGTATTCTCTAACACTGAATTTCCGGAACTCCCAGCTCACCGGAGAGATGATCGCGCAATCGAATCGATGCCAGATGCTCCTATCCCATTTGGGCGCATGTACATTTTGTCCTCGCAGGAAAAGGAAGTTCTAAAGGAATATCTGCAAAAGAACCAGCATCATGGTCTTATAGCAGAATCGACTTCCCCAGCAGGAGCTTCCTTATTTTTTGTTCCAAAAAAAGATACTAAAGAACTTTGACCATGTATAGACTATCGTGGATTGAATAAGTTCACAATCGCCGATAGGTATCCTATGTCTTTGATCCCTGACATACTTGAAGCTGTTCAAGGAGCTACTATCTTTACAAAATTGGACCTCTGCGGAGCTTACCACCTTATCCGAATCCGAGCTGGCGACGAATGGAAGACGGCATTCCGAACACCCTTCGGAACACTTCGAATATCGAGTCCTGCCCTTTGGCCTCTCAAATAGCCCTGCCGCCTTCCAGCGTTTCATGGACCACATCTTCTCAGATCTTCTTCTTCTTTCGATGATCGTTTATTTGGACGATATTCTGATCTTCTCTTCATCCCCTTCTCAACACATTCAACATGTTATGGAGGTACTCCAAAGACTGTCCGATAACCACTTGTACTGTAAATTGGATAAGTGTGAGTTCCATAAGGACAGTGTGGCATATCTGGGTTACATTTTATCTACGCAGGGAATCTCCATGGATCCACGAAAGGTTTCTGCTATTACCGAATGGGCAACCCCTGGGAGTGTGAAGGACCTTCAGAGATTCCTCGGGTTCACCAATTTGACTGGCGTTTCATCCCTAACTACTCAGAGGAGATCTTGCCTATGACCGCTCTTCTTAAGAAGGGAGTGCATTTCCTTTGGTCTGATGAGGCTCAACTAGCTTTTGACAAACTTAAGATGCGCTTTGTCTCTGGTCCGATTCTTCTTACCCCAGACCAAACTAAGAGGTTTATTGTGGAATCATACGCCTCTCACCATGCATTGGGAGCCGTTCTGTTGCAGGAAAACAAGCAGGGGATAGAGTGTCCGGTAGCATACATGTCTAAGACTATCTCACCTTCCGAAAGAAATTATACAGTCCTCGAAAAAGAACTGCTGGCAATCAAGCAAGCCTTTGAGGAATGGCGACATCTGCTACTTGGAGCGTGTCATGCTATTGAAGTTCGAACAGACCATAGTAACCTTCGAGCCCTACAGTATGCTCAGACTCGAAAATAGTAGATAAGCCCGCTGGGTGCATTTCTTTTCCACGTATGATATAACATTTAAATTCATACCTGGCAGAATCAACCTCAAGGCCGACGCCTTGTCAAGGAAGGATTCCACCTTTTCGAATCCTTTTCGGTCAGAGCCAATATTTCCCACGGCTCGTTTTCTGCAGGTAGTAACTACATTTTTACAGTCCGTCTCAGAAGCTACAGCTCTACTTCTGAGAAATAATCCTACAGTATTTAATGACTTGAAACTAGTGCTGTCCCAGGGTTGTGCCTACCGGGAGAAATGATTGTTTTTACCGTCTGAAGATCTGAGAAGGGAATAGTTTCTTACCTGTAACTCCATTTCTCCAGCATTGGTATCTTTCATGGATTCACATGCTTAGAATATTCCCCGTCGTCAGACTGGGACCCCTCGGTACACATATATAGCCTTTTCCTATAGGAAAACTTCCGACACTTTTGTGTCCTATCTACGTCCTTTTAGGACCCGCCTACGCATGCTCCGTAGGCCGTGCCAGTATAAGAGGCCCGCCCCCGCGGCTCCCCTTCAGATTTCGGCCCCTCCAAAGTAGGAAGGGTTAAACTTATCAATCAAATACATTGCATTCCGGGGAGGTTGGCGGGCGCATGTGAATCCATGAAAGATACCAATGCTGGAGAAATTTGTCCACATTTGTCCACATATGCTGACACTCTTCCCCCCCAGAACGGTGCGTTGTATGTCACTGCTGATCTTTATTTTGCTTGTCTCTCGACGACGACGGATATGATGGTCTTTTTGTGGACGTCTGGAAGTTACGGCGTCGGTTACAGGTAAGAAACTATTCCCTTCTCCAGCATTGGATCTTTCATGGATTCACATGCTTAGAATAGATTGTATAGCAGTAACACTTGAGACGGCGGTGAGAATGTAATGTAATATACCCTCACCATACTACACAATGCATATGTACATTAGGAATAAGTTAACTCATATAACCTTACCCACATAAAGTATACTGTCATCAAAAAGGTAGAAAACAGATTCTCCACAGCGTGGAGCTTACCTTACTGGAACAGATGGCGCAGGACAGCTCTTCCCATCTGCACCTCGTCCGCATGCTGCCTGGCAAGGCAGTAGTGGCGGGTAAATGTGTGGGGCACTGACCATGCCGCAGCTTGGCATATGTCCGTCAGCGGAATTCCTGCCCATAAAGCTGCTGAGGAGGACATTGATCTTGTAGAATGGGCTCTAGGATGTCCTTGCAGTGGCCTTCCGGCCTTGGAGTGACAAAACGCAATCGTCGATGAGACCCATCGAGCCAATCCCTGTTTAGAGATTGCTTTTCCTCTCGTCGACGGACCATATGCGATGAACAGTTGTCGAGTAGACCTGAGTTCCTGTGTACGATGTAGGTAAAATTTCAGAGCCCTCTTAACGTCCAGGGTATGAAGAGCTTTTTCTGCTGTCGATGATGGTGTGGCGAAGAAAGTAGGGAGAACAATGGACGAGTGTTTGTGATACACTGTCGGAACTTTTGGGACGAACGTAGGATTAGTTGCCAGCACCACTTTGTCCTTAAAGAATCTTAGGTATGGCGGGTCTACGACCAGCGCTTGCAGTTCCGAGATTCTCCTAGCTGATGTGATAGCAATCAAGAATGCCAACTTCCACGAAATTAATTTTATGTCGGACGTGGCCATAGGCTCAAAAGGCGGTTTCATTAAGCCTGCCAACACTGTGTTGAGACTCCAAGTTGGGGGGAAACGTCTTACCGGTGGAAAAACTCGAAATAAACCCCTCATGAAGTGTTTCATAAGTCTATCGCTAAATAGAGGAGACGACTGCCTCTTCCTCGTGAACCTGGAAATGGCCGCCAGGTGCACCTTTATCGATGTGAAGGATAACCCCTTCTCCGCCAAGAGGAGCAGGTAAGGTAGAACTTGTTCTGGCGTCACCAACAATGGTTGTAGGCCTTGTTGTCCTTTACACCATTCACAGAACCTCCGCCACTTATAGGAGTAAGATTTGTTTGTAGAAGGGGCTCGAGCCGCCTGCAGAATTTTTTGACAATCCTCCGAAACGTCTAAAGCACCAAACTTTGAAAAGTCAGGAGCCAGGCTGCAAGGTTGAGACTGTCCAGGTCATGATGCCACACCGTGCCTTTGTCCCGGGATAGTAGGTTCGGGACCCTCGGAAACGCTATGGGATGTTCCAGCGACAGGTGAAGCAGGTCGTAGAACCACGGTTGCCTTGGCCAGTATGGTGCCACTAGAATTACCCGGCAATTGTATCTGCGTATCCACTGTATTGTCCTCCGTATGAGGGGGAACGGGGGAAAAGCATAAAGGAACATGTCCGTCCATGGGAAGGAGAATGCCTCCCCCATGGAACCCTCTTGAGGCCATCTGCTTGCGAATTGCTTGCATTTCTTGTTGTCTTTGGTCGCGAAGGCGTCCAGAGGGGGTGACCCCATTTCTCGAACACTTTCATCAGGTGAACTGTGTCCATTTCCCACTCGTGTATCTGGGCCATGCTTCTGCTGAGGGAGTCTGCTTGGGAGTTCCTCACTCCTGGGAGGTGGTGAGCCACGATGGAAATGTCGTGCTTTAATGCCCAATGCCATGTTTTCTGGGCTTCTATGGAAAGAGTTCTTGATCGCGTCCCTCCTTGTTTCCTCAGATAAAACATGGCCGTTGTATTGTCGGTCAGTACTCGTGAACCCTTGATGTGTGGTAGGAATGCCTTCACGGCCCATCGTACTGCTCTGAGCTCTAACAAGTTTATGTGTAGGAGTGACTCGGAGACCAGCGACCTTGCGTTTGGAGAGCACCCATGTGAGCTCCCCATCCGGTTAGGGACGCATCCGTGACTATGGTTCGCTGAAACTCCGGTTCCTGTAGGGGTACACCGTTGTTCAGATTGTGGAAACTCTGCCACCACTGAAGGGTCCGAAGCAGCTTGTCGTCGTCGATGGTTATCTTGTCTGACCACGATCCTTGAGCCTGCGTCCATCGGTCCGCGAGGAATTCCTGGACTGGCCTCATGAATAGGCGACAGTTTTCCACCAGATGGATGCAGGATGCCATGACCCCTAGGACCGAAACGTATTTTCTCACTGAGAGCCTCGTGTTTCGCCGTAGTCGGCTCGCTTGCTGATTCAGTCTTGAGGTTCTGTCGAGAGACGGTTTCACTAGCCCTAACTGGGTCTCGAACTGTGCCCCCAGGAATACCAGCGTTCTCGATGGCCGCAGAGAGGATTTTTCGAAGTTTATGGCGAATCCCAGCTGTTGTAGAAGCTGCATGGTGGCTTGTAAACTTGTGTTGGTCGACGCTGGGGAGGATCCCCTTACCAGCCAGTCGTCGAGGTATGGGTATACATGGTGGCCTTGCTTCCTTAGCCAGGCCGCCACTGGAGCCAGGCATTTCGTGAACGTTCTGGGGGAGGTCTTGAGCCCAGAGGGAAGAACCGTGAACTGGTAGTGAGTCCGCCCTATTACAAATCTCAGGAATTTCCTGTGTTTCCGACACATTGGAATATGGAAGTACGCGTCCTGTAAATCCAGGGACGCTAGAAAATCCCCCTCTTGAACGGCGCGGATCACTTCCTGCAGAGTGAGCATCTTGAATTTGAGGCTCTTTAAAGACTTGTTGAGATCGCTTAAGTCTAAAATGGGGCGCCATTTGCCGTTCTGCTTTTTTACGATGAAATATCTTGAGTATAGTCATTGACCTCTCTGTGATGTTGGAACTAATTCTATCAAGCCCTTTGCTAACTTGAATGTTACCTCTTGTTGCAGTATCTTCAGATGGGAATGAGCGGTGAACGCCGGTGGAATGTGCAGAGGGCTGTGTTTGAATTGTAGAGAGTGTCCGTTTCTTATAGTGTCCAGCACCCATTGATCCGTCATTATTCGTTCCCATTTGTCCACATATGCTGACACTCTTCCCCCCCAGAACGGTGCGTTGTATGTCACTGCTGATCTTTATTTTGCTTGTCTCTCGACGACGACGGATATGATGGTCTTTTTGTGGACGTCTGGAAGTTACGGCGTCGGTTTGCCGTTTGGGAAGCACGTCTGTATCCCTGGGAGGGGTAAGCCGATCTGCCAAAGGATCTGTCTCCAGACGCAGAGAATCTGGAATTACCTGAAGCTCCTCTAAAGGGACTAAAAGACTTGTAGCTTCTGCCACTCTGGAGGGCACCCAATGAACGTGCCGTGTCCGAGTACTCCTTCATTCCCTTTAGGGCTTCGTCCACCTTCTCACCGAAAAGAAGGTCTCCCTCAAAGGGCATATGTAAAACTTTGTATTGTACCTCTGGTCTGAAGTAGGTACACTTAAGCCATGACTGTCGTCGTAATACGACCCCATTATTGACTTGCTTGAAGCCTGACTCAGCGAGGTCCACGTCGATGTTTATTGCGTGATTTGAGGCTTCCTCACCCTCTCGGACAAGTAACATCGCTGCTTTCCTATGCTCTTCCGGAAGATGATCAAGCAACGGAGCTAGCCTGTGCCACATCTCCCTGTCGTATCTGGCTACAATCACCAGAGAGTTTGCGGCCTTTACCATGGTTGCTCCCACAGATAGCACTTTTTTGCCAAAGGCATCCTGGCGTCTCGCTTCGTTTTCAGGTGGAGTCGTGCACTTGTGCTGGGCCTTCGCCTTCCTCGCCGCTGCCGCCGACACCACTGGGTCTGGCGTTGGTTGGGAGGATAAACACTTGGGGGTAGACTCTGGAGCCTTAAACTTTTTCTCGAGGCGTCCTTTCACTGCCGGCTCTGAAAAAGGGTGACGCATTGTCTGCAACCCCCCCTTCCACACGTGGTCTAGTATTGGTATTGAGAACACAGACCTCCTTCTCTTACCCATGTGGTCGAACAAAAAACAGTCCTTTTTCTGTTCTTCCTGGGACAAACCAAATTCTTTGCACGCCTTCTCCATCATAGAATGGAATGATGCAATGTCGTCCGGAGGGGACTGGTGAGCTGGGCTTCTAGGGGTTTCCAACTCCACCTCTGACTCCCAGGTTGGATCCCTGGAGGGGGATGATGAGATATCCGACATGGCTCCCCTGTCAGACTCCGAATCTGGCAGCTCACCTTCCTCTTGTGCCAGTGCTGAGATTGGTGTGCGTAGGTGGGTCGGTGGACGGGACAGGCCCGGCTCGTCGACGGGTGACTGTGGCAGGTTTGCCTGACGTAGACTCAGGTCCAACGACTGTAGCAAGGATTGAAGTGTGAACAGAATTTCCAACGACAAAACAGATTGAGGATTGAGAAGAGGGGCAGATACCGGATCCCCTCGTCGATGACTTGTCAGCCACTCGTAGCCCTAGGTCTGCTGGGCCAGCTATTCTCTCGTTCTCGTCTTCCGAGGACAGCGACACAGCATGTTCTTGCAGTAAAGTATCCGGAGGGATCGGATCAAAAACTTCAGGCCTCCAGGCCTCCTGTAGAACCCCCGTCGACGAGGCCATCGTCGCCGCCGTTGTCGGTGGGACGGTGGATGCCACCTGCGTTAGTGGCAGGGTGGAGGCCGATGACTGGACCGCCGTCGACGACAGTGACTTAGCAGGTGGTTTAGGCGGTCCCGCCTTTTCCACACTTGGCCTGCTTTTACTCGACTCTCGACTCGTGGTCGATCTATGATGATCGCCCGAGGAGGATTTCCTTTCCTTTCATGCTTTTTGATGAAGATGATTTCTTTGACGAGGAGTCTCTAACTGAGTGACTCCCAGATGACTCTTTTTCCGTCGGTCGAGATTTCTTCGCCGGTGGTTCCGACGAGGTAGCGCGGCGTGATGTTTTCGGCGATTGTGTGGAGCCTACCTCCGAAGGGGGGTATGCCCCCGCTCAATCATTCAGCCATGCCACCAGCCGTCGACTCCGGTCTTTGAGGGTTTTTTGAAAAAACCCTTTGCATATGTCGCAGTTATCCGCCGAATGATGAGGGTGGAGGCAATATATACAATCCATATGTCCGTCCCCCTCGGAAACTTTTTTCAAGCCGCACGTCGCGCATGGACGGGACAGCGCTTTTCCTGACGTGGAGGACATTTTCTCTAACTCCAACTCCAGGTATACAACCTTGTACAAAATAGTAAGACAACGCGAGGAGATCCCACTACTTTGGAGACGGTTGAAATCTGAAGGGGAGCCGCGGGGCGGGCCTCTTATACTGGCACGGCCTACGGAGCATGCATAGGCGGGTCCTAAAAGGACGTAGATAGGACACAAAAGTGTCGGAAGTTTTCCTATAGGAAAAGGCTATATATGTGTACCGAGGGGTCCCAGTCTGACAACGGGGAATATTCTAAGCA
The DNA here is from genome assembly GCF_040938575.1 of Ambystoma mexicanum. NCBI lineage: Eukaryota > Metazoa > Chordata > Amphibia > Caudata > Ambystomatidae > Ambystoma > Ambystoma mexicanum. Next base: position 50,397,886 of record NC_090933.1, on the reverse strand, counting down.
TGTGAATCCATGAAAGATCCAATGCTGGAGAAGTATGGTGTTGCAATTGTGTCATGACTCACGAATAGCAGGACACCGCGGAATTGCCAACACTATGGAACTGGTACAACAGCATTTTTGGTGGCCCGAATGGGCTAAGGATATCCAGGATTATGTCTCGGCCTGTTCAATATGCCTACAAATCAAGACACAGCGTGCAGCTCCCCAGGGTCTTCTTTCCAATATGCCTGTTCCGGTCCATCCTTGGCAATTCATATCTACCGATTTTGTGGTTGACCTAGCTGTTTCCGAAGGGTGTACCGCGATAATGATGGTCGTGGACTATTTTACAAAAATGGCCCATTTTATTCCACTTCCTCAAGTTCCCACAGCCGCTCAAATGGCAAGGATATTCATCGCCCGGATCTTCTCTCTTCATGGACTTCCAGAAACCATTGTCTCGGATCGAGGGCCACAGTACACCTCTCGATACTGGAGTCAGATCTGTAAATATCTGAAGATCAATAGGACTCTGAGCTCTGGATTCCACCCACAGACCAACGGCCAGACCAAGCGCCTCAATCAGACACTTGAGGGGTGCTTACATTGCTACATTTCGGCCTCCCAAGACAATTGGTGCAACTGTTGCCCTTGGCTGAATTCGCCTACAATAACTCAAGACATTCTGCTCTGAAGACTAGCCCATTCCATTGTTCATACGGATTTCATCCGACCTGTTTTCCTGTGGGTTTATCTTCTCTGTCTAAATTTCCAGATGTTGATAGTTTACTCTTATGCATCCGGGAATGTCAGCAATCCACTCAAGCCTCTCTTCTTTCTGCCCAATAACGTGTCAAGAGTTTTGCCGATAGACATCGCACCCCGGCTCTGCTGCTGGCTCCAGGGGATAACGTATGGTTGGCATCCCGCTTTCTGCCCCGTCATCTGGTGCCGTCCAAATTGTCGCCCAAATTTTTTGGTCCTTTCCCTATTCTTGAACGGGTGGGATCTGCTGCCTTCTGGCTTCAGCTCCCTTCCTCATGGTCCCGGATTCATCCTGTTTTTCATGTCTCCCAACTCAAGAAGGATGTGACTGATCGTTTTGCTAGATGCCGGGGTTTTCATCCCCCTCCTGTCTCTACGCCTTTGGCTCCTGAATACGAGGTGGCCTGTATTTGTGACTCCCGAATTTATCGGGGTCGTCTTCAGTATCTGGTTGATTGGCGCGGTTATTCTACCGCAGACCGGTCTTGGGAGCCTGCTTTTGCTGTGCATGCCCCAGATTTGATTCAACGCTCCTATCGTTGTCATCCCGGTAAACCGGATTCCCCGACCCTTCGGAGGGGGCATACTGTCACGCCACTTAGGAAGCGCTGGTCCCTGTGGTGCCATTGGGTCCAGGAGGTATGCAGCATCCATTTTTACACCCAAGATGGCAGCCACTGCTGTCTGTTGCAGTCTAGCTGCTCTGTTCGCACACGGCAACTTGACTACGCCCTCTCGACCAAGCACGGCATATCTGTCTTTTTCTACAACAAGCAGGCGCGTTGCTACTCCTTCAAACCAATGCTACGTAAGTTCGGACCTATGCTTTTTCTATCTGTCCCCATTACGATATTGTGTGCATTTACCTTCTACCTTCTGTTTCCAGTATCAGCTCTCATTACTCCCCAGCCGTAAAACCGCTACCACAGTATTTCCACGAACAGTATGAACTCTCACGCTCTCAAAGGAAACTTTCGGGTTGCCTCAGTACTTCAAACTAATTCATCCCTCGGTCACATCCGAGGTACGAAGGCAGGGCAGGCTCTTTCTTTTTTCCCTCATACGGTGAGAATTGTCCTAACGTTGTTCCCTTCCCTCTCTCAGCCAATCTTATATTTCCGCCACTCTCGACAAACAGCGGACTACCTATTTGAACCACTGTTCAGCGGCCAGTCCGTTCCTTATCACAGGTACTCCTTCTCATCAGAGGTACACGTACTTTTTCTCTCTCTCAGCCCGATTTAACTCCTTCCTTCTATCATAGCGAAGTCTCCCGAAAGTAGTCTCCTGATTCACGTACCATCTCTTTCCAGTCCGCCACAAGGTGTTAAACCCGTCCCGTTTCCTTTTCTCCATTTAATACTGTCCGAATCTAAACCTACTAATACTTACTGTGTCTTATCCATTTTCTGATATTAGACAGTACGATGTAAACCAACCTTGAAGTACAACTGCTAGAAGACACCGGGAGCAGACGAATTTACAGACACGCAGGGTTTTCTTCCCATTGAGGGTTTCCCTGGGATCTCTCTCCTTCTCCGGGGCTTTTAGAATGAGAGTTCAGGGGAATTCATATCAGCTTCATCTTACCTGAAATCCGGTCATAAGTGGGTCCAAGAATTCTTCTCCGTTGGTGAGTCCACTCTAAGGTTTATTTCCTTGTCATTGCCACTGATAGAGTGTTTCAACCAATTTGATGTTACAGTGATTACACTACCACCCACTATGCAGATTCATCCTGCCTGTGTTTCACGTATCACTCCTGAAACCAGTACAACCCGGTACTTGGGTTACAATACCACCAAAACCAGTATTAGTTGACAGTTTTAAGTAAAGGATATCCTAGACTCAAAATACACCAGATCCAAACTATACTACTTAGTTGATTGGAAGGGGTACGGCCCTCAAGACAGATCATGGGAACCTAGTGAATACATCCATGCACCTCGCTTAATTTAAAAAGTTCCATCAGAATTACCCAGCCAAACCAGGACCAGGCAGAAGTGCCACAGTGAGAGGGGCCTCGGGGGGGAGGGGTGCTGCCATTACACTTGCCTCTGGCCATCACTGGCAAGTCAGCCTTCCAGTTAGGGCCAGGTCAAAGGCCTTAAAACCTCATCCAAGACTCTCTTGGAGTCAGTCCTGGCGCCTTGGGCGCCAGGCTCATAAACATCATGAAGACCAACATTAGACCAACATTAGAATGGGACTATTTACTTAGGTCTATTTAACTCGGGGGGGCCAACATGGAGGCACACGCATAGCTCAGTTACAAGGAACTGAGCTATGCGGTCTAGTCTTTTGGGTGTGGCAAGCCTGGGACTATTTTACCTGGACTACTTTACCTGAGACTATTTAAACCACAACCAAACAGCAGAACATTGCGCTATTCTGCTGTGGGCAGCGTAACGCTCACCGTGTCCAGTTCTTTGTTGCCAGTTTACCTGAAACCAAGGACCTGCAGAGAGAGAAAGAACACTACGAAACTTACCTGGAACAGTATCCTGTCTTCAATCCATTGCTGACTTCAGTTCCACTCACCTGAAGGTACGAACTCCATCATCCGGCACCGCATGTATCCTGGAATACCATAACCTGGAAAGAGGAGAAAGAAAGACAGCATTAGTAAGCGTTTACTCACGTTTCCTCCCGAAAGAAGAAATCCACACAATTCTTACCTGGGTAGTCATCTCCTGGTCAATATCATTGCTGGAACATTACGGCGCTCAGCGAGTCACATCGTAACCTGCAAGGAGAGAAAAGGCACAGGTTAGCAATATAAAAGGTGAAACAGTGCCGCGCATTATTTACCGGACAGCATCGCTCACACCGCGCTTTCACCTACCGGCCCATGCTCATCTTCAAACTGCATGACAACACCAAAATACCTTTCCATACCTAAAAGGAAAGAAGCAAGACATTATTATTCGAACTAAACGGAACATAAGAGCTGCATATAAAGACTGTAAAGCAGCAAACCTACGGAGTCATAAAAGGCCTGGATTCCAACAGGGGGCTTGCACCAGTGAAGTAACTTGGTCGCTGCTCGCCCCCACATCTATGTGCCCCTGCCACGAGGAGCAGGACAGAGAATCCACCTTTTACAATATTAAGGTGAAGAGAAGGCCCAAGGGGAAGGAAGGAGTTGAGGCCAAGGGAGGTGGGAAAATAAAGACAATCCGGTATTGAATCCAGCTCTCCTATATTGCAGACCCATCTTTAACCAGAGGCATTACCAAGGGACCGAGAGAGGGTTCGAGAGTGCAAATCATCCAACTAGAGGTGGGTGGCATCCCCGTGGATACCAGGTGAGCGTAACGATCCTGTACTAACCTTCCCTTCCTTTCTTGCTATGTTTTTCCACTACTACCTTACCCGGATCAAGTACTTTGGATTATGAACGGACTCTCTCTACGGTAAGAGATATCAATAGGAGGTAATTCATGGACAAGAGAAAGGCGGGTGGGGAATTGTTTTCAAGCTTTTGTTTACTCATCTTCTTGCTTTCCTAGGGGAAGTCAAGGAGGAGACATTATATTGCCCCTCGGAAGGTCTCATCCCTACTAGCAAGCTGGTGTGCTTCCTGTCCTTGTGGAACCTTGCCCTTTCAAGTGATTTACTCCCATAGCTTTATTTGGCTAACAGCTGGTGAGGTACATCACTGGGAAGGTCTCTTGACAAGTGAGTTGCGGATATTTCCGAATTTTGATCTGAGTCACCAGAGCCCAACAGGTGTTCAATTTCCCAGACGGTTTCGTCCTTGGCAAGTCATTCTTGTTCCAATTGGGTTCGTGCAAAGTTAGTGACAAATTGTGGCACTTCAAAGGAAATATAATTTCCATCTAAGTTTTGGAGTTCTTCAAGAAGAGGTGTGAGGGGAATTTTGGGACTCTCCCCCTTCCTGAATTCATTTGGTCAAAGGCCTTTTTGGACAGGAGGGTGGCTTGACGGAGGCATAACATCTCCCTACCCTCTCTTTAAGGGGACAAAGAAAATGTGCATTTTGTGCTAGCTTGCTAGTAAAAATGTTTATATTCAATTCCAACTCTGTGTGAGTCCGGAAACCTGTTAAGAACATTTTGCACCCAGATATCTGTGGGATTAGGAAGTCCCACCTTTCCCCTGATTCTTTTCTGTCCCCCTTTACCTGGAAACAGTTGCCCAAACCTGTTTGGGGGCGGATCCCTCAATGCTTCCAGGTCATCTGGGTGACATTGTAGGGGTTTAAGAATTGGTTGCTCTGGGTCAGTCTCCATACTTACCCAGTCTAAGTTAGGGTCTTTTGGGACCCATTTTTCCTTGGGAGGGATCCCTCCATCCCTGAAAGAGAATGTTTTCTTCCCTGAATCCTCCAGGGATTCTTCCCCTTCAGACGGGATGATGTGGACCTCCTCCACAAAGTGGGTTTTCTTTGGCCCTTGATTTCGCATACTTACCGTCTGTTTCCTAGATTCCAGCTTTTCGAGGGTTGGAGATTTGTGTTCAGGTTCATAGGTTTCCAGGGGTTCTGCTCTGGTGAGAAAGGAAGCTTCCTCTAGGGCTTTGCATCTCCCTTCCCCCCGGTCCCACCTCCTTTCAAAACTGTTGGTTGTCAGGTTTTCTTCCCGTCTTGCTTCGGGGCACCAGACCCGGGTGTTAAGCTGCTCTGGGCAGCAATTTCCACTTGAGGGCTCTGCTGAGCCCTCGACATGCAACCCAGGTCTTGTGCCAAACCTTGGACCTGGCGCTCCAGTTGAGAAATCCTTTCTGGTTGGTAGGGGGGGTCTTGATTCGCACCTTTGCTGCTCTCGGAAAGGGTAACTGTCCCTTCTCCCAGAGTAGCTTGGGTATTGAGAGTTTCCCCGATAACCCTCCATCATTGGTCTCCCTTCTCCCTGATTTGGGGATCTATTGTCCTGAAAGCAAGGAGAGAGGAGGATTGTTCTGAAAATTGGGGTTTGGAGGGTATCTGGGCAAGAAAATTAAAGTTGGAGGGTGGACTATTTCTTCCCTCCTAAGGGAGGTTTTGAGGAAGGTTTCCTGGGGCAGTACTTACCTGATTGGACCCCCCCCCCTTGTGCCGGGAGAGTCGATACATATCCCAAGATGGGTCTGTTACCCTTGTATCTCGGGCTGCTATAGGTGGCAGGGTCAGATGGAGCATTTTTCGGGTACTCTGCCTGGCTACCACCTAATTGGGATCGATCAGAGGGTCTCCTCTGCCTTTCATTCTGCTGATTAGTGGGAGGAGTATTTTTAGGCCCTCCCCATTTCAAAGTCCAAAATGGGGACATTTTTCACCTGCGCCACCTTCGCAGCAGCTGGGGTGTTTGACGGTTTGGAATTTCTGGGCTTATTTTTGTTCTCGGATGGCTTTTGGACTTCATCAATCCGGGTGGCATGTTCGATCACCCAATCTAGGGTCCTACGCTCATGGAAGTCCCCAACCAGTTGGGTCATTATAATTTTGGGAGCGCATGGAAATAAGTATTAATGAACACCCGGCTATTTGTGCGCACCAGTCGAGAGGTCTGGGCAAATGCCTGCTTCAGTTCTTGCGCAAACTCTCTAGGTGCCTGGTCTTCTCTGCACCGCAGGTTGTAGGCCACTTTGCGGGCCTCCTGGCAGTTCCTGTGAACAGAGAAATGCTTCAAGATGGCTGCCTTATAGGAGGACCATCTTTGGTGATCTTGATCCTCCATCCCTGCAAAGAAGCTGGAGTTGTCCGGGGAGAATGTCCATTTGACAAACTCCATGGAATTGTGATCATTTTTTATGCCAAATTACGTAATCATCTGGTTATTCAATTCCAAATGCTCCCATCCTGAGTATTTGGCATTTTTGTGATATGGTGTCATAAAGCTTCTGATGGCTTTTATTTGCCGAATTGGGTCTTTTACAAAACCTTTCTTCTGTTTGGAAGCCGCCTTTTTCTGCTTCACCTGAGTCCCCTCACCCTCTGACTCAGAGCTGCTAATGTTGGTGGTCCACTCCCTGTCCTCTAGGCACTCCCTACCTCAGTGAGACTGGGAATCCCTCCCAGAATGCCAGGGTCTGGTCTCTTCTTCCCTGTGGTACTGTGGGCTCTCTGGGTCACTTCCCTTGGGCTCCCCTTTTCGCACAGGGGAGTACTCATCCTCCTCATCCCTTCTTCCGGGTATGGTGGAGAATTCCCCCCACCTCCCGGAGTGTGTGAAGGTTTTCAAAACACTCTTTGAGGCTTGGACTCTGGTTCTTCTCCATCTGCAAAGCGGAGCAGGTGGTCCCTTTGTAACTTGTTTTTCTGCCAGACGAACTCTGATCTTCTCATCATAGGGGCTCCCCTTGTCAGAAGTACCTGCTACGGTATTTCTAAATCTGGGTAGAGATGAATACCCGTCAATGTCTGATAAGGACTGGCTTTCTGGCTCAGTTAAACCAGGCCTGTTTGAGTCCAGCTGCCTCATGTTTCCCTGTTCTTGCAAACTGGCATGCAGGAAGTTAGCATCACCCTTTGCATATAATGCGGCGAGTTGGCTTGAGGTCCCTGGTAAGGAGGTCATGGTGATCGGAAGGTGCCTTTCCATACTCTAACTGGTCAGGGGGACTTAAAGCCTGCTTATGTTTGGCCATCTTCTTTTCCAATTTCTCAGATTTGTTTTACTCAGCCCCTATCTCTTGGTGATATATAGAGGCCTGAGTTTCCAGCTCTGCTAGCAGGGCTTGAGTAGCTTCTATTACTTTGTTTTGTGCCACTACTTGGTCCCCGAGTCCCTTGTCCTCCTCACAAAGGGACTCATTTTCCTTCTCTGAGGCTTGTATTGTCTGGGAATATTCAGACCTCTTCTTTTGCAGGAGACTCATCTCCTCCCTTTGCGCACCTTTGGCCTGTTCTGCCTGCTCTAGGATCATCTCTACTTGCCTCACATGTCCCATTAAATTTTCATGTTCTATCCTCATGTCAGTCAGTTCCTGACAACCTAACTCGCTTTTCTCCATGTTTGTCCTTAACTGACACACTTCCTGACCCAAGGCAATTTTCTCCTGACACAATTTGCTATTCTCTTCGCTGAGGTGTTTTCTCTGTCGTTTCAGAGCGTTCATATTTTGGCACTCCTGATCAAATTCTGCCTGGGAATTGACCTCCCTTATGATCAACTGGCTATTCTCATCTTTCAGTTGTTTAATCTGCATTTGAAATGCACAAAGGTTCTCTAAGCAGGCTCTATTGGGCACCACTTGTTCACTTAATTTTTGTTGACTCTCACATTTTCCACAACTTCTTGATATTCCTCTCTCAGTGCAGACAATGTGGACTCCCACTCTAAATTTGTTTGCTGCTGTGCCACTAAACTCATATTTTAGCTGCTGGACAATGCTTTCTAATTTTGACTGTGTTGCACGTTTTCCTCTACTTGCTTCAACTCTCTCTGTGCTTGATCCAAAGCTCAGATTGGTTTTGCAGAGGCTACACTAACATGGTATCTTTCTTCCATGATCATCATATAGAAGTACATATATGCTGTGAGCCGAGCCATTTTAATTTGCTCATCTCTAGTGGTCTGTGTCATATAAAAGTATGCAGGACCCGATGTAACAGGCCATTATCCTGTCACATATCAACATTTACAGAGGTCACCTCCTGCATCATTCTAGATTGCAACATGTCATGCTCCTGTCCTACCATTCACCCTTCATAAACAATTTGTCTAGAAGGTGGTTCATGGCCATATTGATTTCTACGGTGCTCATTATGAAATGTGTTCTGCGTCTACTATGCTCTCTATGCAAAGGCAAAATATCAACCCTGTTCCTGCTTAGTTTATATGTGCAATGACAACTCAATGATTACTTTTATCTACACACACCACCCTGAAACACAGGGTACAGGTCTGGATGGCGCCTTGACAATGTAAAACAACTTTCCACTGAAATGCAATTGCACCTTCAATGAATAGTCTGCTGATCCTGCACTCTCATGAGTGAAAACTCTCTACCAATCATGGCACGAGCCCCCAGTTTTGTCACAGTTTATTATGCGGTCACACCCAAGTAAGGGAGATCCTTTCCCCACAATGAATGTGGCGCATAATAAAACGCTTCTTTTTGTTTTAAGTTCAATGTGTTAAGGCCTCCAACCCGTCTTGCACCCAACCCCCAACAAGTACCCAGTGCCACAATGGACTAGGGACCAGGCCGGTGTGTCTGAATATATCCAATATATTTAATTAATATCCAATTTCACAAATAGGTTAACATTAGCCACCAAGGCTGTGGCAACACAAGAACAAAATAACTTCCGTAAAGTACCAACACAGAGATGACACCAAAATATGCAGTTACAATGGTTTCCTTTTAAATCACCCACCAATACAAGAAAACAACAATTCAACACACACAGTGATTTCAAACAGGGTCATGCTTTTCTCCCAGCAACCCTCACCATCCAAACATCAATTAGACTTGACTCCTCTGAATGGAAGGCAGTGGCAGAGAGTGGGAACACAATGGAAAAATCAGACTTTGGAGTATGGAAGACAGAAAAATAATGGGAAAATTCATTTTGCTACACCTAACCAGTACACCTACGGCTTCAGGGTTTTTATCAGAGCACAAAGGGAACATTGATTTTGGGATATTTAGCACAGCTGTAATTTGAAAGAATGGAAAGAAATGGGATTTTTTTGCTGCACCTAACAATAACACACAGGGCTTTGGGTTTTTGTTCAGAACAGAATGGGAAAGTCGGTTTTTGGGTTGGAATCAAAGATGAAATGTGAGAAAGAAAATGCAAATGGGAAAATTAATTTTGCCACAATGGGCACACGGGTAATTTCGTTTTGCATTTTGCCTATGCACAGGCACTATTAGGCTTCCTACTTCTGATTTAAAATGAAGGATCAATGGGGAATTTCGTTTTTACAACCTGCACACACACGTGGAACAGGGCTTTGGGGATAATTACTTTGGCAAGTCTTTATGTCTATACTGGTTCGCAACACACTGGGACAAGTTTGTTGGTTTCAAATGCTAACAATACCCAACCTGTGATCACTATAGGGGAATTCATTGATTTACTTTGATTAAATATGCTAGGGATCTACACAGATGAACAAGATATTTTTCTATGTGGAAAGAACAAACAGTGCTGGGGAAATATAGGGCCTACCCAATCTGTGGCTTTGGGGTGGTTCTTCTTACAGGAGAGGCATTGAACTGGGCATTAGGAGCCACAGGGCACCGCTGGGACAACTAGGGGCTCAGTCAAAGATCTCCTCTGAGTCCTCCAAGGGGTCCCAATCAACTTCTATGTCTCCTGGTTCCCATCTCCAAAGCAGGCTTTAGGCCTCTGTTAGGATGGTGCTTTGCCAGATTTTAGCAGCAGGTCGCTTCTCAGAATTATTGGAAGAATTCCAGCTAGGATGCAAACTGGCTTATTTATAGGGCAAATGACATCACTGACTGGTCATGATTCTCGTGACAAGGATTGGTTATTGTTCACTACCCACCTCCCACCAGTGAGCTAATAGGACAAGGGGGTGGGGGAATGATTTGAAACCGCTATGGGTGGAGAAATCTTCATCACCCCACTTTCACAGAGATGCTTGGTCATGTTTTAAAACACAGAAAATCTGTCACCATGGCATGTACCCTACATTTTCAAATCTTTACATGTATGAATACATTTTTGAGAACTATATTTTAATGCAAATCAGAGAAGACTAGTCAGAACTCTGCACGCCCTTCCTGTGCAGAGATAGTTTTTCTTCATTTACTCAGGAACCATGTCAGTGAAAAACATGTCACTTTACAGTCATCATATTAATTATTAATTATTACCGGCATGCTTTTACCAATGTTCGCACTCTCTTGGAATCCAGGTAAGGCCCAAATTACATTTTCATTAATAACTTTAGTTGTGTTTATCACACAAAATCGTTTTAGCATGGCTACACCCGTCACCTTTAATAAAAGCCTGGAATGACCATTGTGACATGTACGCTGCCCATGTTATGCAATACAATGTATTTCTCCCATTTAAGCAAACTGCAGTTTCATAACCTCTGAATCTCTGGCCCCCACCCTTGCTCCCCGAGCTTTGTTTCTCTTCAGGCATGTGACGTAGGCAGAGAGGTCTGTGTTTAGATTTCGACTCCCCCTTCAATGCCTAATGGCCACACTTATTCGCTTTTAATGGGACTTAACAGAACAGACATGGCTTATCAGTTTTCCACTGTGTTTTTCACCTAAAGCAATGTATTTCATTCTATATAGTGAAGTACTGGCTTTGCTTGATGATGACACCCAGGCCCCTCTGTTCAGGGCAGCAAGTGAAAGAGGTCAGGGAAGTTAAGTTTCATTACTGAAAAAATGGCCTTTCATGCACCCAGGCCGCAAATTGACTTTTAAAATCACACACAATTTCAGTTTGAAATTGCCATCTTATAAGGCACATCGTTTCAAGATACATGCAGATTACTTCTGGATTGTACATGTATATGAGAACAGCATGCCCAAGCTTGAAAGTCTATTGGGCATTTCGCTTAGCATACTGGAAAAACGAAAATGACTTTTTTAATTTAATTTACATGCAATGCTCGGTTTCACTTCAGCTGCTTGGAGAACACTTCTGGTATCCCATTGAAGATAATGGGCACTGCTGTTTCCTGATGTGTAAGTGCGCAGCTCTCCATGGATTGAGTGAAAACATCATTGCCACGTATCTTTATTTTCCTTCCCGAAAGGCATTGAACACATCTTTGCACTTTTTAGAGTTAGGCCCACTTTCTTTCCTTAGATTTTAGGCCAATTTCTGGTTCCATATGCCTCAGGTCTGACATCATTTCTGTGCTGGCCTTCTGTTTTGGTGAGCATGCACAAATGACTCTGGCCTCTTTATTTCTGGCCTTCAGGGGCTATATTCCACCACACATGTCCCTGCTAACCTCACCCACTCTCCTCTTTCGGATCCACCAGAACACCTGCAGACCATGCAAATCGAAGCAGAGCGCAGTATAAATCCAAACAACATAACATGTGCATCATTTCCACTAAAGGTTTACCTTATGCAAATGACATGCTGTTGCCGAACTGAATACCCTAGGAGTACACACGTTATGAAAAGGTACTAATGTCTTTTGTAACAGCCATAATTTCGAAATACATGAATAAGAAACAAATAATGATTTTTAGAGGTGAAAGGAAGAGGTCTCCCACATTTATTGTCCTGCATTCATTTCTGAAGCCTTTTTAGGAGAATTTCTATAATTAATTTCGACAAACACCTAGTAGAGTAACTGGAAGGTAGGCACAAGGGTCTGCTAAATTTGCCTTTTTAAATATGGGTATTATGATTCCAGTACGTCAACCTAATGGCAATGTGTTCATGGTAACTAGTGCATTGAAAAATTCTACCAAAAGCTGTATCCATATTTCAGGCTGACTTAACATGATATCATTAGGGACACGCATTTCCTGATTATGTAGGCTGTGCAAAGCCAAGAAGCGAATCAGGGAATGGTGTCTTCTTAGTGTGCTCCAAACTCAGGAGACATATAATTAACTTCTTAAAAGGAGTTGGGCAATTGAATAAATTGACAACAGAATCAAAGGCAAACTGTTATTATAGAATAGAAGATATACAAATGTGCAATACATTTATATCCTTTTTTTTTTAGATGTTTCTAAGAATTAAATAGAAAATGCAATTGAATCAAATAGTTCTTTTCATATCCTTCTCTTTTAACTTGTATTTTATATATGTGGCTTTGAACATTTATGTATGTTTGGTGAATTTGAAAATTTATGATTTTAATGAACCAGAAATCAATTAACATTAAAAAAGTATGTTCACATCATTTCGAAGCAATGCCGGTGTACATGTAATGTAGAAGTAGCTCACCATAAATCTCAAATATAATAGGAACTACTATTCGTTCCTAAGTGGGACATTTTTAGAAATCTTTTAGATGGCATGATACAAATGAATCCTCAAGAAGAATCCCCCCGCCCCGCCAATAGCAGAAGTACAAGTTGCAATCTATGTCAATCCTCACATTTCCCTGCATACCCTTGAATGTAAGAGAGGTGGGGGTGAAGGAAGTGACTACACCAGTAGCATAGCTCATTGGCAACACACTCGTCTCGCAAGCAAGACGACGTGGAGCAACACAGGTTGGAAACCCGGGTGCACATGGTATTAAGCATATTATAAATAACCAATTATAATTATCTACCTTGGTCTGCCTCACATGGAAATGTATGCATTTAAAGTTTCATTTTCACCTGAATTTGGAGAAAAACTGAATCCTTATGCAGAATACAGCCCCCCAAAGTTTTCTCTTGCTCAGTTATTCTTCCGTTCTTCTGAAAGGAAATCGGCTTTTTGCTTAATGCTTTGCCTGATTTTCCCCAGTTACTGTTCAATTTTACCATTTGGTGTAGCCTTCGGGTCGTTTCCATGCAGGACAGCCTCACAAAATATAGAAGTTACAAAAACATGGTATCAGTTGAAAACCAGCAAGTTATACAAGGTAACAAACAAATTCCATTCTGTTCGTGTTTATAGTGCCAGACAGTGTTCCAGTCAAGATGCCTAAACATTTGAGATATTAAGAGTGTCCACTGTTAATTGCAGTGTTATACCTGGCCATGCTTTTGCCGTTTCTATCAATTGCCTTGCAGTTGTCTCCATTACAGAAGACCCAGCTTACAGACTTTCAAGCTCTTCTCCCAGGATACATTGCCTGTCCATTATTTGAGGGACACATATCCCTCTGAATTGAGTAAACATCGAATACGAAAGTATTACAGAGGTAACACCTTTTCGTTGCAAACATCCAGATAACGATCAGTATGCAGTATATTAACTAGAATCTTTTATTGCTTTACATCTTTCAAACAAATACAAAAATCAACATTTTTTGAGAAGATGAACTTGACAATATATGACATATGCAACTTTGTGTTGCCATGGAGAACAGCCTTTCGTGTTATTGATTCATTTTTTTTCTTTGTAATACATCTTTTCCATACAAAAATAAAACGTCCCAAGCCAGCCATGTTGCTAGCTGTTACAGAGCACCTATTTACAAGTAGTGAGATTATCGTTAGGCAAAATAATGGCATAACAGAACACAGGAACACGGTTGTCTACGGTTCTGATAGTACATAATAGCTTTTATCTTCCAACCTCAGCGCTCTCAACGCCTGCAAGAAAGTTACGACGTTTTTCTCCAATGCATTTAGTCGATAACTCCTCTTCAGAGCACCACGGCAGTAACATGATTTGTAATTAACAGGAATACGGTCTTGATAATTGATTGTTCAAAGTAAGGCAGTCTATAAATACAGTTTTTTTTTCTTATCAGCTACATGTTTATAAGTTATATTACAGCAGACACACAGTGAGGAGTTGCTACATATAGAACATAATACACTGTGGTAGGACAGGAGGATAAGGATTGTGACGTGCACAGCACTGGTTAGCTGTGCAAGCTGAACATTTCAGTGGACATGACAACAAAGAGAGGTCAACAAGTACAGATGGCTCATACCATCGCACCTCGTCACTATTCCCTTTGCTTTCAAATGTTCTTAAAAATACGGAATAAAATTAAGGACTTTATAATAGACATGGCGGCACGTGCACACTTCACACATGCATGCACACCCTCACAGACTCACGCTCACACATGCACACAACAATGTACAAAAAGGGTTAATAAACATAAGAAAGGAAGGCTGCCAGCAGCTTTCCAGTACAACAATACTTCTTCGCAAAAGGAATCGGGCTGGTAGGTTAGTGCAGAATGGGCCAATCCACTTCTCCTTTCTCTGAGTTTTTCTTAGAATATTTTTCTTTGAATAAAGCTAACGGTCATCGAAACGGCACAGTCAGCGCATGCTGGTTTCGTTCTTTTAAGGCACTTCTCACTGCTTTTTCAAACAGTTTGTTATTGTGTAAGGCAACAGTCAACTATAAGTTATAAAGCTTTGGAGGTTTTACGGGTCATAAGCTGACGGGGGGGAAAGCTAAGCCTTCAGTTCTGAGTACCCCTGAAAATCCTCTTTCCCCGTCAGGCTAGAGATGAAACCACTGAGGAGGGTGTTCGGGATCGGGCAGAGCAGCAGCAGCGACACATTCAAAATTCAGAAGATGGCCGTCTGCGGTTTCACCTGGCGCTCCCTTGGCTGCCGTGACTGCTGACCGAGTGGGAGGTGCTGTAGCGCTTCTTCACTATCATACTGATGTAAGCTTTCATCAGCTTGGCAATGTCAACCACCTACCAAAAGACAAAAAAAAAAAAAAAAAAAAAAAAAAAAAAAAAAGAGTGCTTAGCCTGCTGAACAATGCAATGAACAGTGATGTGTATACGTTAATATTGATGTTCGGTAATTGGATAAAATGTTAGCCATTAATGAATTTTGTTGAATATCTGTGAAAACTAAGTTTACAACAACAAAAAAAAGAAAACATGCAAATTATATAGTGTGTGGCGCTTTAAATGACGGCAGGGGCCCTACAAAGTCACAAAGCAATATCTGAAAGTGGGTCCTGTTAGGAGTCACAGTCTATGAAGTAAAAGTATTAAGGTATTCCTTTAGTTAGTAGGCCCAAACAGGTGAGGTTGAGATTTAATCAATTACAAAATGTGCTTGCCATAAAAAAGAAAAATATATAAAATCATCTGTTATACATAATGAAATTGAGCAGAGAAGAAAATACAACAAAATAAATACATTCCAATAAAGAAAGTTGAATTACAACGAACTAGGTCAACTGCAGGCTCCAGTTTCAGTGAGATAGCTTAGAGAAGTCATGTTGCATGCTTATAGTCTGTACAATTGCTCAAGAGTTAATTTACCCTCTGCAACTGTGTGTACTGTGTAGGGCACAGCTCACTCCACCAACACAAACGGGTTGAGGTGTTGACTATTCTAGCCTTCTTCCCCCCCAAAAATGAAAGAAATATACTTTCCACTTCGTTGCTTACATAAGAAACACATTTGACAAACATCTTGTCTCAGAAAAGTGGAAGGAACTTTTAAACAAAACACAGGTCTTCCTGCTGCTACTGTTGTGCAGTCATTAATGACTGTGGGATCTCAATGTCTCGAACCGGCTTGTTCAAGGCCAGGGCAGAGGAGACCTCATATTCTGAGAGAACTGGGAACATGCCCGTGTTTGGAAGACCTTGTGCCTCATTACGACCGTGGTGGCCCAGGAATGAATGGTGCCGGACCCGAGTTTGGAGGTAGCCATGCCGCTAAACACGGCATGGCTACCTCCAAACTCGTAATGAGGCCCCTTGTCTCAAGACTGATTCTGAAACCTTTATCGGCCCAGTCTCAACCCTTTTAAAGGCCTGAGTTTACGAAATACTGCAGCACCATATCAACATAACAGGCACAATTATTCTTTCCAATGGTGAGATCAGCTATAAAACAATATGATAGCTCAGTGAGTTAAGAGGTCAATAATGAACTCTGCACGACTGGCAGGTTATAGGTTCGAATCATAGCAAGGCAGGTTGGGCCTTTCAAACTTCCGAGGTGGATAACATGAGTACCAGTTCTGGTTAGGTAATAATATTGTGCATGTAAATATTCTGGATATAGGGCTTGACGACTGGTCTATATAAATAACATTTCATTATTATTACACCAATCCAAGGCTGAGTGAGCAGGATATAGGGTACTGCACTGGAATCCACTAAACAGATATCTAGTGGGCATCACCATGCCCTATTTTGTGGTCAACAGTAACTTGATGTGGTTGCACCTGAAGCTGCAATGGCAGAAATGGCTAAAAACCGATTGTGTGGAATGTTGTCCAGAGCAATGCCAGCGTTTGTGAACAATTCACTGCCTTGCATCCATCCCATTTTTGGGTTATAGATTATCCTTGTGCAGAGGCCTGCTAATCTTCCCTACATTATTTCAATTTAAAATGTGTTACCAAAGTGAGCACAGCTCACTTGCTTTCAAGAGAAATACCTTCTGCTTGCACTAAATCACATTGCTACTAGGCACTCATGAAAAATCATAAGCTGACATAGAAGCGGAAATCCAAGAGAAACAAATGCAGAAAATAGGGTTAGTGAAAAAAAAGGAATAAAGCATGGGATAAGAGGAGGAAGCAGAGCGCATTTGGGAAATAAGGGTCAGAAAATCAAGTCTAATGCTAGACGATTGGCAGGGGAAGATCAACAGATTGGGGTAAAAAAACAGGTCTTGAGAAGTTTCCTGAACAGGAGCAGGAAGACACGCGGAAGAGAATTGTGTTGCATGCAGCGAGAGCGTTGTCTGTAAACCTATCTCCTCTGCTAGGATATCCGAAGGTAAGTACCGTAAGGATCGGATGGTCGGCAGAGCACAAGGCTTTTGCAGGTCTCTGACATTGGATCTCAGTGAATATATTTGGGTGCTGTGACTTGTAGACAAGCACCAGGAATAGTGGTTGCTATGGGATCCAACTTTTAAAAAGAATCCAGTGGAGACGTCCCCAGAATGGGGAAGATTGGTTATTATTTATGAGATGGGCATGCTTTATGAATGGTAGCCTTTGGATATGATAGGCCAGAAGATCAGCATGGAGGGCACTGCCATGATTTGGATGAAAGTTAACAGGTGCCTCTACAATAAAAGCACAACACACATAAGCAAGGTGGTTTTTCAATGACTTGAGATGGAAGAAGCAGGGCTACAAATTGATAGAATGTGGGCGTTATGCTTAAATCAGCATCCCAGCTGACTTCCAAATGTTTTGCATTGATAGAGGTAAGGACCAGGGAGCTAACGAATGTGACCGGGGAAACAAATATTTAGGGCCTAGTAGCAGGTCTTTGGTTTTTTTCTCTAGTGAGCTTATTATCATGGCTAATCCCACAGCAGTGTGACTGATGTGCAGGGCCCATGTTTCCTCGGTGCCTTGACACCCCATATCTCTCATCTCAGCTGCTGTCTTTCCTTCTACTGCACTTACTTGGCTCACCCACTCATCTGTGGTTTGCACTTACGTTCTTCTCCCCTCAGCACTTACCCTAAGCACTTCTCCATGAGCATCAAAGCACCTTATCGCTCACCCCTCACCCCCTCTGCGCTTGCACGTTCTCAACACTCACAAGGCATAGTAGGTTTGTCTCCCCTTCCCTCGATTCTCTATGCACTATTAATGCAATTATTTATCCTTGCTGTAATTCATTGTCCACATCCCCTGTACCCCCCACCCTCTGTGGGCACTTTGAACCAGTTTTTCTAATTGTATAAGCGCCTAATAAGTGACCAATAAATAAATAAATGGCTCCTCCATAGGCTAGGCGGGATCCATAGAAAAGGATGAGAGAAGTAGTTCTCATCAATGGCGTGCCTTTGGGATACAGGATGGCTGGATTCTCTGAAATCTATAGAAAATGAATGGGTCTTGTACTTTGGAACTTGTGTGTCTATTAACGCAATGGCTTTCATTTGGGCATTGCACAGAACCTGAGAATCGCGTACCTGACTCTAAAGAAAAAAGTAAACATTTATGAAAAAAGGGGGTCTGAGGAATTGACAGAATGAAGAAAAAAATAGAATACATGTATCTTTGTGAAAAATGTAACATTTTAAACTGAAAGAAAAAAATACTCCTTGGTAAAGGAATAATTGGGCCTATGAATATGTAAAAAATGAGAACTCAATATTTGTTAATGCAAAGACCTTAAGTGGCCTTAAGTGATTATATTGCAAACCAAGGGGGTATGTGGAAGGGCCACATCTTTGCATAATATGTTGTCAACGGTGTAGGATTGCTTCCACTGAAATAAGAACATATCTTAACAACAATTCCAATATCCTCTCCTTCGATAACAATATATATTTTATAAGAATTAGACTATGCATATTAAATGTGGATCTTCATGATACTGAAGGACATTTGGGCCACTTCCTATCTCATGTTTCCGTTTAGTGGCTAACTAACGATACCTTGAAGTGATGTACTATGACTCTTAAGGAAGATATTTGCGTTTGGTCTAAAACAAGGAGGTTTGTGACACTCAGACATGTTTTGCTCTTTGCCAGAAAGTCTTGTCAGAACGAAGCAGAAAACAATAGTCTATGCATTATGCTAGGGGCAGTTTCATAAATACAGAAATTACAAGACACAGAGCCATATCCATCGCATCATTCTTGTTACAGCAATATGGACACAAACAAATGGCCATATAAATCTCACAATACCGCTAGGATTTGCCTTGATTGATATGTTGTTACAGGTAGACGTCAGTGGGTGTTATTACAAGCATCCTTTATTGGTGAAAACAAGTTAAGATTGTGTTGTGAAATTTACGTGGGCATTTGATTGAGAAAGGTTTGTTGTCTTGGATTATCCCTGCACTAATGGTCATTTCACATTGCTGTCTCATGACCTGTAAGATTTCATTTGACAATTGAAATATTTCCAGTGTTATCCTAAAGTGTGCTGAACTGGCAGTGTGAGATACCTACCTTGAACCAGAGGGCTCATATGTGTTTCTGGAACATGAAAATATGAAATTATGTATCTCACGTCCAGAGTTGGCTTCAAGTGTCCTTGATTCGGTAACAGAATCAATTCCCTGAGTGTGGTCCTTTGATTTTTTTGTTGCCTGTACACACTTGCTAGTTAATAGGTTTATCGCAGGTCTAGCATGGGTGGTAGTGTTTTGTAAGTTTTTGGTATCTGTAGATTCCTTTGTCCCCGTCATCACGAGGAGCTTGCTCTACGCGTTCCCCCTATTCCAAACAGGTACTGTATCCTCATCCTGGAGTGGCTGGAGGTGCTCTGGCTTTGTGAGAGAATTTCAGGGACGGGTGGGCTATATCGTACAGTGGTGTTTGAAACTCTACGCATTGTGTCGAGTACCCGCTGATCAGCAGTGACTGCCTCCTGTGCATGGGCAAACTGTTGTATTCGTCCCCCAACAGGTGTGGCATGGGAGGTCTTAGGGAGAATGTTCATGTATTGTGCTGATTCCCCTCAACCTGAGAGACCCCCAGCACTGTTGCTGGACTTCTGAGATTTTGTTTTTTGCTTTACTCCCCTGAGTAAGTCAGACTCTTTTTACCACTCACTCATTCTTTTTGCTCTGAGATGGGAACCATATTTTTCAGCTACTATATTCTTTTTACTTTTAATTGAGTCACCCTTTACTCCATGTATTTCACTACAGGCATCTATAAAAAATGGTTGCAGCACAGAGCACCCCATGTGCAGTGCTGCTGGGGAGTCCCTTGGGTGTCCCTTCCTATTCCTAATGACTTTTTCCTTAGAACTACTGTTATCAACGATGGTAGGATACTTTTATCTTACTTAACTTTCTTTTCATGGGATCAGCACACACCACTTTATCTGGGGTGCTGAGGGGCTACATTGTAACTCCATTCCCACTGCTCCTGTAACTTGTATAGTTACAGTAACAGGCAAACCTAAATGGCTGGTGGCATTGGATACCTTGTAAGGATACCGTTTTACTACTTTTTGTGTTAGTTACTCGCAGGCTGTTTTCATAGTTGCAGTACAGAACCTATGGGTGACCATTTTCCCCAAATGGCCCCAATCTTCTTTTTATCACCATTTTTCATTTGTGTATTCCTTCTTGGCCCTTTTACCATTCTAGGTGGGTGAGAGTCCTCTTTGAGTTTTGTTTGCCTTTGGTGCAATCCCTTTGTGAAGCCCACCAAGGCTCCAGTGTCTCTTGTAGGAAAGGCATATCATCACAGTTATTGACACTGACAAAATGGATACAATTTGTAAAACCTGTATTGAAAATGTTGGGGTTGGCGAAACTCCTATTCTGCCCTATAACTAAGATGGGATTAGTCTCGACCATCACACTATACACAAAACAGTCCTAGTGGAGTATGTCAAATCAAAATGGCCTATGCTAACAAAACCTAATGCCTGCCCTATTTCTTGTAAAAGAAAAAGTGTAAATGTATGCAAAGGAAAAATCAGTGTTCAAAAGAATAAATGGTAATTGAACCAGCTCTCCTCCTCACATTAAACCTCACAGAATAAGGATGTCCTTGTAGGCAGGATGACACACTCTGGCTCGGTTTCTAACACTCTAAGCAGCTCCAAACTGCAGATGGAGGCCGCCAGGCTTTCTACCTTAGAGTCTTTTTCTTGACTTTCAAAGATGTTTTCCAACATAAAGTTCACAAAGGTCCCCCTCTGCCAAGACCAGACCTTACAGAACACAGTTCACGTAGGCCCCCTCTGCCGGGCTCAGACCTCTTATTTATCAGTTCAACAAAAATTTGCAAGGTGCTCCCTTCCCCAAGATTATTGTACTTCAGGTCTCCCTCAATCAGGCTCGGACCCCTTTCGGATGTCGAAGACTTTTGAATGTGAGTGGGACTTTTTACAGATGAGCGCAGGACCACTTCGACACAAAGTTAACGTTTACTTTCACTTAATTTATTCTTGCTGTTTGTTCGCCTTTTAGCTTTAAACAATGTACCTTTCACAGACTTTCAAATGGGCTATTTCCTTTCACCGGACCACTCTGTTATTTAGTATCGCTTATCTCACATCTGCATTTTACTTTAAAGTTCATTCACAGGTTTGCCTTTCTTCGCATCTCATCCACATGCGTGCAGCCTTCACTTGTGATATGAAGTTGCTACTACACACACTGGTCTCTAAGGTCATTTGCCAACTCATCGGCTGTGTGTGATTCTTTCTTGTTTTGCGATTTTCAATTTACGAGTCAAGGTTAGTACCACAGGCTTGGCCTCGCCCCAACTCTGCCGTTCACCCGAGAAGGTCGCTGGCGTCCTTGGAACACCATGCAATCTTCACCTACGGGCTTTGGCCTTCTCCATGTGTCTTTCGTGGTCTGTCGGAGGCAACAACTTCCAGTAGGTAAGCCTTGGTATTTTCAGCCCGCTGCTCTCGTCCCTTGGCACGTTGCTCTGCTCCAGCAGGTGTGCTTTTGTCCCGAAAGTTCTGCTCGTACTTGTGTTCAGCCTTGCTCAGAGTGCGTCTTTAGACGTTGCCTTTTATTTGTGTGCGGGAAGCTAAATGGTATCAGGTACATGCACTTAGTGTAAAGTGCCTGACTTTGCCTGACCCGATTAATGGGACATATCCAGTACGATGTGAGAGAGTTAGTATGGTTACTCTCAGTCACCCTCTTCCTCGGCCCAGTGTTTGCGTAAAAAGGGAGGAGAGGGGGGGGGGGGTTGGGACTTCGGAAAATCCTACAAAGTAGGATGGGGTAGATGAACAATAAAAGGCGGGAATACTGTATCTCACCATCAGCTGTCTCACCCCGACTCCCCGAAGACCCCTCACCCAGGTGTTCCTCCCTCACTGGTCCAACCCCGGGTCTGGATCCAAAGGCGATGGCGTGCCCTGGCCACCTGAGAGAGAGATCCCCGGGGACTAGCGGGTGAGACACCCTTTAGTTTCTCACAGTCTGCAAAGGCAGGAAGTGAGGGATGAGCCCAAAACTCTCAGGCCTTTATCTGAAGGTATGCCTGGCTGGAATCAGTTTGAACTGGGTGGCTGGCTGTCCTTGCCACCCCCAGGTGATTGACAGGTCTATAAAGGACTGAATGAATGGGTTCTGTAATACAAGGTGAGGCTTTTGGGACAGAAGGCTAAGTCGACCACTGGAACTGAAGTTCTGAAGAAGAGGACCATAGACGCCTGCAGCACCTCCAGTAACGCCAAAAGCACCATGCTGTCCAGATCCTGTTTTTGAATTGAAAGGGAAGCTCCGCCACGGAGGACTACCTCCTCTGGGCTGGTGGACATAACCACCCTCAAGACACTCTTCAATTTGAGCCATCACCAAAATCCTGCGATCTTCCCGAGCTGCAGAATCCCAATACCTGGGGTACCTCGATCACCTTGGAGTGCATTGTCTTGCCGTTGACGAATCTCACTGAAATTTCGGTTGCATCCGTGTGGACCTCTAGAAGCGCGAATCCACTTCCCAGAGTCCCCTCACCAGAGCGCATGACTGAGAAAAGAAGAAGAATCCAACCAGCGGTGATGGTTTGCTACTGGTGCTGATAAAAAAGCGCCAAAACCACAAACTGGTGTGGGAGTAAGAAGAATTCTTTGCTGGCAAGTCCCTCTCTTGACTACTGCTGCAGGAGCCCATCCAGGGTCCCTCATTTTGTCACCACAACAAAGGACCAGGAGAACGTTTGCAGACGTGCATCCAGAAGGTGTCCAGCTGCATCAGTTTCTTCACTCTGAAGGAACTGTGGGGCTGTTATTCATCTTACCTGAAGCCATTTGTGTAACTCCTTTGATTTTGGAGCAGTGTTTCTACTGTTTGGGTGTTCACCCCATTGCAGTCGCCCAGGCCTAACAGCTTGCGCCCTACAAGTAGGCTTCACCTATGCTCTTTACAAAGACCAACTAACGTGTTACATACTTCTGCTAAGAAGATTTGCATTAGAACTATCGCTCTCCTTTTGACTTTGGCATTGCTGGTTCCCTCCAAACCTAAACTGAAGAACTCTTCTTGTTAAGAAAAGCCTGCCTAAACATAAGTGTTGCTAAAAGCGTTGCTTACCTGTGATTGTTGTTCTTTACATTCTTTAACTTTCCTATACGTGAATAATGCACAGTTAATTTAAAATAAGTACTTTTACTGACCTGAGCAGAAGTCACTCTGTGTGTGGATAAGAAAAATATATAACAATGTACTCATTTGCTTTATTTTTACTCATTCTAAATGTATATTTGATGTTGCTAGTTAATACAAAATTCCTTACGTTTCTAACTGCCTTGCAAAGATATACAATAAATCACTATTTTTGATATAACTACACGTGTGTAAGTGTTTCTTTGGGCCCATGTATACTCTGGTTTCTTTGTACTGATATACAGCTGACCTTCCTCCTCCTCAAGCCTGAATGCTCCGCCACTCTACCAACCTTGGGCAGTACAGGCCTATATTAGAAGTTGGGGTCTTAAAATCAAGGGATAGGTCTTGTAGAGTCCAATACCAATTAGACTTTAGAAAAACGTATGTAACAACAGAGGGTACTTCCTGGTTGAAATCATGGATTAAGGCCTGCTTTGCCTTTGGTAGATGCGCCTCGCACACAACCTCTTCCTCATTTCTGGTGGCATAACGGACCTTGGCTGAACCCTTGCTGTCACTGTGGCCAGCTGCTTTGGATGGCTTGAACACTGTGGTACATTGAGTGGTTAAAAGGTTCATGGTGTGAATGATATTGGGAATAATACTGGCTGAGCATCTTCGGGAAAAGCTGCATCTATATAACATGCTTATGCTTGGGGAATGTGTCCTGCTCTTTTGTTTACCTTCTCTAAAGTACAAGTTGCAAATGCTGTGTCAGTCCTCACATTTTGCTTGCATACCTTTGTATTTAAGAGGGGGTGTGGGAGTGGGGGGTGAACGATCGGACTACTTACCCTGGCCCCTCCCACATGTCTAGGTATGCACGTGAAGTCTTCCTTTTCGCCTGAATTTGGAGAAGAACTTATTGTCAGGACTAGCTGGGTAAGTTGTGCTTTCAGAGCTGGCTGGGTTAGTAACAGGAAGAGTTTATACATAGAATTAACATTGTGCTTGCCCAAATCAAGATGGAGAGAAAGAAACTTAATCTGATTGGTTAAAGGAATATGTTTGGTTTGCCTGATTGGTGGAAAGGACAATGGGTTTGATTCTTGGGAGGTGAGCAAGATTCTAAACTGCCTTTCATCCATAGAAATTCAGTGGCTGGTTGTACATTAGTTAAGCTCCTTAAGTAGGCCCTTTCAGAGTTCAGAAAATTTACCAAAGAAGTAAGAATATCGTTTGCTGATCCTGTATGAACAAGAAGACATCAGGTGGGATCGTTCTTTTAAAGATTTTAAGATTTTCACAGCGAACTTTCATTTTCTTTTATAAGAAAACTTAAAGAGTTAACAAGTTTCAAAATTATTTGAGAAAAGAGACATTTACAGTTAAGTTATTATAAGGAAACAAGTTTGAAGATTGTGCGTTGAAGTTTAAAGTTTATTAACTGTGTGTAATGTACTTCAAGACTCTTTAATGTGTGCGCGAGTTTGCATGTCGTCGTTTACGTGTTTTTGGAAGCGCGCGGGTATTCAGAGCGATAGAGCGTGTGCCCAAATGAATTGCGGGAGTGAATTTTAGCGCGTGTACATTTTTAACGTGAGAGACGTTTCATAAGAAAGCGCGTGTTGGGTTGCGATAGAGCGTGAGTCCATTTTAATTAAGCGCGAGTTGTTTTTAACGCGTGAACTATTTTACGTGAATTACGTTTCGTTTCTCCGCGTGTGTTTGGTAGCGATAGAGCGCAAGTCCATTTTAACTAGCGTGTGTTATTTTTATCGCGTTTACGTATTTTTTCACACGTGCGTGTTTTGTTAAGATGCGCGTGTGTATTTTAAACGCGAGGACAATTCTTCACGTCTTCTGATTTCACGTGTTTATTGCATACGCTTATCAAGAAAGGAACTATACGTTTTTATGTGTAAATAAGGAAACAATTCACACGCAGAAGGAAAGCAGCATTCCAGAAAGTTAAAGAGTATCTATTTAATGCAACTTATGCAAATGGAATTCAATACTTCAGAGAAAGACTGCATTTTAGAAAAGCATTAAAAACTACATAGAGTGAAAAGAACTTTAAAGCAAGAAGAATATCTAAGTCTGTAAGGTGTTTGCAAGGGTCATCACTTTAGGATTCTAAAGAGACTTGAGTGGCTTGAACTATATACACTAAGCAAGATATTATTTACAAGATATTCCACACAGATAATTAGCCTCCAAGTCTTTTACTGAGGTTTAAGAGGTAAAGAGTTTAGAGTTTGTTTAGAATAATTTTAGAAAAGAAGTTTATATTATCATATAAGTAACCAGGTGTATTTGTTTACTACAGATACCAGAGCCTACCAGAAGGTTGCAGGGCTGCAGTGTCTCCGTTGTTATTTTCTCCAAATTCCCCTTTCCCTTTCTTGGGGTTTTCAGCTCAGCTTATACTTAAGGGTTGAGAGGTGAACTCCTGTTGAGGGTCTGTGGGGCCAGCATCAGCTCCTGTGGAATTCAATCAAGCCGGACCCTGACAGGATGAAAGGCCCACGATAATTTCTTCCACCTGAGCTGATATGGATCCCACAGAAGCACTAGCAAGTTCCATTAGGGACATGTTTTCAGAGTTAAGGGAGGAAATGAGGGCTGTGCGGAAAGAAAACCAGGAATTACAAGTCAAGTTTGAAGAGTTAAACTCTAAGGTTTAGAGGACATTTCTTTGGAGTCAAGAGATTCAGAGAATCCTAGTAGAGAATTACCAGTGTTAATTAGAGAGGATTTGGGTGAAGGAACGAGTTCTCAGGGAAAAAGTAGGGGGAGTTTGAATATACCTATAGGTCCAGTCCCCTTAGCACCTCCAGAACGCTTTGGGGGAGATGCCAAGAAATGCCAAATTTTCCTTACACAGTGTGAACTTCATTTCCTTTGTAGGCCTGAAGCTTTTAATACAGATGCTACTAAAATAGCTTTTATGCTGTCTTACCTTACTGGTGAGGCGGCAACTTGGTCAGTATTATTAATTGGTCAAGAGAATCCTATACTAAAGAACTTGTTAGCCTTCAAGTTAGAATTTAAAAAGATGTTTGACAGATGCCAATTATCTCAAAAGGTTGATGGAGAACTATTAGAGTTAAAACAGGGAACCAAAGATTTAGTGTCTTACATCAGACAGTTCAGATCTTTAGTATTAGAGAGCAATTGGCCAGAAGAGAAGCAATCCTCTTTGTTCTATAGAGGCTTGAAGGAGGAGTTGAAAAATACCTTATCTACAATTGTTAATAGACCCACTTCATGTGAAGATTTAATTAATCTAGTCATACAAATTGACTATAGATTAGGGGAACGCAAGGCTGAGCGTAGAAGAGGAGGAGTTGAGCAACCCAGAGTTTTCCCTAGAGTTGATAAAGGAAGATTAGAATTTGTAAATAAAGAATTGAGAACTGGGAATGCAGAGATAGTAAATAAAGTGAGAGGTCCTTTAACTAAGGATGAGAAGGATAGGCGAAGACAGAATAATTTATGTTTATATTGTGGGAAATCAGGACATTTTGTTGGAAATTGCCCTTGGTGTCCAAAAACGTCTTCATCTACTAACAGCTCCAGAAATCAACAAGTGGCAAATACAATCCAAACAGCGGTACCACATAATACATTGAATGTATCCTTGTATATTAAAGAGGAATTAAAGGGAAGTGGTCCAGTAATAATAGATTCTGGAGCCACTGGTAACTTCATGGATTGGAATGTGGTTAAAGATATGAATGTGCCTTACATTGTAAAAAATAAACCAGAGTATGTGAGAGCGGTGGATGGGTCTCAACTGACATCAGATTTAATTACACATGAAACAATCCCATTGGAAATGGAAATTGGAGGACACTGGGAGGAAATTGTGTTTGAATTAATTGACACTCCACAGTTGAAAATAATTTTGGGAATGCCTTGGTTGACGTATCATAACCCTCAGATTGATTGGGGAAGAAGAGTGGTGAAATTGGATTCTGCTTTTTGTGTTACAAATTGTGGTAAAGAAGTAGTTCAGGAAAATGTTTCTAGTAGTAATTGTTCAGAAGTAGTGGAAGGTTTGGTGAACTTAGGAACCATAGTACATTCTATAGGGGCTGTAATTGGAGAATTACCAAAGTGTTACCATGATTTCAATGATGTGTTTAGTGAAAAGGAAGCTAATGAATTACCTCCTCATAGAGAGTATGACTGTAAAATTAATTTAGAACCAGGGGCCCACATTCCTTGCAGTCACATCTATGCGTTAACAGAAAAAGAGAATCAACATTTGAAAGATTACATCCAAGAAAATCTGAATAAGGGGTTCATCAGGCACTCTCAATCGCCAGCAGCTTCTCCACTATTTTTTGTTCCCAAAAAGGAAGGCACTTTACGGACATGCATAGATTATAGGGTATTGAATAAGATAACAATTAAAAACAGATATCCTCTGCCCTTAATATCAGTAATGTTAGACCAGATTCAAGGAGCCTCAATATTTACCAAACTAGATCTTCGTGGTGCATATCATTTGGTGCTGGTACGTCAAGGTGATGAATGGAAAACGGCATTTAGAACAAAATTTGGTCTTTTCGAATATCAAGTAATGCCATTCGGATTGTGTAACGCTCCCGCGGCCTTTCAATTTTTTATAAATGAGGTATTGAGAGATTTTATTGACATCTTTGTAGTAGTATACATAGATGACATTCTCATTTACTCTAAGCATCTACTGCAACATGAAGAACATGTAAAGAAAGTGTTACAGCGACTAAGGGAGAATAAACTATTTGCTAAGTTAGAAAAGAGCCAATTTCATACCATGGAAGTGGAATTTTTAGGTTTTATGATTTCTCCCAAAGGTTTGGAAATGGATATGAAGAAAATTAAAGCAGTTGAACAGTGGCCAACTCCAACTTGTGTTAAAGATATCCAAAGCTTCCTGGGTTTTGCAAATTTTTACAGGAGATTCATTAAAAATTTCTCTCAAACTGTTTCTCCTATCACCAAATTATTGAAGAAAGGAATGAAATTTGAGTGGAAAGATGAAGCGGATCAAGCTTTCAAAAAATTGAAGAACTGTTTTACATCTGGACCGATCTTATTACACCCAGATCCTTCACAACCATTTTTTGCGGAGGCACGTTGCTTCCAGCAGAAGTGAACTACACGATTACTGTCAGAGAACTCCTGGCAATCAAGAAGGCATTTCAGGAATGGAGGCATTATCTGTTAGGAGCACGATTCACAGTAACCGTTTTAACCGATCATAGGAATCTTCTGTTTTTGAAATCAGCTCGAACACTATCACCTCGACAACTTAGGTGTTCACTCTTCTTTTCAGAATACGATTTTGTGATAACATTCAAGCCTGGGCGGTTAAACGGTAAAGCGGATGCTTTATCGCGACAAGGTTCTTCGGAAGTAGTTGAAAATCAATTATTACCAGAACCAGTGATTGCAGAAGATAGATTTATTCCAAGTACTACAAAGGAAGAGAATCTGCTTCTTAAGAAAATTCAAAAGGAATGACCAGAAGAGGCGATTCAATCTTGGTTAGCGGAGGATTCTGGAAGACATTTAATTGAAGGATTTCCATGTGTCCTTTCTAAAATGTACCTTCCAAGTAAGGAACTGCAAAAGGAAATTATGCAAGAATGTCATGAATCAAAGTTGGTGGGTCACCCTGGAATTCGTAAGACAATTGAACTGGTTGAAAGGAAGTTCTGGTGGAAAGAAATGAAAAAGGGTATTGAAGACTATGTGAAAACATGTGAAGTCTGTGCTCGAGTGAAGTCAGGAGGAGGAAAACCATCTGGGTTACTAAATCCGTTACCAGTGCCCCCTAGTCCTTGGTTTACAATCTCTATGGATTATATTGTAGATCTTCCTGAAGATCAAAGTTACACTACAGTATTAGTAGTTGTGGATTTACTAACTAAAGCTGGGCATTTCATTCCCATGAAAGGAGAGGCTTCTGCAAGGAATCTGGCAAAAAGTTTTTTGCAAGAAGTGGTACGATTGCATGGTCTACCAACACAAATTGTATCAGATCAGGGGTCTCAGTTCATTTCTAAGTTTTGGCGAGCCTTCTGTACAGAGTTAGGAATTGAGGTAAAGCTTTCTTCAGGTTATCATCCACAGACCAACGGCCAAACAGAGCAAGTAAATCAGGAGTTAGAAAAATATATTAGCGCTTTTTGGCAAGAAAGAGGAAGTTGGGTAGATCTTCTTCGGCTAGCAGAGTTTAGCTATAACAATTCTGTCAAGGATTCTACTAAGTATTCTCCATTTTTTAGCAATTATGGTTTCCATCCACGATTTATGAAAGAAGTGTTGCCATCTGAGTATTCCAATCCAGAGGTTGAGCAGCGATTGACTTGTATTAGAGATGGTTTAGTGAAAGCTAAAGAAACTTTAGAGAAAAGTAAATTAAAATTTAAGACATTTGCTGATAGAAAACGTCGAAAAGCACCACATTATCAGGTGGGTCAAAAAGTTTGGTTGTCCACAAAAAACATACGTTTAAAGGGAAGAACTAAATTTAGTCTGAGATTTATTGGTCCATTTGAAATAGAAAGAATAATAAATCCCGTAGCAATCAGACTGAAATTACCCGCAAGTATCAAAAGTCACCCTACATTTCATGTCCGCTTAGTGAAACCTTGTGTGTCAGGAACTAGATTGTGTAAACTGCTGGTGGTGGTTTTCCCCAGAGGAAAATGACGAAGAGTTTGAAGTTAAGAAAATCTTAGATTCCAGGATTGTTAGAGGTACCTTGCAGTATCTTATTGACTGGAAGGGATACGGGCCTGAGGAAAGATCTTGGGAGGATCAAACAGATGTACATGTCCCTCAATTGATAAGACGTTTATGTATTTTTTCACACGTGCGTGTTTTGTTAAGATGCGCGTGTGTATTTTAAACGTGAGGACAATTCTTCACGTCTTCTGATTTCACGTGTTTAACGCATACGCTTATCAAGAAAGAAACTATACGTTTTTATGTGTAAATAAGGAAACAATTCACACGCAGAAGGAAAGCAGAATTCCAGAAAGTTAAAGAGTATCTATTTAATGTAACTTATGCAAATGGAATTCAATACTTCAGAGAAAGACTGCATTTTATAAAAGCATTAAAAACTACATAGAGTGAAAAGAACTTTAAAGCAAGAAGAATATCTAAGTCTGTAAGGTGTTTGCAAGGGTCATCACTTTAGGATTCTAAAGAGACTTGAGTGGCTTGAACTATATGCACTAAGCAAGATATTATTTACAAGATATTCCACACAGATAATTAGCCTCCAAGCCTTTTACTGAGGTTTAAGAGGTAAAGAGTTTAGAATTTGTTTAGAATAATTTTAGAAAAGAAGTTTATATTATCATATAAGTAACCAGGTGTATTTGTTTACTACAGATACCAGAGCCTACCAGAAGGTGCAGGGCTGCAGTGTCTCCGTTGTTATTTTCTCCAAATTCCCCTTTCCCTTTCTTGGGGTTTTCAGCTCAGCTTATACTTAAGGGTTGAGAGGTGAACACCTAGTGAGGGTCTGTGGGGCCAGCATCAGCTCCTGTGGAATTCAGTCAAGCCGGACCCTGACACTTATCTTGCGATTCTACCCTTGTGCTGAATACATCCCTTACATTTTTCTCTTTCTCAGTTACATTCCGAATCTTCTGGAAGAGACTAACTTTTTTTGCTTAAGGCTCTGTCTGAATTTCCCCTGCTTTGTTCAGTTTTAGTTTCATTTACTGCCCTGCCAAAAATAAGTCATCCATCTAATGGCTTGTTTGTGTCACTTGTGTTTCAGACCTAAACTCAGTGAGGCGCAATCAAAAGTATTTCTTTAAGAAGGCAGTTTGATGACTGCATGTGCTGTTAGTTGGCCCTCATCTATAATGGCTTGTGCCTGTATTCAGACCCCGCAAGCATGCTTTAACAAGGCTTGCACATTGTCCCATTGCTCGCTATCAGAGCTACTGTTAGGCAGAATTGCATGCAGTACCCTCTGGGACCACCACATACAATTAGGACTACAGGCGTAAGCAAAACCAACCTTTGGTATAAGTCTGTACTACACAGTTTGTGGTAGTGAGCTGAGCAGCCAGGCTTATCTCAAGAGGGAATATGAGCAGTACAAGGATGTTACACAGAGGTCTTACAATCATAGTGGTTCAAGTAGACACACTCAAGGTTTCTTGGTAAAACACGTATTCATTTATTACAGTCATTTAGAAAACATTCACTAGAAGGAGGCAACTTAATATCATACACAAATACACTTCACTACCAAACCAATACATTTCTGAGTAAATTAGGCTCCCCTGAACTGGGAGCAAAATAGCATTTCAGTCACTTTAAATAGGAGTAAAAAGGCCCTAGTTAATAGAATAGATCACAAATACTTTCTTTTTTTTTTTTAAATATATTTTTATTGGTTTTATACATGCATTGCATTGGATGTTTGCAGGTACATAAATAGCGCTGGGCGCTGCGCGCCGCGCGCTTGAGTTCAGTTGTGCAAGTGTTAAATCAACAAGGACAATGTCCTTCATAACAGAACAACAGTCATAACAACAACAGGTCAGGGGAGGGATTCTGGGGTGAGGACAGCGATTAGTTTAGCCCTGGTGGGCCGAAATGGGGTAAATGTGGGTGACAAGGGGACTTTGTGTGAGCTTTTAGGCCCTTGATCGATTTCAGCTCGCAGTGCGTGGGATTGTTTAGGCCTTAGAGCCTCATTCCTGGGTTTGTTGACAGGCCAGACCCTGGACCTCTTTGTACCTCCGCACAGCCTTGGCCCCTTTGTGTTTAGTCGGTTTTGTCCATCCAACGCAGGGAAGGGGGTTGTCGTGCTAGGCCTGGAAATTGTTGGGTAAAGTCTAGAAAGGGAGCCCACGTTTGGAAGAATTTATCTCTGTTTCCGAGTCGTAGGGCAGTAATTTTCTCCGCTGCAATTATGTCCCAGCATTTTGTCCACCACATTTGCACTGCCGGGCCCTCTGGGTTTTTCCACAGCCTGGCTATGGAGATTTTTGCCGCCGTGAGCAGATGGGAGCATAGTTCTGCTCTATGCCCGGAGAGGGGGAATTGGTCTGCCCCGCTTGATCCAAGTAGGACAATGCCTGGGTCCCAAGGGATGGTGAGGCCTGTGATTTTGTTGATGTGGTCCAGCACTGTTTTCCAGAACTCCGTGGCCCTGGGACATGTCCAGAGTAGATGAAAGAGTGTGCCTTTGTCTGGGCACCCTCTCCAGCAGGACGGGGGGGACTGCGGGATTGCATTTATTGAGTATCTCTGGGGTCCGATACCATCTGAAGCATACCTTAAATGCACCTTCCTTGTTGGTAACGCATTTCGAACTCCTGTTCGCTCTAGCCCAGATGTGGTTCCACTCCTCCACCTCGATAGGTCTCCCTATGTCGTTTTCCCACTTTAGCATGTATGGCTCTTTGCGTGCTGGGTCGGTTCTGTCCAAGAGCTTATAGAGGGTGGAGATTCTGCCCTTTGGCGGGGGACCGGTGAGGGTGAGTTCCAGGGCGGTAAGGGCTCTGCTTCCATGGCGTTTCACCTCCCTGTTCGATAGCCAGTGGCGGAGCTGCGTGTATCTAAATCTCTCGCTCTCTGGCACATCAAATTTTTCCTTGCAGGCCTCGAAGTCCAGGGGGTTTCCCTCCTCATAAAAATCTTGCAGTCTTTCCAGCCCTCCATTCTTCCATCTCCCAAAGTTCTTGGGGTTACAGCCCGGGGTGAAATCTGGGTTTCCCCAGACTGGGGTGAGGGGGCCCGTCGTGCTGCGTAGATTCCAGAGTCGCGCTGCTGTCTTCCAGCTTCTTACAGTATTTACCGTCGCCGTTAGAGGACCCATGTCCCCGATTGCACTGGGTTCCTTTAGGTGTGGCAGCGAAGTTATTGGACTTGAGCTCCAGGCCTCCTCCAGCTCCAGCCAGCGGGGCTTGGAGGTGGTGGGGAGCCAGGCGAACGCCGACGAGAGCTGAGCAGCCAGCACATATCTTGCCACATCGGGCGCTCCCAGGCCTCCAGTCTCACGGCCCCGGAGCATGATCCTTCGCGAAATGCGTGGCTGTTTCCCCTCCCAGATATAGCTCATGACATATTTTTGTAGCTTCTGGATCTCCTGTTTCGGGATCATGGTGGGTATGGCAGCGCACTGATAAAGGAGTCTGGGGATGAGGTTCATTTTCAGGGCCGTGATTCTTCCGAACCATGAGATCTCCTGCTTTTGCCATCGTCTGATATCAGCTCTGAGTTCTCTCAGGAATGCCGGGAAGTTTGCTTTGTATAGTCTGCTGGGAGCGCCGGGGAGCTGGACCCCCAGGTATGGGAGGTTCTTCTTGGCCCAGGGTATCTGGTATTTTTCCTCCAGGTCTGCTACTAGCTGGCTCGGTAGGTTGATGCTCAGTGCTGTAGATTTGGTAAGGTTGACCTTAAAGCCTGAGGCGTCACCGAATTCTAGCAGTTCTTTCCATAAGGCCTTCATGGATTCCTCTGGCTTGACTAAGGTGAGAAGGACGTCGTCGGCGTAAAGGGCGATTTTATATGTTTGGGCCTTGATTGACAGCCCTTGGATCTTTACATTGCGGCGAATTCTGGTCGCGAATGGCTCCATGGAGAGGGCGAATACCAGGGGGGAGAGGGGGCAGCCCTGTCTAGTGCCCCTTGAGATTTTGATCGTGTCGGATCTGACTCCATTCATTCTGAGGCTGGTGGAGGGGTGTTGATAATTAGCTAGTGTCCATTTTATAAAGTTTGGGCCGAAGCCGTAATGAACGAGTGAATTTCGAATGTAGCCCCAGTCAACCATATCGAAAGCTTTATGTGCGTCCAAGGATAGTACCATCGCTGCCTGCCCCCTCCTGTTGGCTGATTCAATGACATTGATAGTTCTTCTTATATTATCGTGGGTGCTACGGCCGGGTATAAATCCCGTCTGATCCGGGTGGATGATAGCCGGGAGCAGTGGGGCCAGTCTGTTCGCTAGGGTTTTAGTGAAAATTTTTGCGTCATAATTCAGGAGGGTGATTGGTCTATATGAGGTGCACTGGCTCCGGTCTTTTCCAGGTTTCGGCAGTAGCACTGTGATTGATTCTTCCATGGAAGGAGTGGTTGTGCCTGAGGATAGAAATGAGTTAAATAGGGTAGCCAGGTGGGGGGCTAGGATGTATGCAAACTTTTTATAGAATTGGGCCGTGAGCCCGTCTGGGCCGGGGGTTGAGTTTTTCAGTTTGGTTATGGTTTCACTGACTTCTTCTGACGAAAAGGGGGCTTCCAGGGCCTCAAGTTGCGGACCTGGGAGGAGAAGTTGTACTTCAGCTAGGTATTTGGCTTGTGCTGCTTCGGAGGTGGGAGCACCCGACATAATCGATCTATGATGAGAAGCCATTATTTCCATTTTCTCTTTGATAGAGTAGCGAAGTGTCCCTTGCTCATCAGCGAGGCTGTGGATGAGGTTTCTAGTTTGTAGCTTTTTTAGTTTGTGAACCAGGAGCCGATTTGCTTTATTGCTGTGCACATAATAAAACTGTTTTGTGTAAGTTAGCGCTCTGACAGCTTTGTCGGCCAGGTGCATTTCTAGGGAACGTTTCGCCTTTTGGTGGATGCGGCTAGCTTTCCTGTTTGGGCCTCGTTTAAGGGTGTTTTCCGCTTCTGCCACCTCTGCTTCGAGTGCGTCTTGCTGTACTTTATCCCGACGTCTGAGTCGGGCTGTGCAGTCGTTCACCGTGCCCCTGATGACGGGTTTCATGGCGTCCCAAATCATAGCCAACGATGAGTCTTTGGTAGTGTTTTCCCTGAAGTAATTCTTAAGGGCTTCCGCAATTTCAGTTCTGGTTGCGATGTCTGAGAGGATGTGCTCTTGGAGTTTCCATTGCCTCTGGGGTGGCTCCGGAAGGCAGGATACCCTTAGGTTCAATGTGACTGGAGAATGATCTGAGAGGGCTCTGAGCCCGATTTGGATGGCTTCGACACAGGGAATGAGGTTACTTGAGATTAGGAGGAGATCGATCCGTGAGTATCCCAGGTGCACGTGAGAGAAGAAAGTGTAGTCACTCTCCCCCATGTTGGCCAGTCTCCATACATCTATGGTGTCGGTTTCCCTTAAGAATTCTGCCATGGCCAGGGCTTTGCTGAAATCATCATTTGATGGTGGGAGCGATTTGTCAAGATTTGGGTCGGGAGTCAAGTTGAAGTCACCCCCTATGAATAATTGACCCTCTCTGAAGGCAGACAGAGTTGGTAGGAGATTCCGCAGGAATTTGCTTTGCCCGGTGTTTGGGCAATATATGGCGACGATGGTGATGGGTAGTTCTACCAGGAGGCCTTTTAGCAGGAGATAACGGCCCTCGGGGTCCCGTTTGGTGGTTATATTGGTCAAGGGTAAGTCCCGGTTTAGCAGGATGGCCACCCCCCTCTTTTTGAGATCTGCTGAAGCGAAGAAGCTTTTGTTGTATCGGTGGAAGGCAATGCGGCGTTCGTCGCTCCTGAGGAGATGAGTCTCCTGTAGGCAAGCAATGTCAGGTGCCAGTTGAGCGAGCCTGTGTTCCACAGACTTTCTTTTCCGGGGGGAGTTTAAACCCTGGACGTTCCAGGTCAGCATTGAGAGTTCCTTATCCGGTTGAGACATTATTAGGTAGGATTGATAGCGGGTTTATGTGGCATCTTTTGGATTGTAGAGCTGGGGCCTCCTCAGCGCTGAGTGGACCCTCCGCCACTGCCTTGGGGCCGCCGTGCGGGGAGGGGGCCGCTCCGATTACTTGTATTTTGACCTTCGTTTCCACGTCACCTCCCGCCCGAGCCCAGACTCCGAATCTCATTTTCCCCCCGACCAAGGAGAACCAACAACATAAACTAAAACATAACTTAAAACAGTTAACATGTACAGGTATCCAGACCAGCCTTCTACCAACGGGGCTGTCGGCTGGGTCACGGACGCCAATTGTGTCGGAGACCACGGGGTCTCATGCTGTAGTGGTGAAGTTCTTGCAAATCAAGAGAGCGCTCCGCCGGCAGCTCTGGCCCACCCGGCTGTGAGGACACAGGGTAGGTTGGCGCCGCCCCGAGTAGGCCATATAAGTGTGAGTATTTAGGGTAGCCCTTTTGGCCCCCAGGAAGGCGGGCCAGTGTATGTTGACAGGTTCTGGAGAGGATCAGCATGGGACAGGGGAGACCGGCCTCTCAGTTGGTGTTGGTTTTATTCCCCCTAACAGGAGGGCCGCGCATCCTGCGTCGGCCAACCACCCGGGACCAGGAGCAAGAGGCCCCCCCCCCCGACCCCCTCGGGGGAGCGGGCCGGGTCCCCTGGGACCTCCCCCTCCAGGTCCGGATTCATAAACACTGCAGCCTCCCGCGGGGATGGAATTTGCTGAGTCTTTCCCTCCCAAGTGAAGGAGAGACCTGAAGGGAAGCTCCAGCGGTAGGGGATTTTGCGCTCTCGTAGCCAGTCGGTCATAGGTTTGAGAGCTCTTCGTTTGGCTAGGGTGGAAGCAGCTAAGTCTTGGAACAGGGCGATCTCCGAGTCTCGGAAGTGGATCTGGCCCATGGCCCTGGCCTCCTGCATGATCTCCTCCTTGAGTTTGTAGAAATGAATCCTGACCAGGACATCGGCCGCCCCATTTGACCTCTGCCTGGGTCTAGCCCTGTGTACTCTGTCCAGTTCCAGGGGAGAGTTGTCTGGGAGGGTGATAATGTGGCGGAGAAGGTCGGAGACGTAGGATGGGAGCTCCTTCTCTGAGACTGCAGCTGGGATTCCCCGGATTCTAATGTTATTCCGCCTCGAGCGGTTTTCAGCGTCCTCTTGTCTGGCCTCAAGCGCCTCGCACCTGCACTCCAGGGCCCTGATCCTGTCCGCCCCCTCTCCGATCTCAAAGTTCTGCTCACATAATGTAGACTCAATCTCCTCGGCTCTGGCCTCCACCTCCCCCACTCTCTTGTCTAGCTGGGTAATTTGGGTCTTGACCTCCTCAGTGCCCTTCTGGAATTCCCTGGTGAGGGCCGATAGAAGCTCATGGAGGTCTGCTTTCGTGACCGCCTGTGATGCTTGGTCACCGGGGAGGCCGTTCCCCATCCCCGTGTCCATGCGTTCACCCCTCTTGCTTTTTTCCCCCGCAGGAGGCATTGTTAATAGAGTAGAAATATCCGACTGTTTGGCGGCTTTGCCCGATTTGGACATGGTAACCCGGGGACGCCCCTGCAGCTACGACGGGGGCGGAGGGGCCACCAGCCAGGCCCGAGGGGCAGCAGAGCGTCCAGTTAGGGCGAGATGCGGCAGGTGCCGCCTTACCTTGTGGCAGTGCTTTAGGGGGGGGCTACCTCCCCTCCCCGGAGGTGCCCGAAGCGTGCGGCGAAAGGAAGTCCAGGGGCTCAGGAGAGTGAAGAAGAAGCTGAAGGGAACCCCGGCACGGGCCCAACCTGCAGGGTAGGAAGCGTGGGGAGACCCCGGGGTCGTTAGTTGCCGGGTTCGCCTTGCTTCCGGAGATGAGCCCCCCCTGGGAGGTATGCTGGGTGATGGGGCCTCCGTGGCCCTGAGGTGGATGGGCCCCGTCCACACTGAAGCGGGCAGATCCAGGCGGCTGCGTAACTGAAGTTGAGGCTTTGTGGCCGAAGTGAGGAGGAAAGGGCGGGGGCTGCTGCGGCGAGCTCGCATCAGCCCCTGGGCGTCTATTCAATTGTGGCCTCTGTCCAGGTCTGTCCAGGCCGGGGGGCCCCCCCGATCGTTCCGCAGGACTGCTGGTCCGGAGGTCTGGAGGCCGGGTCCCCAGACGGCCCGCAGCTGCTGGGTGCCCTCCGGATCGGCTCAATTTGCTGGTCTGCCCCCACAGGAGGCAGACGGTGGTCGCCGAAGTAATTATCCAGGAGGGAGGAGGGAGGAAACCAGGAGGCCCCCCGGGCACCCAGCCCCCGCCCGGGCACCGCGGCCCCGATCGATCGGCTGGTGCGTGGGGCTGGCGTAAAACGGCAGACCGCCGATCCCCGGAGCAGGAGAAGCGGGGGAGGGGCGCCCCGAGCCGGAACCACCCTCCCGAAGGGAGCCGGAGAGCCTCCGGGGCGATGTGGTGGCCGAGTCGCTGGGTTCCGCCGGCCCGATCCCGCACCCGGGGTGCTCCGATCCAACCCCTAGGCCCCGGGGTTAGTGCCGGGCAGGGTGGGCGGCCGCCATCTTGCTACGTCCTGCGCTCCCTCTTGGTGTGTCGCAGGCGGCGGATCTTTGCCATCCGCGTCTGCAGGGCTCCACTATGCCGCCCCAGTGTTCCGCAGCATCTCAGCTGTCGATCGCTGAAGAGTGGATCGAGAAGATCTATCGTTCACCGGGCATTTTCCGTGGCGACGTGACACCAGCCGGGAGCTCTCACTGAGCACGTCCGACTGCCATGGCTCCAAGCCACGCCCCCCCACAAATACTTTCTTAAGCAGTGCAAATAGTTTCAGTTCACTAGAGGACTCGATTCAGTTCAATAGGCCTAGGCCCAAGTCAACAGACTAGTGGCTTGGATAGGAAAGAGCAGTTCTTGTAGTAAACGGTAAAGTCTTTGCCAAAGTTCTGAAAAGTAGTTTGTACGAAAAAGAATCATATGTTGTGTCACAAGCTGAATAGGCCTGCAAGTTGGAAAAGTTTCACGAACTTTCACAGCGAGAGGTAAGTTCACTCAATCGGGTTGGCACAGTACCTTAATATGAAGAAAAGATGCAGCTGAAGACGTTGGTTTCTGGCAGTTCCTGCAGATCTCAATATTCCTGAGCCTCAGTTGTGGGGACAAGAGGGAGGACGTCGGGGGACTCCTGCACTGCACATGGATTTGTCAAACAAGCTGGCAAAATGGAAGATCTTCGGTTTGAGTAGCTGTCGTCAAGCACACAAGCTGGTGTTGTTCCCCCTGGTTAACCCTAACCAGCTCTGAGAATGGTATCCAGGTGGCTTATGAGTTGATTGGTCCCACCAACTCAAAGAAAAAAAGTCGTCCTTGAAGGGGCTTCTCTGTCGAGATGAACTTGGCAATTCGGACCGCAGCAGGGCTTCACCGGGCAAACTAACGGCAGCCGTCCTCTTCCAGCTCGTCTTCGGTTCTTTCGTTCCAGTGGTTGACTATGCTTTCCAGTCCAAAAGACTCGCCTTTTAAACAGTTTTCTCCCTTTAATTCCAGCCTAGCTGCCACTCACTCAGCAGGGTGGCTGTCTTTGCCAGACAGTCAGCCAGCCAATCACGCCAGAGTGCATTTGGGTCTCCTAGGAGACTAAGCACAGGGAGTTTCGGGCATCTCCCTCACTTCCTGCCCACCGCAGACACTCAAACGCCAGAGGCAGTCTTCAATCCTGAAGCCCACCAAAAGGTACAGAAACAAAGGGACCAAACCTGGTTTGGCGTGCAGAGACAAACTCTAGAAGGACCTTTCCAAAAAGAAATGGCAAAAAAGAAGACCGGGACCTGTTTAAACAAAAGGGGCTTAAGGCGCCATCTTGAAAAACATTTCTCCCACGATTTTTAGCTACCGGTGTTTGCGGTCTGGAAAAAATCATGGTAGTTTGTTGTAAAACCACTGCCACCAGCCATTTCGATAGGAAAGCGCAGCATTTGACTGCTACATGAGTTTCTGGACACAGGGGATACTAGGTAACCCCTCCAGCACTCTTTAGGAAGATAGTGTGTGCTGGGTCTAGGAATTTAAAAAAGACTAGTAGAGTCATTTTAACTTTACATTCTCTGGGAAACCTTTGGGAAGTCTAAAAGACATCTCTGTGTCAATGCACTGAGGGTGCGGTGTAACACACATGAAAAGATGATGCCTATGGAGTTATCTAAAACTCCATAATCAAAGAACACAAGAATAAAACACACATCAGAATACATGAAAGAGTGGGAAAAAAGGCTCAACTCTTTCCAGGTAAAAACATCAAGTCCTCAAAATCCAGCAAAGTTGCTGGGGGTCTCTAAGGTGAAGGGAATGAGCACATTTATGATAATTCTCCGTAACACCTACTGACCAATGCAGTGATATGGCAATACATATGTTATACGCAGCAAAAGTGGCAATTTTTCTATCCCATCAGAAGGGATGCTTATGTTCCTTATCTGTTGGTACACTGGCTATGGACGCAGGCATATTGCAGCATTTGCATGCTGTTGCTACCACCAGCGTGGTGTGGCTGCAATTGGCCACACATAATTCAGGGGTCGGTTGACGAGGGTGTATTCAAGTTTTCAGTCCATGGACTAATGGATTTAGTTGTAGAGGGTGCCTCTGTGGTTAAGCACATCTACTTTTCTATTTAGTTCATAACTGGAAAACACTGGGTGATTGGCCAGGGTTCCTCTAGGCTCTAGAGTCTCCTCTATAAATCCTTGTCTTCTTGCGTCTTAATTTTAATCTGCGTTACAGCTCTCTTTTGTAGTGCCTCAGCGGGAACCCTGATCCTCTGTGGATGAGTTAGATGTGGAAGTTTCAGTAGTATCCGGAAAATCCATAGGAACATTCTGGGAATTGTCCACCCCCCCCCATGTTTACATTTTCTAGAAACTCCTCCCTTTTTGTCTGGGTTTACTCTTCTACTACATCTCTGGGTGGATAGATTTTGTCCGGGAAACTGGGGGCTTGACTAACACGTCATATGATTTATCTAATTAACTCTTCTACTTCTTTCATTAGAATATGGCCTTGGCTAAGGCTTGCTTCTGCCATAACGACAAACCTGTAGCATGGTATATATTCTCTTGTTCTCCTTGCGCCTCATCCTAATCCTTCTCATCCCACTCTTCATAGAGAAAATCCAGTTCTTTCTGGTGTGTAAAATATGGTTTTTAAAACACAGTATGGGGTTGATTTATAAATGGATGAGAAAAGCATTTCCTTGGCTTAAAACAGTGGTTTTCCCGACTAGGAGTTTGCATGGGTCTTTGTGCGTCTCATGTTTGGCACCATGTTTAGCTTGTTTTATTTTAGTCGAGTGCTTGGACAAATGGGGGTCTTGGTGGCAACTTTGTCATAGCTGGGCTTTTCTACACTGTTTCTGCATTGGGGGCTACCTTGATGACTTGCTTCTCGGTAGAAGATTTATCAGCACCATGAGCTTTGGCCCCCACTTGCTCTGTAAATGTTTAGATAAGCTAGGTGTGTGTGCGTTCATATGCTGTTTATGTGTTGTCAATTTAGCCCCATCCGCCTTCTTGCTACCCTGGGCTGCCCTTCTGGGAAGCTCTTTTGGGAGATGGGGGTTTGCTTAGAAACTCGCATAGTTGCATATTTATTGAAGTATGGGATGCAGAGGCCTACTTGGAAATCTCCAGAATTCCTTGTAGGCCAGTCCACCACGGGTTACTCTGTCTCTTTTGGGCCTGATGTCTGCCTGTCCCCTAGCGACTCAACCTAGATTATGTCCTTACGCACTTCTTCTGAGGTACCAGTTTTAGCAATGTCACTGGAATATAGTGCCTATAGTTGTCCCTTTCAATTCTTATGCTTCAACACAATTCCTCTGCATGCTCTCTGGATAAGCAGGGATTGCAGATCTTTAAGTGTCACAGCACAAGAGGTTCGAATTACATTTATGGCAGAATTTAATGAGAGCTTTCTTCATTTGAGCTGTCAGAGCCGGGGTACTGAGACCACAAGTCCCCATCCCTAAGCACATCAGGGATAAGACAGTGGTTCCCCTTGGGGCTGGCTCTGTGTGGTGTTCGGGACCCCGTAGATGTTATCCCTTGAGTTCGGAATTGATCGAAAAAAAGCTACTTTAAGATGGACTACTCATAGGAATGTCTCTTAATGAGATGCTAACATGTTAGTGCCATTCAACAAAACTGTCCAGAAATCTCAAAAACAAACACCATTCTCTGATTTTTTGGGGAAAGTTTCATGAAATTCCTTCCAGATGGGACAAAGTGATAGTGTTTCATTCTTATTCAAAGTCCATGTGGCCTTTATGTTCTCTCCTAAAGCAAAAACTGATAGATGATTTGCATCAAATTTGGATTGGCAATGTTGGCATGTTAGACAACCTACAATATTTACTTGTACAGGTGAAAACCAGTTTCTGATTTTGTTTTTAAAATCCCTAAAATGACCCAAAATTCCAAAGGAGTTGGGTGCATGGACGGGAATTCAAATCAGAACTAGAAACATGATTGGCAGATCCAGCTTAAGGCTCTGCAAGTCCAATGCTCCAAAAATATGAAAAGGGGCACATAGCCGCTATTGAAGGCATACTCTGATCCTGGAGTGGGCAAAGGCGTGCCCCAGAGGGATCGAACATGCCACTTTCCAGAATATAAGGACCTCACTTGGACATGGGGTCCAGGGATGTGCCGACTGCGGTCGATGGACAGAACCTTGGGAGTTCAATGGTACGGTACGGAAGAGTGGACAAGGCACTTTTCAAGAAATACAAGACATTCGGCAGTAGAGTCTGCATATGGATATTGTGGTAGTGAATCTAAGGAGGCACATCATTCCCCTCCCCCACTCCCCATGGAAAGAACTGCATGAAACTTTCCAACCAACGCACAGTGTCAATTTTGAAAAGTTTTCATGAAGTTCCATGGGAAAAGGTGGGACTGCAAGGTACACAGTTATAGGGGCACATCCTCAAAGAAGTTTTAATTTAACCGTGGCTTTTGTGGAGAGAATAGCATGCATCTTTCCAAAGACAATACACAGCCCACTCTGATTATTTTTGAAACATTCAAGAGGTTTTGTCGAGGGTGCTAAAGTTATGGGGGAGGGGCAGGCGGGTAGGATATAAAGTAATCCCCATTCAAATTTCAATTGGGAATTTCGCTGAAATGGACGGGAAATTGACCTGTAGGGCCACTGTGTGTGGAGGCTTCACAAAGGATTCACGCCAAATACAAAAGTCAAACTAGGACCTTCCCTACCCAGCATGGCAGAAGAAGAAACAAGGAAGGACACGCAACCTAGAAATGACAAAAAAAGCAAACAGTCACCATTTTGGATCAATGGTGATCCTTCTGTGCATTACCACGGCTGTGAGCACAGCCTGCGCGTACAAATTATACAAAGGTCGATAGAACATGTCCACTGCCACCAGCCATTCAGGTATGCTTGTCACTAACAGAAATATCACAGGAGTAGTGAGAAAGGGGATACAGTGTACACCTCAGCACTCCACATAAGGTGGCGTGTGCTGATCTCACAAAAGAAAAGCTAAGAAGGATACAACAAATCCCCCTATACTTGGGAACATGTGCTCATGCAAGGAAAATAAAATAAAAAGGGAATCCCAAAGGGCACCTAGCAACACTGCACAAAAGGTGATGTGTGCTGCAAAAGTAAATTACAGATGCCTTAGAAAAGATGGAGGAAAGCACTCCATAAAATTAAGTACACAATTAACGAACCGGTGTGCCCGTAGTGAGAGAAAAAGAAGGAGTTAGTGGGAAAAAGGCTCCCACTCACTCTGGAGAACAGACAAGACAATCCAGGAGTCCAGCAAAATGTGCTGGGGCTCTCACAGGTGGAGGAGATTTGGCATAAAAATTAAAAATCTCCCCAACCTTAATATGTTTGGTGTCAAGTGTTATGCACTGAAAGGTTTAAGTTATGGTTTTGTTGCTAGCCTTGCCTGGTAAATGTTAGTTTTTTTTTAGTTTTTGCAGAACAACATTATCTCACCATTTCTTTTTTTCCAGAGTATACAGTAACAAAAATAAGAATGAAATCATCCATTCTGGGTTATCGCTACCCCCAACGGGAATAGGTTTAGCAACA
Source organism: Ambystoma mexicanum (assembly GCF_040938575.1). Classification (NCBI taxonomy): domain Eukaryota; kingdom Metazoa; phylum Chordata; class Amphibia; order Caudata; family Ambystomatidae; genus Ambystoma; species Ambystoma mexicanum. Next base: position 50,353,887 of record NC_090933.1, on the reverse strand, counting down.
CAAGCAGTCAAAATTGTGGCAAGTATTGCCTCTTCAATAACTCTGCTTACCTCACTGGTGTCGAAGAGCAGCTCTCTCTCATCGACAACAATTTTGTACGTGTTTGAAAGTGGTGCTCCAAATGATAGAATGTGTTCGTAGTAAAACACTTCTAATGGTCGGCCTTCCCCACGCTTGTAGACGGAAACTGCTTCGGCGCTGACTCCAAGCCACAGCTCTTGCGGGAATCCGCCTTCTTTACTCTAGGTGGAGATAGAGCGAGGAGAAATATTTATTACACGCCAGAGAACGTAGTGGTATGTGGTTTCTAACACATTCAGAATTGTATACAAGAAGTGAAAGAACAATACATTTTGTAATTGATCTATAAGTGGAAGTGTAGAGTTAAGGTCAGTCTTGTAATTAAAGGGTCTTGCTTGTTGGTCACAGAGCCCAATTGTGCTATATGATGACTGCTAGAAGTGCAAACCCAAGGAGCAGCAAGATGCCCCCTACGTTGTATTCACAAGCACATCGGTGGGTCTAACTCATTGGAGATTTCCTTTATGCATTAGCTGCGAGGAGATGCCTCCAATGTCTTTCAATGAACTTGAAAACTTTGGGTCAAGTTTAATCTGTATCTTTTACAGAATGGCTAGAGTAAGGGGTCACAGCTGCCCAAAGCTACAACAATCTGACACAAATAAGTTAGATTCAAACCTACCAAATGATTTGTGGGTCACCTGAAAAGAATGGTCCTGTCCCAAAAAACATCAAATGTATTGACATGTCAAGTTATGCTTTTGTGACAGGAGCATTAGGGCCTAGATTCTCCAAATAAGCAAGTACAACCATCAAAAGTCTAGCACAATGTTAGACAGTTCAGTTGGAATAGGTTTGAAGTGGGAAAGTTTAAATACTATTCAAATTCAAATAAATGCATGATCACCTTTGAAGAGCAATAACATGTAGAGTGCAATTTGTGGCATGTTTTTTGGGGGAATTTACTAAATGCAAAATAATACAGCACATAGTTTAGAACTATATTTGTATTTTTAGTATTACCCGCAGACATTTCATGAGGTTAACGGCCTGTGCTTGCATGGAACCAGTGCCAAAGATATGCAATTCAAAGTGAGCGTGATGAAACGTACAGATATTCTTTGGGAGGGACATGCCCTATTGGGGTGCCTAAAATGTCCTCCTTTTTATTTATTTTTGTTAGGGCAATTTATTTAGGGAGGATTTAGCAAAGAAGGACAGTGGGGCGCATTCCACTGAGCAAAGACATGAAAGGAGCAATAGGTCTTCAAACATTGCTGCATCAGCAAAGGTTGCACTAAAAAAAAAAGTCTGCAACCTTTGCCTCTCCATGTTTTGGACTACAACACCCATAATCCCTCACCACTGACTATGCTGGCTAGGGGTGATGGGAGTGGTCGTTCCAAACATCTGCAGAGCCAAGGGTTGCAGACCCCTGCACTAGAATAACATGTGGTTCATGGAATACATGGTTTTGATGTATGGGGTGTACAGCTGTATCTTCAGAATCAGGACAGCCCTGAAATTATCGTTTTAAGTTGTTCTTCAAATGAACGTTTCCATACTGTTATTATCAATGTTTTTACCAACCAGTATCCGCTTTGTGGTGCTTGATTTATTTCAATGCTATGATGTTCATTTTGATTACCCAACCTATCTCCTCTCTATGTCCCTGCTCCTCCCACATCACATCTACTCGCGTCTACGGACTCCTTTCCTGTCAAAGATCATGCAGCGTCTACTCTGGGGGAGGGAAGCAAACTGTCAGAACGAGGAAAAGGGGAGTACTGCTTGGCTTGGGGGCAGAAGCGTTTAATGCAGCACGGCATTTTTCACACAGTTAATAAAGGTGATTTCACCAGGTTTTATTTTAAGTCGCAGCACTATTCTGAAATAACAACAAAGTCGGTTGGGTACGTTCTATTAATCATTGCAAGATGAAACGCCAAGTGCACAACCATATTTTGGTGAGCAAAGCAAAATAGAGACTGTGATGAGAGCCCTCAATCGGACCTTTTAAAACAGTTTATCCTACACCAATGCATCAAAGTACTTTTGAGTGTAAACTATGATAGAGCGCTCCCAACAGTGTAGTGTGAAACTGCATATGTGTTATAAGCCACCATGGTAAACATTCATATTGAGGACCCTTTACGATACAAGTCTGGCTCACCTCCACATCGAAGAGGGTTGATCCGTAGCCCGGCCATTCCCGGATCACAGTCATGTACTTGGCCATGGCCTGTTCTTGCGTCATGCCCTGCAGTTTCTTCCACTTGTCGATAATGCTCATCCGTGCAGAAGTAACTTCCTCTTTGAGGAACATGTCCATCACCTGCTCCTCCTCCTCCACCTTCTGCTTCGTGACAGAACTGCTTCGGAAGCTCCTCCTAAGAGTTCCTTCCAAAAAACTTGACCGCTTTCTCTCAGTCCTCTCAATAGGAGTAAAAACTTTGGCAGTCTGTGTGATGCGGGATGTAAGTCGGTGCAGGGGGTAGACCTCTTCCGTTCTGGGGATTGTGGTGTGCAAAGAGTGATCACCCTGAAGGTACTGGAGCCGCAGGGCAGCAAGAACTTGGAGGTTCTCTTCAGGTGCGGGATAATGTCCTCGAATAACCGCTTCATGAGCCTGACACAAAAGAAAGGGCATGTTTACTAGGCACGTACACACATGTCTTTAGCCTCATTATATATTTATCATGAATTTGCACAAAAACAAAATATTTAATAGGAAGTTAAAAAAAATACATTCAAATATCGTTTTTCTTTTTAATGTGGAACTCTGGTCTATTTTTTTCAGCTCTGTCGACTCCACTGTGATCATCCGAGTAAATCAGGAAAAACTGCAGGGACCGAGACCAAGACCGAGACCAAAGAGCAATGCAAAGAAACATTGACACTTGCATTGTGGAACAGTGTCCCCAGGACCAAATCCTGCATAGTGAATGCGGGGATAAACACGGTGTCCTTTCTACAAAGCAGCAAAGAGCATATGGAGAAAAATAATTACACCATGTTTCCATAACGTATGCGACTGTGAATAAAAACCCTGCAACAGGTCTTGTTTTCAAAATCGTAATAAATCTCTTGCTGGGCCATCTCCAAGAATTGGTTTGATCCAGACAAAAGCCACTTGGATGAAATAGTACATACAAATCATTCGAACTCAACATAACGAAGGACTTATGTGCTGTTCCCTTTACATGCAGTTTATGGTGGTCGGAGAGCACAGAAATTGTGTTTACCTGCTCAAACATGAAGGCAAATTCCACGCTGTCTTTTGGCACGTTTTCAGTGTCCAGGAAGCAGTACAGTTTGAAGTAAAATTTCCATTGCAATGTTCCCGCTTCCGAGTTGACAGCAAGTCTAGGGAATAAAAAAGGCAAAGTAGATTTAGGGGACCGTACTACAGAGATTAATGACCATGTAACTAAGTAACTAAGCTTTGTACTGTAACAAGTGCCACGATGTCCTCAGGCTGTTGTGCGCTATATAAATACTAATAAAACAAAACAAACAAAGATAAGAACAAAGGAAATCTACCCAACCAAGTGTACATATTAGAAAAAGGAATGCTATGTTTCAACAGATTAGGTTGCAAGTAGGAATATTTTTTTCTTTCAGATGTAGCGATTACAAAAAAGAAAATTGAATTGTGTTCTATGTTGCTTCACGACGGAGCCCAGCCGTACGTGACAGGGATTCCAACCTGTGCTGCTCAGCGCTGTCTTGCTTCCAAGACAAAAGCGTTGCTGTAAGCTCTTTTTCCCGGCCCGGATTATACATTAGATAAAACATCTCTAATCATACTATATGTATAATTTGAATATTCCAAGTCAGCTTGGAGGTCTGTGACCGTGCAGAGGGGCCAATCCTATGACCCAGTGCCTTATAAGGACACCAACCGTCACTTGCTATATCAAAATTATAGATACAGGGGAGGGTATGCTATTCTTTGAAGTTCTGGTGCCATACCCACCATTTCAAAACATAGACATCCTGCTGACCAAAGTTCACAGTGCACCTATAAACAATACCTTTTGTGAGTGGCTGTGGGGGGTCTGTTGTGGACTTACTTGGAAAGACTGATACTTCTTCTATTCATGGGTGACAGTAAAATTCCTACGTGTACTGGTGTAAAGATATTGCAATGGATCTGTGAAGTCATTTTCATAATCCAGACCAACTGTGACACCACATCCAGCCTAAACTAATGACATTGGGCCTCATTAAAGTATGCAGGTCCGGAAATAGCAATGCCGGTCGCTTGGTACCGGCACCTTTTTCCAGACAGGCAAACGCTGAGTCGCGATGCCGCTAACACTGGCACCACAAGTCACCCACCGTATCCAGCAACACCGTGAACAGAATCTATGGCAAAACGCATCGGCCGTGCCTGAGACACTGGCATGGGGTTAGTATGTGCACATTCCGAGCACCACGTACAGAGTAACACTGGCAAGAAGATGCCAGTAGCACTATGAATTCTGCGCCGGAAACACCTGCATCACAGGCCAGGCGTGTACTGGAGTCAGGTGTGCAGAAACAGGCCACAGGTGGCCCAAATCAGCCCAGGTGTACACCATGAGCACTGTGAAAGCACAAAAGGACCACTCGCACACCCCACACGCCTTCCAACACTACCATGATTGCAGCAGCAGTAGCAGTAATGGAGCTGGAGGCCCTGCATGCAGGGATACAACATCAAGAGTCAGGGAGGCAGAAGATACAGCATAGTCGCTGGAGGAGAAGGGGGGCCATCATGGCCATGCAAAACATCAATGGCCAGCAGGTTGCAGCCCGCAGGCAGCCACCCATAAGGGCCACACCCTTCAACATGAGCCAAACCCAGATCCACACCTTGTACCGGCTAGACAGGGATGCCATTACATTCATTGTCTCGGGAGGATAGCTCAGCAGCAACATGCTCACCTTGGAAGCAAGACGACACGGAGCAACACGGCTTCGATCCCCGGGTCAGCGCTTAAAAACCTCTGGGTATTAAGCACGTTATAAATAACCTATCATATCATAGTGGAACTGATCCATGATTACCTCGTCAGCCTCATACAGATCCGTACAGCCCACCCGCCCCCCCTGCTCAAGTTAGTGTCTGTGCTACACATCCTTGCCACGGGCAACTACCAACACACTATGGGGGAACTGCATGGGCTATCACCACCCTGTTTTTCCCTGGTCCTCTTTCAGGTTATTGACGCACTCCTGCGGCATGTGTTAGATCACATAGCCCTACCCAGAACACCTGACCAAGTCAATGCCATGGAAATAGCATTCCATGCCCTTGCAGGCATGCCCAATGTGATAGGTGCATTGGACTGCACACATGTGGAGCTGGTGGCCAGGCATGCCGTTGCGGCAGTGCACAGGAACTGAAAACTATACCACTCACTCAATGTGCAGATGGTATGTGATGCACGCCATCTCATCACACTTTGCTGTGCTAGATTCCCGGGTTCAACCCATGATTCCATGGTGCTGAGGAACTGCACGCTGCCTGTGTACATGGCACATCATAGCAGAGAGCGTACCTGGCTGTTAGGTGACTGTAATTAGCTAAGCATGTGCACTGTTGAATTGCAGAGGGGGCATAATACACCATAGGGTTTCTGGCTGTTGGGTGTGTGTAATTACCAAAGCATGTGCAATGTTGAATTCTGGGGGTGGGGAGTCATAATACACCATAGCGTTTCTGGCTGTTGGGCGAGTGTAATTACCAAAACATGTGCACTGTTGAATGAGGGGTCGGGAGTCCACAACTATCTGCAGTGCGGGAGTGCAATGCAATATCCAACACACAAATAGCATGCCAGAGTAGAAGGCCTTGACTGGTGTGTGTCAAATGACCAGACAGAGCAAGCGCATGCATAACATCAAAGCTGTAGTGCAACATCAAAGGCACTACAGGTCCCAGAATGCATTACACCAAAATCCCAAATCCCTGCCAAAACACTCTTAGCACAACCCACATCACCTGCAGCACAGACTAATCATTCTCATGCACCACTAGAGAACCGCACACCAAGTAGCCAGGTCCCCTGTTTGTATCAAGTGCACATACACATATGTATGTGACCAGTACGTCAATAAAATAGCCTGACATGTCAATGGATGGGTGATATGCCCATCATAGGACTTGCAAATTTGAACTAAATAAGAACACATACCAGTCGAATTTGTGTGCGTCGTAGTGAAAGGGTCAAAGTGTGTGTGAATGGGCCATGGAAAAGCGACTGCAAACCACACATCCACCATGCATATTGACAAAGGGTATTGGCTGGTTGGCAATCATCAGGCTTTCCCCCCCATCTATTCAATTACTCGTATGGTACCCCTCTGTGCATTCATCGACATCAATGATTTTCCCAGAATAGGTGATGCTGTGCAACCACTTCCACACAGCACATCACAAGTATGCCTTCAGGCATGTACTGAATCCCAAATTAATACAAAATCTTCTTTTAACGTAGATAAACATTATTACCTGTATCAGCTCTGCCTTCCAGGTCTGCTGCCCCCGGCAGGGTCTGCCGTGTCGGACACACTAGCTGTGTCAGGCAGATTACTATTTTGCAGACCCAGAAACATACAACCTGGTGATGGCACCGGCACACTTACACCCGGACAAGCCACATTGGCAATTTGCACGTGTCATTACATGCATGGACATCCATTCCCACTGACAATGCACATGTCAACATGCTCAACTATGATCTATGCTACGTCTTCAGCAATTTGCAAGTAAAATTGGTTAGTGAACGATATACAGACTGTACCTACTTGATACAGGCCCCACAATTACTTTTGCCCCTTTATGTCCCTCCCGTGCAGGTGATGCTGGATAACCCTTGATGGCATGGCTGATGACCCCTGTGAGGTAACCACAGAACCAGCACAAGCAGGGATACAACCGTGCTCACATCAGGACTCATACGATTGAGCAGACATTTGGCCTCTTAAAGGCAAGGTTCTTCTGCCTGAGCAGATCGGGACACACACTTATGTACAGCCCTGTGAAGGTGGGAAATATAGTATTGGCCTGTACCATGTTGCACAAAATGTACCACTGCCCCCGGACATGGAAATGCACCCACAGGATGCTGAGGATGAGAATGGCAGTGATGATGAACTGCCATTGGCACATCGCAGGGATGCTGTGGATGGCCGTGAGGCACGGAATGCACTCATTACCCACTATTTCTGAGACCATCACACAAGCACATGTCCTAGGACAGCTAACGCACTCAGCACTGTACAGGAAATAAATCACTCAGTTGCACCAAAAAAAGAATGTCCACTCATGATTTCAATGCAACACCAAGTGTAATGTGTATAATGTAATGACTAACAAATGTGGAACTACAACAACCAGAACTATTCCTCCCCACTGTCCCCCCCCCCCCCCAACTCTTCCTCCCCACTCCCCCTCACCAACTATCCCTCACCAACTGTCTCTCCACAACTCCTGTCATGTTGGACAAGTAGTCCTTGCAGTAGTCACATACAGGGGACATGTCGGTTCTGGGCCTATTTGCACCCCCTTTTTGTATCCAGCATGCCACTGTGTGCCAAGCTGGACAGCCACACTGAACGTCGCCTTGGGCTGCTGGGTACTGAGCTAGCAGGCAAGGACATGGTCGTTGATGTGTGGGCCTGTTCCGTGGGCTGTCTGTCCAGAAGGCCTGAAGGAACATTGCCATTGTCTCAGCAATGGAGGACATGACACTGTTGCCCTCGAGTACCCTCCTGGACATCTGTACAATGGCATTAGTGCAATGGCCCGTGCATTTCTACGCCCACTGGCCTGGACACACTCCCACATTAACTGCAAATCCTGGAGGTGCTACTGCACCAGTGCTGTCAAGGCAGGAAGCTCCTCGATTCGCCGGAGTCTGCCATCCATTTCCCTGACACTGAGGAAGGGTGGGCGTTGTGGGCTCATTGGGTCCATGGGGCTGAATAGCAATGGCTCATAGGAGCTGTGGTCAGTGGTCTCCCCGGTGTCCACTCCACCATCGTCGGCTATGTCTTCTGCACTCGATAAATGTGCATGTGGCTCCTATGGGGGTGGGGCTGCGTGGACGGGCGCAGATGGCATGGCAGGTCTGCCTGGACAGGTGCAGCTGGGATGGCAAGTTCTGGTTAGCTGGGTGCAGCTGGGATGGCACGTTCTGGTTAGCTGGGTGCAGCTGTGCTGGCAGTGGCTGTTGTGCCAGTGTAGGCTGTAGTGTCCTGGGTGGAGGTGGTGGTCTGTGGTGTCCTGCAGCAGCTGGTGCTTCTTGAGGTGCTTGGCTGGGCCTCTTCATGGTCAGATGATATGCCCAAGGGTGTCAGGAAGGCAGATTGTCAGTAAACAGTGTGAATTCATGTGGCAGAGATACATGCATTATGTTGGTTGTGGCTGTGCTGCGTCAGGGAAATGGTGGGGAAATGGTGGGGTGCATGGTATGGTGCACACATGCTCGTGTCATGCGTACTGAGCCAGAGGATGTGTGATGTTTGTACCTGGTAGAGTAGTGCGCTGGGGATACTGTTGTGGTGTACTGCCAATTGCTGGGTACGGTGTTAGGGCGGGGACCTTAACACTGTGGGGTGTTGGGGTGGGGTCAGCATGAGCCTGTAGCAGTTACAGGGACAGTTGTGCATTTATGCTCAGGGCTCGGGTTGGCCGGGAGGTCATATGTTGACTTTGTTTGTGACGGTGCTCATTTGTGGTTGGAGATGTGTCCTAGCAATGCTGTGACTTTGTGCCAGGGTGATGTGTGTCTGTGTGGGAGCAGAAACATGTTCCGTTGGCAGTACAGGGTGTGTGGGATGTATTTACCCATGCATCCGAGCCATACCTCAAAACTGTGCAGTACTGACATGGAAAACATCATGATGGCCAGAGCTTCCCAGAAAATGCACAGGGAAATGCATGAAGAATAGGCTACCACTCATTTTTGCCGATGTTATGGGCACAGAAGGAAACTGCCTAAAACCACCATTGGACTACCCACACAGTAGTGTGAAACCATTGGGAATGGCAATGCTGATTGCCAAAAGCAAACCCATAACTGTTGGGAATTCATTTTCTTAAATCCCAAAAATGGGTGCAGTACCAGTACTCACCACTATCCAAAAGCCGGCAGTTTAAAACCACCCTGTGTTTCTCTGAAGGCAGGCTCAAACTGTCTATTTTAAACATTGCAACACATCTAAAAACTCACTGGACACCAGCAGACATTTGGTAGAATGGAGTGTTGTGTGCCTACAAAATCTGGGAAATGAAGAGCCCAAAACAATGCTTATAACAAAACTGCTATGGAGTCAGCAGTTTAAGTTGCACTGGATTTAAAGACACTAAAATCGAAAATGTTTAGATTAAATGAGTGACCTATGTTTGGTGTCACATGCCTTTGTAACTGTTGAAATGTCATAGTTTTGCACTTAGAATCAGCATTCTAGCTGCGTATGTAAAAATGTTTAGTTTTATTTGAATGCAGGAACTGGGGAACAAAAAGTGACATTTTATCTGAAACCTGGCTTAAGGAACTGAATTCTGCCTGGCAACTACCCCCATCAGGAGTGAAACTTGAGTCACAGCTGTGTTCCCAGGCCTAGCTGCCCTTTTGCTGCTCACACTAAGGATATGCCATCTATCTGATAATTGAATTACCTGTGCTCTGCAGGAAAGTGAACAAAGCCCTGTCCTGGCTCAGGCAAAGGTTTTATTGGCAGGAGTCGTAAATGGTCGTAAAAAGTGGCTTCCTCCTGAGGAAAGGGGAGGGGCACTGCCTGTGAGAGCAAGCTGGCTTGGCAGAACTGGATAAACCAGTATTTCTACCTTGTGCTGAGAGGAAACCACACCCCTTTGGAGCCAGAACATAACTTTAAAAAGATGGATCACTCATAGTACGGACATGTGAAAATTTTATAAATGACACCATAATTCTTGTGATTTTTCTGCCCACATTTTAAGAGGTTTTTCGACCCGGTGGCATGTTCAGGGGGGTTTTAGCGGAAAAGTGGATATTACTCTAAATGTATGCATGTTAAAAATCTGAAACTTCATCAGTTAATGTCCATACTCCCTGCGCACATGTATGTAAAGTTGGGTCAATGTCAGAAAGTGAAAAATCAGTTAAAAAGTCAATTATGTGCCATGTCTGAATGCAAGCTCTTAGAAACAGCAGATTTGGACAGAGACATGGCTAAATTCAGCCACACCATGTATATGTAATTTCAAGCAACTGTGTAACTGTGAAATATGTCTTTTATTATCAAATATAGAATGTGTGCAATCTGACAGAGGAGTGTCCTATCTGCAAGCCATAAAATGACATCCCTCTGACTCACAGTTCATTCCCCAATCAAATGATAAATGGAAGTTTGACCAATTAGAAGCTGAGAGAGAGGTAGGGTCAGTGATGCTAGAACACACCCACATTCTAAACACATAAAAGCAGACAGACAGGACAGATAGGGACCTTCAATTCCATCTGCAGCGGGACGCTCTGCCAGAAAAATCCATACTTTACCTCCATCAAACCTCCAGAGAGCCAAACTAGAGACTTCAATCTATCCAGAATTAGAAACCCAGACCAGAGAACCAGAGAGAGCTGACCCAGATCACTGTGAAGTGCAGAGACCAGAGGCGAGTTTAAAACCCTGACCAGATCCGTGATGAGGCCCATTTCACTCAAGAATATAGTGTGAGTACCTAGAAACTGTGCAGAACCAATCTCCTAGTTAAAATAATATAATTCAATCTATTTAATCTAAGTAGAACTGCCTCCTGTCACCTGTCATTTGTAAAGCTGTCACTTGTCATTTCCTAGTTGCAAGCTGCACTTGTCTTTTTGAACTTTAAAATTTCAAATCTGAAAAACGACCTTCACAAAATCGCTCATATCTCCGCAACCGTTGGTGCTAGAGACTTGCAGTAACTTTCATTTTGAAGCTGAGATCCTAGGCTTTCCTAGGACCCCAAAACGATAGAGATAGTCCTTGTGGTTCCTCTGTAATAGCGCTCGGCGCATCCGCGAATTTTGCCGCGATTTGCAAATTTCTCCACATGTAAAATCAGCTGCTGCTTGCCTTCCATTTGCCAGAAATTCGTTTAACCTGCTAACTATCCCTGCATCATTGCTAGTGTGAGCCTGGACTAATATTAACTAGATACCACTCACCCTGAACCTCTGAAAGGGAATTAAAAGCATTTCCAACATATTTCTCATCCATTGCTAGCACATATAAAAGCATTTGGGCCTGTGTTTTCAATCTGTTTTCTTTAAGCTTGCTGGGGATTGAACTGAATTACATTGAATTGCATTTCTGAGAATTGTGTGCCTTCCTTCCACTTCCTTGCATTGCATAAAAGGGGGGAGGGGATTGCCAGAGAAAAGTGATTACATTGTTTTGTTGAAATCATATTGAGTATTTTCTGTACTGCATTTCATTCCACATTGCATCCATTTGAAACCATAAAAGTATTGTTGCTACCTTATCCATTTTATGTCAACTCCTTAGTGATTATCAAGAAGCGTGTTAGTGCCAGATTCTCCGTTGTTAATATTTATCATATTAGATTAAGTGTGCTATTCAATTATTAATTTATTATAAAGTGTGATCTATATATCTATTGTTAAATTATCAAATAAACCTTTTAACTTGCAAAACAGAACTACTTCTTGGCTCAGTGGGGTCAGGAGGATTCCAAGAGAGGGGTGTTATATAGGGGTAGTCATCCAGAACACATGAACTGGACATAAAGATATATCAATAAGGGTTTTCATTCAGTATTATAGACTAGGCGTTGACTTAGCTGTAGTGTTGAATTGAATCCTCTTACAAATGCCTGTCCTTTGCTCTACATGTATTAGTGGCATGTGTCATGTTTTGGTGGCCCGGGTGTATGTCGGTATATGCACCCAGATTGTTGGTTTCTGGGGGGGCATGCAGGTTTTTTTTGGTGTTTCGGACGATGGAATTGCCATTCATGTCATATGTTGGTACAGTAGTGGGTGCAGGGTAGACAGGGAGGTTCACATACGTGTACTTACCGGCATCTTCAGGTGTCCTGGCTACGGCCTCCTCAGCACCGACCCCTTTGATGTCCTCTAGGTACATCATACTGCTGCACATCTCCTCCCAGGTGAGCAGGCGTATTGGGGATGTGCTCCCACCACATGTGGCCATGCCCTGTCTCTGCTGGGCCGAGAGGAGGTTGCATATCCTGAATGACAGGTCGTCCCACCGCTTGTGGCAGTCTCGCACTGTGCAGGGAGTTGTGCCAACTGCCGACACCATCTGGGCCACCTCCTCCCAGATGCCCTTCTTGCGCAGCAGGGCTGGCCTGTGTTGGTCGTTGGCAAAGAGCGTTAGCATGTTCAGCTCAGGCTCAGAGAAGCGTGGCTTCCACTTTCAGGGCTCACAGGGGCTAGACGTCATGCTCACAGGGGGGATTGTCTGCTCAGAAAGAGTGGATGTCGCCTGTGCTTTGAAGATTACAATGGATTGTGTTTTTTAATGGCCGCCAGCCGATTTCCTGTTCCAGCGATCACTTTATTTCCGGTCACGGTAATTGCGGGACCGCTGTTTGGTCCGGGACCGGGTTGCCGGACGCGGAGGCACCGGGGAGGACAGTGTTTTTAGGGATTTTGATGGTGTTTCCGGCATGCCGAAATGCGCGTGCATGACAACACGTAATCATCCGGAGATTCCGGCA